>NC_090440.1:72715721-73327055 GCF_031143425.1 Pleurodeles waltl | reverse complement strand
CCACCCGATACTGCGTCCCGCCGCCCTCACTGTTACTGCTGATGCGGGCAGCTGGGGCGCACGACGTCACTGGGAAGTCCCCGTGGCTTCTGCTGGCCTTTCTGATGCCCCCCTCGCCTAATCCAGACACCATCTGTTTGGCCAGGCGTCTGGGTGCGGCCTGGCTGCGGGCCCTGGGGGTGATCAGCGGGGAGCCTGGGGGTGGTAGAGATCAGAGTGTGCCCTGTAGTTTACAGAGCCGGCGGGCCTGACCATGTAGCGCCAATGTCCGGGAGGTATTGAAGTAAAACAAACATTCTACATTTTTATATAGCCCTGCTCCGAGCCGGAATGGAGACGTCAGCCATGCAATGTGTGTGTGTGTGTTTTTAAGTCTCCATCAGAGCCCTCAAGCTTCCCAAGACCATGCCTCAGTAGCTCCTCCAGTCCAGGTTATCTCCTTGCATTCCAAAAGTTTCAGTCCAAATTATAAATGGGATAAACAGGATTTAAAAACTCAGAAGCCAAACAAAATAAGCATTGGTGAGGCTAATAAAACAGGACCTTGGCAAGTCTGCAATTTTAGAAAACATTTTTTACATATGAAGAAGTAAAGATGGGTGGCCCAACAAATTAACAGGGAGAGCTGAGCCGGTGGACGAGCCGAGCCTTGAAAATATCTGTCTTGCAACAAGCATTATGTTAGTATATCATAAGGCAGAAGCGTTTCCCTTTAGTACTTCAGATCACGTGAGGAGTGTTCACAGGAGTGGCTCGCGGTGAAAATAGGGGGGGAGCGCATGTGGGTAGGGGTAATTAATAATAAAAAAGCGGATCTGAGATCCTCACACTGAAGGTTGCGGGTTCTAATTTAGGTGTGCCAGTGGTCATTTCCCTGATTTAAACTTGAAGTATTTGAATTTAAAATTAAATTAAATCAGGGAAATGACCACTGGAGCACCTAAAATGTAAAGATTTAAGGTATATACCAAAAGGGGATCTCACTGTTTTACATGACAAATACATTTTTCTTTTTAATTTGTCCGCAAATATCTCACTTTAGGTATTTCATTCATCAAAGCCTAAAAACCATCTCTCTCTCTCTCTCTCTCTCTCTCAAAAAGGCCAAAGGCCGTGCGCTGCGTTGGTTGTATTAGCGTAAAGTAGTTGAAATTACTTTCCGTTAAAAAAATCTTCGAAATATACTTTAAAAAAAACAAAAGTTACAGGATGTTATAGTTAGGAAATAGAGTTTTTTTAAAACATAGAAATTCACTTAAAAAACAAAGGTTAAGGGACGTTATAGTTAGGTTCTGAATCTACACAGACAAAGCCACAGAAATTCTGCAGTTATAGTTATGGTTATCTGAAGTAACCATAACTCGTGCCCTAAGGTAACTATAATTCACACTATCACCATGCCCTGCTAATTACCCCAGATATTACAACACTCATGAAATCTTTGATAGCATCATCGATAATATCAACATAATATTTTCAGTAAAATTATTGTTGAGAAAACTGTGCATGGCGAGGGCCCAAGTTATAGCTATCTTAGGGTGTGAGTTATAGTTACTTCAAGTAACCATTACTATAACTGCAGCATCTCTGTGCTATCCATCATGTTTGCAGCACCAAACTCCAGATCGGGCCCCTAGTGATCAGCCAGCCTTGCAGCACTGTTACACATGGTACTGCTTAATTTAAACACATCCTAAGGATGAAGGCAGAATGGCTGCTATGGCAGTGCTTTATTTGTAAAATAATACGTGCTGGTACACAAAGCGCTGCTCAGACACCCGCAGCTGGCGCTATAAAATATCAGCATGGCGAGTACCAAGGGTGCGTAGTCCTGAATCCACCTCAGACCTCTTTAGTTCCCGGGACTACCTGCCCGCTATCTCACTATTACAGGTTACTTTCTGCTTCTCCTTTCCTTTCGTGCCGGATTTGATGTCTTTCTCTTCTATTTTGTGTGTTTTTCTCTCTCTTGTGAAATGTCTGATGAGGAAAAATAAGTACCAGCCCCCAAAAAGAAGTGCCAGTGTCCCCCACTGGCAAACACCGGCTCAAATTAAGCACTGCATCGCGGTATCTTTTGTGTGTCATCTTCAGCTGTCCTATCAGCTATGACCATGACTTAGATGTGAGTCAAGCAAATTCAGACCCCACCACAATGCATCCATCCTCTGGGCGCCCCTCACTCTGGAACTCCTTGCCCAAAGCCCGGCAGTGACTCGAAGGTCTCGATTTTTTCCATCAAATTGGAAAACAAATTAATTCATACTATACATGAAGGTGTAACTTCTCCATAACTACTTCGGAAAACTCACATTCCTCATCCCCTTAATGGACCTCAACCTCATTCTCTACTCTTCTCTCTCTCTAACTTTTAAAATCTACTTTCTACCTCCTCTGATACTTCTGCCCTCATTCTACTCTTGTCTCCTCTCTACCTTTCAGTCTTGTCTTCAGTTGGTCAGCGCGTCCACCAATCATCCAACCTCCACATCTCTCACTGCCCAGTCCCTTCTTCTTGGGTTCTTCTGTACTTGGTGTTTGAAGCATGCATTGTCTTTGCTGACTCTTTGTAGAAAGATTTCACATACTTCTTGTTTTCTGTAAGGTGTCTTAACACCTCTCGGCAGATTTGCTTTCTTTAAAAATAGTAATTTCGATAATTAGTACAGGATGTGATGAACAGTGGTGGCTGAGAGATATCCCCAAGGAGTCAATACCTTGGCTCATTCCTTAGCAACCTAAAAATAACTTAAAACAAAAACAAAACTTGTTCTAAACATATTTAAAATAGTAGGTAGGTTAAATGACAAGGAAGTAACCATTACAAGTGAATGCTGCTGAGATGCTGTTGCACATCCACAGGTCTGGTTTTAGGACTGAGATTCAGAGGAGAACAGGAATATGTGAGGACAAGAGGAGTCGTTCAAAGAGAGACTTAAAAGATGGGTGAATGTCAAAGAGAGGAGAGATAAAGCGATGGTACAGTTAAAGGAGAGGAAGCCGAGTAGGCAACAAGGAGGTCCAGAGGGCTGGAGTTTCCCGACCCCTGCAGAGGTCAGAATTCCAAGCTGTGCAGAGTTGACCACAAAATCATCAAGTGAGATCAAGGGGCATATTTATACTCCGTTTGCGCCGAATTTGCATCGTTTTTTTTTACGCAAATTCGACGCAAAACTAACTCCATATTTATACTTTGGCGTTAGGCGCGTCTAGTGCCAAAGTTCATGGAGTTAGCGTCATTTTTTTGTGTGAACACCTTCCTTGCGTTAATGAGATGCAAGGCAGGCGTTCCCGTCTAAAAAAATGACTCCAAGGCATTTGCGTGGTATTTATACTCCCGGGCAAAAATGACGCCCGGGAGTGGGCGGGGCAAAAAAACCCGCATTAGCGCCGGATTTTAACGCCTGGGTCAGGGCAGGCGTTAAGGGACCTGTGGGCTCAGAATGAGCCCAGAGGTGCCCTCCCCTGCCCCCAGGGACACCCCTTGCCACCCTTGCCCACCCCAGGAGGACACCCAAGGATTGAGGGACCCACCCCAGGGACATTAAGGTAAGTTCAGGTAAGTACATATATATATATTTTTTTTTGTGGCATAGGGGGACCTGATTTGTGCCCCCCTACATGCCACTATGCCCAATGACCATGCCCAGGGGACATAAGTCCCCTGGGCATGGCCATTGGGCAAGGGGGCATGACTCCTGTCTTTGCTAAGACAGGAGTCATGTTAATGGGGGTTGGGCGTCGTAAAAAAATGGCGCAAATCGGGTTGAGGCGATTTTTTTGCCTCAGCCTGACTTGCCCCATTTTTGGACGCCCAAACGCCATTTTCCCCTACGCCGGCGCTGCCTGGTGTACGTCGTTTTTTTTCACGCACACCAGGCAGCGCCGGTCGGCTAACGCCGGCTAACGCCATTCAATAAATACGGCGCCCACATGGCGCTTCAGAATGGCGTTAGCCGGCGCTAATTTTTTTGGCGCAAAACTGCGTTAGCGCAGTTTTGCGTCAAAAAGTATAAATATGGCCCCAAATCTGCAATCTTTGTTACATTTTGGCAGGTCAAACGTGCCAGTATTTAAGATGGAAAAGAGAACCGTATGTACCAGGAAATACAGACTTTGGTGCAGTAAGTGCCAAAATTCAAGTTACTGCCCAAAACTCTAACCAGGTGCAATTTGTCACACCCAATAAATTTCAGGCCCAGATTTTATTGGGTGGAAATCATAGCACCTACCCGTCCAGGGCACTCATAATCTGGAAAGCGGTAATGCGTGCTCATACAGAAATGTCAGCATTTTTATGTCTGGTGTTAGCCAAGACCTTTTCATTTTGATAAAGTTAAATACTAATAGCAGCTTTCAATCAGATTGGTCTGTTTTTGTGTCATTTACATTTTTGTTCCGCCCACCACAGCATACAGCATGGGGCACCGCCCATCTCAGCCACTGGTTTAACCCTGTGAGTGACAGCATTCTGCTCTTGCACAATGTGCATGTGCATACAAAGTAATCCCTCTGTGCAGTTTTACAAAAAAACATTAATAAACTTTAGGGATGCCGAAAGTCGGCAGGTAACACAATAACTATTGACTTTGCCAATGTTTTTTCTATAATGCAGAGAAAATTGATGACACGTTTTCAATTGTTTGAAGATTCAGTTTTCACCACTAGTTTAAAGATACAAACTATAGTGCCATAATATAGTATTTATAATCAACCTTAACCACTCTCAAGGGGTATCCTGCCTGACAAAAAATGTACAAAAATACATAGCTGAATACACAAATAAATAAAAGTTGCAATAGAAAAGTAAAATGACATTTTAATAGAAACATACCAAAGTCATAATAGATTACTGTAATCTTAACTGTGATATATAATTAAAAAGCAAAAAATATGCTAATAATAACCATGCAAAATATACCGCAGAGTACTGCAAGTGTTCTCGATGGGACTGATGGTACATTCAAGCCTGTCACTTCCAGAGCAACTACATGTTCTGAACTACACAGAATCTGGTGTTGGTAAGACCGAGGTCTCGGGGGTGGAGCTAAAGGTGGGGGGCATTCAATTGAAGTGTTCCCAAACAATTTTTTTTTGTTTAAAGATCCCTAGATCCTTTAATTAAATACGGCCTACTATTAAAAAAAAACATTGTGGATGAAGGCGTAGTGATGATGGGATGCAGTTTGTTGCATGCCACCACCCATGGTTTGTAGCCAATCACAGGGGATTGCAAATAGCAACCTTCCTAATTAATAATCATTAGTTGCAACCCCCTGCAACTGGAAATTTTGCGACATGACATGTTAGTACACAGGTTGCATTACAAAATTACACATATAGGAAACTGTCCCCTTCTTTGCAGCACCCCCCATTTTGGCCCGCTATCTGATGCTAACTTGACTGAGGGTGTGCTGGGATCCTGCTAACCAGCTCCCAGCACCTGTGTTCTTTACCGAAAACTGTACCATTGCTTCCACAATTGGCACACCCTGGCACACAGCTAAGTCCCCTGTAAAAGGTACCAGTAGTACCAAGGGCCCTGTGACCAGGGAGGGTTCCTAAGGGCTGCAGTATGTATTGTGCCACCCTAAGGGACCCCTCACCAAACACATGCACACTGCCAATGCAGCTTGTGTGTATTGGGGAGAGAAAAAGACAGTCCACAACCCACTGCCTGTGGCCTAGGTAAGTCACCCCCCTAGCAGGCCTAACAGCCCTAAGGAAGGGTGCACTATACCACAGGTGAGGGCATAGCTGCATGAGCAATAAGCAAGTCCAGCGGGAAGCTTAGGAAAAACAAGAAGGAGTGACCACCCAGCTAGGACCACCCCTAAGGTGTCCAGAGCTGAAGTGACCCCCTCCCTGCAGAATCCTCAATTAATCAAACAATCAATCAGAATTTGTAGAGCGCAACTACTCACCTGTGAGGGTCTCAAGGTGCGGGGATTGTAGGGATTGTAGGGGGACGGACAAAGTCTCATCCGAATAGCCACGTCTTGAGGTTCTTCCTGAAGATGGGCTTGGTCTGAGGTGCCTGGGTAGGTGGCTCCAGTTCTTTGCTGCGAGGTAGCTGAAGGATCTCCTGCCACCGGTGGTTTTCCATATGCGTGGGACGGGAGCCAGTGCCTGCTGAGCAGAGCAAAGGGGTCTGGCGGGGTTGTGGAAGGAGATGTGGTGATTTAGGTAGGCTGGTCCAATGTTGTGATTGGCTTTGTAGGTGTGGGTGAGTAGCTTGAAGATGATTAATTTCTTCATCGGGAGCCAGTGGAGGGTCATCACGTGCTGGGAGATATGTTCCCGGCAGGGAGGTTCAGGACTAGTCTGGCGGCAGCATTTTGGATGAGTTGCAGCTTTCTGATGTTTTTTGTTATGGTGTCGGCGTAGAGTGTGTTGCCGTAGTCGAGCTTACTTGTGACTAAGGCATGGGTGACTGTCCTGCGGCAGTCGACTGGGATCCATTTTAAAATCTTTCGAAGATGGCGGAGGGTGTGCCAGCAGGAGGAGGTGTCAAGGATGATTTCTAGGTTGCACACGTGGTCAGTCGGAGAAGGCAGGCGCTGAGAGATGTGGGCCACCAGGAGTCATCCCAGGCTGAGGTGGAGTTTCCGAAGATGATGAGCTCGGTCTTATGAGTTGAGCTTGAAGCAGCTCTCTCTTAACCAGGCGGTGACGGATTCCATTCCTGTGTGGAATTCCTCTTGGCCAAGTCCGGGTCTTCAGTGAGGCTATGATGAGTTCAGTGTCATCCATCTTTGTTTGCAGTACTGGGACCAATAGGGTTAGGTCTGTCTCCCTCTCCCCAAAGGGATTGGCACCGGAAGCGTGTTGTTACCCTAAGGGACAGTAGCCATGGGCTACTGCCCCCTAACCCTTGTAACACCCATAAATCCAGGATTTAAGGGATTACCTGAACCCAGCTTGTCAGATTCCTGGTGACCTCAAAAAGCTGACCCCCAGCAAAGAAGACTGAAGACACCAACTGCTTTGGCCCCAGACCTACCGGCCTGTCTCAAGCTTCTGAAGCCCCTGCTACAAAAAGGCGATGCATCCTCCAGGACCAGCGACCTCTTAAAAGCCTCAAGAAGACTGCCTGTACCCCAGAGGACCAACATCTCCCATGGACAGCAGCATTGTCTAGAAACTCCAGAAAAGGTCTCCAGAACTACCCCGGAAATGCGAGTCCTGCCCACTCTGCACCCGACGCCCATGGCCTGTGTCCAGGTGGCCCAACCGACTAGAGCTGGTCCCCGAGTGATTCTGACATAGTGGCCACTGGGTTAACCCATCCTGTCTAACGCAATGACGCCTGCAGACAATATCCAGAGGACCCCCCTGCCTGTGAAGGATCTAGACTAAGATATCTGACGCTAAAAGGTACCCTGCACACACAGCCGCCTGGCCTTGGGGAACCCGACATCCGGTGCAGCAACGTGCAGCAGGCGACCCTCCTCTTTGTCCAGACTGTGGTTTTTCCAAACAGACCCCCTGGACACAGCCTGCAACCTACTTGTGACCACTGGGATCTCCCTCTAGAGAAGCATTGGGAGCCCGGTGCTGTGTTTGCACCCTGCACCCGGCCGCTCCTGTGCCACTGAGGGTGTGTGTTTGGTGCTGACCTGTGACCCCCTCAGTGCTCTCCTAAACCCCCCAGGTCTGCCCTCCAAAGACGCGGGTACTTACCTGCAAGCAGGCCTGATTCCAAGTGTCCCTAGTCTGCATAGGATCCCATTTTAAATCCGACAGCAAATTTGACGTCTGCACCCGGCCGTCCTCATGTTGCTGGTGGTGGGTGTTTCGGGTTAACTTGAGCCCCAACTTGTGGACATCCTAACCCCTGGAGACTGGAACTGTAAGTTTGGTACTTACCTCTAAAACTGTACTAACTTTTCTTCCCCCAAGAACTGTCTTTGAAAATTGCAGTGTCAACTTTTTAAACAAATATTTGCTATTTTATTGAAAACCGTTTAACGTGCCAAATTGAAACAAAGTGGTGTTGATACATATGCTTGCTACTTACCTGCAAATATGCTTACCTGCAAACGGAATCTTGTGGTTCTAGAAATAAAGTAACAAAATATAGTATTGCTATAAAAGCAATTGCCCTGGAGTTAGTCATTGAGTGTGTGCCTCATTTATTGTCTGTGTGTACAACAAATGCTTTGCACTGCCTTCTGATAACCTTAACAGCTCGACCACACTACCACAAAAGACAGCATTAGTATTATCTAAATTAGCCTCTGTTAAGCCTCTTGGGAACCCCTGGATACTGTGCACACTATGGGCCTAAATACGACTTTGGCGGCGAGGATTACTCTATCCCATATGTGACAGATATCCCGCCCGCCGATTCATGAGTTCCATAGGATATAATGGACTTGTAATTCGGCGGGCGGGATATCTGTCACATTTGGGACAGAGTAATCCTCTCTGCCGAAGTCGTAATCAGGCCATATATCTCATTTTGATGTAGTATATACAGACCCAGCTTCCTACAACAGGCATCTGGCATAAAGTCAGTGCAGTTTATGAGCGCTCTTTGCGTCCTGCTTGTGTGCGCATCAGGCCCATTGTGTGCTATGATGGGACCCTAATATAAACTAGAAGGTGGACTCACAGTGGAGTGGTACTAGACTGCTGCCCTTAGAAGTTCTAAATTACGTCCCTCCATGTGTTTATCCTGTACTTAGAGACCCCTTTACGTAACTTCCTCCTTTACATCAGTTTGAACCATATTTATGCTCTATTTGCTAAGCCGCTGTGTTGCATAGGTTTGTTGCTGTTCTGTGCTGAGGTCAATGCATACACGACCAGTGTTTCGGTGGAAAAGAAGGCATTCTCTGACAGCCACTTTTGTGTGGCCTCCTGCCATTGCAGGGATTAGTTGGCCAAAATTAACAAGCATTGGAAAAGGTAATAGATCTGTCCTTAATGTGTTAATGCATACAAACAGTGGAATGCACATGTGCTATTTGCATGTGTTACATACAGAAATGCTGTTCAGCATATTTAGGCCAGTCCTATTGGCTTTGCCACTGTTGGGGGAAAAAAGGATTGTTTTCTTTATAGAATGCATACAGGAGATAAATAATTGAATGTTGCAAACACTTTGATGATTGAGGTACTTTTCAGATGAAAAATAGTTTCTCTTGCATCCCCAAGGATGCAGTTTCTGCAAGGCGGAATGATGCCCCATGTAGCCAATAGCATAAGGTGAGAGAGCATACGCTGGATAGAGCCAAACCCACTGCATGTACACATTAAAATATTGGTAACACTAGGTCCTATGACAGCTGCATTGTCAAGCAAACCTAAACTGAAATCAACTGTAGGCTGGGTTCGGGTCCCCATCCTTGCTGAGAGGTACAGTAAAATTGCCATGTATGGGGGGTCCTTGCACCAAGCTGCCGCCAAAAGCTGTTAAAACCAGATGTTCATAAAATCCCATAAAGCCGCGGATTAGGCACCTGGTTATTCAAATTTTCCTGGACTGCCACTCCAGGCGCAATCCCCAAAAACAGCAAAGCCGTGCCGTTCCCCCCAAAAGGCGAATAACCAGGGAGGCTGGTTTGTGTCTGCCTCGGGTCTGCTGCTCGCAGATCTATGAAGGTTGTCAGGGGGACCTCACGGATTCTCACCCCTGGGACTATTTATACCTGGCGCGAACTCACATCGCCGCTGCCCTGTTATTAGCCACCTGCGCTGATTGACAGGACAGGCGGTCCTAGCGGAGGGTTCATTACGCGGCCCCGTTACGCACACTCCTTTTGTATTACCTGGCGCACATGCCAGACTCAATATCTCACAGAGGGTGAGCTTTGACGACTCCCGGCCCAACAAATAGAAGTTATTAACCCGCCACAACTCATTATTATGAAAGTACACGCTAGGCCGGCCTAGGAAATTGAGAGAGTTTATGGGCCGGATCTTTCCTCCGCGTGACTTTCTCACCTTCTTACTTAATGACCACGGATGATTTTTCGCTTTTCGCCTTAAATCGTTTTTTTTAACGCAATTTGGCATTAAAATACATTCTTTATGTTCTGAGCCTGCTATATGTTTCATAAAAAAAGGTCTCCAGTCAACTTGCAACTGTTTATCCTTGGATATTAAGGAAAAATGCTTGCACAAGCACTTCTCAAGCACCGGCCAGACTGGCAAATCACATTCCATTCCATCATTTTAACTAGCTTGTCTGTGATGCTACATCAAAACAGCGCTGTAGTCCGAACTGCTACCCCAGCAATTTGCAAACTATCTATAAACAACTTCCTGACTGCAGAACCAGAACGAATCCTGACATAAATTGTCAAGCCAGCCAGACACCCTTTGTCACCCTGTGCTGTTTCTCTCTTTCTATTCATCCATTCTTTCCCCTTCTGTGCTTTATCTCTTCTCCCTCCCTGATCAGTGTCTCTCCACCTTTCCCTTCCCTCCCTCTCTCTCTCTCTCCAGAAGCCTCCCGTGCCTGCTGCAACCAGCCTCACGAGGAGCTGAGGACATGGCAGACGTACAAGGAGCAACCCTGAGAGTTAAAAACCGACCTACCAGGGCTCCGGCCCACCGGGGAGATGCCCAGTGGAATAAACGGCCTGTCCGGTCCTCCAAAGAAATCACATTTATGGATGCTGTAAAAACGGAATAATGGAACTATTTAAGGCAACGCCTCTTAGTCTCTGGGTTTTCCCTGAATAGTATTCCACTCCATTGTTTTTAGCTCGTCTGTGCCTGCACAGATGCTGGAGATTATCAGACCCTACATTAAAGCGGTGGTGCAAACCAAACTGCTAGGCCAAGCCCACTTTTACACTGCAAAACAGGAAGAGTTGGACCTAAAATCAGTGATAGGAAAATTATTAATATTCAGTAACATATAATACATTGGATATCTGAGAGAAGAAACAACACAATATATTTTACCAATCACCTGGCAGTGCCAGGGGAAGAGAATGGCAGAGGTACCACAATTCAGGCTACTCTCCATGAAAAGGAAAGCCTATGGTACCTGGGATGCAACATTGGAAGAAGGTGCCACCAGAGATGCAAGAGATGAAGAAACTGATATTGCATAAAAAGACAACACAGACATGATTATTCTAGAAACCCTCTGGTAGCAAAACGTATTTGTGCCCCGAACTGGTTCTGATTGCTTCCTAAATGCGCTTTGTGAGGACAGTGATATCTTGATGAATTGCAAGTGACAAGTATACATCAAGCGCTATGAATTTGTGAGTCACAGCAAGAGACGCATTAACATCACACTGGGTCTCTCCAAGGCCTGAAAGATAACATTTATCATATGCCAAGTATGGAGAAAAATGTATTTTTAACCAGGTTTTCAAGCCTCAATATCTCTATGTGTAATGTGTTGGTTGGTAGAAGTGGGTGGTCTTACGAACATTGGCTGTCATATGTCCTTCAAGCAGTGCTTAATTTGAGCCAGTGTTTCTGTTACTCTGCACAGGCACTTAAATGTCAGCACTGGCACATATGACAGTCTGCCACATGGTGGCGCTGTCTTGCAAATTACGGATTAGCACAACAATAACTGTTTACTAATTGAATTTACATTAACAGTGATTAATACCTGCCACCTAAGCCATTTATTTAGTTATATGGGTCTAGAATAATATGAATTGTCACACTTGTTAGAGTGTGATAATCAGCAGTTATGTTGGTTCTGACATTGGCACAGCTGGCAGGGGCAATGGGTGATGCAAGCTCCAGTGGCATCCTGATGAGGGCCCTGGCACTTATTTTTTTTAAACAAATTAAGCACTGCCGTCAAGCCTTTCAGGTGGCACCAATCCCTGGCGTCAGTGAAGAGTGTTCTGAACACCACTCCTGGCTCATCCTAATCCAAGCCTGAAGCATGTTCAACCGCTAGTGCACCACCTACAAGACAGTAACAACTAACTGTCCACCTCACCTAGCTGGAAAACACACTCTCAAGGGAGGTCAACAAAATACTTGAAGGATCGATACTGCCGGAGCGTAAAACAAGAAGTGTTAAAAAGTGCCCAGCAAACAGGTCTTCTCGTTGTAGGCATCAAGGCAATGGAACAACATCCCTTCACGGACTCGCGTCTTCACTTCTCCACTTCAGGAAGGATCTGAAAATCCATCTCTTCAGCAACTAACCCACCACAATAGAAACCTAAGTCCTTACCACCCAACTAGGACAGACCCCAGAACCTCCTTACACACAACTCAGAATTGTCCATTCTTTGCCACTATGCACATTGTTCCACTGCTTCCCTGACAGGCATGCACAAACATTTCAATAAATACATGATTTACTCATTTAGTTGTTGAGAAGTATTTGCTATAGTGCTGAATGTTGCTTTTCAGTAATTCCAGGGCACTGGCGGGTAGGAAGAACACCTTGATTGACTGAAGGTGACGTATGCGTCCAGACAGGCGGTATGAGCTTCTATGCGTAATATTTTTCAGCTCCGTCGTTAACCCCACTCAATTTTAGTTAAGGACAAGTCTGAGAAGATCATTTCTCAGGAGTGGTCTGACATTCATGCTGTTGGCTACAGCTGTTAGGCGGAGGTCCTAGCTTCTCCATCCTTGCACCCTACACACCTGTTTCATCTTTGTGAAGGATCCCTTGTAGATTTGATGGGCAGATATTGAATAAACATCTCTGGTGGGGATGCAGAGAGGTGTCAGTTTCTGCAGGTAAGCAGGCCGTTTGCCTGTGGATGATGCACAAGACCTTTAAATTAATCCTAGCATCTAATGGGAGGCACTTAAGACCTTTAAGATTGGATGGCCTTTGGCCTCTACTATAGAGGCTAAGACTCACTCCTGCTTCTTGGATCTCAAGTCTTTGTCATTGAGATTCTTGGGTGGATGATATTGCAGCAGTCTAGACTTGCCAGTGTGCAGTCACTGATCAGTTTAAATCTGAGTTTAGTGTGAAGGAATGGTTTAATGTTCTGGAGAAGAGAGAACTGTATAGTCACATCCTACACCACAGTGGACATCTGGAGGTCAAAGCGGAGATTGGTAGCAGAGAGGATTCCGGGCCGCCTCAGTTTTGATGAGGTTGACAGGAGTGTTTGAAGGTTGGTAGGCCAGGCACTCAGTGATGCTTAGGATTTTGGACTCCTTGGGTGTCTGTTTGATGCCCTTTGTCCACAGGAAGACACTGGTTGGAGTCACAGGTCTATTTCGAAGTGGAAGTGGATTTGGGTATTGTAGGAAGTTGGCTCTGTATGCACTATTTCAAAGTAAGGAATAGTATGCACAGAGTCCAAGGGTTCCCCTTAGAGGTAAGATAGTGGCAAAAAGAGATAATACTAATGCTCTATTTTGTGGTAGTGTGGTCGAGCAGTAGGCTTATCAAAGGAGTAGTGTTAAGCATTTGTTGTACATACACACAGGCAATAAATGAGGAACACACACTCAGAGACAATTCCAGACCAATAGGTTTTTGTATAGAAAAATATCTTTCCTTAGTTTATTTTAAGAACCACAGGTTCAAATTCTACATGTAATATCTCATTTCATTTGAAAGGTATTGCAGGTAAGTACTTTAGGAACTTTGAATAATCACAATAGCATGTATACTTTTCACATAAAACACAAATAGCTGTTTTAAAAGTGGACACTGCAATTTTCACAGTTCCTGGGGGAGGTAAAGTATTGTTAGTTCTTGCAGGTAAGTAAACCACCTATGGGGTTAAAATTGGGGTCCAAGGTAGCCCACCGTTGGGGGTTCAGAGCAACCCCAAAGTTACCACACCAGCAGCTCAGGGCCGGTCAGGTGCAGAGGTCAAAGTGGTGCCCAAAACGCATAGACTTCAATGAAGAAGGGGGTGCCCCGGTTCCAGTCTGCCAGCAGGTAAGTACCCGCGTCTTCGGAGGGCAGACCAGGGGGGTTTTGTAGGGCACCGGGGGGGACACAAGTCAGCACTGAAAGTACACCCTCAGCAGCACGGGGGCGGCCGGGTGCAGTGTGCAAACACGTGTCAGGTTTGTAATGATTTTCAATGAGAGACCAAGGGGTCTCTTCAGCGGTGCAGGCAGGCAAGGGGGGGGCTCCTCGGGGTAGCCACCACCTGGGCAAGGGAGAGGGCCTCCTGGGGGTCACTCCTGCACTGGAGTTCCGATCCTTCAGGTCCTGGGGGCTGCGGGTGCAGGGTCTCCTCCAGGTGTCGGGATTTTAGAGTCAGGCAGTCGCGGTCAGGGGGAGCCTCGGGATTCCCTCTGCAGGCGTCGCTGTGGGGTCTCAGGGGGGACAACTTTGGTTACTCACAGTCTTGGAGTCGCCGGAGGGTCCTCCCTGAAGCGTTGTTTCTCCACCAGTCGAGTTGGGGTCGCCGGGTGCAGTGTTGCAAGTCTCACGCTTCTTGCGGGGATTGCAGGGGTCTTTAAATCTGCTCCTCTGAAACAAAGTTGCAGTTTTTGTGGAACAGGGCCGCTGTCCTCGGGAGTTTCTTGGTCTTCTTGAAGCAGGGCAGTCCTCTGAGGATTCAGAGGTCGCTGGTCCTGGGGAAAGCGTAGCTGGAGCAGGTTTCTTTAGAAGGCAGGAGACAGGCCGGTAGGACTGGGGCCAAAGCAGTTGGTGTCTTCTTTCTTCTTCTGCAGGGGTTTTTCAGCTCAGCAGTCCTCTTCTTCTTGTAGTTGCAGGAATCTAAATTCTTAGGTTCAGGGGAGCCCTTAAATACTAAATTTAAGGGCGTGTTTAGGTCTGGGGGGTTAGTAGCCAATGGCTACTAGCCTTGAGGGTGGGTACACCCTCTTTGTGCCTCCTCCCAAGGGCAGGGGGTCACATTCCTATCCCTATTGGGGGAATCCTCCATCTGCAAGATGGAGGATTTCTAAAAGTTAGAGCCACTTCAGCTCAGGACACCTTAGGGGCTGTCCTGACTGGCCAGTGACTCCTCCTTGTTATTCTCATTATTTCCTCCGGCCTTGCCGCCAAAAGTGGGGCCGTGGCCGGAAGGGGCGGGCAACTCCACTAGCTGGAGTGTCCTGCGGTGCTGGAACAAAGGGGGTGAGCCTTTGAGGCTCACCGCCAGGTGTTACAGCTCCTGCCTGGGGGAGGTGATAGCATCTCCACCCAGTGCAGGCTTTGTTACTGGCCACAGAGTGACAAAGGCACTCTCCCCATGTGGCCAGCAACATGTCTCGGGGGTGGCAGGCTGCTGGAACCAGTCAGCCTGCACAGATAGTCGGATACAGTTTCAGGGGGCACCTCTAAGGTGCCCTCTGGGGTGTAGTTTACAATAAAATGTACACTGGCATCAGTGTGCATTTATTGTGCTGAGAAGTTTGATACCAAACTTCCCAGTTTTCAGTGTAGCCATTATGGTGCTGTGGAGTTCGTGTTTGACCGACTCCCAGACCATATACTCTTATGGCTACCCTGCACTTACAATGTCTAAGGTTTGGCTTAGACACTGTAGGGGCACAGTGCTCATGCACTGGTGCCCTCACCTATGGTATAGTGCACCCTGCCTTAGGGCTGTAAGGCCTGCTAGAGGGGTGACTTACCTATACTGCATAGGCAGTGAGAGGCTGGCATGGCACCCTGAGGGGAGTGCCATGTCGACTTGCTCATTTTGTTCTCACTAGCACACACAAGCTGGCAAGCAGTGTGTCTGTGCTGAGTGAGGGGTCCCCAGGGTGGCATAAGACATGCTGCAGCCCTTAGAGACCTTCCCTGGCATCAGGGCCCTTGGTACCAGGGGTACCAGTTACAAGGGACTTATCTGGATGCCAGGGTGTGCCAATTGTGGATACAAAAGTACAGGTTAGGGAAAGAACACTGGTGCTGGGGCCTGGTTAGCAGGCCTCAGCACACTTTCAATTCAAAACATAGCATCAGCAAAGGCAAAAAGTCAGGGGTTAACCATGCCAAGGAGGCATTTCCTTACAGGTATCATCTGCAGACATTGTGTGCTTCCGCAAGTTTGGATTTAAAGAAACGAAAGCCTGTGCAGTGTTTCCAAGATAAGCATTGTTTTTTTGAAAGGCACCATGCTTAGTAAGTTGTGGGGGATGCTAAAGATTTCCTTAGCTTGGTTCGGTTGCTCAGAGATGCAGCACAATCTCTTGATTGTCTTGTAGCCTCCCCTGTGCCTTCACCAGTGGATTTTCTCTCCTTTGTATTAGAATATTGTCCATACATAATCCATTTATCAGGCTACTGCTATGTAAGTCTTTTTCTTTACCCAGTGTTGGTGGGTTTTATGGCTGCCTTGCTTTTTAGAGTGGGAAAGTCAAGAACTTAGCTAAAATAATTTGTGAAAATTGATTGTCTTTAGCCAAATTCTAAGATGACTCAACCCCTTCTGTGCATATATTTCTAATTTTTCTGACGGGATTGAGGGGTGGTCAAGCCAATCAGGATTTTTTAAGCGTGGCAAGTCTCCCATGAGGGTTTCGAGGCACTGGGGTTGATAGTTGCTTCATGGTGATCTGTTCATTCGGACAGCCAGGTCTTGAGTCCTTTCCTGAATTGCTGGAGTGGTCCTGAGGTGCAGAGGAAGGTTGCTTAAAGCTTAGGCTGTCAAGTGTGAAATGGAATGTCCTCTGCTACTGGCTCAGCAGACTCGGGGTGTCTTCAAGGAAACAGGAGGCGGATCGTAGGTATCTGGTTGGTTGGTGGAAGGTCGTGCGTTTGTTGATTTGTGCTGGTCCCTTGATATATAGGGCTTTGTATGCGTGGGTCAACATCTTAAACTGGCAACTCTTCTAGATCGGAAGCCAATGTAGTTTCAAGAGATGGGATGTGATGTGCGTCGGTTTGGGAGGTCAAGGATGAGGCTTGCAGCTGAGTTTTGGATTGCCTGCAGTTTCTTCAAGGAGGCATTAGTGATTCCTACACCCCCCGTGTTCCTGTAGCCCAGCCTGCTGGTGACCAGGGCCTGTGTGAGCCTCCTTCTGGTGCTGACTGGGAAGTGGTGGATTTCACTGACTACAAAGCCAGTGAATTTTGTAATGTGAGAAAGTAACAATCTTGCTGGAGTCTAAAAAGTATGAAAAGAAAGGCTGCGAGATGTCTAATGTTTTCAAACACAACAACATTTAAATATGTGTAATTGAACTTTACAAATATTTCAAAATAAATCAGCAGCAAGAAAAGTTCAATCTAGGTACCTCTTTTGTAATTCTGAAATGTGATGAGGACAAAGGTTTTAATAGGATTAAGACAAACCACAACATGTTACTTAGGTGATGTGCGAGTTATAAATATGCACAGAAATCCGATTACCGCGCGTTGTGGTTTGAGCACTCATTGGTTTAGCAGTAAAGCTGCGCGACTGATGTAAATTTATTTAAAGAGGGCATTTGAATGGAAAATGTGCTCTCTGGAAAAGGCTGCAAACTAGCAATTCAGCCTTAGGCATATATCTGGGGCAATGTACCACAAAACTCACCACTGGAGATAGAGAACTCACTCCCCATTGTACTACTGAATGGCTGGGGCTCATTTGCTAAACTTTGTGCAGCATTGGGATTTTTTTTACAACCCCTGTGACTTCACTGGCCTAACATTAATGGCAGCACACCCACTCTAAAAATTGTTGGGTCTCAAGTGCTCTCAGGTTTCCTCTAGATAATGTCCTTATTGGTGCAGGCCGGTGCCACATTAAGGACAGTGTGGGCATCTGTCTTACAAAACCACCACAAAGGGTGCTCTCATTTTAGGTAGAGCGCGCAAGTCCTCTGGCCTGTTGTAATCTATCTGTGGGCTATTAACCACGCCCATCACACGCCCATCACTGTCACTCGTTCGTGGGTTTGCCTTTCAAAAATCCTTTGTTTTCGTTGGTAAATGCTTTACGTTTGTCCCTCCATGGGGCGGTTTTGGCACCGAGCAAACTTCTTCGAGCGAACTTCTTTTTCCTTTTGTGTCTCTCCTTCGCACTCATGCTCATGGTGGATGTGGCATTGTGAAAATGTCAACTGTTTTACTTTTCATTTTCAATTTATGTGGCAACTACAGTCCAGTTAGGATTTGATAACGCTAATAGCTCTAACTCAAGCAAACGCAAGACCCGTTGCATTGTAAATTCTTGTTCTTAAAACTGTCTTTGTTGCAAAAGCAAAGGGAGTGCACAAACGGCCAAATGTTGTGTTGCCTGCGGCGCCATGGCTCTGTCTGACTCAACAAGGCTTATTCATATTGTGCCGTCTCCTCTGAGGGAGTCCGAATGTCGGTGTAATTCAGTCCATTTCTCTCCACGTCACGTGCAGAAGGGCGCGTTTTAATGGCCCTGTAGGGGAACAGAGAGGAGCAAAGAGAGCTAGATGGTGCCCCGGGGTGCGAGACGGTTAGTTAGTGCCCAGTGGGGGTGGGTGGAGGGCGAGAGAGGGGTGGAGGGCGAGAGAGGGGTAGAGGATGCCCCGTGTGGGTGGGAGGGAAGGAGGGTGCAAGTGGAGCCCTTGGGGAGGAGAGTGGCAGACGGACCCCAAGAAGAGGGGGTAAATGGACTCCGTGGGGAGAAGGGGATGGACCCCGTGGGGAGAAGTGGGGTAGATGAGTTCCGTGGGAAAAAGAGGCAGGTGTAAACCGTGGGGTGGAGAGGGGCAAATGGACCCCGTGGGGGAGAGAGGGCAGATGGACCCCGCGGATAGAAAAGGGGCAGATGGACCCGTACGGAGAGAGAGGTAGATAAGCCCCGCAGAGATAAGAGGGGCAGATGAGCCCTGTGGGGAGAAGAGCCCAGGTGGTGCCCCGGGGGGGGGGGGGGGGGAAAGAGGTGTAAATAGACCCCGTGGAGTGAAGAGGTGCAGATGAGCTCTGTGGGGAGAAGAGCGCAGGTGGTGTTCTAGAGGGGGAGAGGTGTAAATGGACCCCGTGGGGGAGGGGCACATGGGCCCTAGACGGGCTGTGGGGGTACAGGTGAGGAGGAGTGGGGCAGATAGACCCCGTGGAGTGAAGAGGGGCAGGTGGTGCACTGGGGGGAAGAGGTGTAAATAGACCCCGTGGGGGAGGGGCACATGGGCCCTAGGCGGGCTGTGGGGGGCCCGTGAGGAGGAGTGGGGCAGATAGACCCCGTGGAGTGAAGAGGGGCAGATGGTTCCCTGGGGGGGGGAGAGGTGTAAATAGACCCCGTGGGGGAGGGGCACATGGGCCCTAGATGGGCTGTGGGGGGCCCGTGAGGAAGAGTGGGGTACACAGACCCCGTGGAGTGAAGAGGGGCAGACGGTGCCCTGGGGGGAACAGGTGTAAATAGACCCCGTGGGGGAGGGGCACATGGGCAGGAGTGGGGCAGATAGACCCCGTGGGGTGAAGAGGGGCAGATGGTACCCTGGGGGGGAAGAGGTGTGAATAGACCCCGTGGGGGTGGGGCACATGGGCCCTAGACGGGCTGTGGGGGGCCCGTGAGGAGGAGTGGGGCAGATAGACCCCGTGGGGTGAAGAGCGGCAGATGGTGCCCTAGGGGGGAAGAGGTGTGAAGAGGGGCAGATGGGGCCTTGGGAGGAGGAGAGGGGCAGAGGACGCTCTCCCAGCAGCACCGAGCTCCTCACACGGTACACAGTAATCTCATGTTCTCTGCGCGCTCAGGGATGCTTATCGCTCGCGCACATGATATTACTTTATGATAAGGACACGTTATCTCGCGGGCCGTGACTGCCTTCGTTTCTACAGACAACTGCCCCCGGCTCTGGGGCCCACCCAGTGCGCTGTGGGCGAGTACCGGCCCAGTGCGCTTAAGGCACACCTCGAAGCACTCGGGGACACTTCTAATGGGGCCTTGCAGTCCCACTGGTACTCTCCAGTAACATATACCCCTCTCCCCACCCCTCCCCCGCCAGTTACTGATTACCCTAGTAATGGTAACTCTGTTAGTGGGCCAGAATTACCGGGCCGGTACCCGCAAATTAGGCCCTAAGGCAGTGGTCTCCAGACTTTTTAAAGCTGTGCCCCCCAGTTGAAAAATAAAAATCATTGGGCCCCTCTCAGAATTTTTCACAATTGTTTTATGAAGATGGCAACGTTTAAATATGTCTACACTTATTTAAACATTGCAGTTAAGTACTGTTGCCTTTTTAAAAATGTAATAACATGTTTCTGCTTAAAACAAACCACTATGTAATGCTTCTTTTGGCCAGAGCCTGGCGACCCCCTTGGGATCACTTGAGGCCCCCCCAAGGTGTGCCCACCCCCCAGTTTGAAGACCTCTGCCTTAAGGGGTTGCCACACCCCTCCAAGTCTGATCTCATTTTATTTTTGCATTTGTATACAGCGCGGACATTACCCAAATGTGTTAGAAGGCTTTGCAACAGAACAGGTTTATTTAAAAAAAAAAAAAAGCCGCAAAGAAATTGGCAACAAAGACAACTGTGATAGTAAATCAGTTCTTAATTAACTGGTCACAAAGTGGCTGCATTTTATGACAAGACCGGAGGCGAGTATTATGCCTTCTTTTCTTGCTTTATTTAAAACAGCAGCAAAAAAGAAAAAACTACAAATCCCATGAGCGTGGTGAAAACCAGCCAATGGGAAACAAACGATAGCCCATAACAAATAACCAATGAATAACCACTTGAGCCCTTATGACGTAACTGGACTACGAACAGCCCTCTTTTTTCTTGCTGCTCGTAATCCAGTTAAGTCGACTTTTTTATGTTTCTCATTCTATTGTATATTATTTTCACGGTTAATGCGTAATGCGTAACGTTTATCTGATAATAACCTTATGTTTGTCCTAGTCGGCATGTTGCCGCATTTCAGTGGTGCCTCCACGCTCTCCGGCGCTCGCTAGTCTCATTTAACGGATTTAACCGTTTCTCGCTGCGCGCCATTATCTTGACGACGCGCGAGGAACGGTTCACTCTCGTTTAACCTCCTATTATTCGGACAGCGTTTTGCCTCGCTCACCGCCGCTCCTACGTTGGAAATAAATACATTTTTTTCAGTAGTTTTTCCGGACACGTCATCCCCTTCCAGTCTTGCCGTCGTTCTCAGGGATTTCAGTAGGCAGAGTTAAACACGCCCTGGGGCGGAACTGTGGCTTAGTTTCCATTTCCTTTTTTCATTAACCCCTTATTAGCCAGTTTGCTCTGAACATGGATTCTGGCAGTTCAACCTCACATCAGGAGGATCCTGAGGAGGTTTCTGCTATTAAGCAAGACATCAGCCATTTTATTCAAAATACAGTTCAACAAGCGGTAAATAATTCAATGAATAATTTGTCAAAGACACTGGAATCTTCCGTTTTGAAAATGTTTAATAACACATTTAATGCCCAGTCTGCAGGGGAATGCAGACAGCGCCCTTCACTTTCTTCTAAGACTTCTCATAAATTGGCGCAGAAAGTTTGTGAGGTTCCCTCACCCATGGCAGAGGACGCGGTTCCTCAAAAGGCTCCAATTAAGGAGAAAAGAGTCACTGAGAGCACTGCTCAGAAACGCAAGACAAAATCCAAGAACATTTCGGCTCCTGTAGTCATCACCTCCTTTCCAGACACAGATGACGAGGTTCCAGATGTGGACTCAGATGTTGACCCATCTGATCAAGACGATTGTGACTCGGCCCCTGTTCCTAAAAGAATTAAAACTTCTTCTGATAATATTACTCCTCTGCTAGACTCGGAAGGTTTGCCTATGTTTGACCCCTCGTTCATATTGCATCCCAACTCAACTGAATGGTTTCCGGCTCCTCACGTTGGAGAATACATTTCAACCAAGTTATTTTGTCCTTTAGATAAACAAACTCGATCCAAACTTAAATCCGAGTGTCCTCGCCCCTCTCTAGAGCATAAGGCATCCGTTACTCCCTCTATCGACCAACCCATCCTCACCTTTTTCACTAAATTTGGCAAGGACCCCAGGAAAGGGGTAGATAAAGCCTGGTCTTCTTGCCAAGACAAATTATTAGACATCATTGGACCCCTCACACGTATTTTTGACATGGCGGAGTCCGCCAGAATCGATGGTTCCGCGATGGATCCCGAAGAACTTTCGCTTTGGGTCCAAAGAGCTGTATGTCTGTTACGCAATGCAAATGCTGCGATTTCGCAAGAACGTCGCAAAGGAATTTTGCTCAAACTGGATCCCAAATTAGTCCATTTGGCTTCACTTCAAGCGCTTTCCAACACAGAAGGTTGCCTATTCGGCAATAACTTTATCAAGGAACTAGGCAAGTACGTGGCTACTTTTACTTCAATCGACAAGGCGCAACAATCTTTAAAGAAAATGTTCCACCAACGGGTTTTCAACAGGGCCGGCAGAGGCAGGAGCCGCTTTGCCGGCCGTTCATATTACAACCAAGGCTCCCGTGGTAACCAATCCTACAATTCTTCTTACCAAGACTTCAGGCCCCAGTTTTATCCACAACGAACCAGAGGTTTCCGTAACAGAGGCTTCAGGAACAACAGAAATGCCACCCAGTCAGGTAACTCCTTTTCCGTCTTCCGTCCATGTGGGCGGTCGGCTTTGTCATTTTCTCCCAAATTGGCTAATGATTTCGTCAGACCCTTGGATTCTCAATACTGTTTGAGGTTACACAATAGAATTCTATTCAACTCCAATACAATCAGGGGCTCCCTCTCTTCCACGATTCTCTACGGATATGTCCGCTCTTATTTCCTCAGAAGTTCAAATACTCCTTCAAAAGAGAGCTATTGCCCCCACTATTCCTCATCCGCTAGGCTTCACCAGTTCCATTTTCCTAGTTCAGAAGAAGAACAAGAAAATGAGGCCGGTTATCAATCTCAAGTCGTTCAATCAATTTGTGGTTTATCGCCACTTCAAGATGGAAACCATTCTCCATCTCAGAGATTCTCTCCTTCAAAACGACTGGATGGTTCGCTTGGATTTACAGGACGCTTACCTGGTAGTTCCAATTCACCCGGAACACAGGAAGTTTCTTCAGTTTCAGTGGCTAGACCGATTTTATCACTTTACATCTCTTCCTTTCGGTCTGTCGTCAGCTCCATGGTGTTTCACCAAGCTCATGAAGCCAGTGACTGCACACCTCAGAGCACAAGGAGTCAGACTCCTTATTTACCTAGACGATATACTTCTCATGAATCAATCTCCTCATCTCCTCTTGTCCCATCTCAATCTTACGTGTTCTCTTTTGACAGATCTTGGCTTTATCATAAACAAAGAGAAATCTATTCTTCTTCCTACCCAAACTATAGAATTCTTAGGTTTCCTTATAAATTCAGTTTCGTCCACGTTGCTTCTCCCTTCTGCAAAAATCAAGTCTATAAAGTCAGAGATTCTTCAAATTCTTCGTCATGCGTCCATTTCCCTGAGAACCCTTGCCCGGGTCGTCGGTCTCCTCTCCTCGTCCATTCAAGCCATCTTCCCAGGCCCTTTGCATTTCAGGGCTCTCCAAAGGTTAAAGATTCAACATCTCCGCAAAGGGCTTTCTTACGCAGACGTTATTCCCCTAGATCACGATTCCCGTACAGAACTGCAATGGTGGATAGACCATTTAGATGCATGGAACGGAAGGACTATCTTTCCATCAGCCCCAGATCTTGTATTAGAATCCGATGCAAGCCTAACCGGTTGGGGGGCCCGATGTGGACCAATCTCGACTGGAGGTCCATGGTCTGCGAAGGAGTCCAAATTGCATATCAACTGTTTAGAGATGCTTGCAGGCTCCTTTGCGATCAGAAGTCTAGCAAAGAACAGGGTACGCTGCGCTATTCTCTTAAGGATGGACAACATTTCCGCGGTCCGCTATATCAACCATCTAGGGGGTACGAAATCCAAACCCTTAGCAGAACTGGCAAAAAGTTTTTGGGAGTTTTGTCTCGCAAATCAAATCTCAGTCCAGGCAGAATATCTTCCAGGATCTCTAAACTCCATCGCCGACTGGCATTCACGTCATCTTCACGATTCAAGCGACTGGAAGCTCCACCCCGCAATTTTCCAATTTCTTCAAAACAGATGGGGTCCCATGGGGATAGATTTATTCGCGTCACGGCTCAACACACAACTTCCCCATTTTTACAGTTGGAGACCGGACCCTTCAGCCCTGGCCTGTGATGCTTTCCTTCAGGATTGGTCCAAGTTCCTTTCATACGCTTTCCCTCCCTTCGTTATGATCAGCAGAGTTCTTGCCCAAGCCCGACGTCAACAAGCTACCTTAGTTCTTATCGTTCCTTTTTGGCAATCCCAAATTTGGTTTCCAACTCTTCTGGAACTGGCAATAGATTTTCCTTTTCTCATTCCTTCTTTCCCGGATCTTCTTCTAGACCCCCTTCAACGACCTCACAACCTCATTATCGACAACCTGCTTTCCCTGTCAGCCTGGAAAATTTCGGGAATTTCCAGTCTTTCCCTTGCATTTCGTCACAAGCTTCGGAATATATCAAACAATCCTGGGCCCCCGGAACTAGGAATGCATACAAGTCAGCTTGGTCTTTATGGCAGAGCTGGTGTTTGGGAAAACACATCGATCCCCTTTCAGCAGATGTTACTTTCCTAGTGAATTTCCTTGCAGCAGAGGCTAGCAAGGGCAAAGCGTTCCGTACTATTAATCTGTACAGGTCCGCCATCTCATCGAATCACTGTCTCATCAATGGAAGACCAGTGGGAGAACACCCGCTTGTTTGTCGACTTCTAAAGGGAGTAACATTTTCTAATCCTCCTCTTCCCAAATATAGAACTTTGTGGGATGTTAACATTGTACTGAATTTCTTTCTTTCCTGGCCCGATAACTCGGCTCTTTCTTTAAAGATGTTATCGGCTAAACTTGCCATGTTATTGTGCCTGGTATCGCTTAAACGAATTTCTGATGTCAAAGCTTTAGATATTTCTTCTCGTCAGTTTACTCCTTCGGGAGTATTATTTACTATTTCTAGAGGAACAAAAACTAACTTGCATTCTGTGTTGTACCCTTATTTCCCTAATCATCCCAAATTGTGTGTAGCACGATGTTTGAAAGCATATGAGAATATGACTGCACATCTAAGAACGTCCTCTTCCTCCCAACTGCTCATTTCCTTTCAAAAGCCTCACAAGCCCGTATCCGCAGCTACTTTGGCTCGTTGGGTCAAGTGGATTATGTCTTTGGCTGGCATTGACACCTCCATATTTGGAGCCCATTCTTCCAGGGGTGCCATGGCATCTAAAGCTTTCTGGGCGGGATCTCGTCTGGAGGACATTCTTAGATCCGCAGATTGGTCTAATGACAATGTGTTTAAAGTATTTTATTGTAAACCAATTGATAATACAATTATGAATGTTATTAATTCGCTTTAAACATGCATAATAAGAGCCTCCGGTCTTGTCATAAAATGTAGATTTTCCTA
This sequence comes from Pleurodeles waltl, assembly GCF_031143425.1. Classification (NCBI taxonomy): domain Eukaryota; kingdom Metazoa; phylum Chordata; class Amphibia; order Caudata; family Salamandridae; genus Pleurodeles; species Pleurodeles waltl. Next base: position 73,301,811 of record NC_090440.1, on the reverse strand, counting down.
GTTTTAATGACGGAAAGTCTTAATTTTATTAAAGACACGGAGGCGAGTATTATCCCACCCGTTGTTTTCCTGATAACTACTGTTCTTTATTTATCTTCCCTCCCTTTAGTGCCATCGGCGGTTCAACCTTCCACTTAAACCAATTTCCTATGGTTCGGAGGGATCGTCATCGTCAGCGCTTTCTCCATATCCTCTGCTCTGTTTGGCGGATCATCAGTGTGCTTCCCTTCATCAGCAGTTTCCTGGTCTCATGAACTTTTGTACTGAGTTGTTGTCTTTCATCATGGCCCTGTTAATTTTGGCAGCTATATTTCCTTTGTTTCGTAACAGCTGATTTTAGCGCAAGAAAAGAGGGCTGTTCGTAGTCCAGTTACGTCATAAGGGCTCAAGTGGTTATTCATTGGTTATTTGTTATGGACTATCATTTGTTTCCCATTGGCTGGTTTTCACCACGCTCATGGGATTTGTAGTTTTTTCTTTTTTGCTGCTGTTTTAAATAAAGCAAGAAAAGAAGGCATAATACTCGCCTCCGTGTCTTTAATAAAATTAAGACTTTCCGTCATTAAAACTAGGAAAATCTACATTTTAAAATATCTTATGGGGTTAAAGCATCTACCTAGAAATCTTTGCATGCTAAGCAAATGTCAGGGGATGTTAACAATGGCAAGGTAACTCGGGTGGCTCATGCACTTGCGGGAGAGATCTGTTTGCTCTAGTCACAGCTTTGACTCGTACAGTAGCACACAGGGTTAATATGCCTGCTGCTGCGCACATCGTGTAACACGCCAATCACAGATTTGTATTTTATGTAGGTAAGCGTGTTACTGCTTTTGACACAGAGGTCCTTTTGTTACTCCCACTTCATAAATTGCAACCCTCCCACTATCACACAGTGTGCTATTAACCAGCATCAAAAAGCCGCATGCAAACTGCAAGGCATGGGTTTAGATCTGACTGTGTTTTCACAATCTCTTATTGTTCTAAGTTTCCAAATAAGGTATCTAAAATCAAAATCTTATAAGTACAGACAACCCCAACCACTGCGTTGTTTTAAATCCTGACGTTGTGCTTCTCTCAACCATGCACTCCACATACAATGTCAACAAGTGTGGACGATATGTGACTCCCTCATCTTATAAACATCTTTGCCTTATGTAACATTTCCTGTACATTGACTAACGCACTTACATAATCTTTTGTCTCTCTTTGTGTGATGTAAAGCGCCCTGACTCCTTACAGTGGGATGAGTAGCGCTATAAAATAATTAAAAACTAAATTAGTAAGTGCTATTTAAATCATTTTTGTGTAATTACTCATACACACCAATACATCTGGAATTCTTACTGTGCCTGCACATCTGTCTCTTACATATGGAGGAGGAATAAAGTTAAAATATGCTTTTAAATCATTGTTTCTCCTTAGTACTTGTGAAGAGATAACGAGCTCGGTGCCTTTGTTTCCTTCAACTGCATTGGCGTCTAGGTATTAGAATCCAGATAGCTCCCAGCAAGGATGATACTCAAACAAAATGAGGGCTGAGGAGCCTTGAAATCAGGCCTTTGTTTTAGAGGTAGTAGGAAAAGTAAATAAGAAGTCCCCTCCCCGCCTTCAGGTTGTTGCTCCAAACCAGTGGCAAAATAATAGCCCCCTGCAGTGTCCACGTGCGTGATGGGGGAGGGGTTCCCTTGGTCCAAGCTCCAGGAGACCCCTCAACGGACTGTGGGCCCTGCCTAAGAGTTCGTGACTGGGTCCAAAGTTTGGGCGCCTCCCCATGTATTTTGCAGCGGGGCCACCTAAAGTTTTGTTACACCATTGCTCCAAACAGAAAGCAGACAACATGCAGGTGCTGCAGAAATGCACCCGGAGTCGAGACGCCACCAGGACACCAAACAAGTTCAGAATATTTCACTTGGTCTGCTGGATCCCAGATAATTAGCCGCTGGAACAGTGATCCGGCAGGATCTCCCTCATTTCCAACACTGCTCATACATATAAAAAGAGTATGGTTTGTGCTGTAAAAATAACATCAGGTCAGCTTTCTGGTACGCATGCGCACTGCCAGAGAGGAGCAGTGCGCAGTGAGTGCAATTAAGACAGCAGGCCTCGATAGAAGGCATTTTGTTTAATTGCACACAGCGTGATTTGCATTTTCGATTAACATTTTTTTTCAGTGCCCAAAATAATGTCTGTACTCTGATGCAGTTCAGCTTTCGGATGCAGGAGCTGCGGAAATAAACCAAAACTATAAAATAAAGAATACAGAACTTTAGGCCAGATGTAGCAAAGGTTTTTACCCATTCTGTGTCTATGGGAAAAAGTGTTCGCACATATGGCCCTTTGTCACATGAACACATAGGAATGGAAACAGTGTCTGTAATGATATGGATTCAAGCAAGCACTCTAAATTTAGGTGCCTATGGGCTTTGGTGTAATATGTTGTTTTTTGTTATATTAAGCCTTGCTATTTAATGAAACTTTTTATTTAGAGAGTGGAGTTATTTTTGACACTGGGTACACAGGCCTATCTCGAGCTCTTTTCTTACCTTTAGCTGAGCCAGTGCTCAAGATAGAAAATGTACCTTTCCACAGGGGTCCCATAAATTGTTTGCAGCAGAGTCAAGAACAGGGACAGTAGATTTATGCGGCAAAGGAGAACCAAATTATGCATAGAGCTGTGCAAAGTATGCAGCAAGAAAAGACAAATTATGCAACATAATGTGGCACATTTTGAGATAGTATCACTTCATTGTTTTGTCATGTTTACACATGGCACACTGTCTTAGAAAACATATTGTCTTACACCCAAACATAGCAATGAACAACTGAAAGATGGCCAGTCAATGTTTGCAAATTGCATTTCTATGCGTAAGAACTCGTTGGCATGTGTTAGAAATGGGGTTTTTGGTTGGCAGTCAGGTTGCCCTCTGTCCAAACAAGAACCCTCACTCTAGTCAGGGTAAGTCACACACAATCCAAAATCAGCCTGTGCTCACCCTCCGGTAGCTTGGCACGAGCAGTCAGGCTTAACTTAGAAGGCAATGTGTAAAGTATTTGTGCAATAAATCATACAATACCACCATATAGCACCACAAAAATATACCACACAGTGTTTAGAAAAATATATAATATTTATCAGGATAATTGTAGGTCAAAAAGAATAAAGTTGCAATGGGAAATTGTAGAAATATCACTGAAAAGTGATATAAAGTGTCTTAAGTCTTTAGAATATAAACAAAGTCTCTTTCAAGCACAAGTACCTGGTTGGGAGTGGAAAAATCTCCTCAGAGGGCCACAAGGGAAGAGGTGCGTGGAACAAGGGTGTGTGCGTCGATTTCTCCCCAACACACACGGACTTGCGTCGTTATTTTCACGCGGGGAAGTCGGCGTCGTTTTCCGGCGCGTGGACAGTCTCTTTCTGTGGATCGCGGGGATTACCAGATGTCCCGGGTCTGTGCTTGGATTTTCCTGCTTGTTCCCCGGCTGCGCGTCGGTCTGCGGGGCTGCGCGTCGAAATTACGATCTCACGGCAGGCGTCGCGTCGATTTCTCCTCTGGATGTCGATCTGCGGGGCTGCGCGTTGAAATTACGATCTCACGGCAGGCGTTGCGTCGATTTCTCCTCTAGAGGTCGGGCGGCGTTGTCCTTGCGAGGCAGTGCGTCGGATTTTCGAACGTCCCAAGAGCGTCGCGTCGGTGTGCGGCGTTTTTCTCGCCGCGGAACAAGCTGTGTGTCGAAATTTTCAGCGCACGGAGCGTCCAAGTAAAAGAGAGAAGTCTTTTTGGTCCTGAGACTTCAGGGAACAGGAGGCAAGCTCTATCCAAGCCCTTGGAGAGCACTTTCACAGCCAGACAAGAGTTCAGCCAGGCAGCAGGGCAACAGCAAGGCAGCAGTCCTTTGTAGAAAGCAGACAGGTGAGTCCTTTGAGCAGCCAGGCAGTTCTTCTTGGCAGGATGTAGTTTCTGGTTCAGGTTTCTTCTCCAGCAAGTGTCTGATGAGGTAGGGCAGAGGCCCTGTTTTATACTAAGTTGTGCCTTTCAAGTGGGGGTGACTTCAAAGAGTGTCTAAGAAATGCACCAAGCCCCCTTTCAGTTCAATCCTGTCTGCCAGAGTCCCAGTAGGGGGTGTGGCAGTCCTTTGTGTGAGGGCAGGCCCTCCACCCTCCCAGCCCAGGAAGACCCATTCAAAATGCAGATGTATGCAAGTGAGGCTGAGTACCCTGTGTTTGGGGTGTGTCTGAGTGAATGCACAAGGAGCTGTCAACTAAACCTAGCCAGACGTGGATTGAAGGGCACAACAAGATTTTAGTGCAAAGAAATGCTCACTTTCTAAAAGTGGCATTTCTAGAATAGTAATATTAAATCTGACTTCACCAGTCAGCAGGATTTTATTTTACCATTCTGGCCATACTAAATATGACCTTCCTGCTCCTTTCAGATCAGCAGCTGCCACTTCAACAGTGTATGAGGGCAGCCCCAATGTTAGCCTATGAAGGGAGCAGGCCTCACAGTAGTGTGAAAACGAATTTAGGAGTTTTACACTACCAGGACATATAACTACACAGGTACATGTCCTGCCTTTTACCTACACAGCACCCTGCTCTAGGGGTTACCTAGGGCACACATTAGGGATGACTTATATGTAGAAAAAGGGGAGTTCTAGGCTTGGCAAGTACTTTTAAATGCCAAGTCGAAGTGGCAGTGAAACTGCACACACAGGCCTTGCAATGGCAGGCCTGAGACAAGGTTAAGGGGCTACAGAGGTGGGTGGCACAACCAGTGCTGCAGGCCCACTAGTAGCATTTAATCTACACACCCTAGGCACATGAAGTGCACTCTACTAGGGACTTACAGGTAAATTAAATAGTCAATCATGGATAAACCAATCAATAGTACAATTTACACAGAGAGCATATGCACTTTAGCACTGGTTAGCAGTGGTAAAGTGCTCAGAGGTCAAAAGCCAACAACAAGAGGTCAGAAAAAATAGGAGGAAGGAGGCAAAAAGTTTGGGGATGTCCCCGTCAAAAAGCCAGGTCCAACATGACCCCCTACCAGCCTAAAGCCAGGGGAGAACAATCACTATCCTGATGTACTTCCCTGTTTGAGGCGACAGAACAAAGACCCAGGCCCACAACAGCAGGGGCATGCTCCAGTTCTTCGCCTTCCTGACTCCAATTGGATCCCTCTGTCCATACTCTCAGGGCCCACTAAGCCAACCCCTGGGGAACCTTTCTCCTCACCTGCGGATCCCATCTGTGCAGCACCTAACCTTACTTTGCTCACAGATGTATCCCAGGAGCAGGATAGTACCCCCATGGCCAACACAGTGGTGTTGCCCACTTTACCCCCGGGGTGTGACACTTGTCCCCTCCCCAGTGATAACTCTGTCCACCCGGACAGCAAGCCACAGTGGTTACTGACAGTTGCCAGGGATGAGAGCCAGGCCCCAGGCCTCTCAAAGCTCTCCCCCCACTGTGGCTGTGGAGAGTGGGGGGCGGTAGCTCCAGGTGCTGGGCACCCTTTAACCACTCTCCCTTCCACCAGGTCAGGGATGACAGCCTGAACCTGGTCCTCCCCTCTGGGGCTCTGTACCCTCCCTCCTGGAGCGGTATCCCCAGAGTCCAACATGGTCAGGGTGCTTATAGAAGTCGCCCTGTACCATTCCTCCACCAGTGCAGGGCTATTAACCTGCAACTGGCCCTCCAACCTGGGGTCTGTACCTTCAGGTTGGACTAGGGCCCGGGGTGAGGCTTCCCTCCCCCTGCCCTCCCTTCTGGGGTCCAGCACTCTCAAACTAGGAGTGGCCTCCTCAGAAGACAACATGGTAGGGGCACTGTTATCAGTAGCCCCTCCCTCCAGGTCTGGGGGGACACCCGGAACCTGGTCTTCCAGCCCAGGGTCTGTACCCTCAGACTGGATCACTGCCTGGCAAACCAGGACTTTCTGAGAGGCACACCTACCCCCACCAGGTCAGAGTTTAACCCCTGCACCTGACCATTCAACTCAGAGTCACCACCCTGAAGTTGAACAATTGCCTGGCACGCCAGGACTTCCTGGAGGGCACACTGACCCTCCACCAGGTCAGAGTTTAACCTCTGAACTTGGCCATCCAACTCAGAGTCACCACCCTGAAGTTGAACAATCGCCTGGCACGCCAGGACTTCCTGGAGGGCACACTGACCCTCCACCAGGTCAGAGTTTAACCTCTGAACCTGGTTCTCCAACCTAGGGTCACCACCCTGATGTTGGACAACTGCCTGGTACACCAGGGCTTTCTGGGGGGCACACCTACCCCCCACCAGGTCAGAGGTTAACCTCTGAACCTGGATATCCAACCCAGAGTCACCACCCTGAGGTTGAACCATTGCCTGGTAGGCCAGGACTTTCAGGGAGGCACACCTACCTCCCACCAGGTCAGAGTTTAACCTCTGAGCCTGGTTCTCCAACCCAGGGTCACCACCCTGAGGTTGAACCATTGCCTGGCATACCAGGACTTTCTGGGGGGCACACCTACCCCCTACCAGGTCAGAGTTTGACCTCTGAACCTGGTTAGCCAACCCAGAGTCACCACCCTGAGGTTGGGCAATTGCCTGGCACCCCAGGACTTTCTGGGAGGCACACCTACCTCCCATCAGGTCAGAGTTTAACCTCTGAACCTGGCCATCCAACCCAGAGTCAACACCCTGAGGTTGGACAACTGCCTGGCACGCCAGGACTTTCTGGAGGGTACACCTACCCCCCACCAGGTCAGAGTTTAACCTCTGAACCTGGCCATCCAACCCAGAGTCAACACCCTGAGGTTGGACAATTGCCTGGCACAGCAGGACTTCTTGGGAGGCACACCTACCTCCCACCCGGTCAGAGTTTAACCTCTGAACCGGGGTATCCAACCCAGAGTCACCACTCTGAGGTTGAACCATTGCCTGGCATACCAGGACTTCCTGGGGGGCACACCTACCCCCCACCAGGTCAGAGTTTGACCTCTTAACCTGGTTAGCCAACCCAGAGTCACCACCCTGAGGTTGAGCCATTGCCTGGCATTCCAGGACTTTCTGGGGGGCACATCTACCCCCCACCAGGTCAGAGTTTAACCTCTGAACCCGATTATCCAACCCAGAGTCACCACCTTGAGGTTGAATCTTTGCCTGGCATGCCAGGACTTCCTGGGGGGCACTCTCACCCCCCACAAGGGACACACCGTCCCCAAGGGCCACACAAGAGTCTGGTTGGCGCAGGTCTCCCGACCTCTGCCCATCCGGCAGAGTCTGGGTTTCCCCCAAACCAGAAACGGTCTCACCTGGGTCATTCCTGGGGGGCTCTGCTCTCAGAGCTCACCCCTGACTCTCAAGATCCTCCACTGGGGTCTGCCACCCCCTCTCAACCCTATGTCTGGACTTCTGCACCCCCTCACTAGGAGTGGTACTCCAGGCACCAGAACTGTTGGGATGCTGTCTACAGTCACCCCCCCAAGTTCTTCTGACACTGCGGGGCTTCCCTCAAAAGGTGGTCCTACGGTACAGGTTAGGCTCTGAGACCTACCTGGGACACTACAATCCTCTCCCACCTCACTTGGTCGGGAACCACCTAGACCACTCCCTTCAGGAGCACCCCCAAATGCCTCCTCAGACTCTCTGGTACTCACCCAGAAGTCTTCCTCCATTGTAAGTTCCCTGGGGTCAGATAACTCACACTCCACCTGGTGTTGGCGTAGCTCTGGAAAATAAGGACCAGACATTTGCTCTCCAGCAATTACATCACTCTGCCCTTCACATGTATTAACCACAGTACCCTTCACCCAACCACCCAGTAACTCAGCCTTGGAAAAGCACTCTACATCACCCTCCTGAGACTGGTGAGACAGTATCTGCCTGTCTCTGACACTCAACCCATACTCTTCTGGGATGTCTCTACACTCTATATCCAGGACGTCCACCAGGGGGGAACCCTTTTCTCTGTCACTCTCTGCTAGAGTCAGTAAAGTGTCCCTCCCCCCAGTAGGAATATGACTCCCTGTGCCAGTTCCCCAATCCTTCTCAGGGACCCTGTGCATAACGGGAACTACCTCATACTCTTGAACCACCTGGGGTGTGTCAACTCCCTTCTTCAAGTTGGGCACCACATCTCTGGGCTTGTGCCCTTCTTCAGCAGTACTGGATGCAAGATTTTTGCTGCCACCATCTGAACTGGACTCAGCCCTTTTGGCCTCCAGTTTCAGCTCTTTACAGCTCAGCTCTTGAGCTGCAATCTTTTCTTCTTCCAGGGCTAAGAGTCTTTTTGCCTCAACCTCTGCAAGATACTCCTCTAATTGTTGCTCCTGTCGCCTTTGACTTCAGAGCCATACATCTATTTCTGGGTCACTGTCCAAATCTGAGTAGTCCTCCTCCTCATGTGAGCAGTCTTCCTCTTCATGTGAGTAGTCCTCCTCCTCATCTGAGGGGTACTTAGTCATTTGGTTTCTTGCTGCCTCTCTCTCTGCCCATCTTTCCTCCCCCCAGACTATGTAGTGATGTAGCATCTCCGCCTTAGTAGATCTCCTTGCTACAGGAAGGCCCCATTTTCTGCAAAGCTTCCTTAGGTCAGCCTTAGTGAGGTGGTCAGTACGAACAAAGAATGAGTAGGTACACAATCCCATTCTGATAAGATCTTATCAGCAAAAACCAAAATCCAAAGTCCAAAATATCAATAGTATATCCAGGAGGACATCAGAGAACCAAAAGCCAAAAAAGATGAAAAATCAAGTTGACCTTCAACTGTGGGTAGGTAGTGAAATACTTAGCTACTGTATGTCACTGCACAAACACAAGTCCTATCCTCACCGCTGATCACCAATGTTAGAAATGGGGTTTTTGGTTGGCAGTCAGGTTGCCCTCTGTCCAAACAAGAACCCTCACTCTAGTCAGGGTAAGTCACACACAATCCAAAATCAGCCTGTGCTCACCCTCCGGTAGCTTGGCACGAGCAGTCAGGCTTAACTTAGAAGGCAATGTGTAAAGTATTTGTGCAATAAATCATACAATACCACCATATAGCACCACAAAAATATACCACACAGTGTTTAGAAAAATATATAATATTTATCAGGATAATTGTAGGTCAAAAAGAATAAAGTTTCAATGGGAAATTGTAGAAATATCACTGAAAAGTGATATAAAGTGTCTTAAGTCTTTAGAATATAAACAAAGTCTCTTTCAAGCACAAGTACCTGGTTGGGAGTGGAAAAATCTCCTCAGAGGGCCACAAGGGAAGAGGTGCGTGGAACAAGGGTGTGTGCGTCGATTTCTCCCCAACACACACAGACTTGCGTCGTTATTTTCCACGCAGGGAAGTCGGCGTCGTTTTCCGGCGCGTGGACAGTCTCTTTCTGTGGATCGCGGGGATTACCAGATGTCCCGGGTCTGTGCGTGGATTTTCCTGCTTGTTCCCCGGCTGCGCGTCGGTCTGCGGGGCTGCGTGTCGCAATTACGATCTCACGGCAGGCGTCGCATCGATTTCTCCTCTGGATGTTGATCTGCGGGGCTGCGCGTTGAAATTACGATCTCACGGCAGGCGTCGCGTCGATTTCTCCTCTAGAGTTCGGGCGGCGTTGTCCTTGCGAGGCCGTGCGTCGGATTTTCGACCGTCCCAAGAGCGTCGCGACGATCAGCGTCGGTGTGCGGTGTTTTTCTCGCCGCGGAACAAGCTGTGCGTCGAAATTTTCAGCGCACGGAGCGTCCAAGTAAAAGAGAGAAGTCTTTTTGGTCCTGAGACTTCAGGGAACAGGAGGCAAGCTCTATCCAAGCCCTTGGAGAGCACTTTCACAGCCAGACAAGAGTTCAGCCAGGCAGCAGGGCAACAGCAAGGCAGCAGTCCTTTGTAGAAAGCAGACAGGTGAGTCCTTTGAGCAGCCAGGCAGTTCTTCTTGGCAGGATGTAGTTTCTGGTTCAGGTTTCTTCTCCAGCAAGTGTCTGATGAGGTAGGGCAGAGGCCCTGTTTTATACTAAGTTGTGCCTTTGAAGTGGGGGTGACTTCAAAGAGTCTCTAAGAAATGCACCAAGCCCCCTTTCAGCCCAATCCTGTCTGCCAGAGTCCCAGTAGGGGGTGTGGCAGTCCTTTGTGTGAGGGCAGGCCCTCCACCCTCCCAGCCCAGGAAGACCCATTCAAAATGCAGATGTATGCAAGTGAGGCTGAGTACCCTGTGTTTGGGGTGTGTCTGAGTGAATGCACAAGGAGCTGTCAACTAAACCTAGCCAGATGTGGATTGAAGGGCACAACAAGATTTTAGTGCAAAGAAATGCTCACTTTCTAAAAGTGGCATTTCTAGAATAGTAATATTAAATCCGACTTCACCAGTCAGCAGGATTTTATTTTACCATTCTGGCCATACTAAATATGACCTTCCTGCTCCTTTCAGATCAGCAGCTACCACTTCAACAGTGTATGAGGGCAGCCCCAATGTTAGCCTATGAAGGGAGCAGGCCTCACAGTAGTGTGAAAACGAATTTAGGAGTTTTACACTACCAGGACATATAACTACACAGGTACATGTCCTGCCTTTTACCTACACAGCACCCTGCTCTAGGGTTTACCTAGGGCACACATTAGGGATGACTTATATGTAGAAAAAGGGGAGTTCTAGGCTTGGCAAGTACTTTTAAATGCCAAGTCGAAGTGGCAGTGAAACTGCACACACAGGCCTTGCAATGGCAGGCCTGAGACAAGGTTAAGGGGCTACTGAGGTGGGTGGCACAACCAGTGCTGCAGGCCCACTAGTAGCATTTAATCTACACACCCTAGGCACATGTAGTGCACTCTACTAGGGACTTACAGGTAAATTAAATAGTCAATCATGGATAAACCAATCAATAGTACAATTTACACAGAGAGCATATGCACTTTAGCACTGGTTAGCAGTGGTAAAGTGCTCAGAGGTCAAAAGCCAACAACAACAGGTCAGGAAAAATAGGAGGAAGGAGGCAAAAAGTTTGGGGATGTCCCCGTCAAAAAGCCAGGTCCAACAGCATGTTTTTAGTAACTTTTGATCAGTTTGAGCGAGAACATTTTTTTTGGCAAAATCTGCAGATTATACAGACGATGGTGGCTTATGTGGCAAATCCATAACTATGCAAAAAAGGCTACAGCCACCAAATCACTTATTTTCAGTAGCCCTGGTCATGAGTCGGGCCACTGACAGTGGACCTATCCGTTAATTTCAGACAAAAAGGCAATAAGCACATATGTGATAAAAACGTTCTTTCTGGTTTACTTTATAGGTCACAAACAGACTTCATTTTAAGTTGGCCAAGGGGTTTAAGCAGTGCTTGAAGTGAGCTGCCTAAGATAAGAATAATTAAAGGGGCACTGGCCTATGAAGACTATGGGCCTGGTTTAGAGTTTGGCATATGGTTTACTCCGTCACAAACATGACGGATATCTCTCTGTCATATTACAGTCTCCATAGATATAATGGGATCATAATACGGCGGATGGGATATCCCTCACATTTGTGATAGAGTAACCCCCTCCATCAAACTCTAAATCAGGCCCCAAGAGTTGTTTGTAGGAGGTGTTGCATCTGTAACTGAGTGTGTACTTTTATGTGTGGCCTTGAAGCATGCTGGCTTTGTCTTCCTCTTACTCTTCCTGGCCCTCCCACTCACCTTCCTCCTGGTCCTTCTGCTCCTTCTCAGCATCCTTGTGCAGGTCATTCACTTCCTCATGATCATTCTTCTCTTCTTCCACCTCCTGGCCCTCACCCTACTCTTCTTGGCTTTCCTCATGGTTCTCCCTCAAATCCTGACAACCTTCAGGGTTGTAGCCCCATCATAGGGTCAACAACAGGGACCAATCCAGGTCCAATTGCCCCTGATGAGCTGGGCAGTTGCAAGAGAGGCATCTAGCAGCTTTCTGTATGCCTGTAGCGTGAACAGGCGGTCAACCATATGACCCTTGGAAATGACTTATTTGTCCTGGGTCCAAGATAGAGCTGGTCCAGTCTTTGAAGGCACCACTCAGGTCACACACAGTAGGGTCAGTCCTCTTCTGACCTTCTATAGATCGAGAAAGTGTTCTGAAGTGGGTGCCTCAAGGTGCCGCATTTATGCCTGGCACTAGTTAGGGAGTCGGAATGACTCCTGGGCAGCCCATGAGGTAAAAGTTACCAGGACAAACCTTACACACTTTGGGCCTTTTCAAGATGGCAAAAGTCTTCTGTCACACTAAACTTGGGCTTTGAAGGCCGTGTGTGTGTGTTTGGGGAGTTTACTGTAGTAATGCTCGTGTCCCCACACATCTAACACCAAAATGCAGTTTGAGGCAGCCACTGAACTGACAATAAACCCAGAGACAGAAGTCTGGTAGAACAAAAGCAGTCCTTCAGCAACCAGACTGTGGATCCACAAGAACTGTCTTGGCATCTTGTTCTCTCCCTTTTCAAGTGTTCCCCAAAGGTTATTTGTAAACCCAGCAGACCTGTCAGGCATGGTTTGATACTGAAGGAGGATTCTGCAGCACACATTGAAAGAGGAAAATGCCTCTGAGAATTGTTTTTGTGCAGGTAGGTGTCCCGTCATGCACAAAAGCAATCCTGCCTGCAACACAGGCACCCTTGCACCATGACACAAGGTTGCCTGTATTGGCGCTAGGCAACCAAAATGTCACCAGCGCAAAGAAAGGACAGGAATGTGCCATATAATGTTCAATACGGCACATTCCTGCCCTTTCACGCAGTGCAGCAATGTTGCTTGCTGTATTGCGCTGCATGAAAGTTTGATAAATGTGGCCCTAATGTATTATGTATGTATCTATACTTTTAGAGTGATTCCATCTTTTATACATTCTCTGTTTTTGTCTGTATTTGGAGGCATCACTTGTGTTATTTCAAATTGGTGATATTTTGACTCTACTTTTGCTGCTCCACAATGGATGTACCATCTCGAAGTCAAATGGTGATGGAACTACCACTTGTCCAGCTGCGTCATGAACGCATGATACAGTACTTTGGTGTACCTTTTTTGGAGCAACTGATGACAACTGGTCTTTGTCCTTCAAGTTCGTATGGGTTTACTGTGTGCAGCCTGTGTTCCACTGTCTTTGAACCCTTTTGAGTGTGCACGCGAGATCTGTCTTGCAACCCAATTGGTACTATCAACGGACATGAATATGCGGATGTCCCCATTAAGGGTTCATTTTCGGAGTTGTCCTATGAGACTATGATTCCTTCAGGATGCCTTTTATGAGCCATTTTACATGGATAGGAAGGATTCCTTCCTTCTAGATCACTCACTTTGGGGACTGCACAGGATGCTACTATCTCGGTGGTGACTGGGGCCTCCAACCATGTTTGTTGCTTCGACTTCTTCACCAAAGCTCTTGTGGTTCTGTCATCTGTGGAAGCTGTATCCATTCTTGATTCCATCGACACTGGCAATATGGATGACATCTTGGAAGCCTCTACTAAGTTTTAAGTTTGCTCTTTGTTTTTAATGTGTTTATGTTTAATTGGCTTTTTTATTTTGTTTGCTTTGCTTGTTGGAGTGAACATTTTATTCTTTTATTCCTTATAAAATATGGGTTTTTAGAATTTACCTTTTCACAAGCAAGGGGAGAATGTTGTGCCGACCTCTCGGACCCAAGTTAGTTCCCCAGGTTTTAGCCTTGTTTTATATTTTATATTTTACACATTCTAGTTGCATTGCTTTTAGCAATGACATTTTACATACTTCACTTGCATGATATTATTCTAGGAATATATTGTACAAGTTGTTTGTTTTAGTTAGCCTTTTCTCAACATGTAATCAGTACATTCTGTTTAAGGCTAGGAACCTAGGGCCAGATGTAGTAAAAATCTGGATTGCGACTCACAATTTGCGAGTCGCAATCCAGAAGGTAGGATGGTGTCCCTGACACCACCTGCGACTCGCAAGGGGGTCGCAAAGGCCCACCTCATTAATATTAATGAGGTGGGTCGCAATTTGCGACCCCCTTGCTAGTGGCGGCACTCACAGGGATGATGGCCTGCTGGAGACAGCAGACCACCATATCCGTGACTGCTTTTAAATAAAGCAGTTTTTTTTTTGTAATGCAGCCCGTTTTCCCTAAAGGAAAACGAGATGCATTACAAAACTAAAAAATGAAACGTTTTTGTTTCATTTTTTCAGAGCAAGCAGTGGTGCATAGGACCACTGCCTGCTCTGAAAAAATGTTTTTCATGCCATTCACAAAGGGGAAGGGGTCCCATGGTGACCCCTTCCCTTTTGCGAATGGGTTACCACCAGGGTGACACTGGTGGTAACTGCGATTGCTTTGCGACCGCGTTCGCGGTCACAAAACAATAGAGCATCGCGTTGCGACTGGCAATTAGGAAGGGGAACACCCCTTCCTAATTGCGACTCGCAGTCCTGTTTTGCAAGTCGGTAACCAGGTTACCGACTCGCAAAACGGGGATTGGGCATCGAAATGTGCTTTTTTCACATCGCAAACAGCGAAATTCGCTGTTTGCGACGTGCGAGAAGTTTGGAACATCTGGCCCACAGTTCCTAATATCCTAGTGCTTGTGTTGTCTGTTCAGGGGACAGCTTCTAACATCTAGACATAGTATTGCATCAGAGCTGTGCTTCTAACACAGTGTCGCGTTTATTGTATAAATGATGCACTGACCCTGAAGTGGCAGAGGGGCATTCTAGCTGCAACTATCCTGGGACGAATGGTGTGTTCGACATGCAGCTATGCTGGTACTAACCTACCAGCTTCACTAGAGGATTGCTATCACACTAGAGGCTAACTCCTGGCACCATTTCCAGGTATGGACTAAGGTTAATCCCTTAGATTGGGCCAGGCAGAAGAGTGCACCCGCTATGCTCGCCGTATAGTCTTAGGGTTAGGTAGGAACCTCTAGAACTTCTAGACATCCTTTACCATGGTTGAACTGTTCATTATGTTTCCCATGTTCATTATGCTGATAACATTACTCTGTTTCATCTGCCTAATTATCGTACTTCATTCTCTCTATGCAACATTCCTATTTTTTCAAAAAATATATTGAAAACTTATCTAATGTACCTCTTGTGTTTCATCTGTGCATGCTTGAGTAATACAACAAAAGGGTGGGATCTGTTTCCACGACTTCCCTAGGGAGTCAGAGTGTCATCTTCAGGTTGTCATAATCACCTTTCACCCCAGCAGGGTTGGGGGTGTAGGTGTGACACTGTGAGTTAGCCAGGAGTTGGGCCAGTGGTTTCTGACGATGTGGATGGACTCAGTCTCCCACATTCTGAAGTTCTGTAGTCACAATTATCTTAGTAGGAACAGCATAACAGCTGGTAGGGTGCACAGGAAGGGAGGCGTGGGGGTTGGTGAGTAGTAAGCACAGGAGAGGTGAAGGGTCTTCCAGGTTCCATGGTGCCAGCCACAGAGAAACAATGGATGCAGTGTCCAAGGATGGATGCTGCAGGTGGCAATCAAGCTGGGCTTGTACCTAATGCGTATTACTCTTAAAATAATAACTTGTAAATTGTAATTGTAAAAGTATATTATATAGCACCTACAACCCCTGACGAGGCATTGAAGTGCTTTTTGTGGTGAGTAGCAGGTCACTCCGGAACCCAAGATTATTAATTAGTAGGTTAGTACAAGTTTTTTTTTTTTTCTTGTGTATTAGCTGTGTTAGGATTGTACTCTTGATAATTTCTTGCAACCCCTGACGAGGCATTGAAGTGCTTTTTGTGGTGAGTAGCAGGTCACTCCGGAACCCAAGATTATTAATTAGAAGGTTAGTACAATTTTTTTTTTTTTTTTCTTGTGTATTAGTTGTGTTAGGATTGTACTCTTGATAATTTCTTGCATATTTAGTAGAGTTAGGGGTAGGGTTGAATGAAAGGAGTGGATTTGAAAAGGGGGCGTAGTGAATTGTTCTGTTAGTAATGGTTGTGTGTGTATGTTAGTTGGGGCATGGTTTAAAAGGAAGTGTGAAAGATTGAGAAGGAAGTATGGGGGTTTAAAGTAGTCAGAGGATTGGAATGAGTCAGGGGGAGAAGGGATGGGATGAACAGGATTTGTTTTATAATAGCAAAATGTAAATATGTTATACATACTTATATTTATATACACACATGATACTTAGTAAAGGTTTGTTGCACAGTCAAACCCCTCTATATAAATAATCATATGTGAATGGAAGCAGCAAAATGTACATGCTTTGCAGTCTACATTTCTCATGTGGTGCATTTTTATGGATTCAAATAACTATAATTAAATTATATATACATGCATACACACATGGTACTTATTGTAACTGTTAGTAGCAGCCCTAACCCAACCCTCCACATATGCACCTATCTATGCATAGAAGCTGCATTTTCACATGCTCTAATATACACATCTTATTTTGTGTAATATATAATTTCCTAATATAAATGTATCTGCTCATAACAGGATGCATAGTTCAGGTTACAGTGCTGTGTACTTGTGTGACAACAGCTCTTTTCCATGTTGTGATAAGTCTAGTTTGTCATGTCTGAGTATACTATTGTGATCCATTCTTGAGTTGTGAGTATGGTCAGCACATGGGGAAGAGTAAGCTCTTGACTAATCTTCTAAGTTAAAGATGGTTCTCTGTGGATCTTATGTTTGCGGGTTGGGGATGTTATGGTTTGGCTACTTGGATCAGGCTTTGTGTAGGGTTGTTTGGGGTGAGATTTAATAGAGCAGCAATTTTGGGAGTGTTTAAATAAAGAGGTACTTTGGGGTGAAATTCAATTAAACACAATTTAAAAACAATTTGTTTTTGGGGGGTTGTCCCCCCCCCCAACTGATGTATTAAAATGATGCAAATGAATCCATTTTACTAACCAATTATCGTCCCAAAAATGCAGCAGGCTTCGCCCACAGCAGATTCCTAATTACAGAGTGAAGTGTCTCCAGCAAGTCCAGAAATACTATTGTCATGGTCATGTTTTTCAAACATTACCACTATAGGGGTTCAACTGCTGCTGTCGACTGAAATCTCTCCCTATCTATCTCCCTCTCTTTCTCTCTCTCTCGCTCTTTCTCTTCACCTCCTCTCCCTCTCTCGCTCTCTCTCTCTCGTTCTCACCTCCTATCTCTCTTTCTCCCTCTCCCTCTCTCTCTCTCTCTGTCTCTCTGTCTCTCTTTCTCTCTCTATCTCTGTTCACCTCCCCTCTCTCTCTCTCTCTCTCTCTCTCTCTCTCTCTCCTCCTCTCTCTCTCTCACTCTCTCTTTCTCTTCACCTCCTCTCTCTGTTCACCTCCTCTCTCTCTCTCTTCACCTCTTCTTCCTCCTTCTCTCTCTGCACCTCCTCCTCTCTCTCTCTCTCGCTCTCTCTCTTTCTCTTCACCTCCTCTGTCTCTCTTTCTCTTCACCTCTTCTTCCTCCCCTTTCTCTCTCTCACCTCCTCTCTCTCTCTCACTCTCTTTCTCTTCACCTCCTCTCTCTATTCACCTCCTCTCTCTCTCTTTCTCTTCACCTCTTCTTCCTCCTTCTCTCTCTGCACCTCCTCTCTCTCCCTCTCTCTCTCTTTCTCTTCACCTCCTCTCTCTCTCACTTTCTCTTCACATCCTCTCTCCCTCTCTGTGTCTCTCGCTGTCTCGCTCTCTTTCTCTTCACCTCCTCTCTCTCTCACTTTTTCCCTATCTTTCTCTCCTGATCTTCACATATTGGCGTGATAAAGCCATAGCACGGGCACATTGCAGCCCTCATTACAAGTGTGACAGTCTCAAGAACGCCACACTCAAGATGGTGGTCGGACCACAGCAGACACGGCGGTCTGACCGCCCTATCATGACCGTGGCAGATATGCTACGGTCTGACCACCAGCACCGCCAGGTTGCTGCTGATCGACAGCCTGGCGGTCTCGGTGGTCACAATCCTGCGCGGCCCCCTTTCCGCCAGCCTTTGCATGGCGGTTTCACCGCCATGCAAAGGCTGGCAGAAAGGGGGCATCGGGGCCTCATGGGGGCTCCTGCACTGACCATGCACTTGGCATGGGTAGTGCAGGGGTCCCCATGGACAGCCCAGTCGCTCATTTCACTGCCCAAATTACGGGCAGTGAAATGCACGATGGGTGCTGTCGCACCCGACGCACCACAACATAGCTGCTGGCTCAATTACGAGCCGGCGTCAACGTTGTGGTGAGTTTTCCGCTGAGCCAGCAGGCGGAAACACTGTTTTTGCCCGCTGGCCCAGCGGAATACTCCTAATAGGGCGGCCAGCATACCGCCAGCACTGGCGGTATTCTGGCTTCTGCGGCTTCGGCGGTCTTCAAAAAAGACCGCTGAAGCCGTAATGAGGGCTTGAGTGTGGATGACTGAATTTTGTTCCTGTTTTTCCTTTTTTTGTGAGGGGGGTCATTAGTCAAATTGAAAGATCCTAAAATTCCTTATAATATATGAATTTGAAAATAATCTGTGTGCGTGGAATTGGTTTGTACTGAAACCCACTCCATGTTGGTGCCTGTTGAGGTAGATCTGTATTGGAGTGATCTGTCCCTTGCTCTGTAGCAGGCCTGTGGTCTTCATGGGAGCAATGAAGTTTACAATTTGTGCCTCACAATAATATTGAAACTCTATGGACAGCTTGTCCTGATCTTCTCACTCAGATTCTTAGGATGCTAAGGTGTCATCAAGGACTGCCAGCTAATGGATTAGGACATAACGATAATGAAAAACAGTAATGGAAAATTGTAATGATGTAGGCGACAATTATATGCATCATCAATTAATGCATGAACTGTAACCATGGAGTCATTTCTTGTTTTTGATGGCAATGCAGGTTGACAAGGCAGAACGGAAAGGTACTTAAGACTGCATCTACATATCCCTGTAGACTTTAGGTCTAATTACTCTGCAGCCTTGTTCTAGGAAGTTTGGTGTCCGGGGAATCCAGTGTCCTTCAGCTGAAGTCACTGACACCACCATTCACACACTCTACTGGGTTACCACAATACCCAAAGAAGTGCATTACCTTCCAGCCCGTCACCACCAATCATCATCCTCCTACCTCAGCCATCAACTACTACTTAAAAGGACAAAACTCAGAAGCAGATCCATCAGTCTGTGGAAGGCCCCCACCCACCTCATAAGATCTGAGCCCAGTCAACAAACTACAGAAGTCCAAACTATTCAGACTCACAGTGTAACTGAACTCCTCTCAGATCACGAGCCTCACGATCGAACCACAGTGGATACAAGCAGGACTCTTCCGAAAGAACTCTTCCCTCTCTTGTCTCCTCAAATATGTGTATGTTGTCGGATCCTCTAGTGCTCTGAAGTTACCGGAAGGTAGGAAATAGCACTATACAAAACTTACAATAAATAAATAAAATGTAAGGTACTCTAAATTAGATCTGTTGGAGGTAATCTTAAATAATTACCATAGAACAACTACATCTTGAAGGCTTTTTTTAAAGACAGCCACAGACGAGAATTGCTGCAGGTGCGAAGGCCTTAGAATGAGAGCAGTCTCTCACCTTGAGATAATTTCAATGGAAAGGATAGCCGGAAAGATCTCATCGTTTCTTTTCAGTTTGAGGATAGGATAAGAGACCCCATTACCAAGGGTGAGATTGTGGACGTGTCTACTCATGAGGCACCAGATTTTAAACTGGTTTCTATCCCTTCCCTAAAGGCGATGCAGATTCCTCCTGGCTTTAGAGGTGTGCTGTATTTTTCCAAGTGGCAGAATCAGGTGTACTACCACAAAACACTTAGGTGGTCATTACAACCCTGGCGGTCGGTGTTAAAGCGGTGGTAAGACCGCCAACACGTCGGCGGTAAAAATTTTGTAATTACGACTGTGGCGGAACCCGCCAACAAAGACAGCCACTTTAACACTCCGACCACCACGGCGGTACAAACAAACAGTGCAGCAGTCACCGCCAACAGACAGGCGGGAGACAAAGTACCGCCCACAGTATCACAACCTACCAATCTGCCACCTTCTCCGGGGCGGATTCACCGCGGATAAAAACATGGCGGAAACAGGATTCCGAAGGGAAAACGCTCACCTCTACACACCCCACGAGGAACGAGGACACCATGGATCCCGAACTCCAAATTCTCCCTGCGATAGTCTTCCTGCTCCTCTACCAGGAGCACAAACGCCGGCGGCGAAGACCACGGTGAGTACTGCACCTACGACACAGGGGAGGGGGGAGGCAAAAAACTGGGACACACACACGCAACACACACACCCCCACCCTCACCCACTACAACACACACACTAATATATATTGATACATCACAGTTACACCCACCAGCACCCCGGAAGAATGCAAAGACCAAAGGAAATGAGTGTAACCATTGTAATACGTTAAAAGCAAGTATGCAAAAATATATATGTACACCATTAACAAAATATACACCAAGCATAGTAGTCCAGGTAGTGCTCCAATTAAGTCCGTGGAACACTGGGCTCACACGGTATGGGCGAGGCCCACACAAGATCCCCGACCATGACGGAGAGAACACTGCAGGGGCATCAGAGAGCAACAAAACAGGCACCTCAGGGGGAAGGAAAGGGGGGGCACCTCAGCCGCTTGAGTGCACGACGCTAAATCCACGAGAGAGCCACATGCCCACTGTTCAATCCTGGGTAGTGCAAAGCCACAGTCTCTCAAGTCTCTACAGTGGGTGGGTTGCCATCTGTTCCATCCTGGGGAGTGCAAAGCCACAGTCTCTCAAGTCTCTACAGTGGGTGGGTTGCCCACTGTTCCATCCTGGGGAGTGCAGAGCCACAGTCTCTCAAGTGGATAACAGTCTCCACTGGTTCTGGAGGGGCATGGTGCCCAGAGTGCTTCATCCTGCTAAGGACAGAGGTAGTGGATGGATCTCTCCACTGGTTCTGGAGGGGGCATTGTGCCCAGAGTGCTTCATCCTGCTAAGGACAGAGGTAGTGGATGGATCTCTCCACTGGTTCTGGAGGGTGCATGGTGCCCAGAGTGCTTCATCCTGCCCGTGACAAACTCAGTAGCGTCAGTGCCCTTGGCGCTCATGGGCCAGCGTTGCTTGAGATGGCGGTGCCCAGTTCAGCGGAGCTTGAGACGGCGGTGCCCTGTTCAGCGTTGCTTGAGACGGCAGTGCCCTGTTCAGCGGTGCTTGAGACGGCGGTGCCCTGTTCAGCGGTGCTTGAGACTGCGGTGCCCTGTTCAGCGGTGCTTGGAGCAGCGGGCTCCTTTGCAGTGACTCAGCTGCTGGCGGTCCTTCATGGCCCAGCGGGGCTTGTGCTGGCGGTCCTTCATAGCCCAGCGGGGCTTGTGCTGGCGGTCCTTCATGGCCCAACAGGGCTTGTGCTGGCGGTCCTCTCTGGCCCAGCGGGGCTTGTGCTGGCGGTCCTCTCTGGCCCAGCGGGGCTTGTGCTGGCGGTCCTTCATGGCCCAGCAGGGCTTGTGCTGGCGGTCCTCTCTGGCCCAGCGGGTATGATGGTGGTCGCCTCCTGGGCAGCAGGGCTGGTGGCAGTGGCCTCCTGGGCAGCAGGGCTGGTGCTGGCGGTGGCCTCCTGGGCAGCTGGGCTGGTGGCCTCCAGGGTAGCAGGGCTGGTGTTGGCGGTGGCCTTCTGGGCAGCTGGGCTGGTGGTGGCCTCCTGAGCAGCTGGGCTGGTGCTGGCGGTGGCCTCCTGGGCAGCTGGGCTGGTGGCGGTGGCCTCCTGGGCAGCAGGGCTGGTGCTGGCGGTGGCCTCCTGGGCAGCTGGGCTGTGCTGGCGGTGGCCTCCTGGGCAGCTGGGCTGGTGGCGGTGGCCTCCTAGCAGCAGGGCTGGTGCTGGCCTCCTGGGCAGCAGGGCTGGTGGTGGTGGGCTCCTGGGCGGCGGGGATGATGGCGTCTTCTCCGCCGTGCTGCTCTTCCCAGACTTGCTGAGCTTCTTGTGCCCCTTCCCCACCTTGGAAGGTGTCTCAGCTGACTCCACACTCCCACCTGTACCCCTGGGAGCGGCTTTGGTGGCTGGAGTCTTCCCCCGCTCCCGCCGGGCATTGGCCAACTTCTGATTCTTCACAGGTGGGGGACTGTCTGTGCTGTGGCTCCGTGCCACACTGGCTGCCCTGGTGGCCGGTGCACTCCAGATTCCAGTGACTACAGGCACCACTGGTCGCGGAGATATTGTGGCTGAGGTGATAGTTCGGGACCTAGGAGACGGACAGGATGGGGGAGGTGTAGGAAAGAGGTCAAGGTTGGACAGGAAAAGTTTTTTGGCGACACTGGGACGGGTAGCTGGAGGAAGTTTGGGAGTGGAGGAAGAGGTTGTGGTTGTAGGAGGTGTTCGTTTGCTGACTTTGGGTGAAGGTGCATGCACTGGAGGCTGTCGTGAGGTGGATGGCTGATGGGTGGGTGTGTGCCTGCGTTTGTGTATCTCGGGATGGGGCGTCACAGACACACTGGGAGAGGACACAGGGGACGTGTGAATGGTAGTGGGGGTGGTGACTGCACGTGAGCGGGGTGTGGTGGTGGGTGTGCTGGTGATGGACGTAGTGGCTGTAGAGGTAGTGCATGCAGGTGTGAGTGTAGACGAGACTGGGAGGGAGGAGGGAGACGAGGAGGAGGGGGACACAGTGGAGGCAGTGGATGTTGGTGTGTCTGCATGTGTGTGATGCTTGCGTGAGTGCCTGTGGGATGTGTGGTGCTTATGTTTGCCTGAGCTTCCCTTGTGTGTTGACGTGTGTGCATGCTGGTCTAGAGGTATGCTTGGGATAGGCTGGGGTACAGGGGATTGGGTCTGGGTGGAGGAAGTTGGAGGGGGGAGGCTAGAGACAGGGACAATGGCTGCCATCAGTGACCAGAATTAATGCCCTCCAGGAATGCATTTGTTTGTTGCAACTGCCTTTCTACACCCTGGATGGCATTCAAAATGGTAGACTGCCCAACAGTGAGGGACCTGAGGAGGTCAATGGCCTCCTCACTGAGGGCAGCAGGGTGACTGGAGCAGGGCCTGAGGTGCCTGGGGCGAAGGTGATGCCCACCCTCCCGGTGGGCTGGCACAGGGCAAAGGCTGAGGGGCTGCTGGGATGGCGGTGCTGGTAGGGGGGGTGGCGGCTGTACCTGCAGATGGGGGGGGACACAGATGTTGCCGCCGCCACCACAAGGGAGCTCCCATCATAGGACAAGTCTGTGTCACTGGCCTCAGCTCCTGTCCCCGCCGTGGAGCTCCCCTCGCCCTCCGTCCCACTGGTGGAGTCCGATTCCGTAGTGTGGCCCTCCATGGCCATGTGGGATGCAGCCCGCTCGTGCTCCGGTGCCACTGCTCCTCTGCCTGATGATGCTAATGCACACAAGAACAGGGAGACCACAAAAAGGGGGGGGACGACAGAAGAAAGACATGTTGAGTGCATGCATTACCGCTACCGTTGGCGGACACGACAGACACAGAAGCCCACTGCACTACGCCGCGCTCTTGGGTTCCACTGTTCAATTCCTGGGAAATGGCCTACTAGGCTATGGATGACATCTGCACACATGGATGACACAGGGGCATGACTAGGTGTACTTGGCACTCTACAGAGGTGCGGTGGGGTGCCACATGGACTGCCTTACAGAGGGACCTTGCCTACGGAACTCGCCCTTGCCTAGGGAAACCCATAGCCCACCTCCCCCACCGAGACACCTCCACTGCACGCAAAATCAGCAGAATGAGAGTGTACTCACCCCCTTGTGGCTGCTGTGATGCCCTCAAGCGCCCATCCAACTCCGGGTACGCCACGGCCAGGATCCTGAACATCAGGGGTGTCATGGTGCGACGGACACCCCTCCCACGTTGGGAGGCCATCCCCAGCTGAGCCTCCACCATCTTTTTGCTCCAGCAGCGAATGTCCTCCCATCTTTTCCGGCAGTGGGTGCTCCGTCTGTGGTAGACCCCCAGGGTCCGGACGCCCTTGGCGATGGCACGCCAAATATATTTTTTCTGGTGGGCACTGACCTCCATGAGTTGTACAGGGGGAAGACAAACTTATTACCAACTGCACCGTCAAAGTGATTGGCCCCCATCCCTACCCTTGCCATGTGGCACATGCACTCACCGTTGTTTCATGGACGCCGCACTCTCCCCCCTTCCTTTTTACATCCACCCCTCTCCACACAGGCATAGCCCATAGTGCATGCTCACAGTGTACTTACCTGTTTGTCCGGAGGACCGTAGAGTAACGTGTACTGGGGGAGGACCCCATCCACAAGTTTTCTCCAACTCCTCCGATGTGAAGGCATGGGCCCTTTCGCCAGTCGCACAAGCCATTCTCTTCCAGACTGAGGTCACAGCAGCACTTGCAGTGTAGGTCCTCTCCTGTTGAAGATCAGGTATCGAATGATTGAACAGATAGAAAATGGCGGTCACGTCCGCGGCGGTGCGTACCGTCACCGGCGGCGTACATCGTCATTGGCTCCTGGGACCCATAGGGTCTAATGTTAACCAATGCAGCATTGCGCCGCGGTCTTCGACCGCCTACTGCGACGGTGTACAACGCCAGCGCAGTTACCTCACATCCCATTGTCCCACTTTAC
This sequence comes from Pleurodeles waltl, assembly GCF_031143425.1. NCBI lineage: Eukaryota > Metazoa > Chordata > Amphibia > Caudata > Salamandridae > Pleurodeles > Pleurodeles waltl. The sequence goes on along the minus strand of NC_090440.1, from coordinate 73,277,342 downwards.
AGGTCAGGCAGCCGCCATTTCAGGGGCCCACATGGCTTCATTTTCAACTGCATCACACATACCTAGGCCTAGACTCAACACACATACAGGCCACTTTTTAGATTATGATTGGTGTTCTGTTTAAGCTGTGGGTACGTACCTTTGAGTTGTTTGACTGTGTGCTCGCTGTTGTCCTTCATGGGCACCGTCCGCTGGGACATGTGAAGAGATGGCGGCATCCTCCGGTGTACCGACCGTTGGTGGACCTGTCGATAATGGAGGAAAGACGTGATAATCACATACAGGCTTGACCGTGCCACAATCCAGGAACTGTGTACCCAGTTGGAGCCAGACCTGATGTCAGCTATCCGCCATCCCACAGGAATCCCCCCTCAAGTGCAGGTGCTGTCAGTGCTCCATTTCCTTGCAAGTGGGTCATTTCAAACAACAGTGGCCATAGCATCAGGGATGTCCCAGCCCATGTTTTCCAACGTGTTGTCCAGAGTGTTGTCTGCCCTGCTGAAACACATGCGGAGCTACATCGGTTTTCCTCAGATGGAGGATTTGCCTACAGTAATAGGTGATTTCTATGCCCTGGGACATATCCCCAACACCATAGGTGCCATTGATGGGACACATGTGGCTTTGGACCCCCCCACAGGAGTGAACAGGTGTACAGAAACTGGAAGAGTTATAATTCGATGAATATACAGATGGTATGTTTGGCCGACCAGTACATCTCCCATGTGAATGCCAAGTTCCCTGGCTCAGTGCATGGCGCCTACATCCTGCGGAATAGCAGCATCCCCTATGTGATGGGTCAACTCCAGAGGCACCGTGTTAGGCTATTAGGTGAGCACATGGAAGCTAGTCAGTCGGAATGGTTGTCTGGGTCTGGGGATATCCCTCCAGGTTAGTGTGTGTCTAACAGTTGTCCCTCGCCATTTGCAGGTGACTCTGGTTACCCCAACCTGTCATGGCTACTGACCCCAGTGAGGAATCCCAGGACAAGGGCAGAGGAACACTACAATGAGGCCCATGGGCAAACTAGGAGGGTGATCAAGTGGACCTTCGGCCTCCTGAAGGCCAGGTTCCGGTGCCTCCATATGACAGGAGGATCCCTATTCTACTCACCAAAGAAGGTGTGCCAGATCATCGTGGCCTGCTGTATGCTTCACAACTTGGCTTTGCGATGACAGGTGCCTTTTGTGCAGGAGGATGGTCCAGATGGCGGTGCTGTTGCAGCTGTGGAGCCTGTGGACAGTGAAGACGAGGAAGCATAAGAAGAAGACATGGACAACAGGGACTCAGTGATCCAGCAATATTTCCAGTGAAACACAGGTAAGAATACAAACCTGCCTACTACATGTACTTAAACACTACTACCTCTCTACTGTCTGTCGTTTTCACCCAGTGTATGGTCACTGAGTTGTCACTTTCCCTTACGATTTCACAGATCTGGGTCCCACAGTGTGACATCTGCTTTGATTCCTCATGGACTAGAGCTGTTTGACATAGGTATGTTGACATTACAAGTGAAAGAGCTTTTTGCCACAGTAATTGCTAATACAGTATTCCGAAATCACAGACATACTCCAGATTGTTTTGTGCTTTAAGGGTGTTTATTTTAGTGCTCAAAATTGGAGGGGGTATCAAAATGGTGAGGGGTGGTGGCGGAGGAATGTCCATGGCAGAGTCCAGTCTATTAGCCTCACAGGTGCATTGCCCAGAATGGGCATAGGAAGTGGAGTTTAAGTATGGATAAGGTGACAAAGTGGGACAGTAGGATGACAATCAGGGTGGTCTCATTTCTTGGTGGGGGTCTTGGCATCGTTCTCTGTCTTGTTCCTGGATCTCAGGGACCGTTTGCGAGGTGGTTCTTCCTTTGCAGGGGGTGGGGTGCTGGTGTGGTGGTCCTGTGGCGGTGCCTCCTGTCCACTAGCGCCGGCGGAGGTGGTGGGCAGTTCATCGTCTAGGCTAGTGTCAGGGGCCCCTTGTTGTGCCACAGTGTCCCTCCTGGTGTTGATAAGTTCCTTCAGTACCCCTTTAATGGTGCCCTGGGTGGAATTGATGGTTCTGAGTTCCTCCCTGAAGCCCATATACTGTTCCTCCTACAGGCGCTGGGTCTCCTGAAACTTGGCCTGTACCGTTGCCATTGTCTCCTGGGAGTGGTGGTAGGCTCCCATGATGGAGAAGATGGCCTCGTGGAGAGTGGGTTCCCTGGGCCTGTCCGCCCCCTTTCGCATAGCAGCCCTCCCAGTTCCCCTGTGTTCCTGGGCCTCCGTCTCCTGGACCGTGTGCCCACTACCACTGCCCCCAGGTCCCTGTTGTTGTTGGGGTGGTGGGTTAGCCTGGGTTCCCTGTAGTGGTGGGCACACTGCTGATTGACGTGTCCTGGGGACGGAGGTATGGGCCCGCTGGGTGGGTGCTGTGCTTGTGTTTCCAGAGGGAGGAAGCTCTGTGGTGGCCTGTGACTGGGTGTGGGGAACCGACTGTCCCGAGGTCCCCGATGGGCCGGGCTGGTCATCTAGATCCAGTTGGACAGAGGTGCTGTCATCACTGTGGGCCTCTTCTGTTGGTGGTGTGGACATGTGTGGACCCTCCTGTCCGGTCACGCTGGGTAGGGGTCCTGCAGGGGTATAAAAGGATGTTTAATACGTCTGTGTGTGGCATGGTGTGCAATGGGTGGGTGGCCGTGTACCCCAGTGTTTGCATTCCTGTGTGGGACCTTGTGTGATGATGGTTTAGGGGGGTGTATGGGTATGTGCAGTGGCCATGCTTTAGTGATGTGTGTGCATGCATTGTTGTTGCATGCAGGGCTTGGTGTTGGGATGGATGGGTTGTGATGTAGGGGCATTTGTGAGGAGTTAGAGTGATGGTGGTGAGGGTGAGGGTGGGAGTATGTGCTGGTATGCAGGTAGGGTGGGGGATGTAATAGTTAAGATTTGACTTACCAGAGTCCATTCCTCCACCTACTCCTGCGAGGCCCGCAGGATGCAGAATCGCCAAGACCTGCTCCTCCCATGTTGTTAGTTGTGGGGAGGAGGTGGGGGTCCCCCGCCAGTCCTCTGAACCGCAGGGTGGTGTCTTGAGACCACGGAACGCACCTTCCCCCATAGGTCATTCCACCTCTTCCTGATGTCCTCCCGATTTCTTGGGTGCTGTCCCACTGCGTTGACCCTGTCCACTATTCTTCTCCATAGCTCCATCTTCCTTGCAATCGAGGTGGGCTGCACCTGTGCTCCGAATAGCTGTGGCTCTACCCGGACGATTTCCTCCACCATGACCCTGAGCTCCTCCTCCGAGACCCTGGGGTGTCTTTGCTGTGCCATGGGGTGGTGTAGGTGATGTGTGGGGTGGTGTGTGTGGTGATAAGTGTGCTGATATGTAGTGGTGTGTAGTGTGAGGTGCATGGAAGTTATGTGGGTGATGGTGTTGTGTGCCTGTGGATGCTAATATTGTTGATGGTGGTGTCTCTCTCTGGCCTTCGTTTGTGAATTTTGGTCGTGGGGTTTGTGGGTGATGTGGGTGTGTGTTTTATATTGTATTGGGTGTGTGGGAGTGGTGTGTGTATGCGTATCAGGTGTGTGTATTTGGAATTGTCCAATGTGGTTGTGTTTTGTAAATGTGTGTGTATTTTGAGCGCAGCGGTGTGTACCGCCAATGGAATACCGCGGTTGAAAGACCGCTGTGTGGATTTGTGGGTCGTGATAGTGTGGGCGTATTTCTGTTGGCGTGACGGTGTAGGTTTTGTTTTCACCAGTTTATCACTGACCTTTGGTGTGGCGGACTTGTGTGGGTGTCTGAATTTTGGCGGATTCCGTGCTGTGGGTCATAATAGCTGTGGCGGTTTTCCGCTGCCATGGCGGTGTGTTGGCGGTCTTCTGCACGGCGGTAAGCGGCTTTTACCGCCAATATTGTACTGACCGCCTTAGTGGTCCTGTACTCAGGCTTCCCCTTGGAAGTAGGAAATGTAGCGGCAGAAATATTACAAGGTGTTCCTCACAGGACGGAGGAGGAGGTCCTCAGAAAACTGATTTAGAAGTGTCCCATCCTTGAATTATTTTTCTCAACAAGCTAATTGGAATCCTCTGTCTCTTTTCAACTCCTTAGTGCAACAAAAAAGAAATGATACTCATGCTTACTACCCTGATTGAAGCAAAACAGTGTTGATGGCAATAGCCTTAGGAAGGTGATAGACAGAGGCTAAGATTTAAACTCTTGACCAGCAGATCACCACTATGGTGTAGCAGTGGACAGATTGTACACTGATTTACTACTCTGGCTAAGATTATGCTATACTTTTCAAGTCAGCCACAGTGCTTCTCTCTCTCTCTACTCTAAACCAGTCCAAGATTCCCAATAATTTCTTAGTGGAGATCATGCACATCTTGGTCATTAACGCCCCCGGCACAGCTCTCCCCTCCCATCAGCCACTTACTGAAATCCAAAACTAACTCCTTGAAACTCATTAATCCACTTGGCCTTTCAGAAAAATGCTGCAAAGAACTTCAAAGACGAGCTCATTAGAGAGCAGCTGAAAACACTCACGGCTGGCCAATGCCACTGCTTGAGGAGGGGCTTTAGAATGGATCCCACTTTCTCTCCTGACAGTACAAGTCTGAAATGATTCACAAAGAAACTGAACATCACATGCAACTTAAAATTCCCTAGAGTGTTAAGCTCACGATCAAGCCACCCACTTTGTTCAGAGTGAATCTCTATAGTTCCATCATTAAAGATATAAAAATCATGCTTCAGGCTCAGAAAAAACCTTAATGCCAGGTTTGGGGGAGGCGGACAGCAGACATTCGAAGCCAGTCCCACATGTCTCCCCAGATATAGTGTGGGAAGGTCTGTGAGTAACAGTCTCCAAGGATATTCACAAAAGGGGGGAATAGTGATTAGGGTGGAAAATGGAAGACCTGGACCGGATTCAGCGCAAGCCAGAAAGTTAACATCACAGCTTGATCTGATGAATGGTCAGGGGATGGGCTCAATAACTGGAAGGGAATCACACTGCATGCCATGCACTGTAAGACATATCAGACCATGTGATTAATTCAAGATCATGTCCAGACCCACGTTAACTTGTGAGTGATGAGCTAAAGGGTGACCAGGATACAACTCCCAAGCACAGGAGAAGGAGAAAGGTCTGCACTACAAACAAGCATTTGCCAGATGCAACATCACAATATAAGGGGGTGTCATTTTAAATAAAGCAGGCCTAACAGCTTAGTTAGGGGTACACCACACAATTAGCTATTACCATTGTTATACTTAGTCAATGTAACACATTGTAGGGGGTGTCAATATACATAAGGCATGCCTAGTGGCTTTTTCAAAGTTTTGCCACATTATTAAAACCAGCCACATGCTGGGTTGCAATTTTATGATACCCTTATAATTATTGGAACCAGTGCTGACATCCATAGACATTCACTATAAAAGTAAGCTGTTCATTGTTTGCTTTCAAATTGTCAATAAAACCTTTTAATTCATAACACATACATGCCTGAGTCTTTATTTATTTACTACAGGCCATATAATGTAGCTGTAAGACCAACATCTAGAGGTCCCTGCACTCCAGGGCCTGAGAGCAAGAGCTCCAGCTCTGGGATAACTTGGAATTCAAAGCAAACTTCTTCCAGGGGCATCATTTGAATATGCACTGGAGACGTATGGCAAGTTTTTATAATAAATGATTTTGGGGGCTGCTGCACTCCTTGCATCCCACACGTATTCTTTCTAGGATGTTGGTGTGCCTCTGCCCATTTGTGGGCCACAGTGAAGGAATAAGCAAATAAAGCCTGTGGAGGAAGTATGGGGCAAGCCAGGCTTAGAGAAGTGAATATGAAATGTGTGGGTTACTGCGCTCTATTCTTCCTTTACAGCTATACGACACATGTCTTCTTTTTATTTTTCCTTTTTGCCTTTTCAAAAAGGCAACCTTGTGCTCCATACAATTTTGGGTAGGCTTGGCGCCCTTGCCCCCTTTATGGGGAACCCAGCCTCTGGGGTGATGCGGGCTGTGCAGCTCCCACATCCTAGGTCCAGGTGCAAGGAACCGGCATGTGCCTTTTCCAGTCCACATGAAGCATGGGTGGTAAAACGTAATTGGTGAGCCCAGCCCGTTTCAAAACCCTTAGTTCATCTTTGCAGGGCAATAGACAGACAGCAGAAGGTTGGCTAGTGAGAGGCTCAAAGAAGAGCTCCAAGTACACAAGGAGTTGGCACAAAAACGTACTCTGGTAGAGTGTTTAAACAATAATAAAAAAAGTAGCACCTAAAAAATGAACAGTACAGGGACACATTTAATGCATCCATGCTCTAGGGTAGGATCAAAGACACACAGAGCAAGGAAGCCTACAACAGCTCACCAATAAGCATCAGGGAAAAGAGGGTGACAATGAAGCCTGCCAACCACAAGTAAGTGCGGTCTCCAAGCACACTGCTAGAAAATAGTATGTCGCAAAGAGACAGCACATGCACTCTGTAGGTGAGACCTAAAAAAAAAAGGAAGCCCAATGATGGTGGCAATTACTGGCAGCTCCAAGACACCTTCAGAGTAGCTTACACCCTTGAGTTAATTTTCATATAAGCACAGGGTTACAGTTCCCATTTAGAGTTAAGGGAAGGCTGTGTTTATTTTCCAATATTACTTTCAGGCTGCAGATAGCAGGGCCTAATAATGAGCAATGCTGGAGTCAGATTTATGACCTGAGGGCACAGAGGTGAAGAACTGAAGCACTGAGGCATTTAAATCTTAACTAAAAGTCCTTGTCTAGTAGGGTGAGAAAAAAGTGATGTTTCTGAATGCTTTTCAACTGGAGAAAATTAAAATGAAGTGTTAAATTAGTGATTAAGTTAACTTTTTATTTTTATTTTGTCCCATTTCAAAGTGTCACATTTACAAACAGCAGGCCTCTTGCTCCCAGCGGCCAGTAGCTAATGTGCTATATTTATAGCTGAAAAGTACAGTTATTTTTGTAAATTGGAGAAATTCTAAGTGAAGAAAAATATTTATATGAAATATTGAGTAAACTATCTCTTAATATTTTGTGAAGCATGCTTCTTCTCTCTAAATTCCTCCCTTTTAACTACACGGCTATAGTTTTCCGTTATAAATGTGGCACCCTGTCTACAGACTACTGGGTGCAAGATGCCTGATGTTTGTAAATGCAACACTTGAAATTTTTAAAGTGCGGAAAAATTTTCATATTAAAAATATTTTTGCAGAACATTATTATGCACTTTAAAATTCTCCCATTAAAAAAATGGCTGTATGTTTGTGTTATATATATAACAGTTCAACACATGGAGAACACTATGTCCTGTGCCACAAGTACATATGACACAGGCTCTCTTTCTCCTACCCACCTATATCCCATTCATACCCACACAAAACTACGCTCTCACTCGCACACATGTCAGCCCTGTCACAGTGCCCCTAGTCTAAAAGTATTTTGTTCAAACCATAGTTTCTGGCTGTATGGACATTAGACTTAGACAATTAGCTTGGCCGGGAGTGTCTAGCAACACTGCACAAGTGTCTTGGCCTTCAGTAGCTCACAGTGATGTTTACTGATCAGAAGTAGCTCTCACTACAGAAAAGATTGGAGACCCCTGGCCTAGAGTGTAAGTTCCTCATGATCCACAGTATCCTTGCTAGGAATAGTGATACATAATTGATGTACACAGGACTTGATGATGTAAGTTAGAAATCATGCAGCATGCTGTAGTGAGACCGGAACAGACCTCCTTGAATTCAGAGAATTATCACTACACCACATTTACAAAGGATATATTTCTTTATTTTAATCAGGGCGTATCCATTAGGGTTACAAACTCTATTTTGCACTTGTTTAATTTCCTCAAGAGATATCCATCAGGATTCAGAACTATATTTGGCATGTCATTCACCTTCACAAGGAATCAACCATTACGATTACAAACATATGAACTTGTTTGTAGTTTTTTTTAGGTTTATGGCCTATACTTTCACTATATTACTTGCAAATTATTTTTTTTCCCATTTTGATTGTGAACTCTCTCTCTGTTTCTCTCTCTTGTTCCATTCCCTTTCCTCCAGGTCTATTGCTGGCCTACATGTAAATAGTGGTTGTAGATTAGGTTAAGCATAGAAATTCCCATCACTACTGTTGGAGTTGGATTCCAAGGTTAGTGCATGTTGAAGGTAAGGCTATTTTCCCACCTGTTACCCTTCTCTTTACACAATGACGATAAGTATCTTGCAAGATAAGTTTAGTGAATACCAGTGCTCCTAGAATTCACTGCAAACTGTCCTGAATAAGGATATTGGCCACTGATTGTAATCTGATTTAAAATTCTGTAATCAATAGAGAGTTGAAAATCTTTAGATTTGTTTGGTACAAAAAGCAAAGGTCCCCTCCTATGGGTGAAGATGGTACTAATAAGCCAATTTGCAAATCCTCCTGTAAGTAAACCTATAGTATTTTCTTTCTTTCTTTGTTAAAATATGGCACAATCATGTTCCCTAAGAGGAGAAAGTGAACAAACTTCTGGCTTTACAAAGAATGGTCTTAAATCCCCTCTCCACAATCCCACTTACAAATCCAATTCAGCTTACTTCTGGGAGCACATGGCACCCACAGCCTCGCGACCACAATTGAACACCCTCAACATACGACTCCCAAATTCAAACTGGACTCCACACTATGACTGGCTCCCCCATGGAACCTTTAGTATTACTGGTGACCATCTGACATTTTGCAAACTCATCAAAACCAATGTCTTCACCAAAGTGCTATAATCTCTTGTAAGTCCCTCTCCTTCCTCTCTCTCCTGTTGAAGCTTTCTTTGAGATGAATGTTAGTGCCATAAACAAGCTACAAATATAGAAAGGAAATGCCATGGCTTTTTGCTGTTTACACAAAATTAACCAGCTACAAAATGCACAACAATTCAGCATCTTTAAGTATTTCATTTGTACAAGTGTGATGGGTGATTGGAATGAGTGTATGTCTAGTGAAGCATCAATGACCTCTTGGGTACAGCAGCCATCCCCAGTCATGGTATTACAAACACAGATAAAAGTGCTCTTATCGGATTAACTCAGGATAATGCATCCATTGTGGGCCAGTCCTACATTGGATGCATCAATCAATTTATCAATAAATATGCATACAGACACAGGATATGGGAAACTGGTCTCTGCGGAATGTTAGCCTTTGAGCATAGGGCACCCTGCAAGAGATGGATGAAAACTGAAGAGGTGAATACAGGAGTAGTCTAAGAGGCAGAAGAGAAAAACTGCAATGATTCTGCCTATATGGTTACCACCTTTCTCGCTAGGCAGGCACTGTACCCATGAGTGGAGACGTCATCTGTTTTTCAAGAATCAATTTTGAATCATGAAAAATTGATTTGGTCTTTCACAGTTGCTTAAGGTTTCTTAACATTTTTCTATGGTTATTATATATAGTGCTTTCCACACCCCTTGTCAGGCCTCAGGTGCTTTCAAATTGTTGGGAAGCAGCTTCTCCATATGTATAATTTATATAGCTCTTCATTGCCAAGAACTCCACTAGAGTGCCCCAATTCTCATCCTGGTTCCTGGGTACTCTTCAAGTTCATGACTAAAATGCTGTGGGTTGCAGTCAGATCTAAATGGGAAAATTTGGGAGAGTGTGCATTATCTTTGGGGACATCAGAGGCCGTATTATACAAGTGCCATGGGGGCACAACAGGCGTGTATGCCACCTCGGGCACCCCTAGGGCACTTTGGTATTAAAGAAAGGGCCCCAAATGCTTGTGCCGCCCCTTCTGTAATACTGATAACCCTGGCACACGGGTAGTGCCAGCCTTATCTTGAGCGGGCATTCCCTCATTTTCATGGGGGTGTGGCCTCATGCAAATGAGGGAATCTCTTTGCCTTTGCGCCCATCCCATATTATAGACAAGCAAAGAAGCCATTGTGAGGTGCACTGATAGAGTGCCACAAAAAGCTGGCATACTGATGGTGCATCCTCTAAGGAGGAAGCCATCTGGGAGGGATAAAGGGGTCACTCACTGCATCTGCCTGCAGGGGGGGTCTCTAAGTACAGGCGGGTACCACCTGCAAAATGAAACATGGAGTGGCTGATTAAAGCAGCACTCCATATTTCACTGAATGTGCTGGCCCCAGGGAAGCGCATTTATTTTGTTCCGGTGCACTGTTCATGTTTGCAACAGGTGCACCTGTTTGAAGCTGCACTGTGGGCCACACTTAAACAGTGCACCTGATAGACTAAATAGGCCCAGGCTTCAGTTGCAAGCTTCAGTAAGCAGCAAAATGCACTCTGGGATTTATATTCTGAACTCACTTAAATAGGACTAAATGTGTAGATTGCAATGAGTTGTACAATTCAAAGATATACTGAAATATAGAGAGGGTGGCATTGCATCGTGTTCAATGTTTAAAGTCCTAGCCTTTCATGTGACAACCTAATGCATTCTGGGTATTGTGGTCTTAGTTTGCTTCTATTCAGGGTATTAGAGTAGCACACCTGGCAGAAATTATTTGGACTGGAAACAATGTACTTGAGGCGAGAGGTAAGGTGATCGGCCAAAATGTAGATGTCCTTAATATGAGCAGGTGAATCCAGGGAAATAGTTATCAATGGTTTGTGTAGTGCCTCAGGGCAAAAGAAGAACAGATCACTAACAGTTATCCAAACTAGTGCTATTTAGTTTTGAGAGCTATCACAATAATCCACCCTAATGTAGGTCCTGATCTCCAGGGAATGTTTGTTGCTCAGGGCTTTCTGGGAGCTATAGTCAGGGACACTGGATTTATGCAATTCTGCGACCGCTGCTTTTTCTCATAAGTATGGATTTGCCGCATAATCAATCATCTGTTGCGCAATCTGCAGATTTGAACAAAAAAATTGTGTTTCCAGCTGTGATCAAAAGTTACATGTTTTCACGTGCAGAGGAAAGCCCTTTGCAAAGTTAACTGATCATATTTCAGTTGCTTATTTCTTTATTTAGTTGTTAAACCGGTACTAATGAGATGAAATATTTGCCCAGAGAGTATTGCCATACTTACAAATGACAAAAGAATGAAGAAATACTATTTAAAAATTTACCGCATTATACCGCATAATTTGCCTTTTATTGACGCATAATTTGGTCAGCTCTACCGCATAATGTGGTGCTCCCCTGCTGCATACTTCAAGTGGCCCTGGCTACAGCTCACCTTTGACACCTCTCCCTCCTTCCCCTACCGCTTGTTTCAGTTTTTCTTTCTTGAAATGAAAGCTGTCTGATCGGGAACTGGGATCCATATAATTGACTCCTTAACAGATCAGCCACTTTCTATATCTGCCAGCAGTTTTGCGCCATCAACACTTTTCTTAAGTGCGCCGCATTAGGAATTCAGCTTGACGTGTTTCTTCTCTACCTCCAGGCAGGCTCCTCTTCCCCTCTCCCTCACAAACCTGATTCCCTTTGCACACGCAGAATTTAATGTGCCTTTGTTCGTGGTACAATTTGCCTAATGCAACACATGCGTTGCCATGGAGGTAACAAATCACATGCAAAGAAACGGTTTATTTAAAACTTTTGCAGGCAGAGAGTGAAATGGTTTAGGTGGATTCAAGGTACTCTGTGTGCCTAGAAGCACCTTTGTACGCTGAGATCTTTTCACGCTGCGTGCACGGTGTAACTAACACCTGGGGACTCACAAGCCCCAGGGACTCAATTCTGAGTTAGTTTAAAGGTCACTTTATCTTAGAGTCAGGGTAAAACTCAAACCCCAAGCCTTTCTCCCTGACTGTTTACGCAAATATGTACCTCTAGTCAAATTATCTGATTTGTGTCCCCCCCACCTCTAATTAATTGTGCCTCCCAAAACCTGCTGCACCAAACTTGTGTGATATGGTGGCAGTAGGCACCCCCCCCCCCCCCACACAACCCCCCTCCCCCCACTAGGGAATGTTTTTAGGTATGACTATACCGTTAATGTCGAATATAGTGTATTCTGTACATAGTCTAAAGATGCTTGGGTCCAGATTCCTTCAGCTATTGGCTTCTTTGGCCCCGAAACTTCAGCTCCTGGCCTGAGAAAATACCGCATCTAGGATGAGCCCACAGGAATGTTCTACTTTCACCTTCTTTCTGTTTTCTGTAACCCTCCCTCCTTCTACTTCTGAAAACTACAATCTGTGATAACGCATTTCATTCTTGAGCTCATCCATTCATTGTATGTACAAAACAATCTTTTTTATTGCTCTTCACTGCAGCAGGCATTTTGTATTCCTTTTGTCAGTGCTCGAATGTGAAGTCAAACCTATTGGGGTTGCCAGTGCTTGTTTCTCTTTGTAGAAGGAACATAAGGGGTAGATGACTGAGTAAAAGTTCAAAAAGCACCCTTTGAAAGAACTTTGTCACTGAAGACAAGAAGTATTTTTAAGCGGACATGAAGTGTGCACAGTCACCCTACTGTCACTCAAAGTGAAGGGAGCCAATGGGTAAAGTGGGCCGACCCATTGCCAAATGCTGTAAGCTGTGGTTGGGCGAAAGCAAAATGCAGTTGACATTTCAATAGACCAGTGGGATGAAGCCTGCTGGTCAGACGCCCCTCTTTGTGTGTATATAATGTATGCTTTGTTTGGAATGCAATGGTCTTGTGAGGCAGCAGAGGTGCTACACAATAGCATATTACAAGGAGGAGGCATACAGCAGAGAAGCAGGAATACCATAGGAAAACACAGGATCCCTTATGCAGCTTTGTCTCATCACTGGAGACCTCCCCATCCCTGATCTGTGTTTGTGGACGACTAGAGGAAGAGATACAGAAGCGGGCCTCATTCACCCCAAGCCACATTCGTGGAAGCTAAGACACTATCATTGTGTGGAGAAGGTTTGCAGCATACCAGCAGTATAGCCAGACTCAACAGACTTCTATAAGTGCCTACTCGCTGTAGGCCAGCCTACTACACAATCTGGGAGGAGCCAAGTTCCGAGGGCCTCCTTCAGTGAGCGAGGGTGGAGGGTAGGGGTGATGGTGTGAGAGGTGTCTCTGTCGACTAAAAGTGCTCCCAAGTGCATGGCCACTGCTCACCAAGTGTTGTTCCATTCTCCAGGGCTCATCCATAGCGCACACTGAGCCTTGCTGACACAGCCTGCCTTATGACCATAGAGAGAGACAGGGGGAAAGAACGTCAGCGGCCAGAGGAAGGAAGAAACGTGTGGAACCCAAGGCTGGTCCAAAGACACATTCTACAATCGCGACAGTGATGGGGCCTGGAAGCCAGGCCTTTCATTCTTTATTCATTCATGATCTCCCCCACCTGTTCACACGCTGCAGGGGCAGTCTGTCTGTAATAGGAAGACTGACAAGTTTAAAGAATGATATAAAAAAACAATACTCAACCGCAGCGCGACACCAAGAGCACATAATGGCACACCCCAGTGCCCTGCCACCTATGACCATTAATTATTAAACAATAAATAAATGCCAATGAGTTCTCCGCAGATCTTGGTTGTAATTACATGAGCAGGCGCACGCCATCTTCATGAAACTACATGCCAAGTTACAAAGGAGTTTCATAAAAGCACAGACATGCAAAAAGATCATATTATGGACATGTATGCAGAAACTTAACTACAACATATACATAAGGAAACATTTAACACTTGGATTTCACGTAACCAAGCCCAAAACACACAGATCTTTTGCCATTCAAAGATACACATTAGCATAATAACATAAAATGCCAGATAAAGCCCGAATGCACGGGCGCACATGATCTCTGGAACTCAGACACAGAGATACAGGACGTTAATGGAGACAAAGCACCTTAGTGGAACTATGTGTACAGACAGATATGACATCAGGCATCCATCTGCACAGAGACACAGGACCTTGAAGAAGCCATATGCACAGGCACACATACAAAGTTTTTATACACCTGGGTAGAAGACATTGATGAAGCTACATGTACAGCCACACATGACCCCAGTCATTCATATGCAAAGACATAGGACCCAGCGGCAGATGCCAAAAATATCAAGGGGAGGGGTGGGGAGGACGGCTAGGGGCGATATATTTTTTTAAAAAAAGACTTACAGTTCATCACCACCGTCGATCTCTCCTGACACCTCGTTCCTCCTCCTTCCCTATTGTGGTGTCCCAGCATTCACTGGGACACCAGCACAAGCTCCCCAGAAATCCTAGTGCTGCTTTCATGCTAAACCTAGCATGAAAGCAGTGCCAGGATTGGTCTGAGCGGCTTGGACTGCAGCTCAACACAACCCTGGGGCCTGCTCATTTTATCCAGTACAGCTGTGTAGCACATCCGGGCTGGAGAAACCTAAGTGCGCATGTGTGTTTGGACAACCGTCTTAGTCCGTCCAAACACACATGCGCACTTAGTGCACTTAATTCCTCATCCCCCTCCCATCTCTTGTGACCCATCCCCCCCTTCCCTTTCACATGCAGGCTGAGCCAGCAGCAGAAAAATAAAATAATATTCAAGTATTGTTCTATTTTTCTGCTTCTGGCTCCTAGCCAGTGGGGCGAAGATCGTCCGCCGTTGCGAGGAGCCGCCCCTAATAAGACCTTAATAGAAACATGTGCATCATGGCACATTCCCTCAGATATTTATATGCACAGACACAGGGCTAGATGTACCGTGTATCTACAGGCAAACATGACCTCTGGCCTTCATATGCGAGATAACATTGGGGTACTCCTAACTGGCGTATTTAATTTACCTATAAGCCTCAAGTGTATGTACAAAGTAAATCCAGGGACTGGAAGTTAAATGTCACTAGTGGACTTCATCATCCATTGTGCCATCTACTATAGTAACAGCACAAACAATACCGCAGGCCTACCATCTATAGAATGGCTGTTTCTTAAACTGCAAAATTTGACCTGTCTAAGTAGCCCATTTTGATAGGCCTAAACCTTCCTTTCAAATATTTATGTCACCCTTAAGTAGGTCTTATTGCCCATAAGGCAGTGTGCATTGTATTTAAAAACAGGACATGTAAACGTTTCATGTTACCCATGTCCTTACAGTGAAAAGGCTCCAGAAGCTATTTCCACTGTAGCAAGGCTGGCCGTTCCATAGGGATATACTATTAAATACTAATACTGTATATCAGGAATGGGACTAGCTAAAAAAATAATGAAATACTTCTTTTAATAGTTTGAAAAAAAAAACAATTTGATGGTGAATTCTGATTTCTGCTAAATATTACCAGAAAGTAACTTTTAGAAAGTTACCTTTTCCCTACCTGAATCTAATCAGCATTTTGCTCTCCCACATCTGCCAGACAGTTATTAGCAATTGAATACCCCCCTTGATAAGTATGAACTAGCTCCTAGAGTTGAGAAAAAAGCCTTGACCTGGAGAGGTGTTATTGTGCCCTTGACAGGATGGCCTCTGGGCTGGACCATGGAACTTGGTTAACTTCAAAGAGGCCTACACGGCCACAAGCAGAAGTGGATAACACTCAGGCCTTCCCCCTCCTTTGCCCCTCCAACCGGCAAGACAGGTTCCAATCACAGTGGGCCTCTTTTTGATACTACAGTGTCAGATTCTGCTAGTGTGTCAAAACCTACTTTTACATATAAAACTTGGGGTGAATTTCAATGGACGAGACCAGGATGCCAAAACAATTCTTGTGTGTTCATTGACTGGTTGCTGGTACACTCAACTTTTGTTCTACCACACTTCTGTCTCTGAGTTTGTTTTGGGTACAGCACCTGCTTTGAACTTGATTTTAGTGATACTTGTGGGAGAACACTAGGGTTACTACAGTACAGTCTCCACGGGCACCCCCAGCCCTCAGGACCGATGTTTAATGTGGTTGTAGACTTTTACCATCTAGAAAATGCCCATAGTGGGTAGAGATAGCCTGTGACTCTTTACTCAATTGATTAAGGCTTGCCAATGGGGTCATCCCCATCCACAAGCTTGTACCAGGCACCAATGTGGCATCTTCCAGACACTTAGTATACTCCTGGACCAGTGGAAGATCAGAAAACCTGCCGTCTGAGATATTTGAAGAGCACTGAAGGACTGGAACAGCTTTCTCTTGTATCCAGGACAAAGACATGGACTCCAAAGATCATAAGGCTGACCTCCTATTTGATCTACAGGAACATAACAACCTACAAGA
Source organism: Pleurodeles waltl (assembly GCF_031143425.1). Classification (NCBI taxonomy): domain Eukaryota; kingdom Metazoa; phylum Chordata; class Amphibia; order Caudata; family Salamandridae; genus Pleurodeles; species Pleurodeles waltl. The sequence continues at coordinate 73,261,205 of NC_090440.1, read as the reverse complement.
GGCCTTTCCTTCAATTGCTCCAGTGGCAGCTGGACCTGGACTACATCCACCTGGTGTCTTTTGCTTGATACCCAGCAAATCTCTAAGCACCTCCCCTGAGGTTCTGGGGACTTCAGAAATTTACTTGTGTGGTAGATTGCCACTAAATGACTAATTCAGAAGGGAAAATTGCTTGTCGAGGTTGAACTTGGTTGGTGTATCTGACCTGCACAGTATCTCATTCAGTGTCAATTTGCGCCTAGGTCCTGTTCTATCCAATTGGTACTTTGTGCTTCTTGGTGCTATTTCTACTTAAAACTTTCAAAATGTATATCTCCAATTCCCCTTATTGGATTTTTGCCATTTTGTTTATCAAATTTTACTCCATTTTTGTAATCTTTTATAGGATTTTTATTGTTTTTAATCTCTATTTTATTACCGTTTTAATACAGCAGTAATACTTTACAGATTGCCTCTAAGCCTGTCTGCTCTGTGCCAAGCTACCCGAGCGTCGAGCCCAGGTAGTGACCCTGATGGTTCAACCTGACCAGGATTGTGATTGTTACTTGAGGTGAGTGCTTACCCCCTCAATCACTAACCCTGTTTTTTACACATATGCAAAGCTGCACATGATCTCAAGAACATTAAAACACAGAGCCTTAATGAAGCCTTGTGCACCAGTTCATAATGTGTTTAATGACAGTATATGGAGATACCCAAATCTTGAAAACATCTGGATGGGGAGTTAAACCCCTCTCCTCTTTGTTCCTTTCATGCGTTCCCTCTCTCGTTTTCCCAGGCTATTTCCCTCTCCTTGGGTATAATTTTCTCTTTTTATCTTGCTCACTCTGTTTTACCCATGTTTCTCTTTATTTTCTCTCCTCTCAGTTTCGGTTTCTCACTTTCTCTTTCCCTCACATTAGCCTCCCTTTATTGCGCTGTTTGTCTTCTCACCCTCTGCCTTTTTAGGTTGAGCTTACCAGACAGGTTAAGCTGTTTAGCTGTGAAAGACATATTGTGGGCTTACCAAGAACATACCGGGGCTTACAGCCCACCCATTGCTTACCACTGGTTGTTTTTTTCTGACACTCTTATTTGCTTGCTTTCAATTGAATGGTTTTCCTTGAGAAAAGCCTGTACATCGTATGTCTGTCCCTCCTCAGGGGGCAAAGCCTCTTCACTATTTTTGTGATTGGCTGGCTACTAAGCTTCCTCTGCTCACTTTTAGCAAACTGTTTTTTGTTTCTTGGTGAAACATTCCATGAGAGTGCATATTTGTTGTTCAAAGCCTCTCAGACAGCACAGTTGTCTGGTTTCCTTATGACTTTTTGTGGGTATTCTGAAAGCTTCCCTGGGAATGCATTCCGTCCATTGCTGACTATTGGCTTTGTGGTCCGTAACTCACATGTTCTGGCTTTCTATTTCCTGGCTTGTTTCTTTTAGGCTGTCAAGCTTCAGTTTGTCCTTCCTGTTGCCCAAATATTGTTCACTGTATTCTTTCATGAACTTGCTTTCTGTAAACAGGCCTTTAAATCTTGTTCTTATCTTGCCCCATCTGCTGTGCATTTAAAGACAGAGGTCAAATGTCAGGAAGCTCTCTCTTCTGCGAAAACTTGGTGTTTACTTTTCTTTCTCTGACTTCAAATTGAGAACATTTATGTGACAATCATGCTAACTATCCATGAAAGTGGAGAGGGTGTAGGGTGTTTTTTTTCTAGCACACAACAAAAAATGAGCTGTGCTGATATATCAGAATTAGTACAAATTAAGCACTTTTTTGTAATTCTGAAATTAGGCCAAAACAAATATTTGAATACAATCAAAATATATCAAAACACAAGGTGATGACATTTGCACACATTATGGCATGTGCATAGTAAAACCATATTTCGGTGCAAATGTAACGTAATGTAATTGAACATGTATTGTCTGTAAGGGCAGTGTGCTACCATACCATGCATACTCCACACTACGCAGCTCTATGCCACTCCACCCCATTCTACGACACTCCACTCCACTCTACGACATGCCACTTTATTCTATGCCACTCACTCCATGACACAACACACCACTCGACTCTATGCCCCTCCACTCCACACCGCTTATCCCACTCCACTCCAGTCTACCCCAGTCCACTCCAATCTACCCACCCACTGCACTACAATCTGCTCCACTACAATCTACCCCACTGTAACAAAATGCCTCTTTTTGCATGATCACCCCCACATTTGTGGAATGATGCTGCTGTTTTTTGACTCTGAGAGTGCATTGAGGCCTGCTAACCAGACCTCAGTGCCAGTGTTCTGACCCCATGCAAAGTATATGTCGAATTAGATACCTCCAATTGGTAAGGACGGACGGACTTAAAGTCCCTAGTATATGCTACCCAGGGCATGTAAGGCAGAGTGTCCACTCAGGGCTGCATCACTGTTTGTGCCACCCTGAATGTGACAAAGTACAAAAAAGCTTCCAGTCTGTCACTGCAGACGAAGGATGGTGTTTGCACTGTCAGTTCGACTTTGCCATTCAAACCAATGACAAAGCAACCCTGCCCCTTAACATTTTATATATGTCTCCCCTGAGGAAGGCCTATGGAATCCTATGCTAGGGAGCTCCATTTTGTTAAGTGAGACATATGTATTTGGATATGTCTTGAGAGCAGCACTTCCAAATTGTCGTTTTGCTGTAGATAAAGTTAGTAGCCCTGTTGGCTAACACAAGGTTAATGGGTGGCATCCCCACCGGATTATCTTTTGACCGGGAAATTAAACACTTACCTTTCCTCGCCACTCCTCTCCATTTGCCGGATGCTGCCGCCACAGGCTCCCAGCCTGCCCTGCGATCATCCTGATGCTGTTCAGAGCAGCATCATGATTGGCTTGGAGCACCCAGCCAGGGCTCTCCCAGGCAGACTGGGAGCCTGTGTAGACTCTCTCCAGTCCAGCAACCTTCTTGCTGGGCTGGAGAGTGCCCTGTGCACGTGAGTGTTTGGCCGGCCCGAGACGGCCGGCAAAACACACATGATCTCTGAGAGGGAGCGCTGTGCACTCCCCCTCACTACTCATCACACCCATAGCCCCGCCCCCTTCCCCCGAAAACGAGCATAAACAAAGTTTATGATAAATTTCTGGTAAAGGTTTTGCAGCTGCCGCTGCTGGTGGGCTGACAGCGCTCCTCTGCCCAAACGGAGGAGCCACCACTGCTTGGAACCCTGCAAAGAGGACTTTGTGGGACCCGAAAAATCTGTGGACAGAACCTCCGCCACTCACCTGTGGACTGAGTACTCCACCGGTCTTCTCCCCGTGAACATCCGAAGCATCCTTGATCATCTTTGAGCCGGCATCCGTTAGCATCAGAACCACTTCATTATCGTCTATGGTGGTCATCCTATAAACTTTGGTTCTTGCTCTAAAAACACTCTGGTGGCCAGGTAACTGTCCAAAGTATCTTCTCTGGCCCCCTAGACCTCTGTCCCACTGGATTTGGTCACCCAACTTGGGCAGGAGTTGCTGAACTAACTTTTCCAAACTTTTCAAAAGTTTTTGTTAACCAATGCTTGTTTGCGGTTGCTGGTAAAGGTATTTATTATTTAAACAATCTATGTCTCCGGAACCTTCTGGTGCATTTTGATGGTTAAGGTCTCTAAAGATTCTTATCTAATTTTCTACCCTGGTGTTTTGTTTCTTTTGTGTTGCGGGACTTTCCTGCTGTTGTTTGGTGTTAAATGCTTTACACTTTGTTCCTTTACTAAGCATTACTTCTCATAGCTACCCAGGGTTGAGCTTTTGTTTAAGTAAATTTACGTGACTGGACCCAAGACGATATTTGTGAGTGTACTGCACAGTCATACCATATAGTACACCCCAAATCCTCACAACCACTACACAAAAAATCTACCTCACTCCATTCCAGTCTACCCTACTCCAATTTACCCAACCACATTCCAATCTACCCCACTTCAATCTACCCCACTCTACCCCGCTCCAATTTACCCGACTCCACTACAATCTACCATAATCTACCACAATCTACCCCACTCCTCTGTACTCCACTACGCAACTCCACTCACTGTACCCAACTCCACTCAATCTAACCCAATCAACACCACCCCACTCCAGTCTACTCCACTCCTCTGTAATCTACCAACTCCAATCTACACCAATCCACCAAGTCCAATGTACCCCGATCCTACCCACCCCATTCCAATCTACTCCACTCCAACCTACCCCATCTTTTCCACCCCAATCTACCTGACTCCACTTCAATCAAACTCCGCTGCTATCTTTCCAACTACCCTCCATTCTAATCTACCCAGCCCACTCCAGTCTACCCAACTCCACCACAATCTATCCAACTCCAATCTACCACAGTCTACCCCTCTCCACTCTATCAACCAAACTCCAATCGCCCAATCTACCCCACTCCACTTAACTTTGTTTTACCACACACCACTCAAATCTACCCCTCTCAAGTCCAATCTAACCCACTCCACGCCAATCCACCCCACTCCACCCCACTCCAATCTACCCCAACTCAAACTATCCTACTCCAATGTAACACAACCCAATGCACTCTACCCAATCTACTCCATTTTACTCCAATCTACCCCACTCCAATCTACAGCACTCCACTCAATCTAACCTACACCACCACACTCCATTCTATTCCATTCTATCCAAATCTACCCTTCTCTAGTCTACCCCTCCCCAATTTACCCCACTCCAATCTACCCCATCTACCCACTTCAATCTACCCCTATCTACTACACTCCAATCTGTAGTCTACCCGAATCCACCCCACTCCACCCTATCCCACTCCAATCTATCCCATTCCACTCCAATATTCCCAAATCCACTCCAATCTACCCCACTCTAAACTACCCCACTCCAATCATCATCCCGCTCTAATCTATCCATTCCATTCCTATCTAACCTATTCTAATCCACCCAATCTACCCCACTCCACTCTAATCTACCTCACTTCACTCCAGTCCCAATCTATCCCACTCTACTTTTCCCCAATCAATCTCACTCCACTCCAATCTCAACTCCACTCCAATCTATCCAACTCCACTCCAATCTACTCCACTCCAGTCTACTCAATCTGCCCCACTCCACTCTACGCCGGTTTACCACACTTCATTCCACTCGACTCGACCCAGTATACCACACCCCACTTCAGTCCAGTACTTCATTTGTAACAAAATAAGTGCCAGAGCCCTCGTCAGGAGGCCACTGGCTTTGACTGCCCTTTGACTCTGCCAGCACTGCCAAATACGACACTTCCAACACACTACTAACCATCAGAGTCCTACAAGTGAGGCAATTTAAACTATTCAAGATCCCTAATGCTACAAGAATAGCTTGGGCGTGTTTAATGTATCTCTAAATTAGGCCGACGGCACTACCATGCGGCAGACTGTCACAAGTGCCGGTGTTGACAATTAGGCGCCCATGCCAAGCGCTGGAAACCACAGTCACAAACTAAGCACTGCTTCAGTTCAATCTAACCCACTCCACCCCAATCCACCTCACTTCAATCTACCCCACCCCACTCCAGCCTAAACTACCCTTCTCCAATCTGCCCCATCCCAATCTGCCCCACTCCAATCTACCCCACCCTTATCTGCCCCAATATACTCCACTCTGGCCCACCCTATTTTAGCCCAATCTACCCCGTTCCATCCAACTCAAATCTACCCACCCTGTTCCAATCTACCCAATATCACTCTATCCAACTGTACTCTAATCTACCCCACTCCCATGCACTCTAACCCAGTCTATCCCCCTCCAAACTACCCCTCTCCTATCTATTCCACTCCAATCTACCCCACTTCACACCCATTTCATCCTAATATACCTCATTCCAATCTACCCCATTCCACTCCAATCTACCCCACTCTACTCCAATCTACCCCAATACATCCCACTCCACTCTACCCCCATCTACCCCACTCGAAACTACCCCACTTCACTCTACCCCATTCCACCCCAATCTACCCTACTCCACTCCAATCTACCCCACTTCACTCGGATGTACTCCAACCTACCCCACTCCACCCCAATCTACCCCAATTAATCTACTCCAGTCCCCAAAACCAATAGAACCCACTCCCCGCGCCAATCTATACCGCTCTAATCTCCTCTAATCTACATCACTCCACTTCACTCCAATATACCCTACTCTATTCCAATTTACCTCACACCAGCCCACCCTAATTTACCCCACCCCATCCCAATCTACCCCTAACACTCCAATCTACCTCATTCTCCCAATCTACCCCACTCCACTCCAATGTACCCCAATGTACCACATTCCAAACTACCCCAATCTACCCTTCACTCCATTCTAATCTACCCTACTATAATCCACCCAAAGAACCTCATTCCAATCTATCCCACACCACTCCGATTGGCCCCACTCCATTCCAATCTACCCCAATCCACCCCTCTGCACTCCAGTCTACCCCAATATACCCCACTCCACTCTGCTCCAATCTGCCTGATCTACCCTACTCCTATCTACCCCACGCCAATTTACCCCACTGCAATCTACCTCACTCCACACCAGTCTATCCCAATCCACCCAAGTCTAACCCACTCCACCCCAATCTACCCCACTCCAATGTACCACACCAATCTATCCAGTCCCCTACTCCAATCTAGCCCAATCTAATCTACCCCACTTCACCCCACTCCAATCTACCCCAATCCACACCCACTCCAATCTACCCCACTGCACGCCACTAACCTTTAGTCATGCTTAACAGCAGCCACACTGGTGTACCACATGGCTAAAGCTCACTGGCAGTGTATTTGCTTTGCCAGTGCTTGTTATTAGCTCTTCCTTGTGCTTTTCTAACCCCCCCCCCCCGCCCGCCCGCACTGGTGTTTATCTCTCCCCGTGTGTTTCTGCCCCCCGCTTCACGCTGCTCCCTCACCCATGTGTTTCCCCGTTTCACCCCACGTTCTCCCCCTTCTGTTGCCGCCTCCAGACCGCCTTGTTCCTTCACCACTGCCCTTGTGTTGTTTCACCCCCTCCCGCCCCCGCTCATCAGTTTTAATTTGTTTTTCTAAACAGGACTTTGGCGCTATGCTTCTAAGTTTTTTGATTTACTGATCCATCTCGGGACGGTAAAGAAACAACAGCCGGTGTCCTCTCGTAGATGCGAGCATCACTGTTGAATACACGACGCCCCACAAAATGACGCGATGGCCGCATCTTTTTGTTTTCTATTTTTTTAGCACAGCACAGCTAAAACATTGGCAAAGTCAATAGGCCTCTTATTCTTGACCTATTGGCTTTGTCAGACAACTGTTGGTCTTGACAATTCTTGTTCTCTTTCCTGCTGCATCAGTTTCTCTCAGTTTCTTTAACTGTCCCCTTGATGTCTCCCTATGTCTGTCTAGCACTCTCTCAGCTTGTGTGTCCCTCTTCTGCAGCCTGCGTCATCTCTCATCCCTGTGCCCCCCGTTTAGGCCTCTCTCTATCCATCGCCCCATCCAGTCCCTTATAAGGTCTATCGTCTCCCCCAATCTCTATTCATGGGTGTCTCGTGCTCTCTCTTTTTCTGCCCTTTGTTGTTCCTCCCTTTGTAGTCATCTCCACTCTCCACCCATTCTCTCTGTTCTGTCTCGCTCTCCCCTCCCTCCATCTCTCCCAGCACCTCCCCATCCCTTTCCCTTTCATTTGAAGCGTTCCTTTCTGCAGCATGACAATGTGCTGAAATGAAAGCCATGTTCCTGGAAAGAGAGGGTGTCGTTGCTAGGCCAGCGTTGGATACATACGGGGCCTCTCTCCCTCTCCCTCAGAGCCCACTGAGTGCTTCTCTGATAAGGGCAGGTGTCAGGAGGCTCGGATATTTACAGACACTCGCTGGACCCGTGACTGCGTTTCTTTTCAGCAGCACACTGACCCCGCGCGCTCTCATTAGCAGCTGTATTCACGGTTTCTCCGGGTTTGGAAACTGCAGCTCTGTCCCACTGCACCAAGGCCGCTTACACACCCGTGTGTTCGGTACAAACAGAACATTATTCCATTTAGCTGTTCCATCTCTACGCCCACATACAGATTTTTTTTTAATATAACGAGCGTTTAGTGTTTTAGCATGCCAGCTGCAGCCTCCATTAAATACATAATTAAAAAAAAACTCCCACACACAATGAAGTGTGCTTTAATTCGATGAAATAAGAGGGTTGGAGAAGACCACACCTTGAAGAAGTGCTGCCTAGAGTGGGGGGAATAGGGGTGGGGGTGGCAGGAACATATTTCTATAGCAGTGGTACCCATTGGCCAATCAGAATAAAGCACTGCACATTTCCATTGGTGGGTCTAGCTGTCTAGTGTCATCACAGGAAGTGGACACTCATTTATTAAAGTAAGCATAACACAGTAAAATTTCCCAAAATTTAGATATCAAATTTTCTGTGAAGTGGGCACTTATGCCATCACTTGACATCACTGCCAGTGGTTTTTGGGGTACCTCTTGTTGAAATCCGATGACATGACAGGTAGTGACGTCGTATGACACGTGTCACCATTGACATCAACAGAAGTAACATTGTAGGAAACTGCTAGAAACTTAGTAGGAATGGCACACACCAAATAACAAATTCAAGGAAATAAACTAAATAAAACTCTCTAAAGTGGAACTACTCAAGTCTGATTGACTTCCTAAAATGACATCCTAATCACAGCGCAATGCAGCTGTCATTACCTTGAATCTGGCAATAATGAATACAGTTAATTAGAGAAGAAAGAAAAAATGTTTTATTGTGACATACTCACAAGCGCAAAACAACAAATCAACAAACCTTTGCAATCTGTTACTGTGAGGAGAGAATATGGGAAGGAGAGAAAGTCGACTGATCTCTCGTTTCTCCAGATGCAGTGTCAACGCAAATGCGAATCCTGAATTAATGTGGCAAAAAGTACTACCCCTGATATATGTGTTGACGAGTACCCCCAACGTAGGTCCAGGTTAGCCTAGTCCACCTAAGAATTTCAGGAAATAGTGCAAGGGTGTCTGCGATGAAGGGAAAGATTGTTTATGTGCAGGAAGGTGTCACTTCCTGCACATAAACAATCTACAACAGCGATTTAGCACTTCTACGTGTGCTGCAGAAGGCAGCACACATAGAAAAAGCAAAAACAAGGAGAAATAAAAGTAATTCTCATTGCGCCATGCTTTCAGTTTTTGGCGCTGCCTCAGATATACGATTTCTCGTAAATCCGGGGCAGTGTCAAAAGCAATGGGTGTTGCATTGGAACCCACGGCAACACCCAATGCATGCCCCTCTGACGCAGAAAAATGAGTTGGAGGGGGCCATATTTACAAAGTGGTGTTAGGCCACAAAAAGTGGCTTAGCGCCAACGTCTAACATCAAAATATTGAAGTTTGCACCATTCTTCAGATGTGTGAACCTATCTTGCGTCAATGAGATGCAAGGTAGGCGTTCCCATCTAAAAAATGGTCCAAACCCCATAGCCCCATATTTATCCCCCCGTGCAAAAAATGATTCACAGGTGGGAGGAGGGGCCTTCACTTACAATATCCCTGAGGGGGTGCCATGTCGACTTTATCTTTTTCTCCCCACCAATACACACAAGCTGCATTGGCAGTGTTCACATGTTTGGAGGACAGGGACCAAAAGGGTTAGGTCTATGTCACCCTCCCAAAGGGAGTGGACACCGGAAGGGTGAAGTCAGTCTTTGGCTACTGCCCCCTGACTCCTGTAGCGCCCCTAAATCTTGAGCCTACCTGACCTCAGCTCTCCAGATTCCTGATGACCTCAAGAAGACAAGAAGAAGAAAGAGGAAGGACTGCTAAGCTGTCCCCAGCGGATAAGACTGAAGACACCAACTGCTTTTGCCCCAGCCCTACTGGCCTGTCTCCAGCTTCTGAAGCCCTGCTACCAAAAGGCAATGCATCCTGCTGTTGGGCTGCTCGATGTACCACAGCCGAGCGTGCAACGGGGGTCCCTCTGTGGGTCCCTGGCAGTATCGGCACCTGCAGGTAAAGAAAACAAAAAAGGAAAGAAGATCTGCAGTTAAATCCAAGTGACCCGTTGGGCAGTGGAAGTCGTCCTTCTTTTGCGGACAGCGAGCAGGAGCAATAGACCCGCTTGGTGACCATGATCCCCTTATAAAGGCCAGGCCTATGGTATCATTACCGCACACGCCCCCAGAAGCACTTGATGTGCCTCCGGAGCTGCGCCAACCAACTTTGGCCTTTATTAAAAGGTAGGCACGCATGCGCCCCCTCTCATCCATACTTTCTGCTGGACCGGCATCGCTGCCATAAGCGAGGCCTCCCCAATTGGAGTGGCCCCATGCAATTTGTGGGCACCTTTCCCACCTGTTGATTGATTGAGAGTACACGTTACATCCCCATATCACATGGGTGAGACAATGATGAGAACAGCTAGGAGGAGACAGTGTCACATGCAGGCCCGTCTAGCAGCTCCTCGTCTTTCTTAGAATATTTTTTAAAACAAATTGAAAAACTTTTATACGGAGTGCATTAGGTGCAATTAACACTCTTAAAGTGCTTTAATGTACGGTATTCCATTAAATTCAACAAAGACAAATTTGAATAAGGGTTTATACAATTTCTTTTAACGAGCAGTTCAGCACATTCCTAAGACAAGCCTTCTCTTTAAATAGATTATTTGAAAATAAGTTATTTAAGGAGACAATATAAAAATACTCCCTAATCCATCGCTGCTCGACAAGATCTCTTCAGCTTGGATTCAAGCACTTTCTTAGTCACGCTGAGACAATGCATAGATGTATACATTACCATGAGGCTAACCACTTACATCTCAGATATAAAACCTGGAGATACCGCATGAGAGCCGCTTCATACTCTCAGGCCCTTATCTAAAAAAATACTCTCCATGACATCCCAACAATGAAGGTTTGAGTTAAACCACAAGGGCACCTACCTCTGTGGTCATACATGGGGCCTCCCGTGCCTCATCATTTTTAATTAATAGTTGGGGTGCATCACTATTGATAGTGAATCAATGACGTGAGCTACAATAAGCAAAGATATAGAGATTTAACAGAGAAAACTTTAGAAGAGTAATGCAGTTTACACCTGCCTTGAAAGATTCTTCACTCAAGCTCATCATAAGATCATCTCAGGACAAGCGGAATAATAAGGAGTTTGGTTCAACCATAACAAAAGCAGAGGCGGTACAGAGTGCAATTAACAATTCCATCATACCTCTACGCTCTCCTCCACTTCTGGAAGACATTGTGACATGACAGGATCATATTTTAATCTAGGATCATCCATAAGGTGAACTGGGGAGGAAACATATTGGAGGGAGCTACTTGATAAAAGTCGAAAACCAATTGGTATTGACTATATCAAATGTAAGGAGATCTTCATAAATTCAGGTTATGGTTTTTTATACATTTTAATGGAACATTCAGGAATAACTACCCTTATACTCTGAATCCAGAGGGAATGATGCACTCACAACACCTCCATCACTGAACAAACTAAACTGGAAGAAGTTGTCCCACAGTCACAACAAGGAAAGGAAAATTGAATGAGAGAGGAAGCAGAGAATCCAGATATCACCGCTGTGACTTGTCACTCTGTGGAGTCCTGTTTCCAGGTTGAAGTGGATATCTAAAGACAACAGGAGATAGCTTAGTAAGTTGCCATCAAGGTTCTCCATCTAACCTAACAGTGGAAAAGATATACCTTAAACGTATCTCTGTGCAACCACTTCTCTGTGTTCTAGTATGAAGCTAATAGTCCTGAAACTGAAAAACAAGAAGAGATGAGTAACTTTATACATCCCACCAACCCTCCTCATATATTGGTAAGATAACTAACTCAAGCTTTGTAACTATGTGCTTACTGATGAAGATAAGCTGACTTTCTACCTGACTCTTATGTAACTGGAAAAATAATTAGCCGCTATTAATATTCTGTGATTCTGATAGTTAGCACTACATATATCATTTGCTAAAAACCCTTGCAACATACCGCACTTTATCTTGAGGTAAGACATGTTCATTGAGAAGGACATCCCCAAAGTTCAAATACAAAACAGCCCCAAAAGTCCATAACATTCTGTAAAGTCAAATGTTCAAATAGTTAAAAGTTTGTTTCTTAACACAACTGTGTTAATAAAACTGTTCCCCAGCAAACTCTCAACGAAGTGACTACTCATCCAGTACAAAATAATGAATCCACTGAGCAAGGACCTGACTATAGTAGCAATGTAGGACGACTGCCTAGCAAGGATGCTGTGAAACCCAAGGAGAGTTATACTTGTGATCACCCCTGCACAAGGCAGCGCTGATACTCTGTCAGTGGTTCACGACCTTTTGACTTCTGTGGACCTCCATTTATCATTACTGCAACCCAGGGTTCCCCACTGAATCATTATTGGAATCCAGGGACCTCCCACTGAGTCATTACTGAAAGCTGGGGACCTAATATGTTAATATAATTTAATTTTTTAAGCAATCGCGGACCCCCTGAGGAGGCTTCGCGGACCCCCAGTGTTCCCCGGACCACAGGTTGGGAACCACTGCTCTATGTAAACACCAAAAGGCTTTCCTTTTGAAATAAACTCACTATGAGTGGGTTTAGGAGTATTATGCTCTTGCACCTGTCGAGTATTAAGAGGTAAACACCTGGAACGAAAGAGGCATCTAAAGGCATTTTTAAAAACCCAAAGACATGGTAACTAGACAGTGGTACGAGTCCCTTTACCACTATCAAAATGTATTTGTCATACAGCTTAAAAACCTCTCAAGTGTATTCTCCAAAAGATAATTGGTCAAAGTGGCATGAAATATACCAATCATTTTATCCAACAAGTTGGAAGCCCATAATTTGAGTTTCAGCAAGCAGTGTATGAGCACAATTTGGCAGTAAATTACCAGCATTATGCCAGGTTCACTGCTGACCAGGGGCAGACATTATCATGCTATGGATGCCCATGTTTTGCCAAGATTTAGCATCATTATGCGGAGGTGGGCATCATATCAGAATGCACAACATTGTGCAATGGATGGTCATAATATGCCAAGAATAATTGCCATTTTACCAGTTCCCGCCCTATAGCATGTGTGAACATTATCATTATATGGATGTCCACAATATGTCAAAAACACCACTATTACGTCAAAACACCACTATTATGGCAGGGCTGTACCATATCAATTGTGGGCATCATTATGTCCTAGATGCCCATAATATGCCAAGAATTGCCAAAATCTTGGGAGGCTCGGCATTATACCAATGTTTCTTAGCTACCAGGAGTTATTCTTCCTGTATCACTCAAATCCAACGTACGTGCTTTGATGGGACATGAGTGTTGTAATCAATGATGGATACTCATAAGTTATAAAAGAAGTAGGTTTATTAGCTTAGTTGTAGGTAACAGGTACAGGCCCGCCAGTGACATTTAATGTTGTGATATTAGTATCTTGGCCCCTATTTGGGACTGTGCTTTTGAAGTTAAACAGGTCACACGCCCTCTGACTTTCGTTAAGTAGAGGCTGTCTGGTAGAAAAGACTCTGGTGGGGCTTCCAGAGCATTCTTCTTCACTTCAATCTTCAGTTTCTTTTGCTTTATATTTTTCTCTTAGATTTTCAGTCTCTCTCCTCTTGGTTTTCCTCTGTAATCTGGTTCCTCCTTAGATTTTCTGTAGGTTCAGTTTCTTTCTTTTTTTCAGGCACTGGTTCTTCCTTAAATCATTACCAGTGTTGCAATCAATGATGGATGCTCATAGGTTATAAAAGAAGTAGGTTTATTAGCTTAGTTGTTGGTTACAGCTAAAGCCCCACCAGGAGCAGCATCCCGGCGCTCAGCCCTTCTCACTCCAACTGTCCAGTCATCCAAGCACAAACACGGTCTCACTCACTGGCTGAGCTGCAGGGGACGTTAAAGTAGCGGGGAGAATGCATAAGATAGAAAGAGGCCACAACAATGAGCTATCAAGAACAGCCAGCTCGCTACTGGTACAGCACTGTGCGTCGGAGTAGCAGGACAGGGTTTTAGGACACACCTCTCTGACAGAATGCTTTGTACCAGAGTTCTAGACCACACAAACTGTTTATGCCTGGTGGCTGAAGTGTAGGTCACCAGCCCATCTGACATGTGGTTTGCCTCATCACCCACATGTACCTCTCTCTGGGCTCCATCTCTTATCCTCCTACGTCTCTCTGTGGAATCCTCTTTGTCACCCCTTCACTTTGTCCTTCAAGTGCCTGTCTTTGGCCTCACTCTCCCACCAATCTCAGTCTATCTCTAATCCTCCCTAGGCCCTTCTCTTGGACTTGTCTCTGCAGAACTCTCTTATTCTCTCCTTCCCTTGTTTGTCCTTCACTTCTTCTCTCTCGGTCTATCTCTACCACCTTTCGTTATCCCTCTCTCCTATTTCTCCTCCGCCATCTCTCGCCTGTGTCCATGTTCCAAACCATTGTCCTTCCCTAGCCGTCCTTTACCTCTCTCTCTGTCTCTTCTTCTTTGTATCTGTCCTTGTACCCCTCAATGTCTCTCTCTGCTTCCTCACCTCTTTCTATATATAGTCACCATTCTCTCCTTCCCCTTTCTCCTTTTCCTGGTCATGTTTCTCCTCTCCTTCTGCCCCAGCTCACTCTCTACTTTCTCCCCAGGCTCTCCTGCCCTTCTCTTTTCCTCTTTCACACCTGCCTCTGTGGAGTCATCTTCCCCTACCTCAACCTTTTTGCTTCCCTTGGTTGTCTCTCCACTCACAAGAATCTCCTTTCACTCTGTCCCTTTCACTTCTCCACTGTTTCCCACCTTTCTCCCTGTCATGTTCATTTCTTTTTCTCTCTTTTTTTCTCCAGCCATCACCCTCTTCCCCAGTCTCACTTTCTATCTCTGTCTGCCCCCCACCCTCCTCTGTCTCTCTCTCTCTCTGACCTGTCTCTGCTGTATTCACTTCCCTCACCTGCCATTTCTCCTTCTCCTGATCATCTTCCAGTCTCCTCTCTCCTCCCCGGTTTTTAGGTCGAACCTAGGCAGTGTGCATACGCTATCTCTCGACATGCTGCAATCTACTTCTGTGGGCTTTCACCACACCCATCACATGCCCATCACTTTCATTCGTTCCTTGGCCTGCCTTTCAAATTCGTTTGGTTTGTTAGGTAAATGCTTTTGGTTTGTCCCGCCTTGAGGCTGTTTTGTTACCTGGATTTTTGCACGATTGGCCATATAACTTAGTGTCAGTGCAAAACTTTTTTCTTTTGCCTCTCCGCTTCACGTGGTATATTGTTTCTTTCTCTGGCACCTCGCTGGTTCTTTGAAATAAAGGCTGCAAGCTGGAGGGGGATTCTTTTTTATTTTATTTTATAGCACAAACTTGCCCGCTAGATTGGAGCGCTTTACAAGAGCACCAGTTAAATTTGCAGCCCCATTCCTAAATTCTTCCCAAGTTTAGCAGTTGAAAAATATGCAAACTGGTGCCTTTTAAATAGAAAAAAGGGAAACCCTCAAAGTGACTCTCTCCAGCACAGTGGTAGAGCTGATACTACAATATTCACTGCAATTGGGAAATGCGCTCTGTAATGCCACTTGGGCATTCCTTTTACAGTTTTGCCCATAACTCAGCCTGTGGGGGTTCTAGGGCAATGGGAGCACCAACAAAATGTTCAGCGCGATGTGCTCTTTCTGTTCAGGGTCCCCACACTAAGATGGAAGGGTGGGGCAAAATCATAACCTCTCCCACCATTCAATGGCTTTTTAAGCTCTCTCATGGCTGGAACTTTTGCTTTACACCTGGGAGCAGTTTATGTTCTAAGGGCTTTGTTTGTAATATTATTGTAGCAGGCCTGAAAATGTGTAATGCACTGTGTCCCCGGGTCTGAATATATGGTAATACACTGCAGTGCTCTATGCCCTTCTCTGTTCATGTGGTTATGCCCTCTAAGGGCTGAATATATAGCTGCATGACCATGTTTCTTCCAAATGCTATTTTTCTTTTGGTACCCTCTAGGGGATGCTCTGATCATTACAGAATCGGAATGAGAAGCCGGAGGGAGCAACGGAAGTGGAAGCTGTGTGGCGAACGAGCGTTGCGCAGCAGAGGAGGTAGAGGACGTGGAGGCGCTTCATGGTGAGGCGTGCACCACGGCTGCTGGTGGCAGGATTGGCAAGATCGGCAAGGGGAGGTGGAAGAGACAAGGAGGTGGTAAGCGGCGGTAAGGTGGCAAGGTAGCACGGTTGTGCTGATGGGCTCCTTTGACACAGAACCCTATTGGGCATCTCCATGCTCTCTCTCCCGCTCTCTCTCCTGTGGCCGTGGTTGTGGTCATGACCAGCCCCGGCTCCTACCTACCAAATCTTCTGACTACCACCACCTGCCACCACTTGCTACCTGCTACGTGCCATTGCCACTTTCCACTTCAATGCTCGCCGTGTGCCCAGCTACACATGCACACCCATAGGACGCTCCTGAACTGTACCACAAGCTGCGAGGCCGCCGTGGAGGAGTTCGATGTCACAGTCGGAGTCATAGCAGGAACCCATTTAGAACCCACCTGAAACTTGGCTGAAATTTGCTGTAACTTGCTGGTGCCCAGTGTCTGGAGTGTCTGGAGTCTGTTGGAGTCTATTGGAGTCTAATTGGAGTCTAATAGAGCCACTGGGTGGGTCTCCGTGGAGGAGTGAGGCGTGTGGAGGAGGATGGTGGAAGAACACAGCTGGCACGGTGAGCAAGAAGCAGGGTGTAAGGAGTGGGAGATGGCATTACAACGCAGTGTGGGGCTATTTACACTGTCTATTATCGTTTATGATAATCAGAAACCAACAGTGAACAACAGCAACTATCAGTGACCTATAATAGTTGATAATAACTAATTGTGACTGTGTAATAGTCATGCATGGAGACTGCAATGTGTTCAGCACGCAGCAGTATAACAGCATCACCTCACTCTTTGGAATCATGAGGGGGCTTGCAACAGGGTGTAATTAGACTTAATATCTGCCTTGGGCGCTTCTGGGATGGAAGGTAAGCACAGCTGTCATAGTGAACACCTGAGGAGTGTGCACCGGAACCCCACGGAAGCAGCCCAGCTAGGTCTGGGTGCGGCTTGTGAGTGCCCCTCGAGTGCCCCGCTCACCTCCCACACTTTCTCACTAACTTCCCATATTACTGCACTCGATTAAATCAACCCCCGCCCCCCTACTCTACGTCACCAGTATAAAGGAAAGGGAAAAGTATTCCAAGGAAAGTACCTCAAAGAATGCTAGAATCTAATCCCCCCACTTCTGATATATTTTGCGCAAAAGGCCAGCGATTTACCGTTTGATAAATTATCAAGAGGTCGGGAAGGGTTAGACTTCATACAGAGGGGAAACCTAGGAATCAAAAGAAGGTGCAGAAGAGAAGGAAGCTCACCGAATCAGAAACTCAAAATGGAAATTCCGAACAAACTACACCGCTCCTCACACCTTTCCACGCCTATTTCACAAAGAGGCAGTGTCGGCAAGTTTGCTTTTTTAAAATATCCAACAGCTGTTATCTACTCAAAAACTGAAGATATTGAAGGTCTCCCAACTCCTATGGCACCTCAAATACTGGGCACTTTGCAGGCTCAGCCAGGTGATCTTTTGACAAATCTTCTGACTGTATTCCATCAAAGCCTTCTCCTTAAACGATCCGTCTAGCTCCATACCTAGATCTGAGGCCAGAATGCCCCTCTCAAAAACCTGCATTTATGCAGACCGCGTCGGATGTAGACCTTGTTCAGCCAGTAGGCCCCCAGCGAACGAGTTGGGTCCCCAGTAATGACATTGCTCAAAACAAGCAGTGGGTGAATAACATTGTGACCAAGGCTTTGTTTATGTACCGATCAGTTTGGCCCACAGCACCGGGAATCAGTACATCCAATCGAGCACAGTCATAGTGGATATTCGAAACGAAACACAGTTATTAACCACTTACCAAGACCGGACGGAGGCATTTAGGACTCACTGTCTAATGCAATCTACCAACAGTCGCCCCCTCAGTTGCAACAAAATCTAGACATACAAGGGTTTAAAGAGGGTATCAAAGCCCGTAGTGGACCAGTCACCGCTGAGATGGATTTCTCATGGTTACAATCAATTTCTATAACAAATGATGAGGATCTAGTTCAAGCTTTTGAGCTGAAACCCTTTACTATGCCCAACACTAAAGAACTGTCCCCTTCCCCCGCAAGACCAGTACTTGTTACAATCATCGTGGCCGCAGGAGGAAACTTCTTGCTCCACCACATCACAGCGGAAAAACGTACCTCCCCCTGTAATTGAAATTTCAAGTGGTTGGAGCGACTTACAACATGACGCAGGCTCACTGACCAAGGGAGTGACTGAGCCTAGCAACATGGTCATTTCAGGTAGCAGCAGTAAATGGGGCCTTCCTGACAGCAGCAACCGAGATAACCCTTCAAAAAGACAATCCACAGATTGCCTCAATATCTTAAGATGGGGGATCTCTCGCGGCTGCATCCATTCACACACACATCCAAACATACATACAAGCACACACACATTCACACAACACACAATACACGCACTCACACATCCACACATGCACACACATACCACACGGAACGCACACCCGCATTCACGCACACAGAAACATACACACACACACACAACACCCACCACCGCCTCCCCTGTCTGAGCACCCAACTTACCTGATTTCAGGGGGTCCTCCGGCAGGAGACGGGACGGAGAGCTGCTGCCAGCAGCAGCGTCCGCCAGCAGAACACCGCCAAGCCGTATCATGTGTCATGATACTGTCTGCAGCGGTCTACTGGCGTGGCGCTGCTGCTGGCAGCAGCGCCACCTTACCACCATCTGCTGCCATGACCGCAGCCAGAATTCCGCCATCCATCTGGCAGAATTCCAGCTGGTAGCCGCGGCAACGGTCTTTTGGCAGCCGTTGCCGTGGCGGTAGGCGGTTTTTACCGCCACTGTCATAATGAGGGCCTTAATATCCAATCGGACAAACTAGATCTGCAAATTGATTTAATGAATATCATGGCAACACACATCACTGATATTAATCATAAATTGGACAAGTTAGCCAATTGGTCGTCTGCACTAAAGACCATAACAGATCAGCTTCAACAAGATCCCTGCAAATGTGGTCCAATATTCAACAAATTGAGCACTTTGCCTGCCATCTTAACAAATATAATTGATGAGCTAAAAACAAATAGGAGCGAATTCCACTCACCCAGTTATTCTACTCAGCAATTAACTCACCCAGACATCAAACAAATTAAATCAGGAGGGGAACTGCCCAATGTCCAACGCTTACTGAATCCTGACCAAGCAGTAACAAATGGGAAGAAATGTTTGGCCACAATTATAGCTTGCTCAAGCTCCAATTCAAAAGATCAGAGCAGTTTACCAACATCTCTAGAAATCCGTAATACTCCTGATATCAATGAATTGGGGGATCAGAAGCCCAAATCTGTGTCTCCTCGAATGAATTAGCTTGATGAACTCTACGTACCTGTGCCCAAGCCATTAACCAAAAGACAAAAAAAGCAAGCTAGATAGGCAGTAGTAGCAATTTCTATCCTATACGTACAGTGCAATCAAAGCTGTCGACTCAGAGCCCGTCCCCTTTAAAATATCTGCAAGCATCTATTCCTTCGGAAGCTTCACAGACAAGGGCAACAAACTTCTCTATACAGTTGATTGTTGACAATATATAACCAACAGTTTCCCCTCTTAGGAAAAACATGCAGCACATAGGATGACGGAATTACAGCCACCTAGTCCACCTCGTTTGGATATTAGGGATGCAACGCAGAGAGTCCCGCTCTCACTAAAAAAGACAGAAATGCAGGGACATTCTGTGGCAGTGGCAGTAACTCGCCCATCATACACAGACACCAAGTTGTTGGAGGAGCAGTCGTTCAGACCTCTGTTGTCCCTACAGGGTCCCCCAAAGATGCCTTCAACAATAACAATGGAACCAACGGATGGCACACAGTTAGAGGCACTCGGAAACAAGCCACGGCCAGGGAATCTGGCTGCCCCAGTGCACTTAGGCCCTCATTTCAACCTTGGCGGTCGGACGAGGCCGACCGCCAAGGCTGAACACCAGTCGGACACCCATGCGTCCGGAAACCCGCTGGCCGCATTTGGACAACAGAGTTTCCACCCGCCGGCCCAGCGGAGATGTCGACTGTAACACTGCAGCCGGCTATGTGGCTGTGCGGCGGGTGCAGCAGCACCCGTCGCGCTTTTCAATGTCTGCCAGGCAGACAGTGAAAATTGCGATGGGGCTGTGCCTGGGGGCCCCTGCACTGCCCATGCCAAGTGCATGGGCAGTGCAGGGGCCCCCAGGGGCCCCGCAACTCCCCTTACCGCCAGCCTGTCCATGGCGGTGTCTACCGCCATGGACAGGCTGGCGGTAAGAGGAGTCAAAATCCCCAGCAGCGCTGCCCTGGTGGATTCTGACCGCCGGGACATCCATGGCGGTAAACCGCCGGTCCCGGCAGTGTGACCGCGGCGCTATCGCAGCGGTCATAATATGGCGATTCGTACCGCCAGCCTGTTGGCGGTACGAACGCCACTTTAACCCTGGCGGTCGGTGACCGCCAGGGTTGTAATGAGGCCCTTAATGCCGGCCGCTCAAAAGAAAACCTCTGCTAATTACGTGGGTGTCAAAATGGGTGATTTGCAGGGAAATAAGCTACAATCACAGGAACATCGCGGCTTATTACAAACAAAGCCTGTACGACAAACAACTGCACCGCCACCCTGTTCAAAGTGTTTATGTCACACTGATCAGACCACCCAGTTTAGGCAAAAAATAATCGAACCATCCCCAAAGTCAATCTACCCTTTGAGGGTTGTAACAATTAGTAATGTGCAGGGTCTTACATCAAACAAGGTAATGATTCAGAATTCATACATTTCTCCAGTGGATATCTTTCGTAAGTCTCCTCAAATCAGCCAAGTCTGTTGTCCCACGATGGACTCTCACGGGGAACACCAAGAAACCAAATTGTCGGTGAAACCTACTGTCCATGCAATTACAGGCCGTGCTCACCAGCCTCAGCAAAATAACGATTCTCCAAATAGTTGGGAATCTCAGCAAATTATATTAACCCCACATTATACATCGCAAGGCCAACAAGATATTTTAAACAGAGTTAACATCTTGTATTGTGTTGTATTGTATTGTATTCTATTGTATTGTAATCGTATTTATATAGTGCTTACTACCCCTGACGAGGCGTCGATGCGCTTTTCGGTGAGTAGCACGTTACTCTGGAACCCAACAAGAAGTAGTGATGGATTAGTATCGGGAAATAATGAGTACAATTTTAGTATTATTATGAGTTAGTTTGAGCCGCGGATATGAGAGTTTGTTAGTTAGATTGACTGGAGTAATGGAGGGGTGGAGGAGGAAAGTAATCCAGAAGTGTTAATTGGGAGTATATCCTTAATTTACTCAACCCAAAGGCTTGGGATGAGTAAAGGGGTGTAGAGGAGGGAAGAGTATGTGGAAGGGTTAGGGAGAGCATAGTAGCAGGGTGAGATAAATACGGGAGAATTTAGTAGGGTTGTGTTGGAGGTCACAGTAGTAGAGTGAGGTTTGGTGAGTTAGATGTGGAAGCAGAGGGAAGAGCTTAGGGAGAGTTATTTAGGAGATGGAAGTAGTAGAAAGGATTTCGGATGAGTCAGAGTGAGAATGGAGGATAGTTTGATAGAGACATGACATATGATGATGGGTAGAAAAGTGTGATAAGATGAGAGCAGGAATTCATAGATATCTAGTATAACAACCCACCCAGGAGCCATGCAAAGACCCACAAACATGCCAAGCACAGAAACAACATATGCACATACATACACATATATATATACATACACACACACACATGAATACACACACATATGCACATACAATACATAATTAGAACCACGGGTAAAATATACTTAGTCAAACAGGTTTAAAGAGTGTGTATGTATTTCATAGTTATGACATAGTAGCGATACAGATTTTCTAAAGAAACTATAAATAACTAGAAATATACACATAATCTGAAAAAATAATTATCAACATAGGCAGATGCAGTTCATAGTTGTTTGAATATAGTGGTTATGAAGGAAAGAGCCAGCTCTTGAGTAGTTTTCTGAAGACAAGAAAGTTATCTGTGGCTCTTATAGTTGGGGGTAATGAATTCCATAGTTTGGCTGCTTGAATGGAGAAGGATGTACCACCTATAGTCTTTTTCTTGTATGGTGGTGTTCTAAGGCGGGGTGCCAATCTTGAGCGGAGGTTTCTTTGTTGGATGTATTTGGTAATTTAGTTTCTGATAAAAAGCGGTCCTGTTCCATGTAGAGCTTTGTGGGTGATACAATGCTCTCAAGGCAGGGGAGATGTGGGCTTGCGGCTTTACATGTAATAGTAGCCTGGCTGCGGAATTCTGGACACGTTGTAGTTTTTTCAGAACAGATAGAGATGATCCATGTTAGAGGCCATTGGCATAATCCAGTTTGGATAGTACAAGCAAGATAGTAGCTTGCACCTTGTGTGGAAATCCGAGGTGGGGGAAGATGTGTTGTAAAGTCTTCAAGGTGATGAAGATTGTTTGTGCTAATTTGTCCACTTGGGCATTCATAGTTAACTTGGAATCCATGGTGATTCCTAGGTTTTTAACTTCCTTGGATAATTAAGGAGGTGGTCCGAGATAGTCAGGCCAGACGCACAGAGGGTCATAATTTTTCCAGTCACCACATATGAGTATTTCTGTTTTGGAGGAATTTAGTTTGAGATGGCTCCAGGTCATCCACTGATCAACGGCTCTGAGGCAACTGAAGATATCTGAGTTTTCAATGTTTTTGGGGCATTCTAATTTAAGTAGTATTTGTGTATCATCTGCATAGTTGTAGCATGTGAGATGGAAATCATTGATCAGTTCTGGTAATGATATCATGTAGATGTTGAAAAGCAAAGGTGAGATGATTGACCCTTGGGGGACCCCTGCTTTTGTGAGGTAGGGTTTGGATGAGAAGGGGGGGCGAGTGGATGATATTAAATCTTTTTTGAAGATAGGAAGTAATCCAGTTGAGTTAGGGTGTCATGGTCAACCGTATCAAAGGCAGCCGAGAGGTCCAAGAGAAGTAGTGCAGCAACTCCATTTCGGTCGACTCTGTTTTTAAGATCATCCCTGATTGCCATGAGTGCTGATTCAGTGCTTCTTCCTGGGCAGAATCCAGTTTGGAAGTCTGAATGTATAGAATTGTCTTCAATGAATTGTGACATCTGGGCGAATGCTGCTCTTTCTATCAATTTGCCCAGGAAAGGTCCATTTGTGATTGGTCTGTAGTTGTTGGGGTCTTGCGGGTCTAGGTTTGTTTTCTTTAATAACTGTCATATGTATGCCTTTTTCAGGTCTACAGGAAAAGTTCCTGAAGTTAAAGAGTTGTTGATGATTCTTCTTACAGGCGTGGCAGCAGAAGTAGATAGAAGAATGTTCTTGAAGATTTGTGGTGGGCAAGGGTCAGAAGGGCAACCAGAAGGTCTGCTTGCTTTGACCAAATCCATAAATTCATCCTGGGATATTTGTTTGAAGGACTGTAGAGGTTGGGTTGGTTTATTCTTAGAGGGTATTTTAGGAAAGGGGTTGGTGCTGATGGTTTTCTTCTGTTTTAAATATTAGTCCAATGTGTCTGGCTTGGTTGTGTAGTGAGTTGCCAATTTGTTTGTGAAATCTTGAGTAGTGGAATGACTTCCTTCCATGCATGTAGGTTTTTGAAATTCATTGAGAATTTTATAAAATTCCTTAGTTGTAGATTGAGCATTTTGAATTCTGTCTGAGTAGTATCTTTTTTTAGCTTTTTTGATTGATGATTTGTATATCCTGTTAAGTTTGTGTAGCTGCAGTTTATCTTGATTGTTGTTTGTTTTGAGCCAGGTCCGCTGCAAATTTCTGATTTGTTGCTTTATCTTTTTAAGTTCTGTGTTTCTCCAAGGTGTTGGTTTTCTTTTGTTGTGTTTAGTTTTTATGAGTGGTATTAGGATATCAAAAGCTTCCTGTAGCCACTCATAACGTTTTGGCACAGAATTAATTGTATCTAGATCTGTGTTTGCTGTTAGTTGTGTTTCTAAGTGATCCAAATTGAGTTTGCTCCATGGTCGATAGGTGTATGTATGTAAGTAGTTGTGGGGTGTGTTGATTTGTGGAGTTGTATGTTGGAAAGTTATCATATGGTGGTGTGACCAAGTGATTGACGTGATGCTATGAATAGTAACTAGTTCAGGCTTAGCAAAAATGACATCTAGGATGTGACCAGCGGTGTGTGTGGGATTGTGTACAATCTGATGTAGGTTCAGTGCGACTAGGCCAGCGGTGATAGCTTTTGGATGGGGCATATTGGGTTTGTCAGACCAAATGTTTAGATCCCCAAGAATGCATAGGTTGGAGTATAGTGTAATAAGGTTTGGGACTGTGTCTAGAAAAGCATCTGGGAATGTGGAGTTGTTAGGTGGAGGTCTGTAAAGGAGGAGAAAGTTACAGGAGGAAGTTGGAGTAGGGTGGCATCTGGTAAGGAGGGCTTCACAACCTTGCATGGACATGTTGTCTGTTTTACTGAGGTTCAATGCCTGTTTGAATATAATAGCTAGTCCACCTCCTCTCTTGCCTATACGGTTTTGAGTGATTGTTTGATAGCCCGGAGGAACGGCTTAGTGCAACACTGGTGCCACGTCATCTCCCAACCAGGATTCAGTTATGAATAGTAAGTCATTTTGTGTGTCTGTGAGCAGGTCGTAGATGTGGTGCTTGTTTTTTGAGAGTGATCGAGCATTTATGAGCTGGCAGTTTAGAAAAGGTGTGTTACTGGTAGTGTTGTTTTGTTTACGAGAAGGGTAATTAATATAATGTGAGCTTGAAGCAGGAGTGTTGCTAGTTGTGACAACTGTTTGAGGCTCACAGTAGTATTGCTTTTCAATATAGTGTTCCTTTTCCAGCAGGTTAATGAGGCATTTCGTTGGGTCTGTGTGTGTGGGTCGGTGGACTTGGTGGCTGAGAGAGCCATGAGGAGTGTACTGTTTTTTGTAGGGTAGTTTTATTATGTAATAGACAAGGGGATACGAGGTTGCTATGAGTGGCATGTTTTTTATTTTGTTTGCGTTTGTTTAGTGTAGATGGAGTATGGGTTAGGGGTGGTGGAGGAGCATGTGGATCATGATTTAAGGCTCTAAATTGTGCAACGGAGGAGAGGCGAGTGAATGAAAGTTGCTGGGTTGGGGTGCTTGTGGTAGGTGTTTGTGAAGAGTGAGAAAGTAGGGGTGGAGATAGGATGGAATTTGTATTCTTTGTGTAGTCCTGAGGGTGGGAGTGGGTATGACAATAAGTGTAATGTAAGTATGTGTTGCTTTGATGTGCTGATGTTTGTGGTCGGTATTGTTTTTGTGGAATAGTGAGAGGGGATATTGGTGTAGTTGTTTTTGATGAGGGATTTGTATGTGAGTTAGTGCTGGTAAGTGGAATTTGAGTGTTAGATAGGGTGTTGATGTGTTTTGGAGATGAATGTACGAGGTGTGTAAGAGGTGATGGGTGTGTGTCAGGGAAATTAGTATTAGTTGCGATGACTGGAAGAGGTAATATGTGTGGTGGAGTGAAATGTGGGGATTGTATGGTTGTGTGTAATTGGTGAAGAGAGGGGAATAGTGTTTGTAGATGGTGTGTTTGAAGGATGGGTTTGGGCATTGTTATGGTGGTCTGTGTGGAGCAAACAGCGGATAGTGTTGTTGGTTAGTATGAGCAGAGAGTGTGTATCTTGAAGACTGAGACTGAGAGAAATGTATACTGTAGTTTTGTGTTGTGTGGGTGATGGCAGGTTGTGTTAGTGGGAGTGGACAGAGTAGTGTTGGCTGTGAGAATGCAGGTGTTTGACTGTAGTAGTTGTGGGGGATATGTGTTGCATAAAGGGTATCGTGTTGAGTGATGGGGCAATGCAATCTGTCTGTGGTCAGTTTGTGATGTATGATTTTGATGCCTTTGAGGAATATGTGTTCGCATGATGAGGGATGTGTAGGGGCTGGAACCATTCTTGGTCAATTGAGAATTGGGCAGCATTTGTTGTCCTAGGCCCTAGTCCCTACCTGTCCCGAACAGGCCCAAACAGGCAGCTGCCCTTGTCCTCTCTGCCCTTAGCCTCAACGCCCGGGCTGAGACGCCCTGAGTCCTAGCCGTTTATAGCCCTACTGGCCAATAAGAAGCTGGTCCTAACCCTAGCCAATCCAATTTCAAGCCCTGATTCAGCCCTAATCACCAATCATAGCCCTATTTGTGACCACCAATCACAGCCCCAGCCCTAAAACCAGCAACCAATCAGAATCCCAGCCCTATCCAACAATCACAGCCCTAGAACCAACAGCCAATCAGATTCTCAGCCCTATCCTCCAATCACAGCCCTAGAACCAACAGCCAATTAGAATCTCAGCCCTAGAACCAACAGCCAATCAGATTCTCAGCCCTATCCACCAATCACAGCCCTAGAACCAATAGCCAATCAGAATCTCAGCCCTGTCCTCTAATCACAGCCCTAGCACCGACAGCCAATCAGAATCTCAGCCCTATCCACCAATCACAGTCCTAGAACCAACATCCAATCAGAATCTCAGCCCCAGAACCAACAGCCAATCAGATTCTCAGCGCTATCCACCAATCACAGCACTAGAACCAACAGCCAATCAGAATCCCAGCCCTGTCCTCCAATCACAGCCCTAGCACCCACAGCCAATCAGAATCTCAGCCCTATCCACCAATCACAGTCCTAGAACCAACATCCAATCAGAATCTCAGTCCCAGAACCAACAGCCAATGAGATTCTCAGCGCTATCCACCAATCACAGCCCTAGAACCAACAGCCAATCAGAATCCCAGCCCTATCCACCAATCACAGCCCTAGAACCAACAGCCAATCAGAATCACAGCCCCAGAACCAACAGCCAATCAGATTCTCAGCCCTATCCACCAATCACAGCTCTAGAACCAACAGTCAATCAGAACTTCAGCTCTATCCACCAATCACAACCCTAGAACCAACAGCCAATCAGAATCTCAGCCCTATCCACCAATCACAGCCCTAGAACAAACAGCCAATCAGAATCTCAGCCCCAGAACCAACAGCCAATCAGATTCCCAGCCTTATCCACCAATCATAACCCCAGCCCTGGAGCCAGCAACCAATGAAAGACCATCTCCCTACAACCAATCACAACAACAAATGCAACAACCAATAAGAAATGATTTAAGGAGCAAGTTAACTGAAGTCCAGTCCCTGTGGTCAGGGGGAAAGGCAACTGCTGCTCTATTCAGAATCTCATTGGATACACACAGGCTGAATCCACACTTCCAAGCTAGCAGAGTCTACTTTCCAGGTAAGGGAGAGATTGTTTAAGAAACAAACACTGGAATAGTGCTGGGCGCGCACTCTAGAATCGGGCTTTTTTAAAGGCAAAAATACAGGGGGGCAGACAGTTTTTAAGCACAATTTAAATCACAGAAACAAATTAAAACAGTCTCCTAAAAACACACTCTGCAAGATGTATGTAGCCTTTCTATTTAGAAGAGAAAAAAAAAGGGGGGGTGGAGGGGGAGTGTGCAACAAACTAGCAAGGCAACAGAGAAAACAATTTCAAATAAACACCACTTTAAAAGAGGCCAGGCTTCCTGAAAACACATAGAGTCGGCAGTAAAACAGACACAGGTAGCTGAAACAAACACTTTTGAACAAATAATACTATTTACCCAGAAAAATCTTGGGGCTCCTTACCTAGGTCTTTTGGCAATCCTTGAACACTGGGCTGTACCAGGACACAGGGGAGCTGCACAGAGGCTCACAAAATGGAGGTGGCTGTCTTGGGCTTCCCTCCACAAACTTAAGGGGCCAGAGTAGGTGTGGGGGGCGGGTCTCAGGTGCAGCAGGGACTCAGGGAGCCAATCAGCTAAGTCCAGTCAGGGGAAAAGGCAACTGCTGCTCTATTCAGAATCTCTGTTAGCCGAGTTGTCATTGCTTCAAAATATAGAATCCACAGATCTAACATCGGTGAAATTTCTTCCAAGCAGTGACCATTTGGGTTTAGAACAAACACTCATCACTTGGAGATCTCAGGAGATTTCTGCATTGATTTCAGATGCTAAAAAACAATTTGAAGCATGGGGGATAGCTCTTTCAAAACCACCTAAATCATGCTATCCTTTCACCTTACTGGCTATCATCCCGAAGATGGCAAACCATACCTTTGTTTTCCAGTAACGCTTATCCTCTCAGGGAACGCAAGCGATTGAGCCTAGGATAAGGCAGCAAGAAGAGAAGGAAATGATGTTAAAGCCTCTGTATGAACCCCCAACATGTCTGTAACTCTGCACCGACAAGCCCGCAATCATCGGACTATCCCCATGCAGAATGGAGGTGGGCTGCTGCCACCTTAAATGCACCAAGGAACATTTGATTCCAAAACCCCAATGCAGTAAATGTAGAACATTCTGTCCTGCAACATTGCTGGAGCTAAACATATCATCACAGATGGCTTTGCATTAGCAACCAATGGTAGCTACAAACGGATTATATTGCAAGAAACATTGCTAATCGTCCCTATTCACCTAGGGGGTTACACGCTACATCACATCAGTGCCACAAAACCAAATAGATTTGGCAGGCCGAGTGGAGGCCTAGCAATTTATATTTTGACTGCGCTATGTGTAACCACAGAGCAATTAAAGTTTTCAATTGACGATCTGCAGGCCATCAAACTTAACATTGGGGACAATTGCCAAGTAGCACGTTCTGTTATATTCAATGTTCATGCCCATCCACAGAAGATGCCGAAAGTACAACTTTTTAATATACTATTGCATGAGATCATGGAAATAAGATATGGCCATCCAACTTGGGATATTTTAGTGATGGGTGACATCAATACAAATCTAATTTATACGCCAGACCAAGACGAGGAGCTGGCTGCAGAAAATGCTTTATTGTCAGTTCTGCCACAAGCCCCTAAACCTCAGAAGAAATCAGATGGCATGGGCAGGAAACTGGTCGGCACATTATAGCACCTGGGTATGAGGGTTCTTAATGGGAGAACCATAGATGATACACCACCAAGTTACACCCATTATAGCTCGAAGGTGGACTCAACAATAGGCTACACCGTTGTGAACCTCTCTTTGTGGTCTCGGTTGAGGAAGTTCAAAATCGAAACCACCCTTTAAAGTGATCACTCATTTCCGCATATATAGTTGAACCTTAATGTCCCAAGTTATACGACAGTCTTGGTAGACCTTCCTAGTCTTGGCGCTGTCAATTTAAAGCATTTGACCTGGTCACCCAACTCAGTACCCAAGATAAGTACCAAGACAAAAGACCTGTATCAATCAACAATATTTTTGCATACTTCAGCAGTGGAAGTGTGGACCACCTTTCTAACTACATTATCCTCCTTTGGTACAACATCACGACCCACGTTAGGTGGCCAAACACTGCTGCTTTTGTTACTGGGAGGCTGATATTGCAGTACATCTCCAAAATCAACCCCCGGTAACAAAACCGGCCCCCACCACTGAAAAAATGGCCCCCACCCACCCTTCCACCCTCCGGGGGAGAAACGCCTGATGCCTGCTACAACCAGTGCGGCCCTGATTGTGGCACTGAACACAAGAGGGGCGTGGGAGAGAGCTATAGGTGCCGCTATTTCCCCCAAAGAATGGTCTTATTGTTGTGCACAGACAGACACCCTAGCCCCTAATGGCTGGTTACAGTTAATTCATTTTAAGTTCCTTTGCCGGGTTTATGGTACCCCAAGCCAGCTTTATTGATGGGGCTTGCAGACGACCTCCAATTGTGTTCATTGTGGCACCTCTGGGGCTGACCTTCTTCGTGTGGCCTTGATCTGCCCCCTATTGCTGCATTCTCATTGCTAATATTTCAGGCTTTATATGTAATGATTCATACTCAGCTCCTGCCATCACTTAAGCTGGCCCTATTGGGATGTACTCAAAACCTTATACCTGAAGCACGTACATGTATCTCTTTCACCTTATTACTCGCAAAGTGGCAGGTGGCCTGCCACTGGGGGAAGTCAGTCCTCCTATGGCGGCTGAATGGTTGCATGACATGGCATACTGTCAAGAGCAATCAGACACATATTTTCTCCTGGTTCCTCACAAGAGCAGACCCAAAAATATTTGGGATCAGTGCTTAATTTGAGCCGGTGGTTCACAGTGCGGGGCACCAGAACTTATTTTTGAGGGCCTGTGCTTATTTTAACAACGAAAAAGCGTTAGAAAGAGAGAAAGCAGAAACCTGCAAGAGTGAGCTGAAGAGGCAGGAAGTGGCTGTAAATGGATTAAAGAGGCCCGAGATGGATTCAGTATTCTGTGTGCACACATTTAATTGCAGCAGCTGCTTGTTTCAGAGGAGAGCTTTGGGCACCGGTGTGTTTTTATTTACAAATTAAGCACTGATTGGGATCCACTACATCAGCGCCTCATCTGTAACGGCACACACGGTTCACTGTAATTGTCTGTTTGATTATGGACGTGGATACCCTTTGCACAGTTGCCCCCACTGGGACAGTTATTGGTGGCTATTGCCTTGTGGATAGGTTCTGGCTCAAAATGGACAGTACACTGTCCTTCATCTGAGCCCTGGACATTTAATCAACATGAGGTAGAATAATCGTATATGTTCCGGTTGTGAAACCTGGGGTAGAATGATCGTTTATATTGCACCTGTTAAACCTGGCGTAGAATGATCATATATATTGCACTTGTTAAACCTGGGGTAGAATGATTGTGTGTTGAACCTGTTGCATCTGTCGTCCTCACTCTCTGCTCGGCTGAATCATGCAGTCATACCGTTTCTGCCTTGACTATTGTGCTGTGGTGCGAAGCATTGTATTGGGGGTGTTTTGCTTTGGTTGTGTTTGTATACTTAATCCTACAATGGTGAAATTCTGTGACAGTGTACCTGCTGTGTGTGGTTTATTACCTTAAAAACTCTCAAATTAAACTAAAAAAAAACTTTGCAAATAGATGGAAAAAAAAAATCCCAAATATTGAGTAGTGTTGGGTTCTTAGGTGTGAGGTCCCTTTAAATTCTCCAGGGATAGATCAGGATGGAACTGAAGCTATAAGCCCAATCTAGGTCGGGTCAGTATGGAGGCCTATTCATAAAGCGGAAACTGAGAAATTAAGAAAAGGAGTTTGTTTGTACTGTGGACAGATAGGACGTTTTGTAACATTATGTCCCCAGCTTTAGGGAAGAATGAAAGCCCGACCCTGATCAGACCCTAGGTGCAGTTCGCTATTTAGGAATCGCAGCCATCATGGGGATGGTGGCCGACTGAGGTCAGCAGACCACCATGTCTGTGACTGCTTTTTAATAAAGCAATATTGTTTGCAGCTCAATTTCCTTAAAAAAGGGATATGTTTAAAAAGGAAAAATGAAACTTTGAATTTTCATTTTTTAAGAGTAGGCAGTCGTCCATGGCACTGTCTACAAAAAAAATATGTTTTCAATATTCTCAAAGGAGGAGTCCCCAAATAGGAAGGGGTCCCAAATACATCCCTTCCCATTTACGAGTGGGTTACCACCACTCTTAAAATGGTGGTAATGCGACTGGAATTCGGTTGCAAAACCGTAATACATGCCATACTGATTTGGTATTTGGATGTGACACCCCAAACTTGCTCCTTCCAAAAACTGAATCACAATTGCAAACTGTGATTCGGTAACAAGTTACTGAATCGGATTTTGCATTTTGTACATTCGAAAAAGCATTTTTCCGGTTGCAAAGGGCCGGATTCTGATAATCGGGGCATTTGTGACTGGAAAAGTGCTTTGTATATCTTCCCTCAAGATACCAGAACTGTCACAATCTTTTGCAGATGTCTTTAGCCAGAAAGGAGCTAATACTCTTCCCCACTTTGGAGATATAATTGTGTAATTGGTGTGATCCCTGGTGCAATGATCCCTAATGGCAAAAATATCCTTGCTCAGTGAAATACTGTAAGACTATCTAGAAGAGTACTTAAAGAAGGGATTCATACAGCATTCAGTGTTACCAGCATGGACTCCTATATTTTTAATTTCCAAGTCTGATAGAAAGTATAGACACTGTATTAATTACAGAAAATTGAATATTGTAACTATCAAGAACATTTAGCTCTACCTTTAACCTCAGTATTGCGGTATGAAGTCAAACTAGTAAAAGCATGTACCACACCAGGTTTAAGAAGGAGCTTACACTTTGGTTTGTGTCAAAGAAGGAGAGTGGGAATTAGTGTCCAACACACAGTATAACCATTTTGAGTATCATTTTGAGTATCTGGTCATGCCGTTTGGCTGCTTTCATGCAGCAGCTGCATTCCAACATTTTGTTAATGATATATTTTGTGACATTTTTTACACGTCTTTTTTTATTTTTTCTGACTCCATATTAGAACATAAAAAGCATGTGAGAAAGTTTTTCCAAAATCTCAAAAACCGCTTACTATATGTCAAACTGGATAATTATTACTTTGAGACTTTGTCTATCTGCTTTTTAGGATCGGAGCATCCGGACTTCAAGTGGACCCTGAAAAATGTGAAAGCTGTATTAAAATGGCCTCAACTTCACCATGTGAAGAATATAAAACACTTCTTGAGGCTTGCATATTTTATAGACATTTTGTACAAAACTTTTCAATCAATGTCATTCCAATTACACAGCTAAATGAAAAAGGGAAACCCTTCATGTGGGTAGGAGAACAGGAAAAGTCAATTATGTTCTTGAAAGAATCTTTTACAAAAGCTCCCTCACTCAGGCATCCTGATTGCACCAGGCATTTCTTCATAGATATAGATGATTCAGCATCCACAATTGAAGCCATCCTGTCCCTGTGGCACCCACTCCCTCACAGACTGATTATACCCAGTAGCATATTACTCAAGAGCATTACCAACTACAAAGAGAAATTACACTATCTATAATTGAGGGATATTTGCTATCAAGGAAACCTTTGCCTAATGAGGCACTCTCTGAAGAGGGATGCACAGAAGATGATCATTCTGAAAGGTTACAAGAATCTAGTGTTTCTTAAGTTCAGATAATGTTCCAATGCCAGATTGTAAGATGAACATTATTTTCCTGCTTTGCATACATAGGGCCTCATTACGAGTTTGGCGGGTGGCGGAGGCCGCCCGCCACCCGCCAAACTCGTTCCTCCATCAGGCCGCCTGTGCAGCCTGAATACCGCCGACACTATTAGGAGTCCATCGCAAGGCCGGCGGGTGGAAACAGCGTTTCCATCCACCAGCCCTGCGGGGAACATGGCCTTAACATTGACACCGGTGCCAATGTGGCAGTGCGGCGGGTGCAGCAGCACCCATCGCTCATTCCACTACCTGTAATTCAGGCAGTGAAATGCGCCACAGGGCTGTGCATGGGAGCCCCTGCACTGCCCATGCCAAGTGCATGGGCAGTGCAGGGGACCCCCAGGGGCCCCCCAACACCCCCATCCTGCCAGCCTTTCCATGGCAGTGTAACCACCATGGAAAGGATGGTGATATGGGGACTCGTAATCCCCATGGAAGTGCTGCTTGAAGCGCTGCCCTGGTGGATTGCAACCGCCGGGACTGCCAGGCTGTCGGTGGTCGGACCGTGGCGGCTCTGCCACGGTCATAATGTGGCAGTCAGAAAGCCATGACCACGGCGGTCCGACCGCCACTGTGGGTCTGGCGTCAGAAGACCGCCAGACTCATAATTAGGCCCATAATTACCTACTGACCAGTGGAAAGGCATGAACAAGCTGATGTGTTATAATAGCATGCAGAGCGAGCAGAATATCATATGCACAGCCCATCCATATTGATACTTCAGTTTAGGTTCAAAGATGAAGCTATCAACTTACTTGAAGAGATATAAGTACATCAGACTAGAAAGAATAAAGATGGGTGGTTACAAGATTCACTGAATCAAATAAAACATCATGAAAAATGTTACTGCGTAACCACAGACAGCACATGCTGGAAGAAGATCTACAGCATTTCATTTCACTGTGCCGCAATACTGCGGTTTTACTAAAGGCACCCTTCACTTTCAAAAATAAAGCAACTGGTAAAACACATGCTTTGATGCCAAAAAATGCAAAGAACTACCAAATTATACAGTTGGAAATATACTATGTGCACAAGCTAAGACTTTCGAAGGAATACCAGCTTCTCTATTACAGTCCCTCTGTGTACCCAGTTAACAATGGTCGCATATCTCAATGGATTTCACAGTTGATTTGTCCCCCTCACAAGGTATGGCTACTATCTTTGTGGTGGTGGACTTTTTCACAAAGATGGGTCATTTCACACTTTTAGAACAACTGCCATTGGCTCCCGGATTCACAAGCGGTTTCTTTATACACACATTTTGATATTACATGGATTGCCAAACATCATCATTACTAAAATGAAAGCCCAATTAATTTCTAGCTTATGGAACATGCTAATGCAGTGGTTCCCAACCTTTTGTCTTCTGTGGACCCCCATTTTATCAATACTGGAACCTGGGGACCCCCACTGAATCACTATTGGAATCTGGGGACCTCCCTCTGAGACAATACTGACAGCTGGGGACCAAATCTGTTAATATTATTTAAGTTCCTAAGCAGTCGCAGACCCCCTGAGGAGGCTTTGCGGACCCTTAGGGGTCCCCAGACCACAGGTTGGGAATCAATGCGCTAATGAATAAGCTGGATACCATTATTACAAATCGACCTGTAATCACCCACACATAGATAGACAGGCAGAAAGAGTAAATCAGACTTTCGATAGAGAAAGTGGATTTCGCTTGCCAAATTTTCCTGCAACAATTCCATACACACATCTACACGTTACTTCTTGTTTTGTTGTACTTATGGCATTCATCCTTGATCTGGCCCTCTCAGTTTACCACTACCTCAATTCTGTTTGTCTAATATCTTTTACAACAGATTCAGGAGCTGTGCAAAACAGAGGTGAAATAGTTAGGTAAGGCAAGATTTGATCAGAAAAACAGTGACGACAGGCCATGAAATACAAGAAGGATGAAGGTGGTATGACTCTCCTCAAAAAGTGAAAATGGTGTGGCTATCCTCAAAAGGCTTGAAGATTTGTTCAGTCATCCAAAATGCCTCCTAACCTTCCAGCTTCCTCATAATTGCCAAATTATTCCTGTTGTAAGTGTTTCACAGCGTGAACAGCATACTCGAGTGACAGAAACCTCGTCCAGTGGTAAGGCTTGAGGGAGAACTAGAGTTTGAGATAAATGTTATTTAGATTGCCAACTCAAGAAAGGGCAGTTGCAGTATCTCATTGGAAAAAAAGGGTTTGGTAGTGAAGTACATTAGGGCCTGCGTTGGGTATATATTTTATTTTTCACGCTTTAGCTTCACATCTTTTTCTAACTGTGACTTTTCACATGTTTTACATTGACATTCAAATTCCTTTTCCCCTGTTTTCTGAGTTCTTTTTGTCTTGCTTTTCCTTTGTTTTTTACTGCTTTCTCCTTCTCTTCTACCATTTTCTGAGTGCTTTCTCCTGCGTTTCCCTCTTTTTTTAACTGCTTTCTCCTTCCTTTCCCCATTTTCTAAGTACTTTCTCTTGCTTTTCCCTCATTCTTCACTGCTTGCTCCTTCCTTTCCCTCATGCTTTTTGAGTGCTTTCTCATGCTTTCCCTTCGTTTTGCTTTCTCAATCCTATCCCCCGCCTTCACAGCTTTTCCTTGTTTATCCCTCATTTACCACTCCCGTCTGCTGCCTGTTTACCCGCCTCACCCTACCCATACGCCTCCCAGCACCGCTCCCTCCTGTCAGGACCTACTTAATGGAGGCCACAGCGCGACCCCATTGAGCAGGTCCCAGGCCCAGCTTTCCCATGCACCGCTCTGCTTCCTGTTTGAGTACTTTCTCCTGTTTTTCCCTGTTTTTTTTACTATTTGCGCGTTCCTTCCCCTATTTTCTGTGTGCTTTCCCCTGCTTTTCCCTCTTTTTTTACTGCTTTCTCCTTCCTTTTCCTCCACCTGCCGTCTATTTTCCTGCATCCTGCATCCTGCCTAGCCCCACCCACTGCCTCCCAGCACCCATCCCTCCTCCCAAGAGCGATTTAATGGAGGCTACAACGCAGCCAGGCAGTAGAAACGCTCAATGGGCATGCCGCCAGCTGGCCAAAGGCAAGTCCGTCTGGGCCCGTCCATGCCTGGATTGCGCCCAGCGCCAGAAACCCTGGTTCTTCCATTCCACGCAGCTACACTGCCACAGACCTCCAAGCCCTGGATCCCGGATGCATTAACAATAACTGCTACTGCACATCTCCACGCACCACCAGAGGACCGTTCTCCTGCCAACATTGCCACTTTACCTGCAAAACCGACACAACGAACAATGTTGGAGACACAGCAAATAAGACTGCACCCATCACACCAACTGAGACTGCCACAGCACAACCCTAGTGCATTCTACTCAATGACTCAATGCACGATCACTTGGCCAACAAGCCATGGAGATCTGCAATACGATCTCATCCCTCACCCCAAACGTCATCTTCTTCACAGAGAGGCCTTCGCCACATCAGAAGGCTAGAAGATAACACACCGGAAATGAATCAACAAACAGGGAGGTGGAATTGCCATAATCTACAAGGACACATCTGCTGCACAACCTCCTCAGATGACTCAACCCCGATAATGGAGTATCTCAATTTCCAACTTCATAAAGATGGAAAAAGCACCTTCAGAGGCACCCTAGCACACAGACCACTGGGGCTACACCCCAGCTTCTGCAACACCATCCCTGACCTCATTGCCCTGATCGCCACCAACTCCAAGCACTACATCTTCTTAGGAGACCTTATCTTCCACCTCAATGACACCAACACAACCGACTTCCTGGAAAGCATGCGCAACAACAACCTGTCACTGACCACACCCACATCGCAGGACAAACCCTGGACCCCATTTTTACATCCAGCAACACAGTTAAGTAGAACCATGTCTCACAGCTCACCTGGACTGACCACTAAAGTGTCCACTTCACTATCTCAGGTTCTACCAACACTGGCACCACGCCTCCCAGATCCACACACAGATACTGAAAAAAGGTATCCGAAGACCAGTGGAGCAAGGCTCTCAACTCCCACCTCCCAGACCCATCACCTGACCCAGAACAGACTGCAAAGAACTTCTCCCAGTGGATAACAGAATGCGCCAACACAATTGTCCCCGCCATGACAGCCAAACCTCAAGTATCGGCCAGAAGAGCCAGCTGGCTCATCGTAGAGCTGATATCCCCCAAACGCAACTGCTGACAACTAGAAAGGAAGTGGCATCCTAGCGAAAAGACAGAAGACCATACCGCCTTCAAAATAGCACTCAAACAGTACTACCGCCTCCTGAGAGAAACAAAGAAGAATGCTCTAGCAGACCGCATAGAAGCCAGCACATACCAAAGCAAGGAGCTCTTCACTATCATGAAGGTGTTCTTCAACCCCACAGCAACCAGGAATGACATCACCTTCTGCCAAGAACTGTGCGATACCCTGGCAGTGTTCTTCCCTGACAATTCCTCAGCCATACCCCAACCCCTCACCAACAACAGCATCAACCTAGTCATACCCAGGACCACAAACTCCAAACACCTGCTCATCCTTTGGGACCCTCTCACAACTCAAGCCATAATCTCCATCATGAACTCTGTACCCTCTGGAGCACACACAGATCCATGTCCCCACCACATCTTCAACCTCAGTAGCCAGATAATTGGCAAAAATCTCGAGAAAGTCCTGAACTCCTCCATCACCATGGCCTCCTTCACTGAGGACTGGAAAGACGCTGAAGTGAGGCCCATCCTGAAGAAACCATCCACTGACCCAGCAGATCCAAAGAACTACCACCCCATCTCCCTTTTCAGGCTAAGGTTCTCGAAAAGGCAATCAACCAGCAACTCACCAAACACTTGAAATATGACAACCTCCTGGACCCCTCTTAATCTGGATTCCAAGTCAACCACAGCAATGAGACAGCAATGAGACAGCCCTGATCACAGCCACCAACGACATCCTTTTTATACAAGAATATATGTGTTTCAATAAATCTTTGAAAAGTCTTTTTTGTATCTTTCTTCTGTATACCTTGGGCATGCAGAGTAAGAACGGAAGGGTAGATATGTTTCCAAGATTTCCTTGGGAATCAGAGTGGTCATGTTCAAGATTGGTAATACCATTTGGTACCCTGGTAAGGTTAGGGGTTCAGCTGGAGCACAGTGAGCTAGCTAGGAATTACGTCAACATGTAC
This sequence comes from Pleurodeles waltl, assembly GCF_031143425.1. NCBI lineage: Eukaryota > Metazoa > Chordata > Amphibia > Caudata > Salamandridae > Pleurodeles > Pleurodeles waltl. Next base: position 73,222,895 of record NC_090440.1, on the reverse strand, counting down.
TGATGGTGTATGTTGACTTAGGGGCTGATTATGAGTTTGGTGGACGTAAACATCTGTCCACCAAACTCCCGATGGGGACGTTGCCGTGGTGCTGGCGACCTCCCTGCCGGCCCCACTACTACTTTCCCACTGGGCTGACGGCGGTCCAGCAGGAAAGGTGCAGCAGCATTGTTGCTGGCTCATAATAGAGTAGGAGGCAATGCTGCCGCATGCAGGGGTAACCAGAAGAGCAGACAGTGTGCATTTTGAGGGTGCTGGGCAGGGGTACCCCTGCACTGCCCATGCAATGGGCCCCCAGCACTTGTTCTCCACCAGCCTTTCCATGGAGGTCAGAAAGCCATGAAAAGGCCGATAGACAACAAGGTTGCAATCAGCAGGATGGCACTGAGTTCAGTGCCACCCTAGCTGATTACAATCAGGACCGCTGTCAGCCATCTGGATCACTGATCCTGGCGGGAATGGAAGTAGGTTGCCGGGTCTGCCCACCAACCTTGTTACGTGGCAGTCGGACTGCCACAGTCGCGGCTGTCTAACCGCCACCATGAAGCTCGCGGTCTTCGGACTGCCAGCCTCGTCATAAGGCCTTTAGTCCCTATATCCCGAAGCTCATGTTGACCTAATACGAAGTCCTACATAATTTGTAAGAACCGTATATTTACCTTTAATCTGTAGATTATTAGGCCTGGCTCCCAAATTATCCCGACCTATAGATGTATAGGTTTCAGCAATAATGAGGTCATGGGGGGGCTTTAGAAGCGTACTCTTATGGTGGATTGGGACTTAAGGGACTCAGAGGCTGATTTAGAATTTGGCAGATGGGTTACTCCATCACAACGGTGGCGGATATCCCATCCGCAGTAACTAAATCCCTTTATAGCCTATGGGCTTTAGATTTTGTCAGACAGGATATCCATCAACGTTGTGGCAGAGTAACCCATCCGCCGAGTTCTAAATCAGTCCCTAATTCAAAAGGTAAAATATTTGACCTGCATGAACCCGGTTGTTGTATTTGGCTAGTCTCGAATGTCACCTAGGTCATGGTCTACTGCGACTATTGACTATCATTGGAAAATTATGTTTCTTGGCGCTATTCCTACTTAAAATCTCTGGTCTTACTCTATTTTTCTAATTTGTTTTGTTATGTTTAGTGTCGTGCAGTTTGACTGTGTTACTGTTTTGGTACTGCATTAAAACTTTACATAGTGCCCTAAATTAAGCCTGTCTGCACTGTACCATAACTGCCAGGAGATTGAGCGCATGTTAATTATGAGAGTTTAAGGGTTCACCCTGACAAGATTTGTGATAATTTCTTGAACTTGGGAAACATCCACTCCAAATAATAACCGCAGACCTCACTGGTCGGAATGAGACCACATTTGGCTGAAAACTAGGGCCTGCTCCAGAAAGCAACTTTTTTGTGCTTTGGTGTAAATCTGTTCAGTAGTTTTAGAGAAATTAAAGAAAATCCAAATTTGTATATATAGGGACGCAAAGACTCTGCAAACCCTCCCGATCTCTGCTGAGATCTGACTTGCTGCTAACACTTCAACAAGGAAGTGTTTGCAGCCATGTTGGTCACTCGGCTGACTCCTTAGCTCTGGCGCTAGAGTCACAGAGGGAGCCCCACACAGCAAAAAAACATTTTTTTAAAACTTTCAGCAAACATTGCGGTGGATCTTCTGAAAACAAATGTTTTAAAAACAAGCACGGGCTCCCACGCTTGTTTCTACGAAGCCCCCAGGTGGGCCAAGTCTGGGGGGCATTGATATTATCACTACGAGGGGGCTGCAGAATCACCCTGAAGCACCGGGGACCGCCACCTCCCCGGGGCACTAGGTACACAAAGTGCAGTGTCCCGCGCACCAGGGGCGCCCCAGGGGCTACCACTTCCCCAGGGCACTAATTATACAAGATGGAGGGGGCCACACAGCAGACCTGCAGCCCCGGGGACTGCCATCTCCCTGGGGCACTATAGTAAACTCATGTGGAGGGGCCTCGCATCTGGGACTACCACCTCCCCAGAGCACTAATTACACTGAGGCTACAAAATAAAATTGTAGAGGTGGTCCATTTCAGACCCCTGAGCCTGGGGAGTACCACCTCCCCAGGGCAATGTAATTAGAGGGGGGCCGCATGGCCCCCTCATGGAACCTACAATGGTCCCCCCCCAGAGCCGGCTCCTGCTATGTCATGGGGTACCAGCTTGGATAGCAAGTCACAGCAAATACTCTGCTCACAGCAAGGGAGAGCTGTCAAACAGCTATCCCTCGCTGTGATCAGAGGTTTCCTCTGTTTCCCGGCCTGCAAAGATGCAGGCAGGGACAGAGAGGAAACTGCTCTCACAGGGAGGGAGCTGCTAATGCAGCTCCCTCTCTGTGACAGCAATGCCGGCTCCCACAGGAGGTGGGGAGCGGGCTGGGACAGCGAGAGCCTTCTGGCTCCCCCCCCCCGAGGTCAGCAACATTGTGACTGGGTGGAGTGGGGGGCACCCAGGTCATATGGCCGAGCCACAGAGATGGGGCTCACGGGGCCATGATCAGCCCTGGGGAGGGGGGCCATGCGGCCCTCTGACCAAAAAAAAAAAGTTAGGCCAAGCCCCAGGGAATGGGGTCCCCTGATCGGCCTGGGAAGGAGAGCCTTGTGGCCCCCTTCCCCCCAAAAAGTAAAATGTAGAAAGCCAGGCCCCAGGTGATAGGTCCCCAGGGCCGAGATTAACCCTGAGGAGGGGGGCCACACAGCCTCCCTCCCCCCCAAAAAATTATAATTAGGCTGCGCTCCGGGTGATGGAGTCCCCTGGCTGAGATCAGCCTGGGGAGTGGGCTGTGTGGCCCACCTCCTTCCCCCCAAAAAAAATTTTCAGGCATCGCCCTGGGTAGGGTTCCCTGGGCCGAGGTCAGCCCGGGGAAGGGGACCACAGGGCCCCTCTCCCACCCAAAAAAACATTTAGAAGGCTGGGTCCCAGGAGATTTTGTCTCCGGGGGCAAAATACATTTACGTGAGTAGAGGGGCATGAGGACCTGCGGTCAACTCCGGGGTGAGTTATAGTTACTTGAGATGATTCCAACTATAACAGGTGAATTTCTATGGTTTGGTACGCTTAATATGTGAGCCTAACTATAACGTCCCTGTAACCTTTGAGTGAATGTATGAGAAAACAAACTGGTCCTGCTTCTGGCGCTTTTTCATGTTAGTGCAGGTGTGAGGAATGGACCATTTCCTCTCATAAATCCAAAAACAAACAGTTGCAAACAACTTCACCACCGCACTCCAGGAGGAAGTTATTTCTTTTTATTGCAGTCAGGATTAAATCACCCTCCTTTACCACCGATGCGTTTCGACCTACTGGTCTTGATCACAGTATCTTAGTCCTATCTCCATGTCCCCTATTTATAGTGTTTCTTCTATGACCTCTATTAGTGCATTGTGGGACATGTAGTCTATTAAAAATAAATTAAATGTTGTGCATTAAAAACCAACCTCCCCACCACCACAGAACGTGCCCAACGCTACACAAATTGTCTAAATTAATATGTGCAAAGAATATCACTATTCACAACAATCATTATGTCCATGTCTATTCTGTTGGTACTATTAACCTTACTTAATGCAATTACCTCTGTGATTGCTATATATACCTGATAATAGATTGGTGCACTTATCTATTATTGTTTTCATACTTTCTCCTATACATCCTAAATTTACCTCATTTTCTCCTTGATATTTATCTATAAATGTCCTCTATCCACACATCCACAGGTAATTGTATCTAATAACTGTTAGCAAGAGCGTTATATATCCTCAACCTACAGATGATAATGCAATTCTTCATCCCCATTCAGACCCCTCGGGCTTTTGGTTTTGAGCTGTATTATGAACCGTGACTCCAAACGTCTCAGTTGTAACTCTCTATCTCCTCCCCTTTCATTGCTCTCTACACTCGCAATACCAAAAAATCTCATGTCTGTCCATTTAGCTCCATCATGAGTCATAAGGTGTTTTGCAATAGCATAGGTTGTATCCTTATTTTGCACGGCTCTAATGGGTTCCAAAATGCGTTTTTTTAAAGGACAAATTGTACTGCCCACATAACGCAGACCACATGTGTATTGAATCACATATACCACATAATTGGAATTACATGTGATCTTTTTGTTGATAGTCATCTTGTTACCACCAGAGTCCTCAAATTCCTTCACGTTCATCCCAATGTGGCATGCTTTGCACTTCTTACAGCAAACAAAACCATTTGTTTGGCTCGAGAGCCAGTTTGACTGTTCTTTGATCTGAAAGTGACTATTAACCAAAAGTTCCTGTAGAAATGGTACTTTTTTATAGGTGACCATATATATATATATATATATATATATATATATATATATATATATACATATATATACATATATATATATATATATATAGGCAAAATTACAATTTGCACAAATCTTACAGTAAATTTGCCATGACAATTACTCTACAAACAGCGTCTAAATTACTTCAAGAAAAATGGTGATATGCCCCACCTACTATGCTCATAACATGTCTTACTCTGCTATCATAAAATATAATAGGATTCACAACATTATGCCAGTGAGTACTGACAGGAGATATATTTCCATTGTGTTTAATTACACTAGCCATAATGAACGAGCAAGCCTTATAAACTGCCCTCTCCAAGATGGGACCTTTCATTACCATATTGTTCTATGTTTCGAATCCTTCTAATTATTTGTAAGGGGGCATTTTCAAGTGATGGATGCATTGCAATGCATTAGTTCACTTATTTTTCCATTGTGTTCTTTGCTCCCTTGCTGCTCTTTTGGTCCCTGATATTTGCTTCAGCAGTTGCAACCTTTGCCCAGTGCCACAGCTAGGTATTACACCGCCATCTTTTCTCTTTCCTGATGTCAGGAGGAGTTTGATGCTCATCTCTTCAGTATTATTCTTTGTCTTCATTCAGGAGCTACAAGATTTCCAAAGAGGGTGTTTTCCCTTTTTGTTGTTTTCTTAATAACTGGTGCCCTCTTACGCAGACAGTTGTCATATTTTATATGCACTGCTCTGCAGGGTACCACTGTGGCTACTGAGAGGTGTCACCCTTTCCCCAAGCATTGCAGAAATTGACCCACCAGAGCTTTTCAATATCCAGCACTTTTTTCCAGTATCTCCAAGTACAGTCTTAGGGTACATGTGAGGGGGCACCTCATCATCTTCCCTAACAAATTGTGGAGAAGTATCCCCACTTTTGTGGTCACTATCCACCTCACCCTCTGGATGGTGTCAGAATCCTCTGTTATGTGAGTGGCTTCAAATTCTGCAATTAGGGTTTTGTAAGGGTTGAGCTAGTTTTGATCTTGCTGCCCTTACAGAGATGCCTTGGCTGCTGCATAGTAAATTCCAGGGAAGGGGTCAGTTTGAGCTCCTGAGCTCTTTATTCTGAGCCAGACATGTTTAAAATAAATGGGACCCTTTTAGAGCTCGACTATAACAATTCTAAACAGCTTTTAAGGGCCTAACTATCTAATAACATTTTTAAATCAGTAACACAGTTGTACTGGGGGACCTAACAAAATGCCCTAAGAGTTCAGATTAAAAATGTAGAAAAAAATCAAAAGATTGGAAAAATATTTTTTAACCAAAATCCATTGTGAATTTATTCGTGGAAACAACTATTCACAAAGTGGCATTAGCAAATGCAAAGTCTTCTATCCCATCACTGAACCACCAATGTAGGAAGCTGGCTATCTATGTAGGGTACTGAGTGTAGGGGTACACTATGCAGGTAGTACAGGCGCAGGCGACCCTTATTGGTTTACAGGGGTAAAAGTAATAATCTCAAAAGCTCTCTTTTGTGGTAGTGTCGGCGAGCAGTTAGGATTATCAGAGGGTAGTGCTAAGCATTTGTTAAATACAGAGTCAATAAATGCCACACACACTCAAGAAGAAACTAGAGACCAAGATTTAGAAAAATAGCTACTTTGTTTATATAATGTTTCAACACCAGAACACTTTAAAAAAACGTAAGTACTGTGCAATGTATCAATGTTTTAGCAAGTAAGTAACACTTTTACTCAAATGCACTTTTACCGGGTAAAGACTTGAAAGTACTTTTACTGCAAGGGGGGTCCTTTCAGACAGTTCTTGGGGGTCCCCAGTAGGTTTTAGGGTGGTAGGGAAGCAGGGTCACTAAAAACACCAGAGGTACAGTTTTACCTGCCCTGGGGCATCAGGGTGCAGTCATGCTGGTCGCGTCGGGTGCCATGCGCACTGCACAGTTGGCGACAAAGGGGGCTGCCTAGAAAAAGACTTCAAAGGGGGACTTGGGGACAAGTCAGGGAGCTCTGAATCGGGGGCTCAGTTTGTGAGGGTCCTGGGAGAAAGGGAACACCATCAGTTGTTATGGACCCGGGCTGTGGGGCTCAGGTGCAGCAAGTCTTTGTCGTTGGTGCTCCTGCGTCAAGGTGCCCCTAGTTCTTTGGGGGACCTGCAAGAAGGGGGACAGAACAGGGCAGATGGACTCCTCTCAGTGATGTCCTTTGCAATGCTGACGTTTCTCAACAGCTGGCCCTCGGTTGCAATGTTGAAGTCCGGCTTGGACTTTAAACAAGCTTTGGCTGCTGAAAGGGGTCCGTCATGCCAGGTAACAGTGGAAGACAGCTTTGGTAGGTCCTGATGTCTTCTCACTTGGTGGGGAGATGGATCTGGCCTCCTGGAGCATGATGACCTCCTCCTGGGTGGCTGCTACATCAGTGGACCCAGTGGTCAGCAGAACAGTGAGCAAGACATTAGGGTTTTGGTGCCTGCAGACTGCAAGGAAGTGGCTCCTCCACCTCAAGGGAGATGCTGAGGAGTTGGCGAAGTGCTAGAGGCCCTCCAAGGCTTTTGGAGGAGTGCAGGACAAGTCAGGGTGTCGTGATTGTCGGGCTGGGAGCAGGTAAGCAGGCAGGATTTTGCACCAAAAGTCCACCAGCAGTCCATAATTTTATCTTGTTCGGCTCTTCTTCTTAGGTCAGATGAATTCAAGTTTCTGGTTTCAGGGAGCTACCTAAATAGGGGGGTATAGGGTGGTGGCCAATGGGCTACTTCCCTTGGGGTGGTTACACCTCCATGGCTGTATGACAGAACCATGCATGCCGGAACAACGCAAGCCTTAACAACATGATCGGGACCACAACTGCGTTGTTTCCACGCATGCCTTTACAATTAATTTTGTTGTAAAAGCATGCATAGTGAAGGCATATGTGGAAACAACATGTGAAATGGTATGTGTGGTTCTGTCATACAACTCCTACCCACCCGCCCTGAGGCCCAAAATTACCCCCACCCCTAATAGCTAAACTACAACCCCACCTGCCTGAGCCCTAAAAAAAACCTAATCTAACCCCTCACCACTGTCCCTAAAATCTAAACTACCACGACCCCCCACCCATCCTGACCCCTAAAAAAAACTACCCCGACCCCACACCCCTGCCTCATAAAAGTAAACTACCCGACACCCCCACCCGCCCTAAAAAAAAACTATCCCGACCCCCCACCCTGCCAATGAAAACTAAACTACCCCGACCCCCACCTGCCCTGAGCCCCAAAAAACTACCTCGACCCCCACCCCTGACCCTAATAACTAAACTACCCCGACACCCCCACCCACCCTGAGCCCTAAAACCCTCCCCAAATAAATAAATTACCCTGAACCCCCTACCCTAACCCTTAAAAAAAAAAAACTATCCCGACCTCCCACCCCATCCATAAAAACTAAATTACCCTGGCACCCCACCCCTGTGTCTAAAAACTAAACTACCCGACACTTCCACCTGCCTTATCCCTAAAACCTTCCCCCAAAAAGTAAATGACCCCGAAACTCCACCCATCCTAAGCCCTAAAAAAAAAAACTATCCCGACCACCCAGCCTGCCCATAAAAACTAAATTACCCGACCCCTCACCTGCCCTGGGCCCCAAAAAAAAAACCTACCCTGACCCCCACCCCTGACCCAAAAAACGAAACTACCCCAACAACCCCACCCACCCTGAGCCCTAAAACCTTCCCCCAATAAGTACATTACCCTGACCCCCACCCACCCTAAGTCCTAAAAAAACAACTATCCCACCCCCTTTACCCCTAAAAAATGAATTAACCGGAAAAGCCCTAAAACAAACTACCCCGACCCCCACCCCTACACCTAAACTACCTCGACACTCCCACCCTAAGCCCTAAATCCACCCACACTACTAAAAACTACCCACCAACCCTGCCACAACCCCACTTACCTCACAGCGTCCTCTCTCGATCCTCCCTCCTCTTTTCTCCTCACTCCTCCTGCCCTTCCTTAAACCTTCCCCCACCCCTTTAAAAATAAACTACCTGCCCCCAAGCCCTAAATAAAAAAAATCCCAAACCCGACTCCTGCCCCAAAATAAAAAAATAGCCCAACCCCCCACCCTAAGTGCTAAAAAAACCACAAAAAACCATACCCCTCCTAGCCCTAAAAAAAAAAAAAAGATAGCCCGCCCGCAACTCCCACCCATCCCCAAGTCCTTCATCCACCCACCACCCCTGCCCCAGTCCTACGTACCTTCCACATCCTCTCTCGAACAATGCATGGCTTTTTCTTTGCCTTAACCACGCATATACATAGTTTGGCCATGCGTTATTCCGGCAAGCGTGGTTACGCTTGCGTGGGAAACGTCTGTGTTGTTCGCAACTTATTGTTAAGGACTTTTCTCCACCTCCATATGACCACTTCCTTTGAGAAGTGGGCATAACCCTGTCCCAGAATTCCTAATTTTACCAAAAACAAGATGGTGGAACCCTTTCTCGAGTGGCCACTTTGGGTAGCACGCTTTAGGGGTGTGACTAGCCCTGATTTGGAACAAACCTACTGAATCACTAATCTCCCACCTGTCAGGGTGCCAAATGGGCTTCAGGGCAGGGGGTGGCAACTCCCAGGTCTGGGGGAATGTGTCAGGGTATTTGTATGCAGATTCACTAGTCATCCTGCTGAAGGAGGTGATAACTCCTTCCTCTGAAGCAAGAGTTGTTTCTTGCGTCTGACAGAATGGGCTCTCACCTCCAGGGATCAGAAAAATATATGTGGTGGTAGACTGGTTGATACCAGTCAGTCAGCACACTACAGGACTAGCGGCCTTCAAGGGGAACCTTTAAGGTGCCCTCTGGGTGCATGTCTGGCATCAGTCAGGATTTAAGGTGAGTTGTTTGATACTAAACACCATAAGTTTCAGTGAAGCCATTATGCAGCTGGGGAGCTCGTAATGACGAATGTCCAGTACAAACCTTAAGATGGCTTCCCTGTCATCTAGTAATCGAACTAGACATCACAAGAGCATAGCTGCTCCTGGGGATATGTCCTCACATCAAATATAATGCACCCTTCTTTTGGGCTCTAAGGCCTGCTGTAGGGGTGACTTACATATGCCCTAAGGCACCTTGCCTTAAGGCTCTGAGTCCTGCTGTAAGGTTGACATATATAATTAGATGCAGTGAGTGGGGCATGGCACACAATTTGTGTGTCGTGTTGTGTTTTCTCATGGCTTGCACCATGGCAGAATCTGCAAAGGTAGGGTGTGTGTGATTTTTAGGGGGGTCCCTGAGGGTGGCACAATACATGCTGCAACCTTGAGGGACCCTCTCTAGTACCCGGGCCCTAGGTACCAGGGGTACCATTTACTAGGGACTTACAGAGGTACACAAGTATGTGCCAATTGTAGACAATTTACCTTGTTTTAGGGAAATACCACTGGGGGCATGTTTAGCAGGAACCCAGTGTACCTCAGTCGAAAAACCTCAGTACTACTGAGCAAAAAGTGAGGGTGACCATGTCCAAAACGGACACTTTCCTACACAATTAATGTCTGTCGAAGGGTGGGTTGGAAATAAGGCCTAGAAGGCTTAGGTTGGGGTTGAATTTTGGCATTTATTACAAGTACATATATGTTCACTGCAACAATAACAATGCTTCTCTTGGGTTTTTTTTCTTCCTTAGGGAGTGTCTTGGTTATGTGGTTCAACTGTGACAAGGGAGTGACGGTTTTCTCTTGTTCTCTTTCCTTCTCTTAGAATTCTTTCCGATCTCCAGCCATCATCCTCGGGGAAAGAAGAGACACTGCGGTAAGTTGTTATCTTTTATACTATGCACCACCACTGATACAACAATGTGGTGTCACTCATCTGGGGAACAGTGTTAGGATTATGCCCGTGGGAGGGGTACATAAGCTCTCAGACACTGGGGAATGGTATAGTATTCATGCACGAGAACACCATGGTGACTAGGGTAGATGCCGCATGTCTTCAGCGTTACACTCCCCGATCTGCATGACATGGAGAAGAAAGAAAGAAGTGGTCTCAGACGCAAACCAGAGAAAAAAATTAAAAATGCAGAAGAAAGGGGGGAAAAAAACTCACGCCAGAACAGAAATAAGAAAAACTGAAAGTATACCACAAAATAAACCCTCCCCGTAAAATGTACTGCTGGCCCTGGTTCACTCACCGCGAGGGTCACAACGCTCTCTGACTTGTGGAGGGGTCAGCGCGTAGTCAGGAGGCAGTGGACACCACCATTTTCCGTCCAGGTCTCGACCTCCTCCTCCTCTTTCCAATCGGCTTCTTCCCGCTTGGCTTCCTCTGCTGGGTTGCATTGCGTCTGGTTTGGAGCCAAGGGGGTTTCACAGCCCATTTCTGACACACCTCTACTTTGTTATTCTTGGTTCTCGATATATCCGCGTTCTCTTTGTTCCTTTTCTCTTTCACGTTCTCTCTGCTCCTTCGCCTCTCCACGCTCTATTTTCTCTTGCCCTTTTACTTCCGGGGTCTGCCCTCCTTCCAGTTGATCTTGTGGGTGCATCCAATGGAATTTGTTGGTTGGGGAGTCACTTCTGGGTCTCCGTTCCTGCAAGCAAAAGTCCTTTGTCACTGTTTTTGTTTTCATATTTCTCTGCCCTCCTGACATCTGTTTTCCTTCACTTCTTATTCCAGGAGCTGCGTGGATTGAGTGGATGGGAAGCAATCCATCTGAGAACTTAGCGACATGCCAGGTAAGGAAGGAGTTGGGGCGGGAGCACCTTCACAACGTCAAAGCTTCCATTTGTGGGGACTTTGTTTTTGGAACACACTCCCACTGTCGGTCATGGGGAGGGTGGTGTTGAGCAAGATGGTCCTACTGACCCAGTACCTCTAGGCTATGCAGAATTCGATCTGTGTGCTGCAGCCCTCATTATTTCGGAGACTGGACAGACTCTTGGTTTCCCTGGTGTGGGTTGGTAAGAGTAGCATGGTCCGACTTACGGTCCTAAAACTGGACCTTGCTGAGGGAGGCCTACGCCTCCCAGATCTCCAGTTGCATTATCTTGCAGGTCTGCTCCAATATGCAGCTCAGTGGTGAGGGCATGGCCCCCAAATGGGAAAAGGCGCTGTTGCAAGGATCAGTAGTTACAGCAGATCTTCCCAAGTTGCTCATGTGTGGCTACTGGCTCACAGCACGGGAAAGAGTTGTAACTCAGGTTCTAAGGTGAGCGCCCTATGCTTTCTACTAGGTGGCTGCGTCCATTTGTGCATATACGTACCTCCATGGATGTCTCGAGATGAGTGGAGGGCAGCTGCCAGAGGGCAGAAGGGAGGGAGATCTGCTCCTGAATGACACCTTCATGTCATTGGAGGAGATCGGGGTACACCGGTGTAGGTCCAGATCAATTTTTGCAATATAATAGCGTGTCCAGGATGACGCGAGAAATATGGACATCCTTCCCTGACTAGATGAGAGAATCGCAGGTTCAACGGGTGATGCTATACCCAGGGTTCACTAGGAGCATTATTTCCAGGCTGTGCGTTGCCCTCAAGTCTGATAGACGAATATCCCTCTCGCGAACAATCGCTGGACTGAGGACTTGGAGTCCCCCTTTCGGAGAGAGAGTGGAGGCCCGCCAGGGCACAGGGGCAGCAGGTGGCCAGCAACGCCAGGTTCAAGCTGATGGGCTGAGTGAGTGAGATCAAGAAGGTGCATCACCATCCACTGGGCAAGTCCGCCCACCCCCGCCGACAAGGGACAAATGGAAGGCAGATACGTTGGAGTGGGCTGTGGCTGAGGAGTAGAGGCTCCAGAAGGTGGGCACGGATAACAATGCGGAACAAGACCTGGAAATTTGGGGCGCAATGGTAGACTTCCCGAGTGGGGATGGGGAGGCGGTGGTATCCAATTTTCCCTTGAGATTGCATGATGGGTTTGCTGTGGACGTGGATTACCTGGTGGGACTGGATAACCCTGAGACGCACTCCCCATCCCAGCCCCTCCAGCAGCCTATCTGGCCAGGTTGATGGGAACCGAACCTTGGCAGATGATGGGAGATCGGGATCGAGTGGATGTGAGGAGCAACTACAGCCTCCCCAGAGTATTGTGCGTATAGATGTCGATGGTGTAGCCCTGCCCGTCCCCCTTCCCCAAAACCCCTCCACCCCAAGATACTGGCCCCACTCTGCTGGTAGACTGAATATACCTCCCCCGGCCACCCAAGCAGGGCAGGGTGCTATTATCAGTAATAGTCCAATGCTGAAGTTTGTTCCATAACTTACATGTTTATTTATAGATTAATACCTTATACGACAATGTTTGTGTGCACTATTATGAGTAACACCTCAGTTGTTTTTGGTTTCAAAATGTCAACAAATAAACTTTTAAAAAAGGCTCCACATGTTAAAGAAATAAACTTTTTTGAATTTTGAAGAGACTTTGGGCCAGATGTAGGAAAAATCCAATTTGCAAGTTGCAAATTGCGAGTCATTCCGACTCGCAATATGCATTTCTGCATAGCAAAGAGGCATTTGCACCTCGCAAACGGCGTGCAAATACTTTGCTACATCTGGCCCTTTATCTCTTCATGTAACTTTTCAGGGCTCAGCGCGGGCTCCAAGAGCCATACCAGGGCTTGGTTCCTTCTGTTAACCTATTAGCTCGCAAACCTTTACTAAAACCTAACCCACAGAGATCTATGACTGTGAACAGCGTTTAGTAGCTCTTTCTAGTGCTTTAAATGGCCAGGTACTCTCCGGCACTGAGTACCTGTACTTCTTCAGTTTGAAAAGGGGAGCACCTGCGCTTTTCAGCTCTGCTGCAGTACATTTCAAGGGAGAGTACCGGCACTTCTCGGGGACAGACAGGTACTCTAAAGACTGAGTCCCTGGACTTCTGCATTTCCATTTAAAGCGCTGCGTGTACCGAGAAGGCCTGCGGGCGCCTCCTCGCCACCCAGAACCGGTCTGTGCACAGAAGCCTGCAAGTGCCACAAACGTCACCAGGTTTGACTGAGCATCGCTCGCTCGTTGGCTGCAGCAGGGGAGTGACCCTGCAGCCCGGAGGGAGTTACTGGCAACGGGGGAGGCCGCGGCCCGTGCGTTCACCCGGCGCTAGGGCCCCGCTTTTAGGCGCTGAAGAGCAGACGGAAGCCGAGGGTTGGCGCTGTCAGGGAGCGTGGAGGGTGGGAGGAGGAGCCGCAGGAGGAGGGCAGGAGAACCCGGAAGTGCGAGAGAGAGCGAGGCCTTCATAGCGCAGCGTTGCAAACTGAATGGCGTCTAGGCGCGTCGGCGCTAAAGAGGTGGCAGCGCGAGGGTAACGGGGGAGCGCAGGAAGGATCAAACCTGGGGGGGGGGGGCATGCTGAGGGGGTGTATCTCAGAAGGGGGGCGTGGTCCGGTGCTATGTTGCTGCTGTGAAACTGAGCTCTAATCATAACTTCCTCCCTGGACGGAATTGTGTGAGTTTGAGTTTATAATTCCCGCATCCTAAATCCCATATTTTCTGAAACTGGGCTGTTCACAACTTTAGCGCTGTATAAAAGCGCTGCGCGGCTCCAGGCGCTGTTGGTGCATTCGAAGCCTGCGGAGCGGTTGAATCCTTAGGGTGGGCCTCAGTTCTCGCGATGTCTTCCGCAGAGCGCGGGAAAGCGGAGGATCTGCCACATGATGGCACGTGCGACGCCTGCGAGCCGGACGAGGCCCAGGAGGCCTCGCGCCTGTGCCAGGACTGCGGCTTCAGCTTTTGCCCACCTCACGCTGAGGAGCACTGCCAGAGGCATGCCACCCACCGGCTGAAGGACTGTGTGCCTGAGGTCGGGAGCCAGGAGGGTCCCAGGGCCAGCGAAGGCGTTGGGGAGCGCGACGACACAGCGACAGTCAAGGATAGCGATGCAGCATCCGAGCCGCAGGACGATGATCCCCTGGACAAAAAGAAGTGCGAGGAGCATGGTCAGGACCTGACGCTGTATTGTAAAGAGCACGAGGAGATCATTTGCGTCCTGTGCGCCGTGGCTGGAGCGCACAAGAATCATGATCTCATCACGCTCAACGAGGCCTATGAAGAAATGCGGGTAAGTGTACCCCACTACGACTATACATATGTAGTGATGATAACTTATCTTTCATATAGTGCTAAAAGTGAAGTTTCAAAGACCATGGCTGAACATTGCAACACCTTCACTGAGTTTTTTTGTGTTCTTCTGTGCTATTCAAACATAACCTGGTCCGATTGCTCACTCTCAGGTAAAAGTTGTAGAGTGGGAGGTTGTTCCACGCTTTAGGAGTGATGTAAGAGAAAGCACAAACTCTGTTTCCCTGTAGGCATGGGACCTGTGTGAGTCGGAGTCTGACTTGGCGGAGGTGTCTGGAAGGTTTGCAGAAGGAATTGCCATTGTTCAGGGAGGCAGGGCCTGTATTTTACAGGGCTTTGAATGCATGGGTAAGGAGTTTGATGTGGCCCGTTTCTATATTGGGAGCCATTGGAGTTTCCTGACAGCTGTATAGGCAGCAGTAGCTCCATGCTTTCTATGACCATTTCACTTAATTGTAAAGATTGTTTTTATTGACTTTTAAGAACATTTTTATTGGTTAATTGAATTGTATTCTTTCTACAGACACTTTAAGGCTGTAGGTTTTGCAAGGTACAGTCCATTCGTGAGTGATATGAGTTTTTATATAAAGTTATTTTTTTGTATCTATTTTTGAATGTTGTTGATTATAAGTGCCTAGATAAACCCAAACTCTGACTTTTGAAATGTTCCTGCACTATAAAAGTTAATTTTGTAATATGTGATGTCTTTGACCTGCGAAAATGGGCACTTGTCTTTGACCTGCGAAAATAGGTGCTTCTCTTCAGAAAGTAGGTATTCTGTCCGGACGAAGCCCTCTTAAAATTCTGTCATCAATAAACAAGTGTTCTGCCAGGGGAAAATTCAATGAAGAATAAAATGTATGGTTATTGGTTCAAAAAAAGCTTACACAAATCTATCTATCTAACCACCACACTAACAAAAAAAACTACAAATCATCCAGAACTCAGCAGCCAGACTCATCCTTGACCTCCCGAAAAGAGTGCACATCACCCCCTACTTATGGAAACCTCCACTGGCCCTCCCTACACAAACACTTCCAATTCAAGCTCCTGACGTATGCATACAAATCCATCCACAACCTAGGACCGCTTGCCTCAACCATGGCATTGATTTTTACCACTCCCTCCCAGACGCCTTAGATCCTCATTGCTCGCCCTCGTGACCACCTCTAGAATTCACCGCAGTACATCCTGGGGTCGCTCGTTCACCTAGTTAGCAGCAAAGACCTGGATCAACCCTCTCTCCCCTCCCACCCCCCAACTTAAGGATATCTCCCTCCATCCAGGAGTTCAGAAGAGATCTCAAGACTTGGATGTTCGACTTAGAGAGACACAGCGAAAACAGCACCTGGATACCCTCACCGGTGATTAGTGCACTTTATAAACACGATGATTGATTCATATATATATATATATCAGTTTTCTTTCTTTAGACTCCGCAATGAACATAATGTTAAGCATTTTAAAGGTATGTATTTTTCCAACTGAGATTGATTCATCAAAACATGAAGGTGCTCCAAGTAACGGCGCAGTGAACAGTGAAAGTCAGTGTCCCAACACAAAATAAGTGAAATAAATATAGAAAAGGTGCTATTTACAGTATGTACAAAAAGTGGGTCAGACGCATGGATGAAACATTAGCAACACAATAATCAAATTCTTTGTGTTGAATAGTATCCAACATTAATTGATATGGGTTAACCTAATGGTAGTCAGCGTTTCGACCTTTAGTGGGATGAATTGTCCGGGATCTTTATCAGGACAGATACTAATGGTGGTCACCAGACCCGAAAGAATCTGGGTCAGTGCAACCATAAATCTTCATGAGTCCTTATTCATTAAACGTTTCATCTGAATCCAAAAGTCATTGGTCGCCACCGCATGCTTTAGTCTGCATCATTGGCTTTGTGCTCTCCCATGTATCCTGAGGATCCTTGGGATAATAAGGACAATTCCGTGTGACCCCCTGCATATAATAAAGTGTTAGCCCCGGGGAGGTGGCTGTCCCTGAGGCCCATGTGGCCTCCCCGCATACTATTTGATTTAAACCTCGGGGAGGTGGCGGTCCCCGAGGCATAAATAAGCACACGAGGGGGGCCCTGTGCACCCCCCCTCCTTTATTTTTGGTATCCCCTTGTGATCTGGGCCACCTGGGGTAGACCGTGCTTTTTTTTTTTTTTTGAACATTTTTTGCCACAAATTCACAATGTCGTCACAAAGTTGTGTGCGAAAAGAAATGAGTGCTTTTTTGCCCTGGCGGGGTCAAAGCAACAGACCTAAGGGGTCAGGGTGTCCCCACCCTGCTCCCTTTTCATTTTTTAAGCTTTTTTTCTGAGACTCGGCTGAAGTCGAGTCCTAAGAGGGCTTCTAACGCTTCCTGATTGAAGTGTTGGCAGCCAATCAGATCTTGACATGACATCGGGAGGATTCACAAAGGCTTCACACCTCTAGATATACAAGTTTGGTTTTCCTTTAATTTCTCTTAAACTACTGAACGGCTTTACACCAAATAACAAAAAGCATAATCTGTGTACCGAAAGCTGCCTTTCTGCCAAATTTGGTGTAAATCCGTCTAGTGGTTCGGGCTGTAGTTGTGTTGAAACCTCCAATAGGAATTAACATGGGAACTTCATTTTTTCATCCATCCCCCCCTTTTTTTAGGCCCACACTTGACAGATCACCCCGAAACGTCCCATGCACCACAAGATTCTTTGGCACACTTTTTTTGGGAAAATTTGGTGAAGATTTGTCAAATGGTGCCAAAGTATAGGCAAGTCAAACAATGCCTTTTCAATGGAAAGATGGTCCTAACTATTTCTCCCGACTTGCGACCACCAGTAGGCTGGCAGAAAACAGGTGCAGGGGCCACGGGGGGAGCCCTGCACTGCCCGTGCACTTAGCATGGGCAGTGCAGGGGTCTTCCTGCCCAGCACCGGTGCAATGTTCACTGATTGCCTTGCAGACAGGAAACATTGCGAGGATGCTGGTGCAGCCTGCGGGTTACAGCATTGCCTCTGGCTTGATTACGAGCCGGAGACAATGCTGTAGCCTGTTTCCGCTAGGTAGGCCATCGGAAACTGAGGTTTTCACCCGCTGTCCTAGCAGGAATGTAATAGGTCCAGCGGAGTGGTAGCCACAAAGGCAGTGGCCACCCTGTTGGGCGTTTGGAGGACGGGAAAGCCCGTCCGCCAAACTTAAAATGAGGCCCAAAGTCTCCGGCAGTGACTTGACCTAATGAAACCACAGATAGGCATCCTTTCCGAGGCCACACGACTCTGTGAATAGCCAAGAAGATTGAGTAGTTGATGAAGCTTTTCTGTATTTGTCCATACTTTGCCTTATTTTAGGTGAGAATTTGCTTTTCGGATGTTGGGCGAAATAATGTGCTCCACAGGGTAATGGCCCTGTCAACAGTGGGAACACTATAGGATTTTATATTAAGAATGGAGACCTAAGTTATGCATGTCTCTTTATTGCAACTCCAAGCAGCCTCTCTAAAGCAGAACAATAAACAGACACAATATTCCAGGATCAGAACACTGTCATATGTATACATACATACATACATACATACATGCATACATGAACTCCCCACTCCTTATTATTTACTTGTTATCCATGGGATGTATTTGTAAAAATTTCATACCTAGCCGTATGGATGTTTGTTTTAGGTAATATGTGCTAAAAGTATGGAAATGGATTTTAAATGTGCAATTCCAATTTATAAAATTGGTTGGGTTGTGATAGTATTTTTATACTGGCTGTACTCTTTGTATGTATGTTTAAGTGTGCACAAAGCGAGCTTTTGTTTGCGTTATAAACAATCCATTACATTAGGCTTATTCATAGTTTCTTTGTTGAAAATCCGGTGTGTAAATTCTGTGCTTATCACTAAATACAGTACAAGACTTGTAGTGTGTTGTTTATTATGTGGATAGTCTTGTTGCCAGTACCTTACCTTCAGCGCGTCTCTCACAGTAATTTGGGCAGCTTGAGACACGCGCAAGAATAGGCCAGAGATTGGGTGGCCATACTCAATTGGGGTTTATTATATTGTGCTAAAAGATAATGGATTTGGTTTTCCATACTTGTAATATAGGAAATGTGGTAGTGTGATTGCTCTGTAAATTATTAGTGTAGTCAAAGTAGATGACCATCTGCGGAGAGGTTTGATATTGCTTTGGCTTCTTTCATGTCTGAATCCAGTGAAAATGTAGCTAGTAACTCTGTGGATATTATCCATGGGGTATTATTAAAATATTGGTCCAGAGAAAAAGATGTGGATGGCCTCAGCACCAACAAGAGGAATGGTATCCCTCGCGGCATGAAAGACAATTAGGGTGATCCTGATGCTGAATATGAGATTCAGCATTATATTTGGAAAAAATATTTTAGATGAAATAGAGGAGCATATTTTAGATATCTTTAAAGAAGGAATGAGGGCTTAGAAGATGAATATACAAAGGGGCCATTAGAGACCCTTTAGGAGAATTTATGTTTAATCCTTTCGTCATCCAAGAAGCAATGACTTTGGCTCATATAAATACGTTTTTCGCCTTTTGGAGACAACACCTCTGAAGAGAAACACAAGTGCAATGAAGACTGCTTGTTCCAGGCGTCCTGTAGAAAATAAGGCCTGCGTGACCCAGAATTAAACTGCATCTAATACGTTTTGCTTTTTAAATTGGGAGAGATCCACAGACTTTAAAGCTGCACCAAGATAGAATTGTGGATGTTCTGGGTCCTTTAACAAGAATTTAAAAATGGCCAAGGAGGCGCATTGTAAAAAACTGCTGGTAGATGTAAAGCAACTGTTCAGATGGATCCAAAGGCCTATATGTTTCTAAGAGGCAGCTAATGCTGCTTTGATTACAGAAAGGCAAAAGGCTGTGTTAATGTGAATTAGTCCCGACGTGGGTGATTTGGCTAAGAGAGAATTAGTGGAACTCTCAAATGAACTTTCATTCGGAGAGGGAATGGTGGCAGTGTCGTATAAGTTTCAGCCCTCACTTCAGTGGATAAACCACAAAGATCTGTGAAAAGAGTCTTTGGTGGCAATGGAAGTTTTGGAAGGGCTGAAAAAAGGAACATTCCTTTGCAGTGGGTACGAAAAATCCCATTTTAAATTTGCAAGGCAAAGGACATTTCTGTAGATTCCAGAGGATATCAGGAATGGTAGAAATCGCTCTGAACGAGGAAGAGCACATTATACCTGTAATTATGAAGAGAGTAACTGGTTCTTCCCGACGAAAGGTGCAAGGGAGGTGGAGTTTGTGTGTGAGGAAAATGGACATTAATTACAGGCAATCCTTGGGTATTGGAAACTGTGAAAGGGTTTGTGATTCAATTTGTGAGAAAACCATGGCAGGAGAATTATTTCTCAGAAATAGATTTCTTTAGTAAATACAGAAATGTGCCAGATGTTAACCAAAGGTGCAATTGTACAGGTGGCAGAGGAGTCCGAAACCTTGGCAAGTTCTCTATTGTTAGCAGAAAAAAGTACAAAGGATAGCACATAGTGATAAGTTTAAGATTATTCAATCTTTTTCTATGATATCATAATTTAAAGGTGACAGACGTCCATCTGTTGAGCGGGAGGGAGATTGTTTTGTAAAATTATATCTGAAAGATGATCATTTTACAATGTCCATGGATTCGGAAAGTCCGAGATCTCTATAGTTGAGACGGGCGAGGTATCTTTACTGGTTTTAGTATCTTTCTTTTGACCTTGCATAGGTTGCTTGTTGTTTCACCAAGGCAATGGTACCAGTGGCAAGTTGGTTGAGAGAAAGTGAGGTATGTCTGATTATGGATTCAGATTGGTTTCTGATCATGTCTTAAGATCCGATGGAGTGGAAAAGTCAATTGACAATGACTGTAAATCTGTAGAAAAATTTAGTTTTTTAAAATAAATTGGGAGAAATCTTTCTTTGTTCCAACCCGACTGCTAGAGCTTTGGGGTTTCCAGATCCGTGCTAGGAGTTTAAGTCTTCCACAGAGAAAGGTGATGATGATAAAGTCAGAGATTCAGTGTTTGTTTAATCAGTTACGTTTACATTAGGGATGCTTGCTCATGTACTGAGGCTTCTGTTGTCTTTGATGCAGGCAGTTGTTCTGGATCCACTCTATAACAAACGTTTCGTAGTGGCTAAAAGCAGATCACCTTCGCAAAGGGTCTCAGTACAGCAATTTTCTGTCTTTGCCTTTGCAGGCAGAGTAGAACTAAAATGGTGGTTGGACATTTTAAAAACCTTGAATGGAAAGACTATTTATGAAATTCTTTAGAGTTTGGTATGGATTCAGATGTGAGCTTGTCCTTATATGCAGGGTCACCCCCAACCGTTTTGCCTTTTACCATCCACTTCTTGCTAAATTTGATTTTGTTGGCCTTGGAACGGAGCAGGCTACCACTGCTAACCAGTGCTAAAGTGCTAATGCTTTGTTCTTTAAATACGGTACACCTTCATGGCATATTTATTTTACTTATAAGTAAGTCACGTGTAGAGTGGTACACCATATACCCAAGGCCTTAAAATTAGATGCTATTTGTGGGCCTGCAGCTCTTATTGTCCCTCCCAATTCAATAGCCCATTAAAACTTGTCACAGCCTGCCATTGCATCCTGAATGCAGTTTTAAACTGCCATGTCCACTTGCTATTAAGCCCCCCTTGCCAAGCCCTAAACTCTCTTTTTCTTACATCTAAATCACTCCTAATATAGTCCCAGGTAGCCCATAGGGTAGGGTGTTGTGTAATAAAAAGATTGGACAAGTACTTTTAAGTTATACATGTCCTGGTAGTGAACATTTTCTGAATTTGTTTTTCTGTACTGTGAGGCCTACCCCTCCCATATGATAACATTGGGGATTCCTTATTTAATTTAATAAGCTGTAATTCCCAATTTGGCGCAGGTAGCTATCTCATGTTTGGTGTCTTTGGAATTGTAATGAAAACCCCCTATTTAATGGTAAAGTTTTTTTTTTCTCATTATAATTATAAAACAATTCCACTTCTAGTAAGTTGTATTTTTCTGCCCTCAGCCCCTTTGTGCCTGCAGCATGGGTCTTATGACTGGGTGTAACTGACAGTTAGACTTTGTGAATTCCTCCCATGTAGTTGAACAATAGAGGGATTATGTTTGCCTGAATGGGCCACCTGCTTTTAGGATGAGGGGACGGAGCTGAGCACAGCTCCACTTGCAACTGAATAGGAAGTGCTCTGCCCTCACACAAAGGACTGAACACCTCCATGTTGTCACTGCTGCCAACCGCACCGCAGCCCACTGCAGACCCAGATGACCCCAAAAACTTTCGGCCCATGTCTCTGCTCCCCTTCCCGGTGAAAGTCAATGAAAAAGCTGCCAACAGACAACTCACCAAACACATCGGAGACAACAACACCCTGGACCCTTCACATTTAGGCTTCCGGAGCCACCACAGCACCGAGACCAAACTCCTCGCTGCCACAGATGACATTCGCATCCTCCTAGACAGGGCTGAGACCGCGGCTCTCATCCTCCTCAACCTGTCCGCTGCCTTTGACACCATCTCCCCCCACACTCTATGGACTCGCCTCCATGACGCCGGCATCCACCACAGGGCACTGGAATGGATCGCCTCTTTCCTCACCGACAGGCCCCAAAAAGTCCGACTCTCCCCTCCCTCTTCTACTCAGAGGCCACCAAGATCAACTACGGCGTCCCGCAAGGCTCTTCTCTGAGCCCCACTCTCTTCAACCTCTACATGGCCCCACTAGCAGCCGTCTCCAGACACCACGCTCTCAACATCGTCTCATACGCCGATGACACAGAGCTAATAATCTCGCCACCTCCCTTCGAAACACCCAGCCCCTACCGACCACGCCCGCAACCTCAGCTTCATCCTGGACTCAGCACGGTCAATGAACTGTCAAGTCAGAGCAGTCTCCTCCGCCTGCTTCCACACCATGCTCCAGAAAATCTTTAAATGGAACCCATCCGAATCCAGGAGAACAGTCACCCAGCCCCTTGTCAGCAGCCGTCTAGACCAAGGCAATGCACTGTACGTCGGAACCACCACCAAGGCCTCTGCCCATCTCATCAAAAACACTCCAAGACATTGCCACACCTCCACCCTGCTGAGAGACCTGCACTAGCTCCCAATAGCCATGGGAAAAACATTCAGGCTTCTCACACACGCCTACAAAGCCCTTCACATCGTCGGACCAGAATACCTCAACCGCAGACTTTGCTTCTACACACCCACCAGACAGCTCCGCCACCCTCGCCGCCATCCCATGCATCCAGAAAACCACAACCGGAGGAAGATCCTTCTCCCACCTCGCCACCAAGACCTGGAACTCCCTCCCCATCCACCTCAGAAGATCTCCCACCCTATCGCAATTCAGAAAAGACCTCAAAACCTGGCTCTTCAACTGATCCCCAACCGACCGTTGACAACTGTTCCCTTGATGCCCCCCAAGCGCCTTGAGATCCTAGCGGGTCACTCTCTACAAATCTGCTGATTGATTGATTGAACTTGGCGGCAGGGGAGTCAGGAAATTCCGTGCACTTCCAAACCAGTGTATATGCTGCTCCCCCCTTCCAGAAGGAGGGCACTGAGGTATAAAAAGGGGACTTCAAACATCAGATCTCCAGGACAGTTCTAGACCTGTGGATACCCTGCCAGGAAGAAGGACTGCTGTATTGCTGAAAGGACTGCCTCTCTGCTGAACTGCTGACCTGCTGCTGTCTTGCTGGATTACTTCCTTTCTGCCTTCTTGCCTGATGGAAGGACTGGACTTGCAACCTGAACACAGGACCAGTAGAGTGGCTCCAAAGTAGTTTGCTGGCCTCTTGTTCTGAGTCACAAGGACACAAAAGGCTATCTTCACCTTGGGCCCACACCTGAAAGCAGCTTGAGTGAGTCCCGACTCTCCAAGTGGTGGCCCACCACTCATGGACCCTTGGAAGAGGTTCTGAAGGTGACCAGATAGCTAAAATCCAAAAGTGGTGGATTGGAAAAATTTGTCTAAAAACGAATCTGAGAACCAGGTGGAGACCAGGACCAACCTGCTCGTCTATCGGCCTGAGGCGCATCGCCGATCAGATAGACTTCACGGCTTCTACCGCCACTTACGGCTCAGTAAATACGTTTCAGTGGTCCTTCGCCAAAGGGGCATCTGGCCTTGTGGAACTGCCTTTTGCTACAGCCCTCTGCCTCATCCCACTGAAGATTTTCGAATTCCATTTCAGAGACTCAGCCCAAACGTCTAAATTTTCACAGAGGCATCGACCCAAGGCTATCCGATGATGAAAGTCCCTCCTCCAAAACCTCCTGCAGCCTTGCCTTGCTTAACTTTACGATCTCGGAACATTTTTCTCAGAAATTCTTCTAAGTCTGAAGGTAAGCACTGACTGTGCTCAACCCACTTCCTGTATCAGAACCGTGCTCCATCGTGGTCGGCCATATTTTTCCACTTTGATCCAGTCTTGCGTGACTAAATGTCCGCAATTGGCGCTTTGATCATTTAGGCTCTAGTTTTTTTACTAAAAACTTAAAAACTTTGAAAATTCCTAACTCCTGGTTCTACTGATTGGATTTTTGTTGTTTTGTGTCACATAATTTATTAAAATGTACCTTTTTGTTTTCTAATTTAGTGTGGCATTTTTCTTGTGTTGTGCTTTTACTTTATGACTGTATGCTGCATAATACCTTGCACATTGTCTCTAAGCTAAGCCTGACTGCTTTTTGTGCCATGGTACCCAGGGTTAAGCACAGGTTAGTTCAGTGACTTTTTGTGGTTCACCCTGTAAGGTATTGTGGCTGTTGCTTGACCAGGGTTCATGCCCCACCCATCCAATAACCCAGTTTCTCACAGAGCCTTTTTGGTAGGGGTGCAACATTAAGCACTATGAAGACTTAAGAGAGTTAGTCAAGGAAGAGAAATTGTGCCATGTACATTTTTGGAATTCAAAGTAAGGATGTTTGCTCTTAAAAGTTTAAAACAAAAAATCGACAGGATGTGCAGGTCTTTCGAAGATTAACAACATTTCCGCTATCTGCTATATAAATCGCCTAGGTGAAGCAGATCAAAGAAGCTTCCTGAATACTTACCTGATCAGGAAAATCTGATTGTAGATTGGAATTCACAAAAAGGGATGACAGCAATTGGCAATTTAATCAACGCATTGTCACAGTAAATCAGCAGGTTTAGGGATCTCTTTGCTTCAAGGTTCATTACTCAAATTCTGAGGTATTTCAGTTGGAGATTAGATCCATTTGCAGAAGCAATAGATTGGGTTGTAGTGCTATAAAGGGTCTGCATTTCCACCATGTGCCAAAATAGAGACGGTTCTTATGAAGGTCTCAAAAGCTTAAGTGTTAGATCATTTTGTTAACTCCCTTTTCGACCAGTCAACTTTGGTTTCTGGGACTGTTTGGATTGGCAGAGGAGGAACCATTTTTGATTCTTGCTTCATCAGGTCTTCTGTTAGGTCTGAGAGGGTAAGTACATCCACTACTTAAGTCTGCAGTGTAAAACCCTTCCTTTATGGAAGTTATCAGGTGATTTGCAGGTCTTTCGGAGGAAGCTAGAGAGTTAGTCAATGACTCATGGGCCCCTGGAACTAGAAAAAGATATTGAGGAACCCTGGAAAGTTTGGGTTTATGGTGCATGGAGAGTGGTTGATATCTCTTAGAGGCTTCTGCAATGGAATTAGCAAATTTTCTAAGTCATCTTTATTCAAAATATTTTTGTAACACAGCAGTAAACTGTTATAGATCTACAATATGAGCTGAACCTATGTTGTTGGATGGTTTTTCTATTAGTAGGGATCCAGTAGTCTGTACAGTCATGAAAGGCATAAGGTTGAAAAGTCCTCCAAAGGGAAAATACGATTACTTTTGAGATGTGAATTTCGTTTTGAGATTGATTTAAACACAATTTAATTGTTTAAGACAAATGACTATAAAGTTAGCAGCTTCACTTTGCTTGGTATAGTTTAGGAGGGTGTCTGATGTACACAATTTAGACATAAGTAGTTATTTGTATGTACCTGATGATGTGTAGTTTCAAGTTTTATGATAACACAAACTATGAGTTCCTCAATATTCTCTCCACATTTTAATCAGAATCCCACATTCACTGTGATGTGGTATTTACCAACATTTGAGAGCAGACTGAGTGAGTGTCGAAAAGATGGTAACCATCAGTTACTGTTGTCTTTTGTCAAACCTCATGGTGCGGTGGCAACTGCTACGGTTGCTTGGTGGGTAAGAACTGTGATCAAAGATTGAAGTGCAGATATAAGTACATTTTTATCTTGTTTGGGAAATGGCTATGGCTATATTTTTTTGTTTTTTTTTTGTTTTGAGGGGTGAGTCATTTTGAGAGCAGGATATTGGTTTAGTGTGTCTGCTTTTGTTAACTTTCATTAAAAACTTGTTGACCACGTGTCCCGTACACCTTTATAAAACCTTTATCCCTCTGGTCTTGAAATAATGGATTTTACTAAAGACACCAAGGCTAACATTATTGGTGATCAACTAAATAAAAATAAAAAGATAATATATAATTCATTTTAGGAAAGAATCAAGAGAAAGAGTTTATTTCAGTTTACAATTTGACTTATTGAATTTGTGGGTTTTATCTTGGCAAATATTACTTAGTTTTCTTTTGACAGATGCTCAATGATATTCCAAGGGGAAGAGGATGAATTATTGACTGAGGACTGGATCAACAGTTTTTGCCCAGTGGATATTTTTCTTCAGTAGTTTTCAGTGTTCTCATTATGGAGCAGATTCAAAGAGGAAGGGCTGTGGAGTTTACAGGTTTATCTATAGGACAAAGTTCTGCTTCTAAAATGTTGATTCTGGCTATTGTTTTGCTAGGGCGTTGTATCACTGGGCCCTTGTGTTCAATTGTGATCATCTGGATCAACCCTCTACAATAGTTTAATAATTGTGAAGTTCACTCTTTAGATATAGAAGTCGTCTTGTGTGCATAGGAGGGCATCACACGAAGTCCATCACATATGTTTAATTGTGTAACACCCTTACTCAATGCGTGTGTACCACTCTTATTCATATGTAGCTTTAGTTCTTTCTGGACCCACATTCATTTATGTGACCTCTCCTCTTTCTGGGGATTCATTCTGAATTCAAACTGAGTTGAGATCTTTTTGAGCATGACCAAGGGCAATTGTAACTAGGTCTGGTTTATAGGACACATATTAATATTTATAGACAATGAAAAGGTTTTGAGGAAGTGAGAGTTTGGAGCTGCAGGCTGCCTGCTATTGCCTACAGGTATTGTGGTAGTATCTTAAAGCAAGAAAATTAACCCTTCTAACATGTTTTAAGTTTTTTTATTTTGTTCAGTGAAAACATGCACATTTTGCAAGGTCTACTGTTTTGAATACTTTCCTGATGTGATTCCAAACTGATTTTTTAGCAGTTTTAGGCCTTACCTGAGACAGCGCATGTGCTGTCGCTGGCAAGATCTTTTATCTTCAAAAAATAACTTGAAAAGAGCTCTAGGCCCTCCCCCTTACTTACCATTAGTTGGCGTCGTTGTCACTCTGATTTTTTTCATTTGTCAGCACCAGCTGCTTTCTTTCTTTCATTTGCGGTCTTGATACCAGACAGCTATTGGAGGATATTGGTTTCTTTTTCTTTACATTCAACACACCAAAGCACTGCAGGGAACCAACTGTGTGTGTTTTACATCTCTACTCCCCTTCTTTGCTACATTTCATTACACAGATAAGCGGAGCTGCCTCAACTTTCCTTCCTGTATGGATTGTAACGCGCTCCCAAAACAGTTGACATACAATCATGCCTAACCACATTGTCAAAGGCAGTAACTATTGTAATCAACTTATATTGCCTTAGTTTACCTACGCAGTCCACCTTCTGCTTTTTTATAGTTGTCTAACATCAGAACAAACAGCTGCCTGTACGCGCACTTTTATTAAACATGCCTTATCGCTTCAGGGCCCTCCTTCTATTTTTACAGACCAACCGTTACTTTACAAGCCCACAAAGGATGTTATGTTTAATTAATAAAAAATGAAACTCTTACATTTCTTTAATTATTTGTTCCTTTCTGGATGCACTATTTCCATGTTTTTCTTTGCCTTTTTCCTCTTACTAAAGATTTCTTACATCTCCCCAGTTTTAGACAATTATTTTTTGGGAGCACATTCCTTTTGTCCCAACAATGAATTTAAAGCTTCATGACAATAATATCTTTTAAGCAGAATGTAAGTCCTTTCAGAAATGCCATACAGTGCAATACAATAGCAGGCCAGACCATAGCTTAGCGCACCACAACAATGATAGGCCATACCATACAATAGTATAACATATCAATTAGTCAATCAATCAGTTTGTAAAGTGCGGCTACTCACCCGTGAGGGTCTCAAGGCGCTGGAGAAGGGGGGAGGGGCCTCATCCGAACAGCCAAGTCTTAAGGTTCTTCCTGAAGATGGTGAGCAACGTGCTTTGTCTGAGGTGCAGGGGGAGGTTGTTCCAACTCTTCGCTGCAGTGTAGGTGAAGGACTGTCCTCCGGCGGTGGTTTTGTGGATGCAAGGGATGGTGGCCAGGGCCATTTGGGCGGAGTGGAGGGATCTGGCGGGGGTGTGGAAGGAGACGCAATGGTTCAGGTAGGCTGGTCCTGCGTTCTGTATGGCCTTGTACGTGTGGATGAGTAGCTTGAAGGTGAGGGTCCTCCGGTGTTGAAAGATGTGTTCTTGGCAGGGAAGGTCCACAATGAGTCTGGCGGCGGTGTTCTGGATGAGTTGTAGTTTTTTGATGTTTCTAGTTGAGGTGTCGATGTAAAGGGTGTTGCCGTAGTCGAGCTTGCTTGTGACTAAGGAGTGGGTGACTGCCCTGCGGCAGTCTGCTGGGATCCATCTGAAGATCTTCCGAAGTTTGTGGAGTGTGTGCCAGCAGGAGAAGGCGACTGAGTTTACCTGGTAGGTCATGGATAGAGAGGAGTCAAGGAAGATTCCTAGGTTGGGGGCGTGCTCAGTCGGTGCAGGGGGCGCGCTGAGGGATGTGGGCCACCAGGAGTCGTCCCAAGCTGAGGTGGCGTTTCCGAAGATGATGAGCTCAGCCATGTTGGAGTTGAGCTTGAGGCAGCTTTCTCTCATCCAGGTGGCGACACTTCCATTCCTGAGAGGAAGTTCCTTTTGGCTGTGTCCAGGTCTTTGGTGAGGGAAATGATGAGTTGTGTGTCATCGGCATATGACACGATGTTCATACTGTGACTTCTGACGATGGCAGCGAATGGGGCCATGTATACGTTGAATAGAGTGGGACTCCGCAGTTGACTCCTGTGGGTCTTGAAGTGTAGGGTGGGAGTCTGACCCTCTGCATCCTCCTGGAGAAGAAGGAGTGGATCTATTCCCGGGCTCTTCCGCCGATTCCTATGTCATGAAGTCTGGTGTGCAGAGTTCTGTGGGAGACCGTGTCAAAAGCTGCTGAGAGGTCGAGGAGTATGTGTGCTGTGGTGTGGCCATGGTCTAGGAGTAATCGGATGTCGTTGGCTTTTTTGGGGGGGGGGGGGGGAGTGCCTCCCACTCCCCAGGCATGGGCTTGTGCTCTCTGCACCCCACAACCCAACAGACATTCTGTCCACCTCCTGCCATGTCCTCACCTCCCCTGGGGCACTCTATTACAGCCTTTTTTACCCTTTTAATTTTCTTGTGAATTATTAGCTATTAATTGTGATCTATCTATATACATTTCTAAGTTGTATTGTTGGTGTTTAGTAATGGTTTTAGGTAACCCTTTCAGTGCCAGTGTCTGCCAATGGCTGACACGCACACTGCCTCCCTACCCCAAGAAACTGCAACATCAGTGTTTCTGCATCCCCTTGGGGGTGGATAGGGGTGAATACCCCCGATCTGCTCCTCCCCACAGAAAGCAAACTAGACACCAGGGAAAATTTACAAAAAAAAATACACAGGGGTGGGGCTGCCATCAGGTGCATGGTCATACCCCCAGCACATAAAACGTGGCAACAGTCTGCTCCCTCTGGGGGAGGATGGGTAATTATAGGGAGCCCCTCCTCCCCCCTGACTTTTGAAAGCCCACTAGACACCAGGTAAATTTTGAAAAAAAAAATGTACAGGTTTGAGGGCTGCCCCAAATAGCACAGTCTTTCTGTCTGCCCCCTGGGTGGATGGGGGGAATTTACCCCCAATTTGCCCACCGGGGGTGGAAATCCAACTAGACATGAAGGACCGCATGTATGCAGTTTTTTGGGGAGAGTGGGTCCCCGGGCATGGACGTGTGCTCTCTTCACGCCACAGCCCAGTAGACTTTCTGTCCCCTTCTATTTTCCCCCCACCCCCCCTTTGTGGGTGAATTGGTATTTAACCTCAGTTGGCTCCGTCAGAGGGGGTAGAAAGCCCTTTAAACACCAGGGATTTCATAACAGAAACAAAAGGAGGTGGCGGCCTATCCTGGCATCAAGCTATTCCTTGCCCCAGAAGGGTCAATAGTGTCTGTCTGTCCCTCAGGGGCACAGGTAGGAGGTTTGTACCAATTGGGTGGGTACCACCCAAATATGTCCTCCGACGAGGGAAGAACATCCATCTGGCACCAGGAATTTTGTGTTTGGGCCAAAAGAAAGTGGTTCATGTGTTGCACTCTGGGGGTGCTCTTTTTGGGATCGGGGTGTGGCCAGCGGCAGAGTGCAACACTCGCACCACTTTCTTTTAACCCAAAGGCAAAATCCCTAGTGTCAGGTGCACTTTCTATCCCTGGACAAACCTCCTTTCTGTCCCCATGGAGGAGAAATATACTATTGCGCCTTATGTGTCGGGGGCATGACTTGATGCCCGGGTAGGCCACACCCTCCATTTTGAATGACCTTGTGCGTATTGGGCTTTCTGCCCCCCTTCGGGCAAATGTAAGACAAACCCTCTGTCTAGTCCTGTGGGGGGCAGAAAAACACGGTTTGTCCCATTTGGGTTGGGAGTTTGGCCAATGTCAGCTTTTCTGCTTCCCCACCCCTACCAGGGCCAGACAGGGGGGTTTGCCTTCAATTTTTCCCTCTGAGGGGCAGACAGTCCTTTACGCCCCAGGGAATGTAAAAAGGTGCCAAAATAGGAGGGTGAGGCCTCCCCTGCATCGAGCCACACCCCTGCCTCAGAAGGGACAATAGTGCCTTTCTGCTTCATAAGGGCAGCTAGGAGCTTTGTCCAAAACTGGGAGAATGCTCAAAATGCCCTGAAAGTCCACTGTATGGCTGGAATATATATTTTAAATAAAATAATGGAGTGGATCTGGCCCATCCCAACATCAGGCCTACCCTCACACCTAAAGGCTCACCAGTCTTTCTGCTGCCCTGCAGACTAAAAAAAAAATCCCATCCTAATGGCAAGCGAGAGGACATTTGATTCTTTTGGGTGTTGTTTTTACATATGGACCAGGAGAGTGTGGCTAACTCCCAATATCGTCCCACTTGCAATGGTGAATGGCTGCACTTTTTGAACCTAGGTAGGCTGCCACCTAGGAAAACCTGCCAAACCAAGACAGTTCTGTAAACTAGACATCGGGGAGTCCAGGGTGGTGTGCTTTGTGTGAATCCCACAATATTGTCGTACCCACAATGACCTACAAGCCTCAAACGTAGACTAAAACACACATTTTCCTCATATTTCTGTGAGGAAAACTTCTGGAATGTGCAGGGACACACAACTTTCCTCCCA
This sequence comes from Pleurodeles waltl, assembly GCF_031143425.1. Taxonomy (NCBI): domain Eukaryota; kingdom Metazoa; phylum Chordata; class Amphibia; order Caudata; family Salamandridae; genus Pleurodeles; species Pleurodeles waltl. The sequence goes on along the minus strand of NC_090440.1, from coordinate 73,191,809 downwards.
CCTGAGTTCCCACATGTCCCCGATAAGAATGGTACCCCACTTTTGTGGGTGAGCTTAGAGACTGCGACACAAACAGCCTTATAGAGCTATGTTGATAGATAAGCAATAGAGGTAGCTGCTGTATGTTGGGTTGTGCTGTGATGCCAGACATGCAAACCTACGAACCACACACATCTTTGAAAACTAAACAACTAGACTCTACACCTGGGCCCTACAAGGCAGGTAAAAATCAGCTGACTGTCCGAACTTAGTCCAGGGACCCGCATCACCTTAACCCCTGTGATTTCCACTGAACTTGACGTGCAAGTGACTGCGTCACTAGTCCACCTCCCCATTGACTGCAACGTCAACGTTTTGCAAGAGTGAAATGCACTGATTAATGTTTCCTTCAAAAATCAATTATTTTGTTATATTCATCCGATTGTGTTCCTTTTGGTGTCTACATTTATATAAAAACCTGCTTACATTTTTTATAAATTGGTGGCAGATTTCTTTTGAGCCCTGCCAATTACTTATTGTCCTTGTTGGTGCTCTGAAATGCTTAACACAAGTTCCTTCAGTAAAGCCTGACTGCTCTGTGCCACACTTCCAGGATTGAGCTAAGGGTTTATTAGTGGGATCCTAAGGACCTATTTGAGATTATTGCATAGTGAATCCTAACCAGCCTCACTGCATAATACTCCACCTTCCTGAAGCATGGTGCAGCTCAGTTGTTGTCTCTGGGTACTTTAGGTTCTTTGAGAACCTACAAACCCTATGTATCCCCGCAACCAGAAGGGTGTAGCAGACATAATGGTATATTACTTTTGTAAACTGGCCATTGTTAGAGACAGTTGAAAACATAATCACAAATGGCAGTTTTTTTCCTGCTCATTTTCAATATTTCTTTACATCAACACCACTAAGCCAGTGTGGTCCCCTTCCCGTGGCCCCTACTACAGGTTTACCACTAAGACAGCAGACAGAAACAGAGTTTCCACCCGCTCACCCAGCGAGAAACAACCCACAACATTGACGGCGGCTCATACTCTCCATGGCCATGGGGGCTCCTGCACACCGTATCTGCCAAGTGCAGGGGTCTCCATGGGGCCGCCGCACACCGTCTCTGCCAAACTTTACATGGCGGTGCTACCCCAGGCGGATTAAGACCGCCAACACCGACCAGCCCCCTCCAGTGGAGGAGAATTGGCGGTGCTGGAGGTCTGTTCTTGGCGCAAACACCGCAATCGTAATTGTTGTTGTCGGACCCCCACATTGGCGGCAGTCTGACCATCACCGCGGCCTTGAAACCCCTTGCTGAAGTTGGAATTTTGTCTACTTTTCAGAATACTATATCTTTCCTGGATCACCTATGGGTTTCACACTGGTTTCCACCACAAACGGAATGTAGGCTGAGGGCACAACAAATAGGAAAAATGATCTACCTCTTTAAAACAATACCAAAACTATGTAAAAAAAAATATATTTTTATTAATTCATCTCTGCAAGTTCTAGAAATCTGGGTAGATGATGATTTTAGCACAGCAAAATATTCGTTAATGTATTTTTTTCCTAAAAATGACATCAACAAGTAGTTTGCTGCCACTTTCATCTAGAGCACTTTCTCCAATTTTTCTCCAAAAAATCAAAATAATGCTGTATTTTGCCTATTTTCTCGGACCCCTCCAGGGTAATCCTCAAACTTGGGTACTGCTAGAATCTCGGGGATGTTGGGAAAAAAAATGCACATTTGACGTGGTTAGCTTATGTGGAAAAAAGTTATGAAGCCCTAAGTTCAAACCATCCCAAGTAGCCAAAAAAAAGGGGCTCAGCACTGGAACGCCCAGCAATTAAGGGGTTAATCACAGTAAAGTTATTTACTGACTGTACGACAGGCCATACCATACTGCACAATGACATATCATACCATACTATACAGTAACAGGCCATACCGTACCATATCATACCGTCCACATCATACCATATCATACAAGATAATTAAAAATAAATACATTAACAAGGCAAATACATCTTGTGCAGGCAAGAGCTATTGGCTTTGCCATTGTTTGTTCCAACTGTGTCTAGTGCCAGTCGTATATTAAAAGAGATTTGGAGAGAGAAAAAGAGGGAGAGATTTAGAAAGACAGAGAGGGACTGAGTTTCTTCTTCTTTCTTGCTGTTTTTATCTCATCTAGTTAGGGACATATATACTCATTCCTTTCAAACACAGTACCATTAAAACCAGAACCACTTGAAATATTCTCTAGATTCATTCTCTGGCCTTCCTGCAGTTCAGTTTCCCTTCGCTCGATTCTCTCCCTTCCAGTTTGATGTACTCGTTTCAGCATTCCTTGGAGCCATCAATTCTTGCCCTGGGTGGCTTCCTGTCCCTTCACCCTTGTACTCTCCCACATGCTTTTGAACTCTGGCACCGCTTTTCATTTGTTTAGACTGAGCTTTTTTGGCTTTGTCTCAAAAGGCAGAAGCATCAATGTTTTAGAACTGAATTCAGGCAGATTTCTGAGGGTTCTCAGACCATGGGTCACTTTATTATTTCCTCTGCTGGAATGCCTGTCCCCGGGAGAGTAGTAGAAAGTATGATACTTAAAAGATGTTTTATATTTTAAGGATGTTATATGTTATTTATTAAGTCTGATACATTAATTATTCTCTTGAGAACCGATTGTAAGCTGCAGCGGTCTCTTTAAATTGTCACTGCCTTCTGCATGTTGGTTTATTCCTCAGGTGGTAAAGGACCCTACTGGGGATTGATGTTTAATGCCCTGATAGCAACCTTACAAATTCTATGCCTACTTAGATGCTATTGTGACCTTCTGACCTTCCTTCCTTGCAGAGTCGAGAACCCGTTAACCTCCGGGCGGCCATGTTGGAGATGGTGGAAAGATTGAAGGACAAATGCAATGATCCAGCTGTAAGTGGAAATTCCTCTCATACACCCCAACCAACTCCTGCTTCTAACCAAAGGATAATAAGAGTGTGATTTTTTTATTTAATATTAATCATGTTTTGTTGAAGTACTCATGGACAGATATAGGTACATTGTCAAAACCTTTTTACCATTTATGCAAGAGACAGTGTGATAAAATTATAGCAATGAAATCTATTTAGTCTTACGTCGACCTTCGTATAACTTGTCTTAAGGGCCCTAAACTGAAGACAAAAGGAAATAGAGCTTAAGAGCAGGTGGGTGGGGGATAAACTAGTTGGAGATGCCGCTCTAACTCTTAGTCGGGTAGCTCTCTTCTTGCCTGGTGAGGGCAGAGTTCTTCTTAGGTTCTCTTAGTGCTTTTGCTCCAGTGGGGTCTGCCAGAGTTGGGAAAAACAGATGCACAGAGTTATGGCCCTACTGAGATTTCTTGTGTAGGTCATTGTGTTGTCTAGAATAACAGAACTATCTATAGCGTATTCAGGCTATATGGGTAGGCATCATTAGGGTTAGCATCTATGGCATGTTGCATTCCCCTGACAGAAAATCGCTGCTTTGTGAATTTACCTAACTGGTCGCCTAGCGTGTAAATAACCCATTCAATCATAGGTTGCAATTTGATGCATCTCGAGCATCCATGTTTTGACGGTCGGAGTTGTTCCGATTTCCATAGGCTGAGTATACAGATATTCTCTAAAGTTAGAGCTGATGCGAACCAACCGGCCCTTCCATCAGTGATAGATGGTTTTGTCCAGAAAAGCATGCCTCTTGTTAATTGTGGTGGTGATTTCCACTTTGTGAGATATTTTGACCGTATGTCACGCCAGTAGGTGCACGGGAGGAGAGCATTATATGATATATGGACAGTGTCTTTTTTTAGAGCAGGACATCTCCAGCATTTCAGGTCTTTTGTTAAGCCTGTCTTATTCAAGCGATGTGGGGGACAACTTAAATTCTGTAGAAAATACTATACAGATGTCAGTATAGTATTTTCTACAGAATTTAAGTTGTGCTTTGCACAGATTCCTGTCATGTTTTAGCAACATCTTATCTTAATCCAATTATAAATAGTTGTGTTCCAGTCTGTGTGTCCATCAGTGCCTCAAGTCTAGTAGTGGGACTTGAGAGCCTGTAGTCAGCATTATTTTGTAAAGTTCCGAGATTGTACCTTTTATAGGTGCCCCATGTGACCAGAAATTTCATTATAAGGGAGTCTGAAAGGGCTATTAGATCTGGGCCTAGGAGTTGACAGATACAATGCTCAATCTTTGAAAGCTCCACATTTGATTAGGAAGAAGATTGGTTTGTAGTTCTGTAAATGTCTTGAGCCTGCCTCCCAAAAGTAGGCGATCCAGGGAGAAGATTTCAGTTTTGGACCAAAATTGTGTGTCTTTCAAGTGAATTGCACCATTATGCCATAGCTGTGCTTTCTTGTGTATATTACTTTCCGTAGTGAGCACACTGTGTGCTCTGTGCCACACATAGGCCATCGCATGTAAGATGTTTTTTTCTTTCCTTTCTTTCCGTAGTCTTTGGTGTAATCCAGTGGTTCCCAACCTGTGGTTCGGGGAACCCTGGGGGTCCGCAAAGCCTTCTCAGGGGGTCCGCGAGAGCCTGGGAAATTAAAAAATATTTACAAATATTGACAAATTAGGTCCCCACCTTCCAGTAATGACTCAGGTGGGGGTCCCCGGATTCCCATGATGAGTCAGTGGGGTTCCCTGGGTTCCATTAATGTTAAAGTGGGGGTCCACAGAAATCAAAAGGTTGGGAACCACTGGTGTAATCTATTCTTATCTCCCTTTTCTCTATTATCCTGTTTTCTTTCTTAACCCACAAAGGTGTGTCTGATGCTGCTTGGATGTGCTATTTTAGCTGTACACTCTAGAAAGACACCCAATAAGGTTCTGCATGGGGGGGATTGGAGACTGCCACTTTCCTTGAATGCATGCAGTTTGGACATTTTGAGTCTGAGTTTTCTGCCCTGCCATAGAAAACACTTGCACAATTTGGATATTGTTTGTTGATGGTTTAAAAGAATCCGAAGTGAAATCTTAGCACAGATGTAGTTCAGGTGAAGCATAATATTCATTGTGAGTATTTGTGCTCTGCCCCACCGGGAGAAGTTGAGAAATGACCAGCGGGACATGTCTTTCTGGATCCCTTCAATAAGTGAACTAAGGTTGTGCATCACACCATGCAGTGCTCTGTTTAGACGGAACCCTGGATATTTGAGATGGTGGGTCGTGTACGTGAATGGGGAGCCTGCGAGTGGTATCTTAGTTGTTGCCGGGGCTAAGGGGAGTGCCTTGCACTATCCAGGTCTTGGGATAGGACCTCCAAATTAAGATGGGAAAAGAACTGCTCTTCTTGTTCCAAGGTGTTGTTACCCTCGGAGGAGCGTAAGGATCGATAATAATCTGTGAGGGCTGCCAGTATATCGGTGGGGTGTGTGATCAGAGCACCACAACCATTTCAAATGGCTGTATGGCATGTTGTGCCTTTTTTGTCTGAGCTAGAGTGCTAAAAGACATCCTGCCTTTTCCTGTATTTTGTAATGATGTTGCTGCAGACGGAACAGCTCCTTCTCAGCTTGAAATGTCAAAGCGAGAATTGAAGTTGTGTAGGCAAGGTCTATGTATATCCCTATTGCATCATGCTCTGAGACATTGCAAAGTGTGATATTAGTGTATTGTCTTTATATTTTTAACTAGTTTAAAAAATAATTTAATTTAATTTAACATTACTTCTTATGGTTTTATTTTAAGTCTATACCTCCTTTATTTTCTATGTGATGGTGTTGCAGTACCAATGGTTGGCCAAGTTTATTGCTGGACTTACTAGAAACGTGTAAAATACTACAGAAGAACAGTTTGTGAATACCACAAATTAGTAAATTTACTCAAAAGTGTAAAGTTACCTTTCTGAATCGGGCCTTTTTCTCTATTTGTGGGGCATGTCAGGGGCCGCAGGTCTGTCATAGAAAAGTCACGTATCAGTTCTGCAACTAGATGCTACTCCCTGGGGTTAGTAAGCGAGTAGCAGTCTGACTTATCTTAGTGTGGGTCTTGTACCAGTTAGCTATTTCCCCCTACTATAATTGTACTGCAGGGTGGGAATAATAGTGGTCTGGTGACATCTTCAAAGAGGTGACCTTTGTCGCCTGAAGGCGTATACAGAGCCAACTATCTGTTCGGTGCTGAATCTGGTATTTAAGAAAGACGGAACGGCTAAGAAAGGCATAACAGATATTAGGATCTGTCCATGTCTGCGTGACGCGGCGTGGAAGCCACTTCTGTATTGGAGTAACCACTCCTCCCTTCCAGTGTATCTAGGATGCATTATCCAGAGTTGTAGTCTGCAGGGATAGTAAACCTTTCACACCCATTTGTTGCAGAATATGCAGGAGTGCTATGTCTGGGGGGGAGATACTTTAAGTAGGAGAGTGTTTTGTTCTATATTGTGTGAGGGGGATCACTGACATTTAGCAAATCAATCACAAAAGCTTGACTGGTGGACATACAGGTGAATGGGTCTCAGGAGTATGCCTACATTAATTTGTTTAGGCATAGTTGGGGGCCAAGGGGGCAGGTCAGCAGAAAGTGCTCCATGACCAGGCATAACTGGGGGTTGGTTGGTTATGTCCTTGCTGCAGCACTGACGTATCGCGTCACCTAAACGTGTATGGAATTTGCGCGGGAGGTATGGAGAAGCACAGACGATTGTTCTTCTTTAGGATGATTATACTAAAATAAACTCTCTGATGCTGGAGATCGGGGTGGAACAGGCGTAACTTTGATTGGATGAGTCACTGAGGACGAAGTGGAGGAGTTTACCTGTGCCATGAGGCACAGCGATTGCTAGCGGTGATACGGAGGTGTTAGTGATGTGGTACATGCTCTGCCTTGGGAAGGGAAGGGGATGTGGGAAGGGATCATCTTGGTGTGACCAGAGTCTGGATCGTTAGTCATCAGGGAGGATGATCACCGGTTTCGTGTAGGGATACTCCTGTGCATTGATAGGGAATTTAGCTAGAATGTGTCAAATGAGCCCATTGTACCTATGTAAACCATTGTTGAGGCACAAGTGTCGGGAAACACACTCGGAACCCAAGTCGTCATACACTTCATCTTATCTCAATAGCTCTGAAACCTCATCTCAAGATTCATGGCTAAATTGAACTGCTGGGGAGAAGAGTGATATGAAGGCTGTTTTCTTTGGATTCTGTGACTGTGCTACCATTTTGAGAATGGGCTTTGCAGGAAGTCCCTACTTGTGGAATAAGAGATCTTGTTAGTTGGGAGATCTAATATGGGTGGTGTTGACTTAACCTTGCTAACAAGCGTCTCTTTTGGCTTTGATAATGTATTCATGAACATTTAAAGCCAAGCTTGATATCCCTCCTTTGCCTTATTGTCATATCCCCTCTACCCTTTGACCTTCAGTTGTCTACTTGTGTACCAAAGTGAGCTGTTTCTCTGAATTCAGGCCTTGTTCTTGGGGCTACCGAGTTAACACCGGCCTCACAGCAGACTTTGAAAGCATTCATTGTCTGATTTCCTGGTAAATGGATTTCTGTGTAATTCATGCCCTTGATTTGGCCTTGAGCGCCCTTTGAGGAATGTGAGTAAATCTGTAGCTGGGTATTGTCCACAATGAAGGATCTTTTCTGAACTATGGCACATTAGTAACCTTCAACCAGTTTGTTCTTATGTAGTCAGCAGTACTTTGTAAGGTTAGTTTGTACTTTCTGTGCACCCATTTGAACATTGGATGTGAGGAAAATGGGTTTTAGCCAATGCAAACTTGAAGATGTTCACTTTTTGATCTCTAGAATTTGCAGCACTGCTGTGCTACAAGTCTCCCTTATGGAGCCTCATCCTGATAATATTAGATTATGAGCTGCAGCCTATAGTCCTTGCCTTAAAATATAAGGCTAGCTGCCTGCGGTCAGCTAGGGTGGAGGGGCTCTGGTAGGCACCTGGGAGTCATCCGTAGGGTGTGTATGCATGCTGAGTATTTGTGTCCTCCTGTGTTTAGACAGGAACCTGCTTTGGAGATGTGGCTATAAAGATGCTGCCAGCCAGGGGTATAGATTGTAGGAACAGTCCTTTGAAGTGTACCGGGCTCCGGTAAGAAGAAGAAGGGAGCCTGACACCCCTTTGAACTACAAGGACAGTAATTCTCTCTGTTCTTGACTGCTTCTTCCTTACCCCGAGTTGCTACTGCAGATACATTTTTGTATTAACTGAATGGGTGTACTTTCTCTGTTCAGTAAAAACGTCCTTTGGAATGAGAGCTGTATGGTGTCCGGAGATGGAAGAACTGCCTGCTGGAGAAAAGGGACTGCGGGGCTACATGTCCCCGGAGGAGAGCCTGCCCTGTGGAATCATGAGCCCAGCTGCTTGGTGACCAAGGAGTGACCAAGGGGCTTGGGTTCTAACCCTGATGGAGGTGATGAGTCTGTCTTGAGGGAAGAATGGGTACTGGAAGAGGAAATCACTGCTGTGCAGGGATGACAAACGACTGTAATCATCTGCAGTGACCTCTAAAAGAGAAGCTGTTCTGTGTAATTAAAAGCTTTAAACCACATTAAAATCTGTGCAGTGGTTGTGGAGTTATGGCCCTTTGAAAGATTTGCTTGTGTGGAGCTCGTGTTCATTCCCTGCAGGGGCTCCATGGGATTGGGGCACGTGTGACAGCCATCTGGGGAGACACAAAGGCAGCAGCAGGCCCCAGGCTGGCCTGGAGAAATTACCTGGAGTATGTCTCTTGGGAGGGGGAAGGCAGATGAGCTGCGTGAGCAGGAGTCAGGCATCTGCGTAAAACCCTCATTGGGGTCTAGCTTTTGCAACATCTCTGGGTAAGGCTGACCCTTTTGCTTTCCCTCCTTAATTCGGACACTAGGAAGAGATGTGCTTAAGTACTTTTTCCACAGATGAAGGGACCTACTTTTCATTTTCAGTGCTTTGAAGCAAATGCTGAGACTTTAGTAATCTAAAGTCAGCCTCTCTTTATTGTGAGCTTGCTGTCTCGCAGGAATGTTCACCAATTCATAGACCTAAAGGGCTTCGTGGTGTGACTGAGGGCCTAATTACGACCTTGGCGAAGGGGATTACTCCGTACAAGTTCCATCATATCCTGTGAAACTTGTAATAAGGTGGACAGGATATCCATCAGGTTTGTGATGAAGTAATCCCCTCCGCCAAGGTCGTAATCAGGCCCTTAGTTGATATATATTGAGGGCATCATAAGAGCAACATAGCCAGACCATCCACTGCGGTTTGCAAGAGACCGGTCCTCCTTGATGTCTGCAGAGCTCACGGCCTGTTATCAAGACATCGCAAAGCTTCAAGGCGCTTGTACAGCTATTTGGAGCGGAGACGTTTCGCAGCCCCCGTCCCTCTGGAGTCGACAGTGCTAATCATCTTCTTTTTGCTTGGAATACATTGTTCATCAGAAGCACTTGAGTGTGAGCGGGGTATCGGCTTCACTCACACCAATGTAAATGTTTCCTTCTTTGGTTTGAGACTGTACTTCCATGTTGTGTTTCCTGACATTACATTATTATTAGAATATATTAATATGGCCCTAATTATGACAATGGCCGTATAAGCCGCCTACCGCCGCGGCGATGGGCGCCAAAAGACCATCGCCATGGCTACCATCCGTCCGCCAAATAATGACCACAGAGGACTCCCGCCACAAGAAAGGCAGAAATCCAGCTGTGGCCATACTAGTGCATGGTGGTAAGGTGGCGCTGCTACCACCAGCACCGCCACACCTTTAGACTGCCGCCAGCCGTATCTTGACACATGATACGGCCTGGCGGTGTTCTGCTGGTGGTCACTGCTGGCAGTAGCAGCGCCCCGTCCCGTTCCCTGCCGGAAGACCCTCTGGATGCAGGTAAGTTGGGCTTCCATCAGGGGAGGGGGGGTTGTTGTGTGTGTGGGGTTGTGTGCATGTGTGAGAATACGTGTACAGATGGAAATGTGAATGCATGTCTGCGTGTCAGTGTGAATGTGTGTACGGATGTGTGCGAGAATGAATGGATGCATGCATGTATGTGTGAGTGTGTAAGTGAGTGTGTGTATACATGGTGTATGTCTGAGTGTGCGTGAATGGGGGGGTGGGGGATCGGAAGGGGGGAGCGTGGATGGATGGTGGGTCGAGGGGGCATCTGGGGAATGTTTGGGGGGTGGGTGAGCTTCCTTCCAGTGACAGGGAAGGAATTTCCTGTCACTGGTAGGGCCAACCGCTATGGTTTTTGTGGTGTTGCGAAGGCCACAAAAACCATGGCAGTAGGCAGGCTCAAAATGCTGCCGGCAGTACAATAGCAGCCGCCGGGCTGGAGATTGTTTTCTCCGGCGGCTGCTACCGCCATGGTGGTAGGAACATTAAATTGGCGGGTTTGCTGTAGCCAACCCGCCAATGTGATAATGTGGCGGTATGTACCGCCACATTATCACCTACCGCCGGAGTCATAATGACCCCCTATATTTTTTCTTTTATATTGTTATAGCCTTTAATTAGGTTTGCAGGATAATTACATATTTGTGTGTAGTGTTTATTTTTGTATGCCCTCCTTCATTCCACTGCACGCTCCCTGACTTCCAGATTCTTACTGTGGAACTGGGAGAGAGACAGGTGCTGGAGTGAGGAGGCCTGAAGGGACGTTTCCTGTGAGTTGTACATTGGTGTTCTAACTTTAATAAATTACTGTTGAACTATTGGTCTCCGATACTTGCATCCGACTTTACAAATTTGGCGATCAGCTGGAAGCTGTTGGTACACCAGAGAAGAACTCCCAGTACATTTTGGCGGAATTTCTCATTTATGGGTACAGAACAACTTTTGATTCGTCCTATCGCTGGTGACTTTTGTGCGTTTGAATTGAAGATACTTTGTGCAGTTTCTGGAGAAACTGTACTCTGGAGCCATTACGTAACGTAGATTTAAGTTCTACTTACCAATGTTATTGGCCCACCTGTGGCTGTTTACAGCGCCATTTTACAAAATAGCTTGTCGTGAACATTGGCGTGCGGCTTCGAACGGTGTTGTTCAGCGTTCGGCAGGGTGCACTGTTCCTCGCCATTATCGACAAGAGATATCCGCTTTTGGAATACAGCATAACGTTCTCTGGTGTCCGCTTCACGCGCTGGACGTGTTTCTGTCACGTTTGTACGTACAGCCATATTGGAAGTATAGTTATCACTTATTCCTCAAGCTATTGATGCACTCACGTCAAGACGTTTCACTGCACCATTTTAGGAAACTGTACGTTGGCATTGTTGCAGTATAGTAACAGCGTAACAGTGTATTTTGTCCCGACCACATTTGTATTATATTACTATATTTCAATGGTTCGGCAACAGGCTTATATTTGCGCTTTTGGCAGTAAGTGAAGTATTTGATTTCTTTATTTTGGTTGCTATTCTCAGTGAATGAGTTCCTTCTCTGAGTGAAGTAAGGACACTGTATTTTAATTTATTCACACAACTTTCAGCAAACCAGTCCCTCTCTGAGAAGAAAGGACACTGTTGTGTATTAATTTTACTTCTCAGCATGGCAACATAAAATGTCACGCTTCAGCTCAAACAAGCATTCTGGCTAGCTGGTGGAAATCCATGTGTGAAATGGGTGGAATGGAAGGCTTAGTTTTTTTAACTTCTTGGAGACTATTGATGAGGATGGAAAAATGAAACCTGAAAAGAAAAAGATGGTCTTACATTCAGTTGGTCCAGAAGGGTTAAAAGTGTATGAGGAGATGACAAAATCTACAGGTGGTGAGAAGTGTAATGTTTTTGATGATGCATTAAGAGACTTTGATAATCATTTCGTCCCAAAAGTATGCATTGTTATTTTAAGATACAGGTTTTTCCACATGAAGCATGATTCAGGGGAAACAGTTGGCGAGTATGTAGCGGCCCATTAGGAAGTTGGCAGGGGATTTTAAATTTGACCACTTACAGGATCAATTAATCCTAGATCAAGTGGTCATGGATACCCATGATTCAGCAATTCAGGAGATATTATGGATAAATGGGGATGCTGATCTTAAAGACATTGGTTAGTAAGGTTAAAAACAAGGGATTCGGTAGATCAAAGAAAGGAAATGTTAAAGCGCAGAAGCCTGTTAAAAAAGATGGGTTAAAATGTTACCATTGCGGTAGTAGTTCACATTTAGCGTCTAGCAAATACTGCCCAGCGACAAAACAAAAGTGTTTGGCATGTTGTGTGGTTGGGCATTTTGCCAGAGTTTGTAAAAAGAAGAAGAATATTAAAGTGAAATGCGTGGGTGAAGGAAGTGAAAGTTCTAGTGAGGAGGAGAACAAGGTTAAGAAAGTCACGCATTGTGATTTGAACATCGTTGCAGGTCAAAACGTAACTAAGGATGTATTTATATTAAACATTAAGGAAAATTAGGGTAAGATCAAGAAAGAACCTCTGTGCTTAATGACTACTAGAGGTGTGATGGTACAAACGTTTGCTGACCCTGCTTCTCCTTTTCCTGTTGTAAATGAGGAAACATGGAATTCTAAACTTCAAAACAAGCTAGGGAACACATTATTGGAACCAGACATTAATCCAAATGGATTTTCAGGAGAAAAAATAGACTTGCTAAGATACAGAACTTTAATGTTTAGATTTTAGAATAGGAAATCTGTTGTAAGAGTGCACCTAGCAAAAAAAGGGCCCTCAGTACTAGGATGGAGAGACCTGGGCATATTGTCCTTGATCCAAGGTCCCCGGAGCCTATTATGATTGTTGACGATTGAGAGAATTTTGGGAATGAAATGTTTAAAAAAAATTCCAAGTCTTCAGTAGAGAAATTGGCATGTTAAAGGATTTTGAGCACTGTATTGTTTAAAAAAACAGTGCTTATCCTAAGATACACGGAGTGAGAAGTATCCCTATTCTCCTCCGGGAAGAGACAGAAAAAGAGTTAGAGAAATTGGTTAGTGCAGATATAATGGAGCCGTTTGAATCCGCCACGTGGATTTCTCCTGTTGTGGCACGATGGAACAATAATAGAATCTGTTTGTGTATTGATAGGTGCCACTTAAATAACAAAATTGTGATGCATACATTTCCCCTATGCAAAATTTTAGAAATGCTTACTCGGGTAAAAGATGCTAAACGGTTTTCTACCATAGATTTGTCAGCAGCTTATCACCAGCTTAGGTTAACCCCTTCACTGCCAGGCCTTTTCCCCCTCCTGTGCCGAGCCTTTTTTTGCCTATTTGGGGCAGTTCGCTCTTAGGCCCTCATAACTTTTTGTCCACATAAGCTACCCACGCCAAATTTGCGTCCTTTTTTTCCAACATCCTAGGGATTCTAGAGGTACCCAGACTTTGTGGGTTCCCCTGAAGGAGGCCAAGAAATTAGCCAAAATACAGTGAAAATTTAATTTTTTTCTAAAAAATGGGAAAAAGAAGAAGGCTTGTGGTTTTTCCCCCGAAAATGGCATCAACAAAGGGTTTGCGGTGCTAAACTCAGCAGCTTCCCAGCTTTCAGGGACAGGCAGACTTGAATCAGAAAACCCAATTTTTCAACTCAATTTTGGCATTTTACTGGGACATACCCCATTTTTTTAATTTTTTGTGCTTTCAGCCTCCTTCCAGTCAGTGACAGAAATGGGCATGAAACCAATGCTGGATCCCAGAAACCTAAACATTTCTGACAAGTAGACAAAATTCTGAATTCAGCAAGGGGTCATTTGTGTAGATCCTACAAGGGTTTCCTACAGAAAATAACAACTGAAAAAGAAAAATATTGAAATTGAGTTGAAAAAAACATCAATTTTTCTCTACGTTTTACTCTAACTTTTCCCTGCAATGTCAGATTATCGAAAGCAATATACCGTTACGTCTGCTGGACTCCTCTGGTTGCGGGGATGTATAGGGCTTGTAGGTTCATCAAGTACCCTAGGTACCCAGAGCCAATAAATGAGCTGCACCATGCAGTGCGTTTTCATTCTATACCGGGTATACAGCAATTCATTTGCTGAAATATAAAGAGTAAAAAATAGCTATCAAGAAAACCTTTGTATTTCCAAAAAGGGCACAAGATAAGGTGTTGAGGAGCAGTGGTTATTTGCACATCTCTGAATTCCGGGGTGACCATACTAGCATGTGAATTACAGGGCATTTCTCAAATAGATGTCTTTTTTACACACTCTCCTATATTTGGAAGGAAAAAATGTAGAGAAAGACAAGGGGCAATAACACTTGTTTTGCTAATCTATGTTCCCCGAAGTCTATCGATAAAAATGATACCTCACTTGTGTGGGTAGGCCTAGCGCCCGCGACAGGAAACGCCCCAAAGCGCAACGTGGACACATCCAATTTTTTTAAAGAAAACAGAGGTGTTTTTTGCAAAGTGCCTACCTGTAGATTTTGGCCTCTAGCTCAGCCGGCACCTAGCGAAACCTACCAAACCTGTGCATTTCTGAAAACTAGAGACCTAGGGGAGTCCAAGATGGGGTGACGCTGTGCGCGCGCTGACGTCCTCGGGTTGCCGGGGGGGGGGGTCGGGGGTGGAAGGGGAAGGTCTTCCCCTTCCATCCCCGCCTTGGGGTGAAGGGGGGTGCACGGGGGGGCGCGCTAGCGCTCCCCCAAGTTCCCGTGTGCCTTGGACGAGGTGACCTCGTCCAAGGCACAGGGGAACTGTACCCTTGGACGAGGTCACCTCGTCCAAGGCACAGAACAGGTTAAGGGAAGAAATCAAGTAGTACATAGCATTTATTACTCCTCCTGGATGCTTTCAATATAAGAGGACGCCTTTCAGTTTGTCTCGGCTGCAGCCATTTTCCAAAGACTCATGCATCAACTGTTTAAAAAGCACTCAAAAAGTAAGGTGCTTCCAGGATGACATTTTAGTTTTTGGCTGGGATAGATCCGAGCATGACAAGGTTTTGAACGAAGCTCTAATTACTTTGGAAAAGAGAATGGTTTCACTGTTGAGCATTCCAAGTGTAGGTTTGGGGTGCATTCTGTGAATTACCTTGGGCATGTTCTTATGTGGGGTGAAGCAGTAGCCACTAAACCCAAGTCGGAGGAGGCAATCAAGATTGCTCCACATCCTTCTAACAAGGATGAAGTCAGGTCAATTCTGGCATTGTAGGATTTTATGCAAAATGTGGTAAAGGATTTATGAGCAGGGTGTACAATATTAGACAGTTGCTTAGGAGCAAGGTGAAAGTTGTATGGCCTGATGAATGCATGATGGAATTCATAGCCAGAAACAATTCTATTGCACAGGCACCTGTGTTAATTTGCTTTAACCCTGATCTTAAGAATGTAGTCGGAGTAGATGGTAGTAATAAAGGTTTAGGTGGTGTTTTGTCACAAATTGATGAGGATTGTAAAGAAGCCATAGTTGTAACTGCTTCCCATGCTTTGTCACAAACTGAAAAGAAATTTTCAGTAATTTAGAAAGAAACCCTTGAATGCGCGTGGGCACTGGAACATTTTCAATCTTTTGTTTAGGACAAACAGCGTGTAGTTCTCAGTGACCCCATACATCTTGTTAAATTGTTAACTAATGAAGGTCTCTATAGCGCGTCTGCTAGGATAGCAAGAATGCGGATGCGATTACAAGATTTCATTTATGAGATTGTGTATGCACCAGGGAAAAGCAATATTATGGCTGTTTCTTTTTAGCTCGTATGCAAACAGACTTTCAGGAGTGTGACAGTAATGAATGGGATGTGTTACAAGTTGCATTGGTTCATAATGAAGGCATCTCTGGTATGAAAGAAGAGGCTTTTAGAAATGAATATGCCAATGGTGGGGATTTGCAACAGCCTATTGAGTGGCCGATGCAAGGTTGGCCAAGGAAATCCAGAGTTTCTAAAAATGTAAGATACTTTTGGCAACTCAAGAGTGAATTGTCGAAAGTTCATGTAACTGTTGTCAGGGGAGATAGAGCTTTCACACTCAGAGACCGCATAATGGAGATGTGCCATGAAGATCATTGTGGTGTTGTGAAGACTGAACAAAGAGTGGAGAAATGGTACCGGTGGCCTGGTATTGACATGAGTGCAGAGAGCATGGTCAGGAACTGTATAGTATGCGCTAACTCTGACAAATCATTAACGCCTTTAAGACCTTATATGTGTGAGCCTGTCATTCCAGAGAAATCATGGCATACAGTGGCTATAGACATTATGGGTCCTATTGGTACACCTTCAAAGTACATGATTGCTATGATCGGTGTATTTTCTGGGTGGCCAATTATCAAAACTGTAGAGAAAATAGATTCTGTGGAAGTATTGAAGTTCATAGACAAAACGTTTGTGGATGAAGGGTTACCTGTCCAAAATATCAGTGATAATTGTGTGCAATTTACAAAAGTTTAACCAAGAACTATTCAGTGAATCATAGAACCACATCTTTATACAATCCTAGTAATGGCTTAATTGAGAGATTTAACAAGATCTTAAGGAATGCCATACAATTGGCTTGTATGAATGGTGAAGATTGGGAGGTTCAAGTTTTTAAAACTATGTGGACTTATAACTACCAGCCATTAAGCACTGAAAGTATCTCATTTTGAAGTAATGAGGGGGTGGGCAAAAACAAAGGGCAATCCAGAATGGCTATTGCAGTCTGATACTTTTAATGTATCCTTTGATGAAGTCAGAAAAAGGATTATCAGCAAGCACAGGAGATATAAAGAAGTATTTGACCTCAAGAGGGGTTCTGGAAGTGTAGAAGTTTGTGAAGGTATGTGTGTCAAGGTGAAAAAACCATGGAAAGTGAAAAAAGGCTAAAGTCAGTTTTCAGAAGCTGTACAAGTGCCTAAGCTGTTATGCAGTGCTGTTATTTTGAGTGATGGGGAGATTTGGAACCTCAAATGAATTGCTATTTTCAAGGGGAGCAGTAATTTGTATTAAAAAAAAAAGTGATCGGTGATGAAGTGGTAAATGGGAACAAGGAGGTGGACCTGGTTAATGGTAATGGGGTGGAAGAAGGTGCATATTTTGCTGGGTGCAAATGATGTTATAGCGACAGAAACCGAGGTTGAGGATGTTCAGGTAGAGGAACAAAAGGAAGCAGAGGAAAAGCGATAAATACGTAACAAAAAAGCAAGTGTCGCACCGAAGTGGTTGGCGGATTTTGTGTGTGAAACATACGTATTTAGATTATGCACATAGTATGTGAGTTGTCTTATTTTTCATTCGAAGAGGGGAAATGATTGTGTTTTATGTTTCCTCATTCTGTTCTTTATGTAGTGTTATAGCTTTTAATTTTTATCTACAACATATATATATAAAATTGTTTTTTGTGTTTTTATTATTCTCTAAAAGGGGAAGATGTGTTGTGTTCCCTTACATTACATTATTAGAATATATTATTATTATTATTATGTTTATCATGTATTGGTATAGCTTTTAGTTTAGGTTTGCAGGATAATTACATGTATGTAGCGTTTATTTTTGTATGTCCTCCTCCATTCCACCGTACGCTCCCTGAGTTCCAGGTTCTTACTGTGGAACTGGGAGAGAGGCAGTTGCTAGAGTGAGGAGACCTGACAGGACGTTTCCTGTGTTCTGTACATTGGTGTTACAACTTTAAAAAAGGTCTTTAGAGTCCACTCCATACTGCTGGCCAGACTCTGCCTCTGCCTCCTCTTAAACAGTGTAAGTGGTGGTTGTGGGGCTGTGAGGGGGTGTGCTGATTCTGATCTCATTGTGACCCTCTCCCCCAGCCACATCAAGTCTCACCCTCTTTAGAGAGTCATTCCTTGGAGCACAGTCTCTCTCGTCCTGCCTCAATTCTCACCCCTTGGAGCACAGTCTCACTCTTGCCTTGCCTCAATTCTCACTTTTGGAGCACAGTCTCACTCTTGCCTTGCCTCAATTCTCACCCCTTGGAGCACAGTCTCACTCTTTCTTTGCCTCAATTCTCGCCCCTTGGAGCATAGTCTCACTCCTGCCCTGCCTCAGTTCTCTCTTTTGAAGCACAGTCTCATTCTTGCCTTGTGCAATTCCCATTCCTCAGAGCACAGTCCGGGGTGTGGAATTCCTATAGCTGGACACCTAGGACATATTGTTCGGGGTCAAGGACAAGAAGTTTTCAGGTTTATTTTGTCCTTGGGACAAGTAGGCCCAACCCCCTGCAGCACAAACCCTTTAACTGCCAATTTACTGTGCCACATTACAGAGCAGGAAAAGGAATTGTCTGCATTTGAGATAATATTTGTGTCCATATGCTAATGCTGTTCGAACTTGTATTTATGGTTCAATAACGCAAAGCCTTTGTTATTAGGGTGATGTTCTAAACAAATATTGTAAGCTTGGACTGCACTACCAGCAGTGGTTCCAGTAAAAAAAATGTGTACACGCATTTGCGAAGTTTAAAAATATGAGGCTACATATAATGCTCCCAGAATGCTTTCTGATTAAATGCAAATATCATCAGAAGCTTGAATGCAAGCTTGATGATGTTTTGATTTCTAAATAAGATGCTCACAAAAAAATCCGACTAGGAAAAAAAGCTTTGCCAAACTACTGTCAAATTTTAGGTAGCATTTCTTTAGTGAAATGTGTTGATGCATGCTAGTGTTTCCAAAACATACTCATAATGGAAAGTCAGTGTAACCAGTTTCAACAAGGTTATGGGAAACATAAATATAAACAAGCACTGGCAAAGCCAATAGGTCCGATACTGGTGGTCAGTCTTTTGGTTTTGTCAGTGCATGTCTTGTTTTGACATGGCTTCTGTAAAACTGCATTGTTATGGGAGATGCTGGGCCTTTGCCATTGTAACAAATATTAGCAAAAAAGCTAAAATATATTTTGATCGCAAAAAGCACACATTGCCACAGTAATTGCTGGCACTGAACAAACCTCCTTTGGATGCTGATATGCTCCTTGTGAAAGAGCGGATTGCAATCATTGTAATGTAATGTAATGTAACATGGATTTGTAGAGCGTGGAACTTGTCACCTGTGAGGGTATCCAGGCGCTGAGTTAAGAGCGGTTTCTGCATGTAGGATCAGTCACAGTGAAGCAAGTTGATAGATGGAGAGAACTTATTTTAATAAAATAAAAGGTATTGGTTAATGTCAAATCTAATTAGGGGGCTAATTCTTAAAGAAAGTCACAAAAGTGCACCCATGGTGTATGTTTTTGCATTATTGCAGTTTTGCGTATTTCATTAATTCACAAGAATTTACAGAAGTGGACCAGGAAATCGTACTCCTAGAAAATATGTGTGAACTGTATTTTAGCACGAGCAAATATGCAGGTGCAGATTTGCTTATGCGAAAATCTGTTGAGCATTTATAAGTTCACTTTCCCTTTAAACACTTTTTTCCTGACCCTGAAAGAAGTTTTACTGCTGACCCTTGACAGGAGTAAATTTCCTACTTTTCTCAGTATGGGGAATGATTAGAGAAAGTCTGTTGAAAACCCTTTAAAAATGGAAGTTAATAGGTTTGAACAGACTAAAAAAGGCATTCAACCTTAGAACTATTGGTTACCGCTAACTCCTGCTCCAGTATGTAGCTCTACGGAAAGGTGGCAAAATAAAGAAATTGTTAGTTTTCAAGCACTACTATAGTACGGGCAATGGCATAATCAGAGAGGCTCTTAAATAGTGAGCTTACTGCCATATTTTGTCTCTGCACTAGGGACACAAAGTTTTTTCTTTACAGGGCAAGTAGATTTATGAAGCAACCTGTCCCATGAACAAGCAGATATTTGATTAAATTCCACACCCCTGACAGTCCCACTCTTTCCCTGCCTCAATCACCCCATTGACTTTAAGAAAGTCCCTCACTGGACACCACCAAAGTTGGGTAAACTCTTTGTTTCTCAAATCTCCCTTATGCTGTATCTTTTGCAGTTGAAACTCTGGCCTCCCAGTCTCTTCATGTCTGTTACAGGTTTTGAAGCCATGACTTTTAGTGATAATAGGAACTTCACAGTCCCTCCCTGTCACGTGTCTGGCCCTTCAAGCATTCAGTTACACATATGGTGCCCTCTTGGTCCCTCCATGTTGGTTCCGCTCCTAAATCCTTGATTAAAACAGGTAAGGTCCTCCTGGTTCATCTGGGTGGGTCCATCTCCTGAAGGCTTTATTTGCATTGATCATGGCCCCTGGTTCCTCTTTGTTGGCTATTTTACTGTTAGGACCCTCACATCCCGGCCACACTGGTCCTAGCTCTTAGAGCCTTCGTTTACAGTTCTCACATTGATTGGATCCTTTCTGTTACTCCAAGCCTGTTCTGGTTCCCAAAGTCTTATTGGGGTCAGTTTTGGCTCCTAGAGCCTTAATTTGCACATATAGGGCCCCTCTTGACCCCTCTGTGTCCGTTCTTGCTCTTAAGCTGTGTTGGTTTTTGCTATTAAAGTTCCAGCTTCTTGAGTCTTGATTTGCACAGATTGGGTCCCTCCTGTCCTTCTTGTCAGTTCCAGCTCCCAAAGCCTTGAGTTTCACTGGTAGGGCCCTCTGATCTCTCTGTGGCTGTTCTGGCTTTTGAAGCCTATGCTTGTGCCTTGTGTTCTCTCATTGTCTCTTCTGGCTCATACAACCTGATTTGCACAAATAGGACCCTGCTCCCTAGGTGTTAATTCTCCTAGATATGTAGGTACACAAGGCCTTGATTTGTGCAGCTAAGGCCAGTCACGGTGCTATGTTCATTCTGTCCTCGAAGCCTTGATTTGTGCAGATGTGGCCTTACGGTCTCTCTGTGTCCGTTAAGGCATATGAAGGCTAGGCTTGCTCCTCCTGGTCCCTCCTTGTCTCTTCTGCCTCATATAACCTGATTTACACAAATAGGCCCCTGGCTCTTTGGTGATGTTCTTGCTCTGAGATGTAGGTTCACAAGCTTTGGTTTGCAGAGCTAGGGGCAATCAGGGTAACTCTGTGTTGATTGTGGCTCCCAAAGTTTTGATTTGTAGAGGTGGGACACTGTCTGCCTCTCTATGGTGATCTAGCAGTTTGAGCTTTGTTTTGCACAGATGTGGCCCTCCTGGTCCTACT
Organism: Pleurodeles waltl; assembly: GCF_031143425.1. Classification (NCBI taxonomy): domain Eukaryota; kingdom Metazoa; phylum Chordata; class Amphibia; order Caudata; family Salamandridae; genus Pleurodeles; species Pleurodeles waltl. Next base: position 73,170,887 of record NC_090440.1, on the reverse strand, counting down.
TGTTAGTTCAGGCTTCTAGAGGCTTTATTTGCAAAGATTGGGCTCCTCCAGGTGCCTCAGTATCTGCCCTGGCTCTGAAGATTGATTTGCCGAGATAGGTTTGTCAGTTAAGGCTCATAGAGCCTTTATATATATAAACATGGCCCTTGTATGTCAGTGCTGGCTCTGAAACCTTGATTTGCTCTGACAGGGCCATCCTTGTTTCCTGGTGGTGTTGTTGGTCTTAGAGCGCCAGCTTGTCAAAGTTGATTTAACCAGTTGGGCTACCTCAGATCCTCGGTGTTGGTTCCAGCCTCTCAAGCTTTAATTTACACAGATTGGACCTCCTCTGTAATGGTTCCAGCCTTGGAAGCCTTTATTTGCACAAATGGGGCCCCTTTAGGTTCCTTAATGGCAGCTCCAGTTTATGAAGCCTTGAGTACCTTTGGATCCCTCAGCATGAGACCAAGTTTCTCAAGCCTTGATGTGCACAGATGCACCCCCCCCCTTTCAAATCCCTTAATGTCATTTTCAGAATCTCACACATATAGGGCCCCTTGGGATCTATTAGTGTCAGTTCCAGCTTCTCAAACTTTGATTTGCGCAACTAGCACCTCTTTGGGATTGGTTATGACCCCTGAAGCCTTGATTTGCACAAATATGGCCCTTGTGCTCCCTCAGTGTAATTATTAACTTCTCATGCCTTGATTTGCACAGATGTGACCCCCTAGGGTCCGCCGGCGTCATTTTCTTCTTCTCAAGCCTTGATTTGAGTAGATGGGACGATCCTCCGTGTTGGTTGTGTCCCATGAAACCTTGATTTGCACAGGTGGGGCCCTCCCCTTGGCGCTTGGCCTGGTATTTTTAGCCTCTGTATCTGGAAAGCTAGTGTATATAGATTGATGGTTCCGACTGTTCAAGCTTCTGTACGGTCTTGGCCCGAGTCCCACATCTCTCACATCTCCGTCCTCCTCGGTTGGTTTTGCTCTATAATTAAGAGATGCTAGCGGCCTGAGTGCAAGCGGCTGAGACCGCAAACTGGGCCAGAGCCTACCCGCTTCCTCAGCTTTCAAGGCGCAAGTCTGCACATCCGTCTCTTTCTGCCTATTAAATAATGGCACCACATTAGTGCCTCTGCCTGCCTGCCAAGGGCTAGCACTGATGGCGCGCACTGCATTGAATAGCTGGGCAGATATCTAAGTGGGTTAAGCTCTTGCCGCACTGATGTCTGAGTAAATCACTGACTTGGGTTTGAATCCCGGTATGCCATGGCCTGCCTTTTATCCTTCTAAGGTTCATAAATCAAGGAAATTTCACTAAGTAGTAATACCATCCTACCATATTCCAACAAAGAGGAAGTGAGAAGTGAAACTGAGTTCGCTCGCCTTCCCAAAAATCTCACCATTCAGAAACAGCGAGAGGGAACCCCTACCGTTCTTAGCCTATCTCTGTATCTGTCCAAGGAGATCACACTATGGTGTTAAAAAGACTCTCACTCACTGGTATGCCAAGTAACAAACTTCATCACAGAGTCTTCGTCCAGATACCTTGTGTATCTGGAGGGGCTCAACCTTGATAGCCAATAATTATTTAGTTATTGGACGGGATCCAAGATTTAAGATAGTCTAGGTTGTCCTAAGGGCTAATTTTATTCTCAAAGGGTACCCTGACGAAGTTAAAAAGAGGTGGGGATGCACTAAGAAAATTAGGGCCCGATTTAGAACTTGGCAGATGGGTTATTCCGTCACAACGGTGACGGATGTCCCGTCCGCCGATATCTAAATTACATTGTCTTCTATGGGATTTAGATTCGGCCAATGGGATATCCTTGACCGTTGTGATAGAGTAACCCATCCTCTGAGTTCTAAATTAGGGCCTAAGTATCCTTTGTAAGTCTGGGTCAACATGTTTTGCTATCAAACCAAGGCCTCACTGGGCTAGTTGGCTTTCTTCAGGACCTCACAAGGAGGATCTCGTTAGTATCCTGTGTGTGCAATCGATTAAGAAACGTCCATTCACCGTAGTCCTATGTGCCATACATACCAACTCATTTGATCTCTATGTTTGCACTTCTTTACTAAAATAATATTTAGAGCTCTATGAGGATAAGCAGACAGGTGGACCTTGTAGTCAATCTTTCATCCCTAGTATATGGTGTCGGAAATGCACCCAGGTCCTGGAAGTTAAATGCCACCTACAGCAGCATCTGCAGCATTTGCAGTCCCAACCACAGGCCTGGCCTGTAAACATTGGCTATAGGCCTACCATGTGTTGGTTGAATGCGGCAGCCTAAATAATTTCTGTCAAAATAACCACTTTTGATAAGCAACATTACATCTTGTCACCCATGAGGTAGGGTCCCGATATTTAAGATTGGAGGCCAGCTGACGGATCCTTGGAGCCCACTTCTTTGTCCTGTTACAAGAGGGGGCTCCTCTCAGGTCAAAGACAGCAGGCCCAGTCCTCTTCATATCTTATGTAAAAAAATATATATATATTAAAACGTACTATATTTTTCTAATTCTGTTTGGGATTTTTATTGTTGGTAGTTTGACTTTAGAACTGTTTCAGTACTGCATAAATACTTTACACTTTGCCCTAAGTTAAGCCTAACTGTTATCTGGCAGAGCTACCAGGGGGTTGGGATCAGATTTAATCAAGTGACTTTGTAGTTCAAACTGACAAGTTAGTGTTATTATTCTTTGAGGTGGGTGACTGCCCACCCCAAATAATAGTCCACTTTTATTACAGTCCCCATCTCTGAACCTTAAAAACATTTACTACTCCTTAACGCTACCCATCCCTGAACCCTTACAAGACCTTAGTGCGATTTAACTCTATCCTTCCTTGAACCCTGAATACTCTTACATCCTCTTAATGCAACCCATCCATGGACCCTAAAAAAATAGTTACTACTCCGTGACACTACCCTCCCTAGAGCCCTCCTTAGTACACTTTAATGCTACACGTCCTTGAAACCTACAAATTGGTTACTACCCCTTAATGCTACCCTTCCCTGAACCCTAAAAACACTTATTTCCACCATCCCTGCACCATTAGAAGACCTTCCTATTTATTAATACTACCTTTCCTTAAGGCGCTACATCAAACAGCCAAAAAGCTTCAGTGTGTTTCATCTTAGAGCCTGAAAATGTTTAATTAACTTAAACCACACCAAAGAGTAACATATCAGATTGACCCTGATTAAGATAATTGGCGCTGAGTCCAATGAACACAGAATAATTCTAAGTGTTGCAATAAATTAAGCTACAACTGCCTGGTAGAAGAATGCATTGTATTTTTCAGCACCCAGCCCTGCTTGCAATTTAAATTTTTCCTGTTCCATTCCAGTTTGCCAGGGCTAATCCTCACCAAAAGCACACACAGCACTTACTTTCTCAGGTTTCTCCTAAATATTTCTAGCACATTTTAATGTGCCTAAGTACCACAAGCACATCAAACGTTTTCAAATATGAGAACTTTCCCAAGGTGCTTTGCTATCAAGACTATGATCAGTATTTGACACAAACAATTAAGATGTGGCCAGTGAGCTAAACTGCATCCCTCTTGGAAAAATATGAGTTGTTGCCAGATAAATTATTTGCTGGGCACAGGTCAGACGTCACTCACCACCCTTCGCGTAGTAGTTCTGTTATACAAGAAACACTTGGAGATGTGGTCTGCAGTGCTTAATTTGAGCCAGTGATTTCCGGTGCGGGGCACTAGCACACATGTTTGAGGGCCAGCACTCATTATTCTGCCTCAAGCATTTGTTGTGAGCAAAAGACACATATGGGAAACACGGAGGAAGAGAAAAACAAACAAGCATCTGCAATGCAATGGGTCTCGAATTTGCATGAGTTAGAGCTATTAGCGTTATAAATCCCTAATTGGATTTTTCTTGCCACATAACTTGAAAATAAAAAGTAAAACAGTTGACCTAAGGGAGCCGATTCACAGTGCCACGTCCGCCATTAGCATGAGCGTGAAGGAGAGACACAAAAGAAAAAAGAAATCCGCTCGTAGTCAAACTTCTCGGCAAAAGTGCAATTATCCATGTAACAGGTCGATGGCCAAGGCGGTAACAAAACTGCCCCAAGGAGGGACAAACGTAAACTATTTACCAATGATAACAAAGGATTTTTGAAAGGCAAGCCCATGAACCAGTGATAGTGATGGGCGTGTGGTGGGCGTGGTTAAAAGCCCACAGATAGATTACAACAGGCCAGAGCGCTTGTGCGCTCGACCTAAAAAGCGTCACAAAGGGAGAAAGCTGCAAGAGTGAGCTGAATGGGCAGGGAGTGGCTGTAAATGGATTAAAGAGGCCCGAGATGGCTTCAGGGTTACGCTGCCTCAGTATTCTGTGCTTGCATATTTAATTACAGCAGCCTTGAGTTTAAGAGCAGGTCTTTGGGCAATGGCACGTTTTTATTTGCAGATTAAGCCCTGGTGGTCTAGTGGCGAAGCTGCCAGTTTTTGAACCCAGAAATGGTGTTTCTGGACAAACCCCTCTCAAATCTCCATTTGCCTAATCTGTAAATATGTACAATACAGTTGTGCACCTCAGATATGTAAGTTGTCACTTGACGTATAGGATCTGGTATTGTTCCCAAGACCTTCATAATATACTGTGCTCCATAGTCCCTTCCCCCCACCCGCTAGGTAAGTGCTTTGTTTACATGCATTGGGATTGCGTGTGTAATTCACCATATTTTGTGTAAATAAGCTCTTGGGGAGAAAGTCCTCTGCATGGCTGAGGCAGTGTGTCACAGAAACCTAGAAAGCTTGGTGAGATGCTGGCAGTGATGCACAGCTGCTGATGGCCGGGCTGGCATTACGGATCTCTGCAAGGACAGAGAGGACGAGTGTGACTCAATCTGTGGCGTCAAGGATGCGACCTGGCCCTGACAGTCATCCCTCAAGGAGTGCTACCCATGCAGCTTTGATTCCCCCATGAAGACGAGTGCCTAGATTTGGAGACACCAGTGCTATACGGACCAGAAAACCCCCCATTTATTTTCAAAGCTTGTGCAAATCAGGAAAAGAAAAGGGTCCAACAAGCACCATCCATACAGGGCTCTCTACAAAACTTCCCAATTAAATCCAGGAATGCTGTCGGGAAAGTACTGTTCACGAAAACTGTAAAAAGAGCAATGTTTATCCAGTTTGCTAGCTTCAATGGCGCCTAGTATGCGTTCCAGCACATCATTTTTCTCGGTCAAATGTTTCCCGCCTTCACATAATGACAGAATTACAGAATGATCCTGTGCATGCCCCTCGGTCATCATTTTATAACACTACTCATGGATAGAGGGGTCACTCAGCATCATGACAGAGGAACATTTCAAATGCGACAATCCAACACAGGTATGCGTGTGGGTTGAGCACATGGCTACCCTGGAAAGGTCTTTTCCTCCCCATCCTGACTCAAAAGGACATCAAGGGAACATTGATGTTTCGGTCACTGGGGAGGAGGCCGCACTGAAGGCTTGCTGATCTTCTGCTCCATGGTCAAGATGGGTCTTCAGCAGGGCATGTGGTGGGCAGTCTCCCAAGCTGCAAAACCACTCAGGACAGCCATAAAAAAACACTTTCCAAACTCATTTCAAGGTCCTGTGAAGCTGAGAGGCTTTCAAACCCCGTTGCAAATGAGTAAAACAACAAATAGACCGTTCACTAACAGCTGGAGGAGGAATTGTTCAACTTTTGTACAACAAGGCATCATTGAATCTTTATTGTAGCTGTTGGCAACGTTGCCCACTCTGTGGGAGAAATCAGAAACTGTGTGGACATAAAGCGCCTAAGACGTCGATACAAAGGGAAAGACATTTGCCTCCATGCATAAAGTACAAAATCACAATTCATTAATTGGGTGAAGCTTGCCTAATCTCAAAAGTTGCCCTCAACATGGGGTGTAATATTTTCGAATTGGAAGAACCATCTAGAGACATCATGTTTGCCACATGTCCTATATGCCTAATTTTTATCATACCACTGGGAACAGTGTGTTCTAAAAAAATAAAATTTGAAAATGGTCTGTTACATACACAACTTTCTGAACTACAGTGATGATATCCTAGTTTTTGGCATAAGACACACTCAGCTTAGACCATAGTCTACAGTGCTGTAGTAGAAACCAGCGTGATGCTCAACAAAGACAAGCGTTAAACAAAACTAGTTTTTGTTTAAATTCTATCCACATAATCTGTTGGTTTGACTTTGGTCAAAACCTTAATTAGAGTCCACGCTCCTTCTAATTGTATATTGTTTTCTAAGGATGGCTGTTTGCTATGTCAGACACAATCCACAGTTTGCCTCTCTCATTGCCACTAAGGACATCCCATGAACCTAAGCCAGAGCTTCACCTGGACTGAGGAATGTCTGTAAGTATTTGACACCATCAGTAAGATGTCCTATTTCTACCCAGAACACCATACAGTCTAGCTGTGCACCAACTTGGTCCTGATGCATCTGGATGCAGCATAACGTATGCCAGTGGGAGACAAACTGGTCCAAAATGGCATGCATCCAAGCAGAGGAAGAACGTTTTGTTGTAACATGAGTCTGCAAACATGTTTACCTGTTTCCTTATTGGAGGAAAGTCACAGCATTGATCACAAGGCACTGGTCTCCATCTTTGGAAATCCCAAAGCCATAATGCCTCTCTAAGTGGAAAGTTTGGTCTGGGTCCTCAGTCCTACCATCCCAGTGTGTTATCTTAAGGTTGGGGAGATGTAGCCTCATCTCTGCTGGTCATCACCAGGAAGTGGTTCAAGAATGGAAGTAGGCGGGCTGGGGGAGGTCTGCAAAACCACCAAAGAGAGGCACTACAGCTCATCTAATAGTGTGCATGCCTGTGCATGCCTAGCTTTGGCTTGCTCTGTTTCTTGCTCAAATGATATCTACTTTAGATTGTTCACTATTCTAGTGACCTGTATTTACAAGTGTTATTTTTATGCACGTTCTCTGTGGCTGTGTTCTAATGATGGGGCCTCACAAGTGCCCTTTTAATCTGCGTCCTCTGCCTGCGTTCTAATGGCATGTTCTTACCAATGTGCTTTTAATCCATCTTCTCTGTGGCTGCCTTCTATTGGCTGGTTCTCACTAGTGCTCTTTTATCTGTGTTTTCTGTGACTGCCTTCTGTTGGCTGGTTCTCACTAGTGTTCTTTTATCCATCTTCTCTGTGGCTGCCTTCTATTGGCTGGTTCTCACTAGTGCTTTTTTATCTGTGTTCTCTGTGGCTGCCTTCTAATGACATCTTCTCATGAGAGTTATTTTTGTGTCGATGTTTCCTGGGGCTGCAGCAGTTGCAGCTACACAGGGACAGAAGTTGCACCACAGCCCCTAGCTGCAATAAGTGAATGAACACCAGTGATCTGTCTGAGAGGTGGGCAAGCCATTGGCAGCTCGAGCCAAGCTTATGCCATGCTCGAGTCTGAAGGCTGGTCCTGTTGGAACATCGATCTTATACCAAGGCAAGCTTTCACGCGGCTCCTGCCTGCCACCCTCTCTCTGCCCTCATGCACAAAGAGGTAGAACAAAGCATTAACATTTGAGGGAAGAAGATGGACAAATAGATACCCATTTAGTGGTTCATTTGTACAAACTGAAACAAGAAAACCTGAACTAATCCAGGCTTCCCCGCTTACACAAATTGTGTGATTGTAAGCAAATATTTGATTTTACTGATCCTCCTTTTTCACAAGTGTTCCATATGAAAGCACCTTCAAATACATGAGTTGAGAATACCAGTTGTACAAAAACCAATTGTGTTTGATTTAAAAAAACTATCTTTCTCTTTGTTTAAGAATGTGGTTCACATAACAACTGTGCCTCTTAGTTTAATAATGGCACTGTTGCCAGGGCGAGGAACAGTACTAAGTTCAAGTTTAAAGACTATGGGGGTCAATATGACCCCGGCAGTAGGTGATAATGTGGCGGTAGTACCACCAACAGGCTGGCGGTACACACCGCCACATAATGACATTGGCGGGTTGGCTGCAGCCAACCTGGCAATTTACCATTCCTACCGCCGTGGCGGTAGCAGCTGCCGGGCCAGAGATAATAATCTCCAGCCAGGCGGCCACTGTTGTACCGCTGGCGGCATTTTGAGACTGCCTACTGTCATGGTTTTCGTGGTGTTTGCAACACCACGAAAACCATGGCGGTAGGGCTCACCCACTCCCCTCAAACTCCCCCTCCCTTCACCCACCCCACTTCCGATCCTGCCACCTCATACATGCACACACTCACAGACACGCACCACGCATGCACACACACTCACACTGGCATACACGCATTCTTTCAAGCATGCATCCATTCATTCTCGCACACATCCATACACACATTCACAGTGACATGCAGACACTCATTCACATTTCCATTTGTACATGCATTCTCACACATGCATACACCCACGCAAACAACAGTACACACAGTCGCATTCATGCAGACACTCACACATTGATGCACACTCCCCACACAAACACACACACAACACCCCCGCCCACCTCCCCTGTCAGAAGCCCAACTTACCTGCATCCAGGGGGTCTTCCGGCAGGGAACAGGACGGGGCGTTGCTACCGCCAGCAGCGCCCACCAGCAGAACACGGCCAGGACGTATTGCGTCCAACTGGCGGCGGTTTACTGGCGTGGTGCTATTGGTGGTAGCAGCGCCACCTTACCACCATCCGCCAGTATGGCCACAGCCGGATTTCCGCCCTTCTTTGGCGGGAGTCCGGCTGTGGCCATAATCTGGCGAACGGTTGGTAGCCGCCGTTATGGCAGCCGTTACTGCAGCGGTGGGTTGCTTATACCGCCATTGTCATACTGTGGGCCTATATCTTTTAATAATTACTTTTCATTGCAGTACTGTAATCTGACTTACTAATGTCAAAGGTTCCACATGTTAAAGAAATGCACTTTTTTCAGTTTTATAGAGACTTTGGGTGTGATTTATTAGAGTTTGGCATACAGGTTACTTCGAGTTACTCCACCACAAACGTGGCAGATCCCATAGCCAGCGTGTTACCATGTCAATGGGATATAATGGTATTGTAATACGGTGGATGAGATTGCCGTCATGTTTGTGAAGAAGTAACCCCATCCGCCAAACTCAAAATCAGGCCCTAACTCATATTTTGCATGTTGTATGGTTTACATGGCAAACATTTTGGTCAAGCCCAGGCTCCAAGTACCAAGCCAGACACTTGGCTCGGCTCTGGCTGGCCTGTTAATGTTTTGGCTCGCCCTCATCTGTCTCAGTGTCCGCACGAACCCCAATAGTATACGTAGACACCACAGTGTCCGGCTTAGCCCGCAGCGTGCGTGACACTGCTCACTGTGTAATTGGCGCGCTTTTCCACAAGGAGAGGGTGCAGAATCGATAAAGGGATCCAATTATGTTTTATAGGTTTTTTTCTGCAAGAGATAATGTGTCCAATTACTTACTGTGCCGGAGGCATACGGGGAAGTGCTGGGAGGACCACGCTCTGGCGGATGGGTGCAGGATGCAGGAGTGCATTCTCCTGGGTCCTAGAGTTCATCTTCCATAGGGTATGCTGGGGGGCAGGGCAGGGTATGAAAGGGTGAAGAAAAGCTGTCTGGACGCAAGGACCATCACACCTAAATTTGCGAATAAGCTAGCCTTTCTCAAAAATGTACATATATGGGACAGTGTGCAGCAATGAAATGTCACTGGTTCATAATTGGACAGCTTACTGTGATGAAAACACCCTGGTGTAGCTTGGTCAGTAAGACTGGGGGATGCAGGGGAATGGTGTGAGCATCAGATTTCCCGACAATCAGACTGGCGTACAATGCCAAAATACATTATACAGGGCGCATGGGAGGGACTAAAAGGGCAGTGGAAAATGAGAGGAATGGAGATTAGCAGGGGTATCAACTGAGGAATATACAATATTTTGTAAAATAATCAACATGTTTGAAGGCTTTCAAAGCAGAAAGGGAAAGTGTGTGCACGTTTTCCTCTGTCTATGTAGAGATTTGTTGTGAAATCACACAGACATCTCGCCATACCCGACTGAAAGCCTCTGTACCCAACTAATTTCCAGAAAATACATTTATTAAGGGGGTGTCACACCCCAAACACCCCCCCTGAAGCTACGCCCCTACCTCACGCCCACACACTTCTAAATGAGGTCGCGTGCACTGGTGGATAGCCTATAGGTAGAAATTCTGATTACTTAAGTACTCCAAGTATTTTTAAGAAGTATAGTTTACTGTGTTGACGAACCACGAGTTTATAGATGGAGTAGGAGTCAGTGGTGAAAAGCCCCCATGCTCATAACTGAGTATCTCAATGTGGTGAACAGCAATGTGTTTACAAATGGGATAGAGTACACTGGTGAAAAGCCACATACTGCGTGGTGAAAGGTCAGATACATATACATGGGCAGCGTGCAGGGGTGAAAAGACACATTTTTCTGAACCGGATGGTGTGCACTGGTGAAACGCCAGGTTGTTCATAATCTGGATAGTGTACAGTGGTGATAGTCCACGTTTTTATACACGAGATGGGTTATAGTGACGATGAGGCACGTATTTATAAATACGATGAGTCACAGTGGAAGAGAGCCACATGGTTTTAAATGGTGAAAATGTGTGTGTTCATAACTTAGTAGGTCACTGTGGTGAACCAGCTGTGTGTTATAAATGAGGTAGGCCTGTTTATAAGTGAATGGTGTGCAGTGATGAAAAGCCACGTGTTCACAATTGGAAAAGCTTACTGGGCGAAAAGCCACATGTTTATAAGTGGCCTAGGATTCAGTGGTGAAAATGGACGTGTAAATAATTTGTATAGTTCACAGTGGTGAAGGGCCTCGTGTTTATAAGTGGGATCACGCGCAGTGATGGTCAGCCATGTGTTATGAATGGGATCGCGGCTATTGGCGAGAAGCTCTTTACAAGAGAGTTAGTTTACAGTGCTGTGAAGTCACTAGTGTGTAAATGGCACTGCACACAGTTCAGGCTCACGCTAGTCCAGTAGCAGGGACACTGGGAAAAGGGGGTAGACGGTAGAGCAGGTGGACAGCGAGGTATATGGGGATGCGGACACAGATGGGGGGACCGTGAATAGTAACTCAGGGCCTAGGACAAGGGGCAGACACCAGACCAAGTGGACAGCAAAGTATGGGGACGAGGACCCTGATAGGGGTATTGTGGACAGAAACACAGCGCCTTGGAAAAGGAGACAGACACTAGCGCAGGTGGTCAGCAAGGTATGGGAATGAGGACACAGGTATAAAAATAGCACACTGACTAGGACAAGGGCACACAAAAGACTGACCATACGATAACTGGGCACTAGCCCTGCCAAAAAGAAATATGAACATGATCCTGCAGACATAAATCCTCTGATATAACATACTTGCATTTTAAAAATAGTTTGCCCTTCATCTTACGACAGCCAGTACTTACCACGAGTTTGGCTCGACAAAGGAGTAGGCGGTAGCTGTGGAGCGAGACTTATAAAATTCCTATCACACTGGCAGTCCCTGTAGAGGGGTTACTATGTCTGGATCTCAGATATGAGGCCTGAAACGTATGTGTCAGATTTTTCCAACCTTCCGAACATTATACAGGTGTTATTTTTTTGCCATTGCTGCCTTCTGGGTTTTACTTACCATCGTTTAGAACGTCTCATAGAAATATATTTGCATTGATGTATATATCTTGTGAGTGATGGCAGCTAGAAATGTCACATTTGTGACCAGCGTAAATGTGAAAACTGAATTTGGAAGTATAGTTTGGGAAGGCAGGCATCTTCACCCACTAAAGTGGTATGTAGTGTAGAAATTAATTTTACAAATAAAACCACGTATAAAATCCACTTGCTTTTCTGTTCACAGTAGCCCTTGAACCACAGCAGTCACATCTAACCTGAAGTCAGCTGTCGCAGATATCGGATTTCATAATTTTGCAGCTAAAGGGAGTGTGACTTACTTGAGGCTCATCCGCAGGTCAGAGAGTGCATCATTTCTGTAGTGAAAGAGGGCATGGGCCAGTTTAGACTCAGCCAAGGATTAATGTCAGAATATTATCGGTAAGGTCCCAGCTTTACCCTCTTATCTGCTCTGCTGAACCAGCTGTACTATTCTTGGAGAAAAATAAGTGTTTACACTGCTGTGCTGCAGTGTCCGGGATCACTTGTGGGGAAACTGCAGGACCATCTTCCCAGCATACCCCGACCAGCCAATGAAATGCAGATTGTTCCCAGAATAGCGGCGGAATCACTGAACAGAATAACCCTGCAACTGGAAAGGGAAAAAAACTTGTTATTGCAGGAAACTGCAATACAGGATGGAGTACGGGATAGAAAAACATACCTGCAGAATAGTGTCCTGAAACCACTGATCTAGAGTGTGCCAGTTAATGAAGGGTGGCATGAAATAGTTTGTCCATTGCCCACAATTCAATTCCTAAGTGTTCAGGGCTGCCTCGTTTAGATGTGTGGAACCTGCTGAATTTCTGGCGGTGGATCTCAAGAAGGGCCCGTGGAATTATGTGACAAGAGAGACCCAAACTATGTGGCAGGGTTGAGTAAATTAGGCGGGAAGAAAAGACAAGTTTTACGGCATAATGCATAAAGTTTTGTAATAATATTACTCATATCATCATTTTTAAACTTGGTAACACTGTATGGGCATTTTTTTGCACCTCATTAGTACCAGTTAAACACCCAAACATAGCTTTAAGCAACAGAAAGCTGATAAGTCCAGCTTTGCAAACGGCTGTCCACTGTGCAGCAACACGTGTCGCTGCATTTTTGTTAACTTTTGAACCGTTTGAGCTGGAAACATTTTGTTTTGTTTTTAAAATCTGCAGATTATGCTGCAGATGGTGGATTATGTTACAAATGTGGCTAATCTATAATAGTGCAAAAATGGCTGTGGCCGCACAGTCACATAATTCCAGAGGCCCTTCTGTTGGAGCTGCTCTCCACCTAAGTTTGGGAACTACCCAGAGTTCTCGCTTGTATTTTGCATAATTTCTGCGTTACTCTAACCCTGAAAGGGTCTTGTTTTGGTTTACACTTAGTGCTCCCTTGTGTCTGGACAAAGCTAAACCCCTCTGAAGAGCTCTAATGAGAGCAAAACAGGTGTCAGGGGTTTCTTTACACATTCCAGGTTGGCTTGGATGGTATTTGACCAGTCCAAAGCTGTAATACTGTGCCTGGAGTGGTAAATGGCTTTTGTCATTTTACAGCTCGGCGAGGATGACACTGTGTCAATCTTATGCTTAAAGATTTTGCTGTACAAATGGCAAAATACTTTCTCTATCTAGCTCAACGTGGATAGCACTATTCTGATCCTATGCTTAAAACTTTGCTAGATAAACAGACATTTGAGGTGAGCAAATCTAGAGTGTCGCTGGTGTTGCAGGGTGCTCTTTATTGGAGCTACTCTCCACCTAAATTTGGGAACTACCCAGAGTTCTCGCTTGTATTTTACATAATTAATGCGCCACTCTAACCCTGAAAGGGTCTTGTTTTTATATATTTATATATATATATATATATATATACACACACACACACACACACACACAAACAGACCTTTCCACCCAAAAACCCTACCTACCCTAAACCCTAAAAATTACGTTACCATCCCAAAACCCATACCCACCCTAAAACCTAAACACCCCTTACGACCCCAAATTCCATCCCCATCCTAAAACCTAAAATGTCCTTACCACCCCAAAACCCATACCTACCCTAAAATACAAAAAATGCTGTTACCACCCCAAAACCCATACCCACCCTACAACCTAAAAATGGCCTTACCACCCCAAAAACCATACCCACCCTAAAACCTAAAAATGCCCTTACCACCCCAAAACCCATACCCACCCTAAAACCTAAAAATGCCCTTACCACCCCAAAACCCATACCCACCCTAAAAGCTAAAAATGCATTAACCACCAATAACTGTTACCCACTCTACACACTCAACCTACTTAATGATTACCTGTACTTACCTTTAAAACCCTTTACCATGTATACATCTTATATTTGTAGTAAAGCCATGCGTTGTAAAGACATCCTGGTAAATGCATCTCGTTGCATTTACCGCGTTGTAAGTGATGTTTCCCCTGCACACACAGGACTTGCAATGGCAAGCCTGAGACATGGGTAAGGGGCTACTTATGTGGGTGGCACAATCAAAGCTGCAGGCCCACTAGTAGCATTTAATTGACAGGCCCTGGGCACATGTAGTGCACTTTACTAGGGACTTAAAGGTAAAGTAAATTTGCCAATCGGGGTAGGAACCAAGGTTACCATGTTTAGGGGAGAGAGCATATGCATTTTAGCATTGGACATCAGTGGTAAAGTGCACAGAGTCCTAAAACCAGCAGAAACGGTGTCAGAAAAATGGAGGGAGGCAGGCAAAAAGTTGGGGGATGACCACCCTAAGGCTGTCAGGTCTAACAAGTATCAGTATCAGATCCTCTTGTGGCTCAGAGGCTGTCAATACAGGTGTTGATATAGCAGGGACTGGCATGGAGTGGAGATTGTAGCAGCATCCATACATGGTCCATAATGTGCCCCAAGGGGTCAGACTATGTCAAGGATGGACCTTCCGGCAGCAACCTGACTGGGGGCCCCAGCAGTTCTTTTGGACCCACAGATGCACCACACGGAGGCAGCAGTGCAGCAAAAATCTGCGGCATGGCCTCTTTGAAGACTTAAGTCTGCTGAGGCATCTCTGAAGACTCAGGAAACTCAAAGCGCACCAGGACCTGTTTATGAATTGGATTCTGCGACTGGAGACCTTAAAGATGTAGAACGGACATTGCTTCACCCTTGCACCTTCCTTCTAGATTCAGAGCGGTGGCAAGGGGTTAAGCCACACCTCAGTTTTATGTTTCTGCTTGGACTTTGATTTTGACCTACCAGAAGACTTTGAGCATGAAGTAGAATGTGTGTCTCAGAAACAGATCCAAGTGAACGGCAACATTTTGGAGTCTGAGCAGGACTTCTGCGAAGGCCGTAGCTTCTTCTTGTGTTCGGCAACATACAGCTTCGCTTCGGTGCTGGATCGCCTTCAGGTGCATGAAGACACATTTATTGCATAACTTCGAGTCGTGGCCTGAGCCTAACAACTATAGCGACACTGCATGCAGGTCTGTGATGAAATCTATTTTCTGCAGACGCAGCATGGTTTGAAGCCTGTTGTTTTAGGTGGAGACTTCACTCCCTAGCACACTAGAATTAGGGTTCGAAGTTCTGGATCTGTGTCTGAAGGTCAAAAAGAAAAAGAAACTGACATCAGTATCCAGTGTTGGTGCTTACATGCAGCTACGCTCTGTCACTTCTGGGGTGGTATGCGCCAACATGGGCTGCAAGGCGCCACCTAGTGACGTGCAGGAGCACTGCTGCAGAAAAGGTTTCAGATCCAGTCTAGCACCTGGGATGTATTCTATGAGGACGATTCTGAGCTCAGAAACCTCCATCTTAACCTAGTTATTTCTATATTCTTCTACTGGGAAAAGCATGCGAAGTATCGAAAAACATAAGAAGTTTGAAAAAAAACATATGAAGTATCTTTTTTACTTTGAAGGCTGATCACGAAGTGTGTATTAAGTCATGAAAAAATAGAAGAACCTAAAGGAACTGTGATGCACATGTGACGCAGCCCTGCTGCAGGCTTTCACATATTACTACTGAACAAATGCATACATTGATGTTAAAATATTGATCACTATGAGCACTTCCAGAAAATAAATTCATTAGTACATAGCCATTTCAGGCTACCCCCAAAAGGTCACAGGTCAAAGGTCATGAATTATGCTTTATTAATCATGTATCCATCCAATTCAAGGCAGCCTTTTCCAATGGCCACTTTATCTTTCCCATCACTGGACACATCTAATCACTTTGCTTATTTATCTTTCCATTGTTTTCTTGTTGTATCTTTACCACTGCTTTGGTTTTCAAATGACTTGGTTCCTTTGTCCTCCCCAACCCTGAGTCATTGCCTCTTCTTTATTTCTTCATCTTACCATGACTCCGCCTTTAAAAGGCTCTCCCTTTTGCCTCCATTGCTCTGTCTTTCTGATCAGGCTTGACAGCCTGCTTCTAACAGGACAGCAGCGGCACTTTGCACCCATCCATGCCCTGCAGACATTTACCAATGCAGTCATTAGGCTCTGTCCTGTCTGTTCAACTTGAATGAAACCTCACATGGTCAGGTACCGGATTTATAAAGGTCTGTGGATGATGAGGAAGAAAATGTGAAGGCTGCGAGCGGCTCGCTCGACTCCCTGCGACAGAAGCCCCCGCTCGGCAGTCCATGATTGACAACTAGCTTCATTATCTTCTAGGGTGGTCTCCTCTGAAACCTCAAGAACCAAGCAGATAACTCTGAAAAATGGTGAGAGCTTCCTGGACAGGTCATTATGTAGCTGGTTAGGTACAAGTTTCCAGGATCAAGGAACACACATAGTAAGTCTAGTTTATTCTTAGACACTGGGGATTTCAAAAAAATCACCAACCTTAAAAGAGCGCTTCTCAGGATGAAGCAGTAGCAACTGGAAGCTGCGTTGGGAGCCTTCGCTGTTGGGTATCAGGAAAATATGAGCACCAGACCCATTCGGGCAACTGTGCAGAGAACGGCAAAGTATATGGGCGTCTGATTTTTGGGATTTTTTTAAAATAGTTTGCATTATTTTTAAATATATTTTATTTGTATTATTTAGTGTTTTATAAATAATTTGTGATATGACTGTTCCTGTATCTACGTGTCGAGTTTGAGCCCAAGATATGAAAACCCTCCAGGCATGTGAGTGACTCCACTCCAGTCCTTCCCAACTGGCAGAACACCTCAGACTTTTAGGAAGTGTACCTATGATGCTATCGGCACCAAGCTCTGTAAACTAGTAGTATATCAGTTTAATGCCTCATCTTCAGAAACTGTACCTTGTACCAAATAAGGCTCACTTGGGATGTATGGATGTCATCACCCACCCAGGTGCCGTAACAACATAAACCCCACGTCTTGCTAGTTGGGTGAAAGTCACACCATGGGAGGCTGTGTGGTTTGTACAACTTCATTGACCCTCTTCTGCATCACCCACTGAAACATCCCATTGTGTGCCACACTCAGCTGCTTTGTAGCTAATTTTGTGCTGTGTACGTCACATGTGTGCATAGAATGGCCTTCTAGACAGTAATGACTGAAGAATACCATAATGCCATGCATCCTTAATGCCCCCATAGACCAAATTCCAACTCCCATATACTCAATGTCGCTGAGGCTATAATGAAGTCAGATTCATGCACAGCCACGCGCCCCCAAAGATTACCCGAATCGCTTTTGTAGACAGTCTTAATTCTGTGTAAAGTATAATTACTATGAGTCACATACAGCATTAATGCTTCATGGTATATGATGGAGTGACAGTCTGACAGTGCTTCAGTAGTCCAACAACTATCATAGTCAAATTCTCACAGTGCCCTAATGACCAACACAATAGGATGGACTGTAAAACATTAATGGCCCTCTAGAGTTGGACTCCCATTTGGGAAAGGCACGTGTCTCCAGCACAGATATTCCCATGGACGTCATTTCCGTTTTATAAACTAAAGCAGGTCGTTTTTTTCTGTTACGTTATCATATTTCAGACAAAATTTCGCACCTACGAACCAGAGATCTAGAGAACGCAGAAACTAACACCTTAAAAATTCAGTGAACGCTGTTTGTCCATCCTCTCCGGCTGTAAGGATGCCTATAACTTGGACACCCAAAGATCCGCCATTTTGGGCTGGGGAGCCAGTCCACTGTTCTCTGTGGAAAGATATTCACACTTTGCCTTAGCAGAAGTAAGAAAGGCCTTCCAAGGACAGGTGCGCAGGAAAAGTTTATATTCCCAAATCATGCTGCACGAAAAAAGGGAACTCAGATGTGTTGATTCACAAACCCCTCATACCGAACAGGCTTATTTGCAGCTATGAGTGTGCGTAATTCCTCCCCTGCACCCCTGAGGCCTGTGCCATCACGTAAAGCTTTCCAACTACAAACATAAAACCAGAATCTCGCAAGTCTTCGAGCTCAGTTCTCAAAGTATTTTAGCATAACATTTCTCAAGCTGTACCTGACCTGCGGAGGGTGAGACAACTTTTTACAAAAAATGCTTCAGCGCATTACTTTTGGTAAAAATGCCAGCAATATTAGATGCTTATTCTGAACCTGGCTCAAGCATGTGTTCTTTAATCCTCAGGGATGGAGGAACTTCAAGAGCAGAAATGAGAGGGATGGAGACCACAGCCAAGTAGTGTCAACCCCAGAGGGGGGGGAAGGTCCTTGGAGTCTGCACTGTGAGAATCCTACCACCCCAGTACTCACCAGAAGAGTGTGGAGACCTCCATCTAGTGAACCAATGAAGTAGCAGGAAAAGGTCCCCCCATTTTATGGGCGCTTTAAAACAGTTTACACTCCAAGGAGAATGGGAACAGTAGTTTTTTCCTTAGTTCACAAATATTTTCTTTGGTAGGTCACTGGCTGTGGCAGCAAAATAGACATACTTCAGTGTAGGTAATATAATTTAAACGCACTCCCACCCCATTATTAAAGACACTGGGCATGAAACACAATGTACTTTGCATTTACAAAGTGAGTGCATCCAACTTAATGCACAATGAACAAAGGAGGGACACTCTGAAAAGTACCTTTAGTAGTAAATTTGCGACTTCTTGTACAACTACCCCTTTTAACGAAAAAAAAAGTGCAAAGTCAACAGCGAACCCAAACTCACTATTGATTTGCAAATAATTATGAGCTTCAGGCCTATGACGTTTCACTACCGCACACTACAGGGAGTGCAGAATTATTAGGCAAGTTGTATTTTTGAGGATTAATTTTATTATTGAACAACAACCATGTTCTCAATGAACCCAAAAAACTCATTAATATCAAAGCTGAATATTTTTGGAAGTAGTTTTTAGTTTGTTTTTAGTTTTAGCTATGTTAGGGGGATATCTGTGTGTGCAGGTGACTATTACTGTGCATAATTATTAGGCAACTTAACAATAAACAAATATATACCCATTTCAATTATTTATTATTACCAGTGAAACCAATATAACATCTCAACATTCACAAATATACATTTCTGACATTCAAAAACAAAGCAAAAACAAATCAGTGACCAATATAGCCACCTTTCTTTGCAAGGACACTCAAAAGCCTGCCATCCATGGATTCTGTCAGTGTTTTGATCCGTTCACCATCAACATTGCGTGCAGCAGCAACCACAGCCTCCCAGACACTGTTCAGAGAGGTGTACTGTTTTCCCTCCTTGTAAATCTCACATTTGATGATGGACCACAGGTTCTCAATGGGGTTCAGATCAGGTGAACAAGGAGGCCATGTCATTAGATTTCCTTCTTTTATACCCTTTCTTGCCAGCCACGCTGTGGAGTACTTGGACGCGTGTGATGGAGCATTGCCCTGCATGAAAATCATGTTTTTCTTGAAGGATGCAGGCTTCTTCCTGTACCACTGCTTGAAGAAGGTGTCTTCCAGGAACTGGCAGTAGGACTGGGAGTTGAGCTTGACTCCATCCTCAACCAGAAAAGGCCCCACAAGCTCATCTTTGATGATACCAGCCCAAACCAGTACTCCACCTCCACCTTGCTGGCGTCTGAGTCGGACTGGAGCTCTCTGCCCTTTACCAATCCAGCCACGGGCCCATCCATCTGGCCCATCAAGACTCACTCTCATTTCATCAGTCCATAAAACCTTAAAAAAATCAGTCTTGAGATATTTCTTGGCCCAGTCTTGACGTTTCAGCTTGTGTGTCTTGTTCAGTGGTGGTCGTCTTTCAGCCTTTCTTACCTTGGCCATGTCTCTGAGTATTGCACACCTTGTGCTTTTGGGCACTCCAGTGATGTTGCAGCTCTGAAATATGGCCAAACTGGTGGCAAGTGGCATCGTGGCAGCTGCACGCTTGACTTTTCTCAGTTCATGGGCAGTTATTTTGCGCCTTGGTTTTTCCACACGCTTCTTGCGACCCTGTTGACTATTTTGAATGAAACGCTTGATTGTTCGATGATCACGCTTCAGAAGCTTTGCAATTTTAAGAGTGCTGCATCCCTCTGCAAGATATCTCACTATTTTTGACTTTTCTGAGCCTGTCAAGTCCTTCTTTTGACCCATTTTGCCAAAGGAAAGGAAGTTGCCTAATAATTATGCACACCTGATATAGGGTGTTGATGTCATTAGACCACACCCCTTCTCATTACAGAGATGCACATCACCTAATATGCTTAATTGGTAGTAGGCTTTCGAGCCTATACAGCTTGGAGTAAGACAACATGCATAAAGAGGATGATGTGGTCAAAATACTCATTTGCCTAATAATTCTGCACTCCCTGTATAGTTACTGGAGTACGATCTACTTACATCTCAATGTGTGTCATTACCATTCCTCTTGGTGCCAAGTAATGCGGGATAGTTGCTGTATTTTGGTGAGGGAGGGGCTTAAGTCTCTTGTTACACCTTGTGTCCTTGTTCTGAGATTTGTGTGTTCAGGTCTCACAGAGGAGCCTGGCACAATGAGGCGGAAACGAATGAAGCCCTCATTCTAAGATGTTTGCAATAGAGGTGGCCTTTCTGCATCCAGTAAATACCACCATGCTGGCGTGTGGGTTTAGCATCCCCCTTATTCTGAGTTTTCCAGGCAGGGGTGAGGCATAACACACAGCCAGTGCTTACAGCACTAAGTTCGGCAAGTTTGGCATTTTTTGTGCTCCATCCTCCCAACATAAATCTCACTAACTCTGCCGGCAAAATCTGAGATGGGAAAATGTAGGGGTGCAGTCATTACTAAATGTGGTGAATACTGCACGCAGCAATTACACTACTAGGAAGTCCCAACCTTGGGCAAAATCCTGTTGTGAAGGAATTGGAACTGAAGCCACAACTCGCATCAAGTATTACGTGTGCTACAACTGAGCTCCACAGTCCGAGGGCACCATAGATTATAATGATGTAAGAAGACACAATACACATGGAGTATAATGACTCCAACACCCCTGTATTGCCTTAGTGTCCTTTTAGACTCTAATGGCTTTGTATTGGTCTCCATCATCGCTGCCTATGCAAGCGAACATGTGGTCATTTTGCCGTATAGACTTAATGCCCCTTATAGACTATTATAGTTCACAATCCCCCTACAGCGCTAATGGTCCATAGGCTCTAACGGATTTGTATTCCTGCTTCCTACATAGACTCAATGCCCCCATAGACCAATTAATTCATGTTCACATAGAGCGCTATTGAGGACAGGCCGACCTTGGCAAGATCACCCGAAACATCCCTTAGCGCACCATCTGGTAGCTTGGCTGAGCCCAGAGACAATCTCTTTCAGAAACAGAATGGGTCTCGAAGTAACAATCAGGGGCGTGGAATTCCTACTGCCCGAAGCCCAGGATATATTGTTTGGAGTCAAGGACAACAAGTTTTTCACTTTTATTTTTATTTTATCTTGTCCACTGGACAAGTGGGCCCAACCTCCCGCAGCACAAACCACTCACCGGCCAGTTTTCAGCACCACAGCGTGGATGCCTGAAGGAGGATTATCTGTCATTAAATGCAAGAATCTGTAAGTGCAAACTTGCAGACAAGACTCATTATAACTAAAGCTATTACTATTCAGCTGAGCACTCCAAGGAAACATAGCGAGTTCAGCTTGCATTACTGCGAGTGGTTCTAGTGTAAAAAAAACGTGTACACTTCTGCAAAATTTACCAGCATAAGGAGTCTTAATTTGGCAGCATGAGAGTTCTTCTAATGCGCCTTAAGTGCTCCTTGACTGTATGCAAATACTTGCAGAAGCACGGAAGCAAGATTGACGATTGTCTGCTTTCAAAACAAAAGAAGCCTAAAAGATACAACATGGAAAAAATGCTACATTTTTGCACAGCTTTAAATGTCATTTCTTTAACACACTATTTCATAAAAAAACTTGTTTGAATCATGGCAGTATACAAATTATAAAAAAAAGTATTAATGATTATGAATGGGTATAACCATTACGGGCATCTTAAACTAGGGTACCAATTCCTAATGAAAGTTAGAAAACTGCACTGTTTATTTCCTTGTATTGGTATAGACTTGTGACATTCAGGAATTCATAAGAATTCAGAACAGGAAGCCTATAATCACCAATGCGAAAGTACGTGCAGTAATTGACAATCCGCTTTCTTTGAACCCCTTTTTTCCCCCACTCTGGAAAAGCTTTTATTCCTGTGTTTGTTAGGCTACATTTCCAACATTTTCCAATGGGGGAAGAAATTAGAAAGGGGGTTGGTGAAAACTCTTAAACATAAAAATTAATTTTTGTGAGTGTGCAGAGACTCAAAGAGCATTCCAAACCTGTAAACACTGCTTCCTGCCTATTTACACTCCCTGAATAAAGATATGTGCAAAGGTGGCAAGTCCTATACCTGCTAGAATCCAAACCCTAATAAAATATGAGCTCTGGTATGATCAGAGAGGTTGTTATCAGAGCTTTGATATAAAGGTAGTCCTGCCATGATTTGTCACCACGCTCCGTAGCACCAAAAAGGGCAAGTGGATTTTGTTTTTACAGCACAAGTAGATTTCTGAACTATTCTGTCCCTTGGACAAGTAGATATTTTATAAAATTCCACAGCCCTGAACAATATTAAAAACAAATACAGTTTACAGATATAAAATGTGAGTGTCCAAATGAAGATATACTAAAAAAGAGTCAAAGGTCATTAACTAGAACCCAGGCAATTTACTAACATTGAAAGATAGGACAGAGGAAAAAAAATAAGTGCAAGAATTTGCAATAATAGTCCATAATTTCAAATGGTTTTATTGAACTCCATATGGCTAATATTGTCCAGTGAGACAATGATAAATCAAAGTCTCAGAAAAATGACTAAAAGCATATTTCACTACAGCCTCCCTGGCCACTGAGCCACTGCTGTGGCAGAGGTAGCACTTCTTCTGTGCCAGGTCTGAATTAGTGCTCCCCAAGTTGTGGGCTTTTTTCCTCAAAACAATATCTCCAGGGTGCATTCTGAAAGCCACTGTGTGGGTAAAGTATTCAGTGGCAACAAGTCCCCCACATGGTAGTTACTTCTGGGATTCCTGAAAGTAGAGCCTCTTGGTAGGTTACCACGAATCACATAACAATTGTGCTCCACGTGCTGGGAATTGCCTCACTGCTTCTGGAGGATATCTACAAGCTTTTCTCTTTGCGGCCCAACCATGATTACAGTGGCAGCCCTGGACTGTAGATATGTCTGTGGCAATGATGCTGCCGAGGTGACCTTCATGTGTTTTACATGTACTGGGAATGAAAAACTCATGAATTCGTTTTCCACTACAGTGAGGCCTGCGCCTCTCATAGACTAGCATTAGAACTGCCCTCATATACTCTTAAGTGGTAGATTCTGATCCGGAAGGAGTAGCCATGTCTTGTTTGGTATTGTCAGGATGGTAATAGAAAAATCCTGCTTACTGGTGTAGTTGGATTTAATATTACTATTTTAGAAATGCCACTTTTAGGAAGTGGGCTTTCTCTGCACTTAACTGCCATCTGTGCCTTACAGTCTGTATCCAATCCACGTCTGGTCTGTGCTGATTGACAGCTCCCCTTGTGCATTCTACCCAGACAGCCATAAACACAGGACACTCAATCACATCTGCATTCATCTACATACTGAATGGGTCTTCCTGGACAGGAAGGGTGGAGGGGCTCACACTTAAATGTTAAAGACCAGTGGCCTGCCCTCACACAAAGGACTGATCCTGGCAGACAGGACTGGGCTGAAAGGGGAACTTGTGCACTTCAAAACCACTCTTTGATGTTTCCCCCCCTTGAAAGGCATTTTTGGGTACATAAACTGGGTCTCTGACCCCACCAAATCAGACACTTCTGGACCTACACCTGCACTCTGTCAGAGGAGCTGCCTGGCTGCCCAAACAACTCATCTGGACTGCTTTGCTGAAAAGGACTGCTGCCATGCTGCCCTCTGACTCTGCTGTAAGGACTCAGCCTTCCCTCTGAAGTGCTCTCCAAGGGCTTGGATTGAGCTTGCCTTCTGTTTCTGAAGTCTCAGGGTTAACAAAGACTTCACCACTTCAAGAAAATCAACACAATGCCTGCAGAAATCTACGCAAAGCCTGCATCGCGGCTGGGAAATTGCCGCACCGCCAACCGGAAAAGCGCAGCACTGACTTCCTGATGGAGAATTCGACGCAGCGCCTGCCTTGCGGCAGAAAATGTGATGCATCGGCTACCAGATCGACGCACCGCCTGCTCCTTCTAAAATGAAAAACTGCGCAAACCCTTGCAGCGTGGAAAGAAACAGCAAACCGTCTGTGCCGCGCTGGAAAATCCAACGCAACACCTTAGTTTTCCATGCATCTGTTCCTCTGTGATCCCCGTGCGTTGTTATTTTTGACGCATCCCAGGTACTGTGTGTTACAAAGAAACAACTATTGATTTCTAAGGAGTGAGACTCTTTTAAACCTATTAAAAGTGATATTTCAACTTGTGCGTATTGGATCTTTTTTGTTTTTACCTTATTTCATTCAGATAAATATTACCTATTTTTCTAAACCTGTGGTGTATTTTTGTGGTGTTTTTACTGTGGTACTGTATGATGTATTGCACAAATACTTTACACATTGCCTTCTAAGTTAAGCCTGACTGCTCAGTGCCAAGCTACCAGAGGGTGTGACTTACCCTGACTAGGATTGTGGTCCCTGCTTCGACAAGGGTGTATACTTCTGCCAACTAGAGACCCCATTTCTAACAATACTAATGTCAGAACCTTCTTCAGCTTGATCTCCGCCGATGTCTCACTATGAAATCACAAAAGCGCAACCTGTCGTCTTGAACCCTGATTCTGACGCCGTGCCTCTGCCATGTCGTACACATCAGCAGAGACTCCATTATCTTTTTGGCTCTGACTTTGACCCTATATCAGAACAAGGGACATCCAAGGATGTGGATGGTAGTGATGAGGATGGCTTTCTCCCCCTACTACACAGATGACTTCTTCTACACGGATTTGCAAGATGGCAGTGGGCTTGACGCTTGTCCCGAGGTAGGATGCGATTTGCCACTGGGGCCTCCAGCAGAAGAAAGTCCCTCATTGCAGTGGTGGTCCAAAGGACAACTGAGCCACTGGATTTACAGCTGCTTTCAGCTGAGACCAAATGATTGTCTTGCCGGGGATTTTACAGCCTGAGCAAGCTACTTCTGCCTCCCTCTTATCAAGGCCCTTGCTGATGCATTGAAGGCCACTTGGTCAAGCCCTGTTCCTGCCCACCTGTGAATAGGCAGGTAGGCCATGCATCACAGGGTCCTGGTGACCTTGATTTTCATACAGAACATCTTATTCCAGAGAACCTTGTTGCACAGGCCTCAACCAGTAAGGTGAACCCCAGCTCATTCTCAACCACTCCTATTGATAGAGAATCCATGAGAATTGAGGCCTGTGCCAAGTGTGTGTTTTCCTCTGACGTGTAACATTGTGGTCAGTAAATGTGTTTGTTTACTGGGTTGCTATACAGATGCCCTGTGCGACATGGCCAGCCAATTCATGATGGTGAAGACACAGCTAAATAAGTATCAACGCAGGTTGCCTGGGGAGGGCAGTCAGTACTAGTGTTGTACTTCGTCGACATGCGTAGATGCGTTCAACAGAAATTGCTGGGGATGTACTGGCCTTCCACTTTGATATGTCCTTT
The DNA here is from genome assembly GCF_031143425.1 of Pleurodeles waltl. Taxonomy (NCBI): domain Eukaryota; kingdom Metazoa; phylum Chordata; class Amphibia; order Caudata; family Salamandridae; genus Pleurodeles; species Pleurodeles waltl. Next base: position 73,145,150 of record NC_090440.1, on the reverse strand, counting down.
GATGAGTGTCATCTTTTCAGTGAGAAGGCAGACTTTGCCTTGGATTGCTTTAGTGAAAGTAAAGCTGTGGTGTGTTACTTGGATCTGTTGACCCCTACCTAACAGTGGCCACTTCAGTTCAGAAAGCTCAGAAGCTAATTGAGAGGTGGAATTATCAGTGACTGTTCCCTTACTACAACTGCCACTAAACCACTTTGGTTTGCTACTTCATGACTCAAGCCCCTCTATGGGGGACAGGATCTATAATTTCCTCCCACATTAACCATCCAGCAAGCCCAACAGATGAGTCTTACAGATCGTTCTACATGACTATGCTCTGCCTTTTCTTTTTGTCTCTCCAAAAATATTCCCCCCACATCAGTGCGAATTTCTGGCGACCTGTCCATTCTACTGGAAGAGGTGCAAGCTTTTCTCTCCAAGCGTGCTATCACGAAAGTACCAGACTCAGAGGAAGGAGAAAGTTAGGAGGTTGTTACTCTCATTATTTCCTTGTTCCAAAGAAGGACAGGAGGCTCAGACCTATTTTGGATCTTTGGCCTCTGAATGCCTTCCGGTGGAAAGGCAAATTCAAAATGCTCATTCTGGACCTGGTCCGCTGAAAGGTGTTTTGGACCTGCATGATGCATATTTTCATATTCCGTCTCTGCGCTCCCACAGACATTATCTGCAGTTCAAAGTAGGCCAGGAGCATTTTTCATTTTCAGTGCTTCCCTTCGGCCTCATCATCGGGGAAGGGTAAAACTGATATCCCCAACCTTCAGATGTGGACAGTGATCACCGCCATCACTTTCATGAACAGCCGAGGAACTGCCTCTTCAGGGTGTTCACAGAAGTGATGCCGGTGGTCGCTTCCCACCTCCATAGGTCAGGTGTACCAATTTTCCATTACCATGACGACTGGCTGTTGAAGACAGTCTTGCCACCTTCAGTTGTAGACCACCTCCAGATGACAGCAAAATCTCCTGACATCACTGGGGTTCACTGACAACAAGCCAAAGTTGCACCTGACTCCTTCACAGAGGCTCCTATTGCACACAGTCCAATTCACTGTCTTTCCTCCACCGCAACAGGTTTACGATATGTGGGCTATGATCCGGATGTTTCAGCCTCAGTCCTGGTTCATGGTGAAAGCAGCACTGGAGCTTCTTGCCCTCCTATCCTCCTGTGTCCTCCTTGTCAGCTATGCCAGGTGAGACATTTGAGCTCTACAATGGAATCTGAAGTTCTTGTTGGTCCCAGCATCATGGAAATCTGATGAATGTCACCCAGGTCTCGGAGGAGACTGCTAGTGGTGATCTGCTGTGGTGGCTGCTAACACACAATTGGTTCAGATGCAGCCTCCTTGCCCCACCCCGCCCAGAGCTTACGGTGGTGACTGATGGATCCCTCCTGGATGAGGGAGGTCATCTGTTGGTGATGGAGATTAAGGGACCCTAGTCTCCGATAGAAACCCGGCTCCACATCAACCCGTTGTAATTATCAGCCATTCGTCTGGTACTGAAAGTCTTCCTGATGTCTACAAGGTGAGGCTCGTACCGGTTCTCACAGACAACACTACCACCATGTGGTATTGCCAACAAGCAGGGCAGAGTGGGATCTTCGGTCATGTGCCAGGAGGCTCTGCACCTCAGTGGTTGGTTGGAGCACCAGGACAAACTACCTGACACGGTCCCTGAATGCCAGAGCAGACCAGCTGGGCAAGCAGCGTCTGGCAGATCAGGAGTGGCATCTACATCTTGAGTCGTTGCTGGGCATATCCCAACATTGAGGAGCACCCTGGCTAGATTTTTTCTTATTGCCAACACTGATAACGCCAATGTAAAAAGGTTGATGCTTTTGCATTCAAGTTTCTCCAAGAACCCTCGTAACGCGATGCACTTGTACTCCTTCCTGCCCCTTCTCTCCTGCCTCGAGCTATGAAAAAGATCACGAATGACCGGGCCCATGTCATTTTAGTGGCCCCAGATTGGGTCAGGAGAGTGGGCATAAGCATCTGTCCGCAAGTATCTTCTGTTGCAGCAACAGGTCAGGATCCTCCACCCGAATCTGGGCAATCTACACCTACTTGTGTGGAGATTGTGTGCAGATTGAGCAGCAGCAACTCACTGTGTTTAATCTACTTCTTTACATGTAGTATGTCATGCTTGCCACCGTCTGCCTTTCCACAAAATCCATTTATGCCGGGCACTGGGACCAATGTGTGGCCTGGGGGAATCCTAGTCAAGCTAATTCCTTACATGTCACACATTTGTTCACTCCTAAGCCATTTGTGATGCCTTAGTGGAACTGTAACTTGATCCTGACTTTTCTCATATGTGCGCCCTTTAAACAGGTGCATAGTTGCTTGCTGCATCTCCTGACTTTGAAGACGGTCTTCCGTATCACAGTTACATCAGCTCGTTGTGTAAGTGAACTCCTGGCACTTTCAGTGCAACCGCCATACACCTGCTTTTCCCCAGAGAAGTTGGTGCGGAGGATTTAGGTGGCATTCTTGCAAAGTTGCCACTCCCTTTCATTTTGGGCAATTCATCCCTGCCTGCGTTCTTTGCTTCCATAGGCCAGATCATACTAGGGCTTTAAGTTCTTACACTCGTCGTAGCAAAAGGAATGTGTGGATGGTTGGCTGTTTACTTGGTTCTCCTGGGTGTAGATCTGGAAGGATGTACTGAAGAGGACCCTGACAACTTGGATAGTCCTCTGGATCAAGATCTGCTATGCACTGGTCAAGAAACCGGTCTGAGAGCCCATTCCATCAGGGCTAAGGCTGCTATCACTGCATCAGCTTGTGGAGTGCCAGTCATTGACATCTAGCAGTCCATGATGAAGGCGTCATTGCATGCATTCATGAAGCACTACTGCCTTAACAGCCAGGTCCTGCGGGAAGGGCACTCTGCCCGCTTGATCCTGCATGACTTTTTGATCTGAGTTCAGACCACAGACCCTCCATCTAGGAAGGAACTCATTTGGTATCTAGTCTAAGGTGAGAAATATATACTTCAAGGTATCCATCAGAAGAACAAGTTACTTACCTTAAATAACACTCTTTCTGGTGAATACTCTATCTAACTGCAGAATTCTCACTAACCTCCTTGTTCTGTGGAGTGGTCTATTTTTAACATCTAAAAATGTCCCAAATTAGTTTCCAGCACATTAGAACTGAGCTGTTAGTGGTGGTGATTATATGCAGCTCCGCTCAGTCACTTACATGGTGATATGGAACCAGTGCAGAGCTGCACAACACCACCTAGTAGCGTGTGGGAGCACGCAGGAAGAAAAGTTTCTGGAGTACTGAGGATTATTCTAAAGTGAGGAATCAGTGATTAGATGAAGTATCCACCAGAAAGAGTGCTACTGAAGCTAAGTTTCTACTTGTTTAGTTCACTAACACTTGCCTGTGTTATTTCTTTGCCCACTTTAATACGTATACATGAATTATGGTCTTGGCTGAATTATAATTAAGGAATTTAATATATATTAATGTGATATTCTTTGACTTCTTAGAGCACAAGGGTGATCCTATGAAAATACATTAACCCTGAAGAGTATCTGGCAGGTCTGAATTAGTCCTCATGTTGATCTGTACTTGTAAACTGGGCCCAAAGGTGAGTTGGTGGGACCCGCACTTGTTTCCCAGCAGTACGGATACTTAGGCCAGAAAAGGTGGCTTTGGTTCCAAGACAGATTGCTTTTTGCCTCAACTATGAATGTGAAATCACCTTCTGTTCAGTCCTGAGCTATAAGATGTGCAATCACCAGTTAACATACATTAACTGGTATATTTATGATATTATTGCCATAAATTAGAGAGGGTTACCAGCCACTGGTCAGGCTTCCCTTGTTAGAACTAAGGTTTACGAAACATGAGAAAAAATAGGGAAAACCTTCCATGTCGAAAAGAGGGAATTAAAAAGTAGTAGCCAGGGCTCCCCACCTTAGATATGATTATTTTGCCTTCTCAGATACGTAACCCATGCAATTACAAATTAGGGATCCTGCTATTTAGATGAAACTGAATTGAACTAAAAGATGTTTTGAATGTCACTGTTAGATTTTACCGCAGAAACTTTATACTCATGGGTGACATTTCCTGGAACAAATGCAAGTACAGGGTTCTTTAGTATGCGTATGATGGGTAAAGCAACTGACAATGCACTTATATCAGTACCTGGAGCTATTTCTAACATATCAAGAACACATGTAGTGGCTTCAGGGAGACTTCTTTCACACCTTACAGGTCTACCTGCGGAAACTTGGCCAGTGTCAGTGGGGTAGACTCGTCACCTACGTACAGCCAAACAGAACCTACAGGTTACACATACCCCGCTTGAAGAGTCTTTAGGCATTTACAGGCAACTGGGAACATTTGTGTCACTGACATTGGTTTGGACATCATGCACCAGTGGCTTGGAGTGCTTCAACTTCAGCTATTAGCTCACGAACAATAGACTCTGTGATGGAAAGATGCCTGACCAAGCGGGATGACATTGGGTACTGGATAGCTTTCAAGCTGCAGAGCATCCCTGCACCAGCTTCAGGAGAAGTACAGAATCATGGCCCTGGGCCTTCCAATAGGGATCGGTCCTTCTTTAATGCAGCACATAAACTTGGGGATGGATTTACAAACTTTTACGTGCATGGCACACATCAGTTGCTGCCATTTCAGAGGTTTTGAAACAAATTCATGAGGATCACAGGCCATATACTGCCATGTATTTAGTTTGGTAGGGGATTATGATACAATTTCAGGGATTATTCAGCTAACACACATGGGTTTGTCACTGTATCTCCAGCAGATGATTGCCTGCAATAATATCAGTGGTTTATAGTTGCCTTCAGTGTGAGGGACACCCTGGGGACTCAGCCACAGAAACCTCAGATTGAACCTAATGAAGATATAATAGGAGCCCTTAGAGAGAGATCAGAGAAAAGAATTGAAGGATTCATGGAGAGAACTAGAGTCCCCGTAGAAGGTCCAAATCTCAGTAGGATGGAGAGCCTCATGAAAGGAACCAACCCTGAGGTGTTACAAACAGTGGCGGCAGGTAATTTCAGCAGTGAGAGGGGCCACACATACACACTCACCCACACCCACGTGTTCTTACACACACACACCCATTCACAACACTCCCTCACTCAAATACATGCACATATATACATGCATTCATACATACATACACCCACTCACCAAACATCGAAACAAAACCTTACCTTCACTGCAGCTCTCTGGGAGGAAAGCCTTGACGGTCCAAGGAGGGTTGGGGCTACTGCCTTCCCTCATTGTCTGACATTTGCAGTCCCTCACTCGTCACACAGTGGAATGGGGTCAATGAGACTGCTGACCCCACCCCACTCTGTAGAGGTGTCACTGACTGAAATTCGGCCCTGGACACTTGGTGGCGTAAAATCGAAGTCCGCAGGTCCAAGGTAATAGGTGAATCCCCCCCCCTTGTCACTGGAGGGGAGGCTTGAGGCATTTTTGCCAGGCTGAGGAGGTCACGCTCACTGTCCTATGAAAAAGGTGGCGAGTTCTTACCTGTCACCTCAAAGTGGATGTAAACCATTGATGTGCTGCTCGCTGCAGAAACTAAAGCTTTTAAATTCAGTATCGACTTGAAACCTGGAGTAAGCGGTCTTTGCAGCCTTGTAATCAGTGTTGGCACCTCTGCTGGGTGGGGACCAGGAAACATTGCACTGCCTCACCAGTATAATTCGGCAGTCAATGCGTAGTTGGCCCCTTCTGTCTCTGGCTGCTACAAACGCATCCTGAATGAATGAGGATGCCTTGTGTAGTGAGAATACTTGGCGAGGCAAAAATGTGGGTAAGCAGGTGTTTGCAACTGCAATTGGATGCACTCAGTCGATACTGGGTCCATGTTGTCACGATTTCTAATCTCTCAAATCCTGCAAGAACTAGAAATTGAGATCAACACAAGAAACGCTCTGAGCCTCCAGATCAGTGGTTCCCAACCTTTTGACTTCTGTGGACCCCCACTTTATCATTACTGGAACCTGGGGACACCCACAGAATTATTATTGTAATTGGGGGACCGCCACTGAGTCATTACTGAAAGCTGGGGACCCAATCTGTTAAGATTATTTAATTTTCTAAGCAGTCACGGACCTCTTGAGTAGGCTTCTCGGACCCCCAGGGGTCCGCGGACCACAGGTTGGGGACCGCTGCTCTAGATCAATACACAGCCCCCAAGTGGTGGGCTCCCACACGGTTTAATATCGATGTAATGTTCACCAATGCTACCCTGCCCTCTCTCATCATATTTCTAACAAGTGTCTACTTAAAGAGGTCCCCCCACTCCAAAAACTGATTTAACATCCATTTGAGTGTTTTCTCAAGTCCATTGAGTTTTAATAATTTGTAAAGATTCACTCTATCCGGTAATATATTCAAGCAATCTTGTGCCATATTTAGTGTTACCACATAACCATATATTTTTGTTTTACTGTTTAGTGTTTAACTGTTTGCACAGAAGTTGTATGTTACCAGTTTACCTTTCTGTCTCCTCTGATAATGCTGACTAGTCGTGCCCCCAGCAGTTTGCTTTGCAGTTGTTTTCCCGTGAGTAACCATCACTTCTTTTATTTGTCCACAAAGCACTTTATGTGCCCACCAGTTGGTTTCCTCACCTTCTGTCACTGGACTGGGCCAGTTTACCCAATATCCCCTGGCACTTTGATCACCTTAATTACCTGAGCTCACCTGTAACTATCCCCCACCTCCTCAACCCCTTGCTGGTTACAGTAGTAACAGCAATTAGGAAGAATCGTCCGAGAGTAATGGAATTACCAGTCAGTCATTGAGACATTCCACCTAGAGTTATTTTGTGCCGGCCACCCACGGCGTGGAGGCTAGACTGTCCCCGCCTGGCCCCTGCCTGGCCCCCCGCCTGGCCCCGTGACGTCAGAAGCAGCGGCGAGAGGTGCGCTGAGGAAGGCTCACAGGCGACTGATGCTAATGAGCCGAAACGTGCCTTTGTCGACGCAGCGGTCCTGATGCGAGGGAAGGATGCGCCGCGGAGGGCAGCTGTGGGTTGGAGATTGTTGCTTGCTGTCGATGCGTGAAGCGAAAAGCTGAGTTGCTGATCCAGGGATTTACGAAATCTTCCCGGCTGTCAGGCCGTCGATTTAATGAGCGGGCTTTGAAACAAGACAGAGCAGAGAAGCTGTTTTCTATTTTGTTTTCGTGGCTTTTATCTTCACGTTTCCCATGGCGGATGTGGTGAGAGGGACAGGCCTGGCTTGTCTGGTGCCGTCTCTGCCTTTCATGAAAGGGGCCAGAGCGGAGGATTAGCCGGACTCTGCGGTCTCATACGGAGTTACAGCATACTGTGTCGTGTCAGTGAGCGTTCCATCCATTGATGTCTAGATACTGAAGCCCACCGGCTCATCTAATCTGGGCATTTCCATGCCTGCTCCGACAAGTCTGACTACCTCGCCTCCGGCTGTGTATAGATTCCTTTTTGTACGGTTGCCCCCCTGAAATCATTCATTCAGCTGTGGGTCGTCTGGGGGCTACCTCCGTGTAATTACCTTGTTTTAGGCCATGTGCAGAAATTCTGCTAGTTGGCACCTGGTAAGACTCTGGTGCTTGGTCAAACGAAGCGCAAAAGGGTTGAGAAAACGTGACATCTGCCTGCCACCCCTGTGCCAATACAGCCCCTGACCCTGCCGCCTCGAAGCTGTTTACATGAAGGAAGTTTTTTTTTTTAACTTTGATATAGCGCGAACTTGCCTCGAAGGTATTGAAGCGCTTTACTTGAGCAGCAGTTACGTTACACAAGGACACATTCAGTTTTGGTAGATATGGGGCGATCAAGCGATTTGCACAGAATCACAGGATGTTGAGCCGACGCCGAGACTCGAACCTGGTTCCCCAGTTCCAAAGTGTGGAACTCTGGCCCTTACGCCACATCCTCCTGCGAAGGTGGCCCTGAATTTAGGGTGTCCAGGGGCGGGAGTCCCTGCTACACCTCCTGGTCCCCGCCTACCGTTTGTAAAGGCTGATCGCCCGCCAGCAGGAGGGATGGGTCCTCATATACCCCCACCCCCCACTATAAAACTTGGGGTTGTGACCAGCAGGGCTGGCGGGGCTCCCACCAGGACAGCCCTTTGCCCAGGACTCGGGGGTCACTGGGTGCCAGCTGTGCCCGAGCAGTGCAAGGAGGGTGCACACATTATCAGACGCACCACTTGTCCTGTGAGGGTGGGGGCTGCTGAGGCAGAGGGGGGTGTGGTTAGGGAGGTGGGTGCACTGGGGAGAAGAGGTGAGAGGGGTGTAGATGCAGGGCCCGAAAGAGTTACATGAGAGAGAGAGAAGGGGACAGTCCGAATCAGGAAGTAAGGGGCGAGGGGAAAGAGAGGGGTGTGGGAGAAAGGAGGGGACGAGATAGCATTGAGCTGTTATACTTCGGAAGCCAGTACCACGCCCTGGTATGGGATGGAGGGGGGCAGCTGAAAATAGACGGACACTGTGAGAAGTGAGCAGAGATGTTAGAGAGGGGGAGGGACCTATGAACAGGAGGCTGAGAGGAGGGCAAGGAACATCCGGGAAGGGGTGGTAATGGATGCAGCTCCGCCAGACTCTGAATATCTGCACTTATTTTATTTGATTGAGAGAGTACCGGCACTTCTCAGCAGGGAAAGGTACCCGAGGAAGTGAGTACCTGCACTCCTCATACTAGGATCCACTGCTACAAGTGATGGTATCGGCAACTCTCGCCAGAGGCAGGTACTCGAGGGCAGTGAGTATCCTCACTTTTTAGCCAGGGCTTGACTCCCATCAGTGACAGTAATGGCACTTCTCAGCAGGAAGTGGGTACTGGAAGAGAGGGAGTATATGCACCCCCCAGCCTTGGGTCGACTTCTACCAGTGACAGTACTGGCACTTCTCGGCAGGATATAGGTACTGGAGGGCAGTGAGTTTCCGCACTCCTCAGCCTGGGATCGACTCCTTTCAGTGGGAGTACTAGTACTTATCAGCAGGAAGTAGGTATTGGAGGACAGTGAGTACGTGCACTCCTCAGCCTTGGATCGACTCCTACCAGTGACAGTACTGGCACTTCTCAGCAGTAACCAGGTACTGGAGGACAGTGAGTACCTGCACTTCTCATACTAGGATCCACCGCTACAAGTGATGGTATCGGCAACTCTCACCAGAGGCAGGTACTCGAGGGCAGTGAGTATCCTCACTTCTTAGCCAGGGATTGACTCCCATCAGTGACAGTAGTGGCACTTCTCAGCAGGAAGTGGGTACTGGAAGAGAGGGAGTATATGCACCCCCCAGCCTTGGGTCGACTTCTACCAGTGACAGTACTGGCACTTCTCGGCAGGATATAGGTACTGGAGGGCAGTGAGTTTCCGCACTCCTCAGCCTGGGATCGACTCCTTTCAGTGGGAGTACTAGTACTTATCAGCAGGAAGTAGGTATTGGAGGACAGTGAGTACGTGCACTCCTCAGCCTTGGATCGACTCCTACCAGTGACAGTACTGGCACTTCTCAGCAGTAACCAGGTACTGGAGGACAGTGAGTACCTGCTCTTCTCATACTAGGATCCACCGCTACAAGTGATGGTATCGGCAACTCTCACCAGAGGCAGGTACTCGAGGGCAGTGAGTATCCTTACTTCTTAGCCAGGGATTGACTCCCATCAGTGACAGTAGTGGCACTTCTCAGCAGGAAGTGGGTACTGGAAGAGAGGGAGTATATGCACTCCCCAGCCTTGGGTCGACTTCTACCAGTGACAGTACTGTCACTTCTCGGCAGGATGTAGGTAGTGGAGGGCAGTGAGTTTTCACACTCCTCAGCCTGGGATCGACTCCTTTCAGTGGGAGTACTAGTACTTATCAGCGGGAAGTAGGTACTGGAGGACAGTGAGTACGTGCACTCCTCAGCCTTGGATCGACTCCTACCAGTGACAGTACTGGCACTTCTCAGAAGTAACCAGGTACTGGAGGACAGGGAGTACCTGTATTTCTCAGCCTTTGACCGATAACTATCAGTAGGAATTGTGGCTCTTCTCAGCCCGAGACTGGTACTCTATGGCACTGATTATCCACACTTCTCAGCCACAGACCCTTTGCTACCACTGGCAAAGTTTCAGCACTTTTCAGCAGGAAGCAGGTACTGAAGAGAAAGGAGTACCTTCATTTTTCAGCCGCTGTTCCATTACTACCATTGTGAGAGTACCAGCAACTCTTAGCAGGAGGCAAGTTACTCGAAGACCATGAGTACCTACACTTCTCAGCCACGGATCCATTGGTATCAGTAGGGAAAGTACCAGCACTTCTCAGCAGGAGACAGGTACTCTCTGACATTAAGTATCCACACTTCACAGCCATGGATTCATTACTGTAGGTGAGAGACTACCGGCACTGCTCAGAAGAAAGCAAGTACAGTGAGTACCCACACTTCTCAGTCAGGGATCCGTTACTATCAGTGGGGGGGTGGGGGGGGGGACTAACAGCACTCCTCAGAAGAAAGCAAGTACCCGAGGGCAGTGAGAATCTACACTTCTCAGCCAGGGATCCATTACTATCAGTGGGGGAGTACTGATACTTCTCAGCAGGAAGGAGGTACTCTATGGCATTTAGTACCCACACTTCTCAGCAGGACGCAGGTCCTCAAGAACAGTGAGTAACTGCACTTCTGAGCTGGTGATCCATTCAGTACTTGAGGACAGTGAGTACCTACACTTCTCAGCTACTTCATTAGTATCCATGGAGAGTACTGGCACGCCTCAGCAGGAAGCAGGTATGCTATGACATTGACTGTCCGCACTTCTGAGACGGACATTAAAAATTATCAGGCATGAGTACTGACACGTCTCAGCAGGAAGCAGGTACTGGAGGACAGTGAGTACCTGCACTTCTCAGCCACTGATCCATTACTGCTTGTGAGAGATTACCAGCACCGCTCAGCAGGAGGCAAGTGCTCAAAGACAGTGAGTACCTACACTTCTCAAGCAGGGATCAATTAGTATCAATTGGAAGAGTACCTGTACTGCTTAGAAGGAGACAGGTACTCTTTGAAATTGAGTACCCACACTTCTCAGCCATGGATCCATTACTCTCAGTGAGAGACTACCAGCACTGTTGAGGAGAAAGCAAGTGCTCGAGGACAGTGAGTATCTACACTTTTCAGCCAGGATCCATTACTATCAGTGGGGTAGTACCCGCACTTCTGAGCAGGAAGCAGGTACTGTAGAACAGCGAGTACCTCCACTTCTGAGCCACTGATCCATTACTGTGAAAGAGAAACTACCGGCACTTCTGAGGAGGAAGGAAGTACTCAAGAACAGTGAGTACCTATACCTCACAGCCAGCCATCCATTACTATCAGGGAGGGAGTACCCATAATTCTGAACAGGAAGCAGGTACTGGAGGACAAGGACTACCTGCAAGTCTGAGCGGCTGATCCATTACTGTCAGGGAGCGACTACTGGCTCTGTTGTGGAGAGGGCAAGTACTCGAGGGCAGTGAGTACCTACACTTCTCAGCCAGCGATCCATTACTATCAGTGGGGGAGTATCCATACTTCTGAGCAGGAAGCAAGTACTGGAGAACAGGGAGTACCTTCACTTCTGAGCTGATTATCCATTACTGTTAGTGAGAGACTACCAGCACTGTTGAGTAGAAAGCAAGTGCTTGAGGACAGTGAGTACCTACACTTCTCAGCCAGGGATCCATTACTATCAGTAGAGTAGTACCCACACTTCTGAGCAGGAAACAGGTACTGTAGGACAGGGAGTACTTGCACTTCTGAGCTGATTATCCATTATTGTCAGTGAGAGACTACCGGCACTGCTGAGGAGAAAGCAAGTACTCGAGGATAGTGAGCACCTACACTTCTCAGCCAGGGACTCATTTCTATCCGTGAGGGAGTAGTCATACGTCTGACCAGAAAGCAGTACTCTATGGCATTTAGTACCTGCACTTCTCAACAGGATACAGGCACTCAAAGATAGTGAGTAACGGCACTTTTGAGCCGCTGATGCACTACTGTAAGTGAGAGACTACAAGCACTTCTCAGCAGGGCACAGATACTCGAGGACAGTGAGTAGCTGCACTTCTCAGCCATGATTCCATCACTGACTGTCAGTGAAAGACTACCGGCACTTCTCAGCAGGAAGCAAGTACTTGAGGACAGTGAGTATCCACATGTCTCAGTCAGGGATCCATTACTATCAGTGGGGGAGCACCCTTGCGTCTGGGTAGGTATCCATTACTATCACTGGGGGACTACTCATGGGTCTGGGTAGGAAGCAGATACTCTATGACATTTAGTACCTGCACTTCTCAGCAGAACGCAGGTACTCGACGGCAGTGAGTAACTACACTTCTGAGCCGCTAATCCCTTACTATCAGTGAGAGACTACTGGCACTTCCCAGCTGGACGCAGGTACTCGAGGCCAGTGAGTACGTACACTTCTGAGCCATGGGACGGTTACTGTCAGTGAAAGACTACCTGCACTTCTCAGCAGGAGTCAAGTACTCAGGGACAGTGAGTAACTACACTTCTCAGTGAGTACATACACTTCTCAGCCAGGGATCCATTACTACCAGTGGGGCAGTACCCACACTTCTCAGTCAAAAGCAGGTAAGCCTCTGTAGTGAGTACCTACACTACTCAGCCAGGGTTAAATTACTGTCAGTAGGGAAGTACTGTCACTTCTCAGAAAGAGGCGTGTCCTCTGTGACATTGAGTACCTGCACTTCTCAACCATGGATCGATTACTATAAGTGAGACTGTACTGCTAAATCTCGGCCAGGGATACACTGCTACCAGTGGGGAATTAGCAGGACGATTGAGGAGGAAGCAGGTACTTAAGGACAGTGAATATGTGCACTTCTCAGCCATTTATTGATTACTATGAGTGAGAGCACTGCACTTTTCAGTATGAAGCAGGTACTTTCTGACAGTGAGTCACAGAGTACTCTGTCAATAATCCATTACTACCAGTGGGGTGAAGTACCATCACTTTTAATCAGGAAGAAGGTACTGCAAGACAGTGAGTACATGCACTTCTCAGCCAGCGATTGATTACTATCAGTGAGAGTCCCAGCACTTCTCCGGAAAAAGTAGGTACTCGAGGACTGTGACTACCTGCACTTCTTAACCATGGATTAATTACTGTCTCAAGGGGTCGCAGGTACTCTGTGAGTACTACCCCTTCACCACTAGGAATCTATTACTACCAGTGGGGAGAATAGCTCTTCTCAGCAGGAGCCAGATTCTGGAGGGTAGCGAGTACCTGCTCTTCTCATCCAGGGATCTATTAATACGAGTAAGAGTACAGCATTTCTCAGGAAGAAGCCTGCACTTAGGAACAGTGAATACTAGCACTTCTCAACCATGGATTATTTACTGTCACTAAGAGTACAAGCACTTCTCAGGAGGAAGCAGGTATTGAGGACAGTGAGTACCTGCACTTCTTAGCCAGGGATCCTTTATTTCCAGTGAAAGAGTACTCGTTTTTCTCAGGATGAAGAAGGTACTCTAGAACGGTACCAGCACCTCTCAGCCAGAGATCCATAACCATCAGCTGGGAAATACCACCACTTCCCAGCAGAAAGCAGGTAATTAAGGACAATGAGTACCGGTGGCTTCTCAGCCGGGGATTCATTACTACTACTGGAGGAGTACCTGCACTTCCCAGCAGGAAGGAGTGAACTATTTTCACCCTGATGGTACAAGCCAGTGCAGGACCTCTTCAGCTCAGCTTCCTGTAATTTCCCTCACTTCATCACTTGACTAGATTATATTTTCTTACGCCCTAGTAGTACGAGCCTCAGGTAGTCCTACCCACTGCAGACCAGTAATAAATACTGGGCCTATGTGAACTTGCATTCTCATAGCACCCCGTGACCTTAAGAAAGTCCCCTCTCACCCTCGCCATCCACCCAGCATTTGCGCAACAATGTCAAATAAGTTTCAGAAAGCTTGCACCAAGTCATTTAAGTTCACTTACCCCTAAAAAACATTCCCAAATCTCACCAAACCATCAGCAAAAAAAGTATAAACCGAGCACCCTTGAACAATTCCTGGACACCCTTTTTGCCAAACACTACAATAGTGGGCGATAAGGGAAGCTCAAAACCGGCTTCATCTTCACTCTCAACACCTTGACCTGGACAGACATCTTCCTCAGCAAACTAAATGTCACATACATGGAAATTGTGATTGATCCATTGAAAAGAGAAAAGGGAGCAATTCTAAGCTTGCAGCAATGTGGGGTGTTAGCAGACAATAATGGGACAACAATATTCAATCCACGGATGAATACCTCCCCATTCGACCACCTGTTCCCACCCTGTTTAATTCCCTATTTTGAGTCACTGCCGTCTCCCCTCCTAAGATGTTGCTCAACCTCACATGCAGAACTCAGTCCCCACCTCCACACCTCCCTACTGTCCCGCTCTCTGGGACTTTAAATCCTACTCCCAGTAGGGTTCTCCCACCCTCCCATACATACCGTTCATCCCCTACCATGCCATAACGCCTCATAGAATGCCAACCCCAGAACCAGGCCTAACTGGCAACCCCGCCTCTTGATTCTTCTCGACCTCTCTACAGCCTTCAACACAGTAAACCACCCTACGATTATTGGCACACCGAAAAATCAAATGGGCATTGATGATGATCATTCCTCCTGGGTAGGGCACAGAGGATTACAATTGATGATTGCTTATAGACCCCAATGGCCGCCAGAAGCATGAGCGCAAAGGAGAGAGACAAAAGGAAAAAGAAGTTTGCTCGCAGTCAAACGTATTGGCAAACGTGCAATTATCCATGTCACAGAGTCGATGGCCAAGGCATTAACAAAACCGCCCCAAGGAGGGACAAATGTAAAGCATTTACCAATGATGACAAAGGAATTTTGAAAGGCAAGCCCACGAACGAGTGATAGTGATGGGTGAGCGGTGGGTGTAGTTAAAAGCCCACACATAGTTTACAAACGGCCAGAGCACTTGCGCTCGACCTAAAAAGGAACAACTCATGTGACAGACTTTTTCAGGTAACAGTACCAGAATTTGAAACCCCATACCTCTGAACCTTACGCACCACCACCTCACTGGCGATCTTCAAATCGGGACTGACCCCTTCCCTTCCAAAGATATTTCAGTTAAGGTCTTTTTAGCTTTCCTGTTGAAAGGTCACCTCTATGTTTTAGCATCTGACCGCCGCCCTTAGTTTAGCTGCTCTACGTCAGTTTCACAAAACTTTTTTAGTTGTGAACATGCACGCTGCCACAACTTATATTACCAACTCTATCAGCAGTAAATCAGTGCCTTGGTAATGATCTGCAGGGTTGTAAATATGTAAAATAAGGACAGTGATCAGACACTGGTAAATGTGGACCTTATACCACACCCTTTACAATGATAGACTATTTCAGTGGTTCCCAACCTGTGGTCCGGGGATCTGCAAAGCCTCCTCAGGGGGTCCGCGACTGCTTAGAAAATTAAATAATATCAACAGATTAGGTCCCCAGCTTTCAGTAATGACTCAGTACAGAGTCCCTGAATTCTGATAATGATTCAGAGGGGGTACCTGGATTCAAGTAATAATAAAGTGGGGGTCCACAGCAGTCAAAAGGTTGGGAACCTTAGGAATATTTCATTATTTTGGACCTTCTGTAACAACCTATGTTTTATGTAACCACGTAATGACAATCCTTATGTAACGGTCTGTGTTTTATTGTAAAGTAGGGTCCCAGATGTCCTGGGTTTGCCGGGACAGTCCCGATTTTAAACCTGCTGTCCCGGCAGATTTCGGGAAACGTAGCTCCTATCCTGGTTTTTAGAGAGGGTTAACTGAAAACTGTGAGAGGTGCCTTTTTAGGTTTTCCAAAGGAGGGCTAGTTAGCAGCTGTCATAAGAAATCAATGTAATAAGAGGCATGATACTGACTTTGAAAATTGCCTTTTACTTATGTTCATAGCGCCTCTGTAATTCTGTGCTGATGAGCGTTGTCATTCTGGGCGCTCAGTTGAAGCAAAATTATAGTCCTTTTTCTATTTTAATGAAATAACCTGTATTTTTTTACTTTAAAGTTCTGGTCACCCTATGTAAAGTGCTCTGGCACCTTTGGGTCCGTGCTGTATAAAAATGCACATATAAGTAAATGAATGAATGCATACAAATAAATCTCTGGTCAGAGCCCCTGCCGGCGGACTCTTCTTCCACTCAACATTTTGTATGCAGCGCCTTGAAGCAGCATGTAGAATGCAAGCAGTGCGACAAAAAAAGCAACTAACAGAACAAACTGGACGCAAGGAAAAGCGTGCAATAACGGACTGGGTACACAGCCTTGTTATAGAGTTTTTACATTCGGCTCCCAGCATGCTCTTTGATATGCAAATGTCGGCCTGGAAATTGGCAGAGAATGAATCGATTATTCTCCCGCCCTGATGGCTGCTCTCCAGAGATGCTGATTGACTGAAAAGATGTGCCTGATGTCCGGGCCACGCGCACCCCGACTTTTCGGAGCATGCTGCCTAGGAACATGATTAAAAATAGAGAATATATGAGTATGGCATCGTTGATCTTGGGGTGAGGCTGAGGGTCTCTGCCCCCCGAAGTTCACGTCCATTTCCCGGCTGGGCTCGATGGAAGGGGGCCAGGGCTGTCCGCATTGTGTCCAGTCGTGGGCCGAGGGCCTCTAATGAAGCCGCGTTAATTGCCCGCCTGACGTGCCAGTTGAACCGGTCTTTGTTTTATGTGGCAGCGGCCTGCTCAGGGTTCACAGAGCCCCGTGTGATCTCCGGGAACACACTTTCCCACAGGATAGATACCCGATAATTTATACCGTTTCCTGTAGTTCGCTGCATTCTTTTGTCTCCTTTAATTAGACAGTCTGCATATTAGCATTGTATGAAACAAGGCTGGGTAGGCGCCTGATCTTAGCGCCTGAACGTAGGAGACAAAATCAAACGACAATGTTTTTCAAGTGACTTGGGTGTTAACAGCCCCCCACCCCCACATCCTCTGGGCCACACTGGGTTACTTACCCTGGTTCGACAACAGCAGTGGTAGGGTGACCAGACGTCCCCGGACAGTCCCGTTTTTTAGAGGACTGTCCCGGAGTCCCAACGCGTCTCTTAATTTTAAATAAATGTCCCGGTTTTAGGGTCAAAGGTCAGATCATTAAATACATGTCCCGGTTTTTGGGACAAAGATCAGATCATCCAGGGAAGCACAAGTTAAAGGCGCCTACAAAGTATGAAATAATTAAAGTAATTTATCTGTTACTGTCAGACAACACAGTCCCCTGTCTGCTCCCAGCAGAGAGACGGAGTGGGGAGCACAGAGGTGGGTGGGGGCGGGTTGGGGGTGCAAGCTATAGCTAATTTTATGTATGTAGTCTTGTAAATGTCTTTAGTCCTTCTTTTATGTCTAACCTGTCCCGGTTTTTGCTCCTCAAAATCTGGTCACCCTAAGCAATGGGCAATGCGTACAGAATTATAATCTTATGTTTATATAGCGCTTTCACCAAGAGCTTTACATATAAGATGTATGCATGTACACCTAGAAAGGATGAAAGGCCAATGTGTTATTCCCACACCTACGTATTAACAATGGAAGGATATAGAAAGATAATCTATTGTTTATGTAGTGCTTTCACCAAAGCTATACATACAACATGCATTCATGTACAGTTTTTGTCATCCGGTACTCGTATCGACCTACGAAGGCTGAAAAGTCAAACTGCTATTCCCAGACCCATGCAGTAGGGCCAAAGTTAGGCAGTTTTGTAATCTGCTCAGCCTCTGACAGTGGGAAGGTAATAGCACTTTTCAACAGGGACCGGTGGACAGTGAATACCTGCAGTTCTCAGCAGAAAGCAGGGGCTGCATGACCGTGAGTACCTGCACTTCTCAGCAGGAACTGGAGGACCGTGAGTACCTGCACTTCTCAGCAGGAAGCAGGAACTGGATAACCGTGAGTACCTGCACTTCTCAGCAGGGACAGGGACTGGAGGACAGTGAGTACCAGTACTTCTCAGGAGGGACTGGAGGACTGCGAGTTCCTGCACTCTCAGCAGGGACTGGAAGATAGTGAGTACCTGCACTTCTCAGCAGGGTCTGGAGGACAGTGATTACCCTCACTTCTCAGCAGGGAGTACGAACTGGAGGACAGTGATTACCAGTACTTCTCCGCAGGGAGCAGGGACTAGACATAGTGAGTACCAGCACTTCTCAGCAGGGACAGGGACTGGAGGACAGTGAGTACTAGCACTTCTCAGCAGGGAGCAGGGATGGAGGATAATGAGTATCTGCACTTCTTAGCAAGGACAGGGAATGGAGGACCGTGAGCATCTGCACTTTTCAGAAGGGAAAGGAACTGGAGGATGGTGACTACCAGCACTTCTCAGCAGGGACAGGAACTGGAGTACAGTTAGTACCAACACTTCTCAGCAGGGACTGGAGGACAGTAAGTACCAGCATTTCTCAGTGCGGAGCAGGGACTTGAGTACAGTGAGTACCTGCATATTTCAGAAGGAAGCAGGAACTGAAAGACATTGAGTACCAGCACTTCTCAGGAGGGACTGGAGGACTGAGAGTTCCTGTACTCTCAGCAGGGACTTGAAAATAGTGAGTACTGTCACTTCTCAACAGGGTCTAGAGGACAGTGATTTTAACCGCACTTCTCAGCAGGGAGCAGGGACTAGAGACAGTGAGTACCCTGCACTTCTCATCAGGGACTGGAGGACCGTGAGTACCAGTACTTCTCAACAGGGACTGGAGGACCGTGAGTAAACGCACTTCTCAACAGGGACTGGAGGACAGTGAATACCAGTACTTCTCAACAGGGACTGGAGGACCGTGAGTACCTGCACTTCTCAACAGGGACTGGAGGACAGTGAGTACCAGTACTTCTCAGCAGGGACTGGAGGACAGTGAGGACCAGTACTTCTCCGCAGGGACTAGAGACAGTGAGTACCTGCACTTCTCTGCAGGGGCTGGAGGACAGTGAGTACCTGCACTTCTCTGCAGGGGCTGGAGGACAGTGAGTACTAGCACTTCTCAGCAGGGATGGAGGATAATGAGTACCTGCACTTCTCAGCAAGGACAGGGTCTGGAGGACCGTGAGCATCTGCACTTTTCAGAAGGGACAGGAACTGGAGGACAGTGACTACCAGGACTTCTCAGCAGGGACAGGAACTGGAGGACGGTGAGTACCAGCACTTCCCAGCATGGACAGGGACTGGAGTACAGTTAGTACCAACACTTCTCAGCAGGGACTGGAGGACAGAGAGCACATGCACTTTCCCGAAGGAACAGGGACTGGAGGACAGTGATTACTAGCACTTTCAGCAGGGACAGGGGCTGGAGGAGAGTGAGTTCCAGCACTTCTCAGCGCGGACAGATACTGTAGAATATTGAGTACCTGCACTTCTGAGCAACGACTGGAGGACAGTGAGTACCTGCACTTCTGAGCAGCGACTGGAGGACAGTGAGTACCTGCACTTCTCAGCAGCGACTGGAGGACAGTGAGTACCTGCACTTCTCAGCAGGGACAGGGACTGGATGACCATGAGTGCCCGCACTTCTCAGCAGTGACCGGAGGACCGTGAGTACCTGCACTTCTCAGCAGGGACAGGGACTGGAGGACCGTGAGTACCTGCAGCCTCAGGTCAGTTACTGTGAGCCCAGACCCCCCTGTGAATGCTGAGGTGCAGAGAGTGATGTAATTATCATCTAGAGAGCTGGGCAGGGTCAGAGGAGACCGTGATATTGGGGTCACCAGAGAGGCTGCCAGTGAGCCAGGCTGCCCCAGACACGAGCCCTAGCATCAGTTGGTGATGGAAATTCTTCAATTCCCAGTATGCAGCATTAATAGGAAGCACAGTTCTTAACACAAGAGAAGGAAGAATGTTGAAAGGAATCGAGTTGATGGCAAATGAGGGTTTTAAAACCGTTTCCTAGATGAAAGCCGAAAGGACAAATGAGTTGTCCTTGCCTTTGACCTTATGCAGTGTTCCCCTGGCTTTTCCCTAAGTTTGGAGTTCACAAATACTACATACATATATGTGTGGGTGAGGGGGGGCCCGAAATCTTGGACACCCCAAAATATACTTAAAATAGTATGCCCACAATTCGATGAATCAGAGACAGTTTAATGAGGATATGGGTCCCCGCTTTAAGGCTCCTTCTAACACATCAAATATCAGAAAGTAGTCAATTAACTAAAAGGGACAACTCCGAAGCTGAGATTTAGATCAGCGAAATAGTTAAAGGGTTTTATTTCAAGATTCAAAAGTAAGGCAATACAGAGTCAATGCCTTAAAGGCTCTCAGTGAATAGGGAATACAGAGAAATGCAAAATCCAAAACTAGTCTAAGACCCAAGTGGGCAGGAAATCGGGAGAGAAATTAATAATATCCCTAGTTGGACAAGAACGTTTCTCCGGCTCTCGCCAAAATCGAGGGATTATTTTCATATATGGAATTAACAGAACTGCAGAATCACTGTATTGTGAGCAAATGTATCATTTCATCAGCAAATCGGAGCACAGATTTATAAAACGTCACATTGCCTTAGCACCTAAGCACTATCCCAAAGCTTGAAATAATGATTCACCCCTTCTATGCTAATGTCACAGAGAGATGCTAGAACAAACTTGATACATTAAAAACAACATTTTATCAGGGGTGTGGAATTTATTAAAATATCTACTTGTCCAGGGGACAGGTTGCTTCTCAAATCTACTTGTCCTGTAAAACGATCTACTTGTCCCTTTGGTGCCATGTAGTGTGGCGACAAATTATGGCAGCAATCTCATTATGTAAGAGCTCTGATAATAGCCTCTCTGATTATGCCAGGGCTACTACCATAATAGGGCTTGAATACTTGCAGTTTTAATCCCTACTGTAGCAATTTCCTTATTTTGCCACCTTTCTGCAGATCTGCATACTGGGGCTGGAGGAAGCAGTAAGCAATAGTTCCAGGACTGGAATGCCTTTGAGTCTGCAAACCTACTAACCTGCATGTTTTAAAGATTTTCACCAGCTTCTCTCTAATATTTTCCCATAATAAGAAAGGTTGGACATTTACTCCTGACAATGGCAGAATTAGAACTTCTTCCAGGGGTGGGAAGAAAGTGGCCGGAGGGAAAATGAACTTGCAGATGCTCAATAGATTTTCACATGAGCAAATCTACACATGCGTATTTACCCATGCTAAAATACAGTTCACAAATATTTTATAGGGGTACGACATATACCATGGGTGCACTTTTGTGACTTTCTTTAAGAATTTGGGGCCACATGTAGGTAGGTTCAGATTTGCGACCCGCAAATTGCGAGTTGCAAATCCGAATGTAGGATGTTGCCCCTGACACCATCTGTGATTCGCAAGGGCTTTACAAATGCCCACCTCATGAATAATCATGAGGTGGGTCGCAATTTGCGACCACCTTGCGAATAGCGGCCCTCACGGGGATGGTGGCCTGCTGGAGACAGCAGACCACCATGTGTGTGACTGCTTCCTTAAAGGAAAACGAGATGCATTACAAAAACGAAAAATGAAACTTTTTTGTTTCATTTTTTCAGAGCAGGCAGTGGTCCCCACTTTTTTTTTTTTCCCTTTTGTGAAAGTGTTAGCACCCATTTGAAATGGGTGCAAACTGCGATTGGTTTGCGCCCGCGTTCGCGGTCACAAAACAATCCTACATTGCACTGCGAGTCGCAATTAGGAAGGGAACACCCCTTCCTAATTGCGACTCGCAAACCCGTTTTGCGATTCGGTAACCAGGTTACTGAATCGCAAAACTGTGTTTGTGCATCGCAATGTGCTTTTTGCACGTCGCAAACAGCGAAAGTCGCTGTTTGTGACATGCAAAAAGCTACCTACATGTGGGTCTTGGTCCCTAATTAGGTCTGGTGTTAACAAAGACATTTTGTTTAATAAAAACTTCTATTTCTCTCTCTTTTGGCTGGCTTTACTGTGAGTGATTGCATTCTGCTCTTCCACAAGGAGCATATTGGCACACAAAGTAGTTTTGTTCAGTGTCAGGAACTACAGTGGCTATCAGTGACGTAACGAAACTGGAGGGTGCCCCTTTGCAAAGAACATGGAGGAGCCCCCTCTCCAGACTCACTCAGGGCAGGTGCTGTGCTAAAGGGGCCCCCTGGAGGGCGGCTGCGGGGCCTTTGTTATGCCACTGGTGGCAATGTGTGCTTTTAGAGTTCAAAATATATATATATTTTTTTTGGCAGTGTTTGTTACAATGTTGAGGGCCTGGTAGCTCCCACAACAATAAAGTGTTACAAAAGCCATATCAAAACAAGACACGCATGTCAGATCAGTTGGCTTTGTCAGTGTTTGTTTATTTTCATGCTTCCCATATTCGTGTTGAAAATGGTTACACTGATTTTCCATTAGAAATATGTTTGGGAAATACTAGCATGCATCAACACATTTTACTAAATGACACTTCATTTGCATCTAATCAGAGAGCATTCTGGGAGCATTATACTTAGCCTCATAGCCTAAAGTTTTCAAACATGTGTATACACAGCTGTTTTTTTTTGTACTGGAACCAACGTCAGTAGTGAAGTGTGACCTTAAAACATTTATTTACAGCACTCACCCTAATAATCAAGGCTTTCAAATAATGAACCATAAATACAAGTTCGAACAGCATTATCTTTTGGAAACACATTACCTCAACTGCAGAGAGTTCCACTCTCTGTAAACAGGCAGCCAAAGGGTTTGTGCTGCAGAGGGTTGGGCCTACTTGTCCCAAGGACAAAGTAAAAACATAAAAACTTGTTGCCCTTGACCCCAAACAAGATGTCCCGGGCGTCAGGCGATAGGAATTCCACATCCCTGATTTTATATAAATGAATGAGCTATTGTTCCAGCAGAATGACCTTGAAAAACTAGTTGCAGTTTTGTGACTGAGCTCTCCAGAGTTCATTGAAGTCAGCATGAACAATGACAATGGAAATAAACAAATAATAATGTGCCGGAGTCCGTGGTACAGGATCGATAGGCAGTGAGATATGCAGGGGGAAGGGGAGCGTGGCAAGGGTGACGTCCATTTTGAAAAATATGGCGATCAGACCCAAATAGAGCCCTAGTTAACAAACATAAAAGAAAACGCACGTCTACGCACCATAGAGAATTCGTTTCAAGGACAACTATATCAACGCGTTCACGTGTAATCAAGTGTGAAAATACTTTCAACACATTGTTAATGCTGCACAAAAATATAAATGCATAAAGATCCTCATCACATACCTATAAATGTCTCTTCCTTTGGAACAAGGGATGTATTTGGGCTAGGGTGCATTGTGCAGAAGCAAGAGACTTGGCTGCTAACCCTGCCTTCCTCACCTGACTGATTCCTCACCTTATTTATATCCACAGGCACAAGACTGGATCTGTAAAATGTTCAAAATGTCCACGATGTAGCTATGTGGTGCCGATAGGTGGAGCCACGCAGTTTCATCCGCCCATGAATTGACCATACAGGCCTAAATAGAGCACTACGTGGCGCAACCTCTGTTTTTTCTGTATCTTACCAACGTGCATCTGGAGATGTTTTTGAGTTTCCTTTGATCCTCAAAATTCAACAATGCACTTTTCAGCAGACTAGATCAAATGCCACCTCTTAAGGTAGGGCGCTTCAAGCTGTGTGAATAGCATCACATGGAGATGTCCCCGTTTGATCCTCAGGGCATCATCATGTGGCGCCCGGGCCCTGATCCCTTGAAGAGTGACTCCTGTTCTTTCATGCACCTGAAGGACATTAGTGAGTGAGAGGCTGAATTGGTCCAGGCTTGGACTTGTAAGGGGACTTGTAAACCGTCTCTCTCCCTGCCCCCAGGCGAGTCTCTCAGACAGCAGAAGAAACCCCATAGGAAAGAGAAGTCCTCTTCTTCCTGAAATAAGAACCTGGCGCTCAGCGGGTAGCTGGTGCAATTTCCCAACACTTGCTTCTTCTTGTTCTTCCGCAGAACTGATCCCGGTTCTTTCTTCAGAAGTAGATGTGTTTTTTTTTTTTTTTTTTTAAGTGCAGTGTATGGAACCAATGGACCTAGATGCTAATCCTCATTTCCTCACTTGACCAAAATAGCTGATGCATGAACAAATCACCTTATTCCCTCTTCCCTGCTTCCCTTATGTGCCAAACTCTGGACCACCCAGACACAATTCAGCATACCGTGCAAGTTATATAAAAAAAGATGAATTTTGGTAATATTGTTCTCCAGTTAGCAGTAGAACCTGACAAATCCAGCCGCTTCCAAGCATTGCTTAATTGAAGCAGACGCTGCCCTCTGTCAGGGCGATGCCCGTTTGCTCCATGTGCCCACCTTTGTCGAGAGCGGTAAGAGAAATCTCAGCGATGGACATTGTATTATCTTCAGAGACCACCCTCTCTGCTCCTCGTCTTACTGCTGACTGCTTGATGTTCCTCACCAAATATGGCGGCGTGCCCGTCTCCTGTCCATGGCTGGTGTACTATCCCATCGAGGCATCAGTACTAGCCAGACATAGACCGGTCCTGGCCAGACCAGCCTTGCAGGAGCCTGCAGAAGGGCAGCAGCACCCATGGATTCCATCTGGCCAAGCCTCTGGGGGCCAACTGGTTGTGGGCTGCGTCGCTCAGGTGGCCCCACGAGTTCCTCCAAGTTACAACAGCGCTAAAGGAGCCATTGTGGATGGCAGCAGGAAGCGGGGCGGGCACCAGACCAAAGGGATGGAGACAGCCATTAACATATCTGCTGTGCCATCTCTCTCATGCCCACCCACAGTGGGGCTTTAAGGGAAACCAGTGGGTAGCCCCGAGCCCTGGCTACCAAGACTGAAAGAGGCACCACGAGCCGGGGGGTTTGGTGCTCCCTCAGAACAGGAGGTAAGATGAACTCCCCCCCAAAAAAAAACAAGCATTTGCAATGCAATAGGGTCTCGCATTTCTCCGAGTTACAGCTATTAGCAGTTGTAAACTCCCAACTGGATTTTTCTTGCCACATTGAATGGAAAAAAAGAGCGCGATCGTGCTGCTACAGTTCACTCGTAGTGAAACCTATCGGCAAAAGTGCAATTAAGTACGTAACCGGCAAAAGTGCAATTAACTATGTAACCGGGTAGATGTCATGGAAAGCGCTCGACTTCTGCCAGACGGGATCACGCTGCAAACAAAATATAAAAAGTAGCCCACAAACCGGACTGGAAACAGCGAGCATTGCATGTTTTCAGTACTTGGTCGCTGCGCTCGAGGAGGGCTAACCACCGGAAAAGGCATGACCTATGCGTGCCTTCCACTAATGAAAGCAAGCAGATTTTAACAGGCAAGCCCAAGAACCAATGAAAGACAATGACTTGACGTAGACGGGGCTCCAAGCCCTTTTCTAACTCCTGAAGCATCTCGCAAGCGAAACGCATGCGCATGCGCGTGCGACGTAGGCTCGAACCTAAAAAACTGGGGGGGGGAGCGATAGACTCAGGGCACGTTTTAATCATTTTCTTAAAACGACGTTTAACGTGATTTACACTTCTTACGTCTTATTCAAACATCTAATGCGTACAGTCAATTTCAAGTAAGTCATCAAAAAAGCTGCCTGCTCGGTGATGTAAACATAAGTGATTAGGAGTAATACCAGTGTAATGTATGATGGAGTGCTCATGTTCCCACGGATTTATGGTCCCGTCTCAGCTGATCCCAGATACAAGCCAGAGCCGGTCCTCTGGGACAATCATTGCTCACATGGCGGAGTGCCAGAAATCACAAAGTGAAGGCACAACATCCCTGCACATTTATATGAGGAGAAGCACACCACGGGGCAAGTATGCCAACGCACTGGTAACAAGGCTGGAGCGCTGTTACACATCAGTATTCACATCATCCTGGGGCGCCATTCAATTTACAACTTAAACTTGGCCCACAACAGATCTTTTGATCAATTTAACAAAGCCCTCAGAGATGCTCTGGAAGCAGGTTATTTCTTGCACACATTGCCCCCTTCATTTCACAATCCATGATCATGCAGAATATTTCCACTTTTAAAACTGATTCAGGTGTTCCTTAGCAAATATTGAAAACCTCGAGGCCCACACAGAATCCCAGGGCATATTAGGCCTTATCCTAAAAAATACCAGATAAACTGCAAGACCCACATAGTTCAAAACCACATCACCTCACTTCGACTACATCCCCAACAGCTTAGAAGCCAATCAGCAACTTAATTTCCCTACTATGCACACCTATTGCACATTCCTTAACCTCAGATAAGAATTGTGCATCATAAATTTCTTTCAAGATCACTATTTGAGAAAACCTTCCTACTTTTCTCACTGGCCCACCTCTGTCACCCTCACCACCTGACATCCTCACTCTCCTTTACTCTTCGACCTTACAGCCACGTCTGCCACAGAGCTCAGCCCCATTCTGAAATCCCACCATGTGCTCAGTCCAGTCGCTTGCACCCATAAAGTACGGGATCTCTGATTTTCCTCCTGGATTCTTCTTGCAAAGCCTCTCCATCTGTCCTTCATACCTGGTGCCTCCAGAGAGCACTGCAGTGGTGCTACCCTGATTAAAAGGCCGCCTCCTGCCCCCCATTCTCCTTTTCCAGACTCAGGTTCTTCTAATGCGTAGCTTTCAGCGGACCTACCACCTGCCTCTCTTCTGACAACCGACTGAGTCCCCTTCTAGTAACCTTTCTTGGCTTTTCATTGGATAGAAGTTACACCCACAGGTGTGTCCAGTTCATCACAATCGGCTTTCATCCGTCCTGCTACACCTTGATCAGTCTGTGGCATTTAACACTATTAATCGCCCGGTTTTACTATCTACTTATAATACCCTCCGCCCCAACAGCGCTGGCAGAAATAGTTTCTCATCTTGCCTCTCAGCAAGCTTCTTTTTGTCTGCTATGTGAGACTGAACTTTCCCTCGCCCACATCAGTATGAGGTGGGGGCCACCCAAGACTAAGGGACTGAGATAGAGATGGGCAGACGGGGTTACTTTGTGACGGATATCCCGTCTGCCGAACTAAGATCCCATTATACCCTATCAACATCGTAATCTAGCGAACAGGATATCCGTCATGTTTGTGACAGCGTAACCCATCTGCCAAACTTAAAATCGGGCCCTAAGCCATAGGCCAATTTCTGTGTCCCCTTTACTCCACATCCTTTGCTAACATCTTATTTGGCTTGTCTTGCCATGTTTACGGGACAAAAGACAAATCATCTCTTTCCCATCATTCTCTCCTCCCCTCGCTCTTGAGTATTTCCGACTGCTTCATTGCCATCAGCTGCTGGATGACTTTGAGGTCCCTCACGTTAACAGAGCTGCCCACACACTGAGTGCCACATAATATTGCTTCTCTTCGCAAAACCTCCCGGTGTGGAACCAACATCAAATGGTGGAAGACAAGATGGGCTAAAAAACCTACACACAGTGGGTTTCCAGCTCTTCTGTGGAGGCTCTGTGCAACTGACACCCATCAGTGGTTGTGCATCCTCCAAAGGACAGGGGCAGCGGCTCCGTAGACGTTAGTAGTGTTTTTGAGGCAAGGGTTGGTGTCTCATCCTAGGTAGTGCCTGGCTGTAAGCCCCGCCCCTCTTCTTGGCCACACCCACTCTAGGCGGGTGAGGAAGTGAGGGATCACAGCCAGTGCCGGACAGTGCTGGCCCATTTTAAGCATTGGTCACAGCCAGATCCCTTGTGCAGACCCCGCTCATACTCACATGGTGAAAATACAGGTCTCTGTCCGCTCCTTCAAAACTGAGATCCTTTATCAGCACTCAGATCCAGCTCAGTCAGCTTTTCCCCTGAACACTTTGACTTTCTCCATCTCAGCTAGAAATCTTGGGATTCAAGTCAGCCCACGAGGCAAATGGAACAATCTGTTCCTATAACTGCCACCGCAGCCCACTAACAAGATCCAAACGTATGAAAAATTGACTATTTTTCTCCCATTCCACACAGCCGAAGCAGGGATCGATTTTTCATCTCTTATGGAGTTTTGTGTAGCGCTGCATCTTGCCTTTTTGGTAACTTAAATTGCTGCAGTGTGCTTGTGCGTCTTAACCGACCGGCAACAGCAGTAATCCAAGTTAGTTTGCAAATAGCACAGTATGGCCCACATTGTACGAAACGTCCAATTTACAGTTTCCTAAATAGCGAATCATAAGAAATCGCTGTTTAGGAAATGCAAATTGGAATGTACTAAAATTGCTATTTCCTAATTGTGATTCTTATGGAGTCGCAATCACTATTAGGAAATCGCAAATTTGGAAATGCAAAACCATTCTGACCTATGGGCATAGGGCCTCCTAAATCTAAGTCAAGAAAAAGTGGTGCTCGTGTAAAGCGCTCCCGTATCCTCGGGCGAGTGTGCGCTCTGACACTGCAAAAAGTGCATTTGTGTGCTTTTTTCCAATTTGCACATGGTTACCATCGGACTGGATTAGATGGTAATGCCATTTCCTAAATGCCCATTTCGCATTTAGGAAATGCTATGTATATGAGGTTTGGAAATCGCAAATAGGAAATCCTTATTTGCGATTTCCTATTTTGGTAATCGCAAAATGGATTCCTACAGAGTAGAAATTGCAGTTTGCAATGCCGCATAGCCCTTTTTAGGTCGAGCATTGCAGCGCATGCGCTGCTTTTCCGACGTGTTGGTGTGTATCTGGGCTTTTAACACCGCCCACCTCACGCCCATCACTACCACTCCTTCGTGGGCTTGCCCTTCAAAAATCCTTTGATTACATTGGTAAATGGTTTACCTTTGTCCCTCCTTGGGCAGGTTTTGTTACCGCCTTGGCCATCGCCCCGTTAAATGGCTAATTGCACTTTTGCCGACAAGTTTAATTGCGAGCAAACTTCTTTTCCTTTTGTGTATCTCTTCCCGCTGATGCTCATGGCGGCCGTGGCGCTGTGAATCGGCTCGCTTATGTGAAACTGTTTAGCTTTCAATTTATGTGGCAAGAAAAGTCCGGTTAGCAGTTTATAACGCTAATAGCTCTAACTCGAGCAGATGCGAGACCCATTGCATTGCAAATGCTTGTTTACATTGGAAAAGGTTCTTTTGCATTTCTTAACCAGCCAAAATTGCAATTCGTTCCACTAAGAAATGCAAAAAGCTTTTGTTCGTGTGGGCCCAAATGACCCCAGCCACACTCCAACCTCATTTCGTCACCACCAGCGCTGTTCTGGGCGGAGGATTCCTGTGGGCAGTGATTGGGACCATGCTTTAAGTGGGATAGAAAAACTGGGGGCTCTGTAAAAGGGAATTGCCCATAGAAGCACAACTGAGAAGTCTTTCCAAGAGGTGAGGCCTATTTAATTAAGTGTCTGGTCTAAACCTCTGCTTGACACAGTGTGTCCCCTGACCAGTAGTTTGGTGTCTCTGTGTGTTTTGTTAGTACATACAAATATATCACACGGGTTACAGCTATTACAACAAAGAATGCATCACCCTATAAAATGCTAGACATATTGGCTTTGCCATTTAACAGAATTTTTGTTCAATATTAGTTCTACGAGTAACAATTATATTTTTGTGAATTAGTATTTAAAATTTTCGTTTCTGAAAATATGCGGCCGTGAATTAAATGTTCCTAATATTTAAAGGGGTAGTGTGCTTCGGGGTGCCTCGTTCACTCCTGTTTTCCCATTCACTTACCTCTGCACCCTGATGCTCTTCATTAATCACTTATGCATTTTAACCCCCCCATATCTCTCTTTCTGACTTTGTTCCATCTGCATGTCTCAGACTTCATGTTCTTCCTCTTCATGGCTACCTGTACACTCTCTCCTCTTGTGATCCTTCCCGCTTGTCCACACTGCACTTTCTTCACCTTTACTGTTGTGAACATTTTGGAATTGTTGCACCCCATTCAGATACCTCTCCATAGAACTCTACTGACAGTTGGCACATATATGGCCATCGCTTTGTGTTCTCTGCAGAGATGCCAAGGAGTGGATGAGCATGAAGCCTGAACACTATTTACAGACACTGTGAAGAAGTTACACTGCCTTCAGCTTTCACTCAAGGGCCCTCACTTGTGACCCACCATGGACCCCTATCCATACACTTAATTCACTTCAGCACTTAGAAGCGACTGAGTTCACAGTATTTCCAATACAAGACTCTTATGTTGTATATTAAAAATCTAAATTACAGAAACGCAGACCCTGAGTGGAGGGCCACGGAGCAACCAGAGGCTACTGATCGTCAACAGTGCGCATTGAGGAGTTTTGTCACTGATGGTCCAGGCCACTCGTTCTATGGCTGTGGTGACTGGGCCGCATAAATCCTCTTCTGCAACTGACTCTTAAATAAGTGAGGGCGGGCATGGTGTCTCAGGGAGGTAATGTGGGGTGCTCGAGCTCATCACTCAACCAGCAACCACCAGCCCAGCAAAATCTCTTCCCAGTCTAGTGCTCGTCTTTTCCTGTAATAAAGTTCTTTAATCACACACAGTCGTACTAAATAGTATACAATCACAATAGTAGCACAAGTCAGTGTCTTCAGAATGGTTCTCCTATAATTTGCTACACCTTCCCTACTCCCTCTCTGTCCTGGGTGACCCTTTATCTCTGAGTTCTCTCTTCAAGAAGTCAAGAAATAGTGTGAATTAAGCTGGAGCAATCCCCAGGCCTACAGTTACATGTAATCTCAGCCTCCTAATCTTACCCTCTTCAGTAACGGGTTGCATGTTTTGAGCCCTTGTTCGCTTCTGATAGGACGGGCAGCCCACCCTTGTGTCTACTGCGGGAGCATCAACAAGCCAGGAATTCACTGTATCACAATAGAAGCCTGGAGCGGGCTGTGTCTGTCAGCGTGCCTGTCCTACCTGTCCATGGAGCCTTGACAGTGGTACAAGTGGAGAACCGCTGCGGTCTCCAAAAGACTGCAGTGATGCGGCCCTATCTGGCCCAAGCACAGGTACAGCCGGTCGGGCAAAGGTGGTCACTGCAGTTGGGGGCTGATCAGACCGGGATAGGTACAGTCTCAATTGGGCCTATGCGAAGTTGTTCCTCCAACAGAGGAGTCTGGAACCTTCAGGTAAGAAATTCCAAATTGACCACATCAACAGGCAACTTAACTTATGAAGGACCAGCCTGCCATTGCCACTTCCACAGGCCGTATCCTAGATTTTAACTTAACGTAGGCAGACCTTGAATTTGAATTGAAACACTGACCATACTTATAACTATGTCGCAGCCTACTTCAGTCACGGCAGTTGTATCCCCTGGTCAGCAACTGGAATGAGATATCAGGGTGGCCCACAGGACACACAGGCCATCACTAGAACAGTCTTGTTCAATCTGCTTTCACTGGATGTCCCACAGCCTCCCAGGAAGTGCTGGGCCTCTCTCCTTGACAGTCACTCCTCATGCAGGGCATCTAGATGCAGCATGGCAAATCCACTGCTCCTCCATTAGAAAATACATGCTTCAGGTGATGCTCACTCACTTCATGGGTCTGACTGTCAGGTGGGTACCTGCCCTGCTTTCACAGCAGTCCTTTGAGCGGGTACTCTGCAGAGTACTTCTTTCTATGGTCATAAAGGACTTGGAATTGGCACAGAGCGGATCAAAATGGACCACAGAGTTATACACAATGTATAGACCGTATGTGGATCCACTGTCTCAAACTATGGAACTGGTCCTTCTTAAGCTGCTCCTTAGATACAGCCTTTATATAGAGTGTTACTTCGCTCAGCAAGTAGCACTGGACTGTCTCTAACCTGTAGCACCCATAAGAGAGGCAGCAGGAGGTGTGAGGTTTCTGCAGCTGGTTGTCATCAACCCAATTGAACGAGTAATCAGGGATAGATAAGATGGCAAGGTTTGCTGAAAAACTATCTCACCTTTGACAACAGAGACTGCAGTCCCACCCCTCACCCCTACTATCCACCAAATAACAGTGCTCAGGAAGACTATTCAGCAGCTCTTTGTTAATAAAAAGCCTCACTTCAGGGTCTGGACTGACTCCCTCCATCTTTAGAAATGCAGACAATACCCTTCCTTTGTCTGAGAGTACAGTCCACACCCTCCATCTTGTCCTGTGCAAGGCCAGGGACATCCAAAATAGAGCCAATTGTCCCCCATTGCTCAGGCTCGCTCATACAGATTTATCACCATGCATGTGTTAGATATACTACACATGCACATGCACTTGACACATGCACTAGATGTCAGTGCCAGGTGTGTACACATAATTTTGGAACTGTACAAAAGTGGACTACTTTGCCTCACTTCCAGTGTCACAGATAAAAAGGTCTGGTCACACTGCTGATCTTTTCTAATAAAGGAGAAGAGTAAGGAGGTTGAAAAGGAGTGAGAGCAATTTCAAAGGTAATTGCTTCAGGTGTGCACATGTGGGTGGCATGGCCAATGCAAAAATTGCCCAGCTTTAAAAGCATCTTGCAACAAATGTGAGAAGAAGAGTCACCACATGGTTTGTTGCAGAAGTTGCAAATTCGTTAAGAAAAGTCACAAGGCATTTGCTAATGTGATGAGATTGTACTTTAGATGGGAATACAAGATTGGAAATCCTAAAGATGTGATAAACTTTGGAGGTATTGAAGTTAAAGTAATGTTTGACTCATGTTCACGCCGGATTGTCATATGTGAAGAAACATTTAATAAGATATATGGTTGGTGTATCTGAACAAAATGGACATTTGACCAGGTGGCTATGGGGGGTCAACCTATAAGGATGGGGGGTTACTTTCAAGGAGCTGATGAGTACAAAGGCAGATACGTAGTGGACAAAATGTATGTCTCAAGCAAAGGAGACAATATACTAGGATGGCTTATACCAAAAGATTTGGGAGTATTTTTGGTTCCTAATGATTGTACTCTGGTCCAGGTCAACCTGTGGAAAATGTGTACCTTTTGAAAAGGAGTTCCCAGGACTTTTTAGGAATTAACTAGGTTGCCTCAAAACGTACATACACAAGATCAAATTGAAACCAGGAGCTATAACTTTAGTTTCACAAGTGTGGAAGTTACCTCTTAGTGTGCGGGAAGATGTACAAAAAGCAATGCATTTGTGTGCCTTTGGTGTAATAGAGCCACTTGAGGCATCAAGACTGATGGAATGATATGATTGTGCATAGATCTGAGAGCTATAAACAAAGCGGTGGTGGTGGACAGATACCCACTACCCAATATCTGCAAAATGATGGTCAATAAGGCTGGTGCTATGATTTGTTTGCTCTTTGGATCTGGGCTTAGCCTATCACAAAGATCTTACTGCATTTATCACACCCATGGGTGCATACAGGTTCAGGCGCATGCCCTTTGCGTTGGTGTCTGCAGCCTCTGTATTTCAGAGAGCAATGTAATCCATGCTGGTATCCATCCCGAGGGTTTTATTTTATCATAGTGATGTACTTGCCTGTGGGAGTGATATAAATGAGCATGACTGTAGAGTGAGATTGGTTCTGAAGATGTTTATCGAGTGTAGTTTAACTGTAAAGGCATTAAAGTGTGGGTTCCAGTGTAGAGAAATTGATTACTTAAGACACTGAGGGCCACAGCGGCGAGTATAGAACTCAAGAGGGAGCTAATTGACACCATAATTAAGATGTCTTTACCCAAGAATAAAGAAAAATTATGTTCTTTCCTGTGAATGGCTGGATTTTACACAAAATTTATATTAAGAGGAGCTTGTTGAAAAATTACAGTGATATGTGTGTGAAAGAAGGAGCGTGAGGATGAAATTAAGAACATCAAAAGTTGCTTGAGTGCAACTTCTAAATTAAAAGCTTTTGTGCTTGTGTAGTAGTGTGACAGTGACCAGCAATGCCAGTTCAAAATGCTTAAGTGCTGCACTGATGCGAGCAAACAAGTCAGGAGAAGAGTCAGAGGTGACCATAGCTTTCGCCTCTAGAGCTCTTCATGGTTTCAAATCTAATCACTCAGTCACTGAGAAGGAGGCCTTGGCAGTACACTAGGCTGTCAACAAGTTCCGCAGTTTCCTTTGGGACATACAGTTCAAAGTGCGGACTGACCACAAACCTCTGAGAGAAATCTTCATGAAAATGGGTTTATATGTGATATCTAGCAGGGTAAGTTGTTATATGAGGTTACATTTGAAGTTGATTGCATTCCTGGAATAAAAACCAAAGCTGCAGATAGTTTGTCTACACTAGTAGAAGAAGATGATCTGGATAATGAATGTAGAAAGAAACCATAGAATGAAGATTGGGCTTTAGAAAAAGTATGTGTTATTGCACAGGGTGCTTTATTAGAAGAAGAGTGGAAAGGAGCTCTAAAGAGTTTTCAGAAATTGTCATGGGGGATGGAATTGATGCATAATGGTTGGTAATATGGTGGCGACATCTGGGAAAAGTTGAGACTGTTTTGGATGGTGAGAGAAGAACTGGGAGAGGTTGATAGTTGTTTCAGGGGCACACCATTTATACCTCCGGGAGATTTGCAAGTAGGATTCATTGTTCTGGCTCATGAGGGGCATTTTGGCATCTGTAAAAGAAAGGAAAAGTCAAGAATGGATTTCTGGTGGCCAGGAAGCAATGTTCAAATTGAAAGGATAGTAAGGGAGTGCTTTCAGTGCAGTAACAGTTTCTTTCAAGTACTACAAAGTGCAGTGCTTCAAAGTACTTGATGGGCCACGGTTAGAAGTAGCGATGAACATTGTTGGTCCCCTGTCTGGTGAATTGAGATTTCCATACGTGATAGTCTTGATCTTTTCCCATGAGGACCAGAGATGAAGGGCCTGATTTAGATCCTGGTGGAGGGGAATACTGCGTTACAAATGTGACGTGACAGATATCCCGTCCGCCTTATTCCGATCCCATGACATCCTATGGAGATTGTAACAAGGCAGATGGGCTATCCAACACGTTTGTGACAGAGAATTCCCTCTGCCAAAATCTAATCAGACCATACGTGCGTTGTAGATATCTGTACTAACAGCGTCAATTTATTTTTAGACAAGTTGTTTAGGAGCGATGGATTCCCCATCTCAATTCTAACTGCCAATGGGTCCAGTTCTGCTCCAGAGAAATGCAAGAATATCCGGTCAACAAAAGGATTGAACATCACAAGCGTGTCCATACATCATCCAGAAGCCAATTGTGTGGTAGAGCGATTTAACAAAACACTTAAAGAAGGTATACAGTTGCCCATATGTAATGGTCTAACCTGGGGAAATGAGGTTGTAGAGTATTTAGTAGCACTTCAGCTGACTCCACATCAAGTATCGGGGAAAACTCTGTTTGAATTGTTTCGGAGCAGAAAAGCCAGCACTAAATTCATCCCTGGGTG
This sequence comes from Pleurodeles waltl, assembly GCF_031143425.1. Lineage (NCBI taxonomy): Eukaryota > Metazoa > Chordata > Amphibia > Caudata > Salamandridae > Pleurodeles > Pleurodeles waltl. Next base: position 73,109,866 of record NC_090440.1, on the reverse strand, counting down.
AAGGAAATGACCAAGAGACCAAATACAAGTAGACATCTGATATGCCTAGGGATATAGAAAATTAGAGCTGCAATAGAAGAGAAAGTAATAGTATGACACTAAGGAAAGCACAGGTGAGATTGAGAAAAGTGTGAGTGATATGAAGAAAGTGGGAGCTGCCAGTGGGAATGCTACAGGATCAAAATTCACTGCACCTACGAAAGTTGTGAATCTATTTCACAATGCTGTCAGAACCCAAGATGGAAGAATTTTGAATCTAAGAAGAGTTGCCAAACATACAGAAGGGTTGTGTAGCGGTGTGGCAAAGTGTTCAGTGGATGAAGTGAATATTAATAGTGAGAATGGCATGTCTAACTCAAGAAAAACACTGCGGAGGACCAGCAGCCACACTTCATGCCCACGGAGTCTTCTAAAAGTGTGTTTGCAAGTAAGTGATATTAGTCACCTTGTTATTTTGGTTGCACTGATATTGTGAAGTGTGTTTCTATCAAGTTTTCCTTAAGTTATGATATTTGATTATTGAATTTTCTAAGAGGATGATGTGTGGTACCTTTGACTAGTGCAATTACACATCCCCATGCTTCCTCCTAGGATCCTTCACCTGCCTTGTGCTCATATATTCTAGAATGTTGAGGACTGGAATCAGGCTTGAGCCACTGGCTATCAGAAAGGCTGTGGTTGGGGTGATAAGCATTAAACCTTCTACAAGAATCTACTTTGAAGTCTCCAGTCCGAGTAGTGAAGACTTCACAAATAGTATGTTGCCACCATTGCTATGAGTTCTTACCCCAACACAGGGGCAGTACTTTCCTGAACACACTGAGGGCACGTTTGGTGCACCCCTCCGTTCACAGGACAAAGTCCGAGAGCTCACATAGGCATGGACGGACTAGGCCTACACCCATGCGTTGTGTGATGCCACAGTATAAGCCAGTGTACTAGATCCACGTGCAGGTGGGCACGCGGGAAGGGGACACTTCTGGACACCATGCAGGAGACACATTGTCCCATTCCACTATATGGGGGGAATGGAGATACTCTTAAGGTATAGAGGCACATATATCATGAAACACGAAGTGAAATGTAAACAGGGGCTGAATTGCTCACTTCGAATACATTGAAGGTTAGAGGGGAGAAATAGATCAGTGTATTAGATGCAATTTTTTAAACATTTTTATTGGCAATTTCTAATACAAAAAAGAAATAAGACATTACAAAACCAAATTCAAATACATTCGATACACAGTTATGTGGTGAGTTTGATATGTTCAAATAATCTATAGCATGAGTCTTTTTAACGTAGAACAGGAAGACCTTTGAGCATATGTCTGAAAAGTTATATGGTTCTGTAGTCCTGTCCATTTCTCCCCAAACATACCAGAGCGACAGACATACCACTCCCCTATATCACTGCACACGAGACACCATGCCTGTATCCGGTGAATGACAGTATGCCTTTTGGCTAACAGGAACCCTAGGGCAGTCATTGTGTGTTTTTTCTTCAGGTATGGATGTAATTTAACTTGCATTTTTTAATGTATAGTTGCATCATTTTTCCAGCTGCTGTTGGTAAATGCATGACTACCTATTTCCAAAATACCTTCACAAACCCGCATGTGCATATCATGTGTATGTGATCTGCCTCTCTGAGCCAACATATGGGTGAAACGTCCCGCCCCTCCCCAGTCTTGCTGTATGGAATGGTGTATATTCCCCACTTACATTTGTTGCTTGATAATTGTAATCCACATGCTCTGTCCCACTCGGATGCAATTGTCAGTTCTTGTCTCGGTGGTCTTCACAGTAAGCCTAGTAACACTGACCCCATACAAGCTCTCCCATTGGGAGGCCCAAGAGCTTGCAAAAGTCCAGGTATCTATGTGGGAATCCATCCCACATGTCATGTGGGACCCACAACAATCTTGAGTGCAATACAAAATGTACCCTTGGAACACCCACCTGCCCTGCAGCTGCTTCAGAAGTGACAAGTGTCTCGCCTGTGCATATATCACCATTTCACCTCCATCCATTATCAATACAGCCACCTGCTTTATCCTCTAGCTATAGTTTGCAAAATTCTCAAAGTCCTCACAGTGAGCCTGACTTGCTATGGAGTCTGTTTCACAATCTTTCTGCACATCCAGCTACATATATGTGACATTAGAGTGTATGGGACCTTCTGGTCCTCCATCCTCAGGCGAGAAACAGGTATCTAAGTTTCATATCTTCATGTCAACCTTTTAACGGATTACCTCTCCTTCCAGGGGTGTCCATAGGCCGCTCGTGAAGGTGTTGCCTGGAAATGCCAGGTATTATCGCTCCAAATCCGACACGCACCATCCACGCATCTTATAGGTTCGCTTTAGTGTATCCGGCGAATTCTTCAACCATTTTATTAAGTATAAGGCATATCACGGTGCGATGTGTCCTTAAAAACTCCACTTCCTGTTGTTTTCATTTCTGCTCTTTTCAAAATGGAGCAACTCCAGTAACTCGTTATATTTTCGTTTCTGCGATAATGAAGTAAGATATATCATTACTTTTGTGAAATGTCTGCTTTGGGTTGGGGGTGAATTAATAGTAATGAGAAATGGCCATTTCTATTTCCAGGATGTATACAGCACCTGGCTACCCAGCAAGCCTCTCAGTGCTGGTAAGGCCTTCGCCTTGGATAAGAATATCTACGAGTTACTAAAACAAATGGATTTTTAGTAGTATCCTAAAGGAGGTTTCTGATTTCTCCTATCTAGTGTGGGACGGGGGCGTGGCCCAGAGTTTAGGAGCTAGAAATCTAAAAGCGATTCCAACTCTCCTTACTTTCCTAATCCCAGAAACCCAGAGAAAGTTTTGGCTTCCAGAAGGTAGGTTCTTTTGGGGACATAGGGAGAGATTAGACGTTGAATCGGCGAGGGTCCTTTCTATGTACAGCTCGATGGACCATGCATAAGGTCATGTATCCTTTTCTGGACTGGCAGCCAGTGAAGAGCTGACAGTGCAGGGGCAGCTTATGTGCATTTGGGGATTTCTAAAAAGCATGCGTGCTGCTGCATTCTGTATTATCTGCAGTCGGTTGGTAACATATTTAGGGCTGCCTAAGTAGAGGGAGTTCCCATAGTCCAAGAACGAGTTGATGAGGCCCTGAACTGCTATTCTGCGCAGGTTAATAGGAAGCCAGCTCAAGAACTTTCCTAAGGTGCAAAGAAGTCCAAAGCAAAATGCTGCCAAATTTTTTTGCCTGGATTTCCAAAGTGAGCCTTTCATCAATCCAGAAACCTAGACTCTTCACAGATGAAGCAGGTGCCAGGAGCAGCCCTAGCTCATTCGGCCAGCTAAGTTCATTCCAGAGGGAGGGGTTGTTTCCTACCGCCAACACCTCTGTTTTGTCCCCATTCAGTTTTAGATGAGCGACATCCAGCTGGTAACATGCTTGAGACAAGCATTCAGCTGCTGCGAGGTCTTCGTATAATCTGTAGTAAGCGAGACAACAGTCTGAGTGTCGTCTGCATACGAAACAAGCGCAAACCCATATGTTTGCACAGTTTCTGCTTGAGGAGTACATAAAGGTTAAAAAGAGTGGTACTCAACGGGGTTCCCTGAGGTACTCCACAGTTTAATGCACAGGTTTTAGATAAGGAGGAGTCCACCTGGATTTGGAAGCTTCTCTGCTTTAAAAAGCCGATCAGCCATTTATGGGCATTTCCATTCATTTCTCCCTCCTTCATTCTCTGAATGAGGACTGGGTGGGATACCGGATCAAAGGCGGCACTCGGATCCAGCAAAATCATTGCTGCTGAGCAACCTTGATCCAGGACTGATCTTAATTCTTCAGTTGCAACTACAAGGGCTGTTTCCGTACTATTACCTGGTCTGAACCCTGTCTGGGTAGGGAAGCATAACCAATTGAGTTTCCAGGTAGGTGGAGAGGTGTTTGTTTCACATATTTTTCGAGAACCCTAATCACCCCAGGAAGAAGAGATATGGGGGGTGGTAGTTTTCCACCATCAAATGACCGGCGGTAGGCTTTTTCAAGAGAGGTTTTACTACAGTGTGTTCCCATGCTTGAGGAACCATGCCGCTTCCTAGCGAGTAGTTGAGGGGATTTGTCAGTTCAACTAGTATAATGTTCCCTCCTTTCTTAGGATGTCAGGGGGAGCAGTATCCAGAGGAGATCCTGATCTAATTGTGTTGAAGATGAAGTTTAGCGGAGTGTAAATGTATGACTGGCTGAGGCAACCGATGTGCTGGTAGTATGTTGGTCGGTGTTAGTGTTTGTAGGAAGGGTACGCAGGATGTTATTCTTCTTTCCTAAAAATATTTCAGCTAGGGAGTTACACCACTTGACTGAGGGTGTGGGCCCAAAATTAAGAGTTTTTGCTGCCTTCTCAAAACTTTTCACTAATTTAAGCAGTTCCTTTGAGGCGTTGGGGGCCTTTTCTATTTTATTGCTAAAGTATCTTATCCTTACTTCTTTGATGGCATACTGATATTTTTAATTTCTATTTTGGAAAATGCCTTACTTGGCCCATTGTACTCTTTTCTCCACTGTCTTTCAGCTTTTTTTGCTTCTGTCTTAAACTCACTGAGGTTGGTGGAGTACCAAGACGCATGGTTTGTAGGACGGCCTGATCCTGTCATTTTCACAGGGATTAGGGCATCCAGAGAGCCTCTAAACCAGCTCTCAAACTTTTTGTATCTCATCTCCACTCCACCTTCTCTTTTTAATGTTGACTTTGCTAAAGTATTTTCCCAGCTTTTGGCATCTAATCTAGACCAGCACTGCTTTAATTTTGCAGAAAACAATTGTTTCCCTATTTCCCTAGTGATGTTAAGAGAGAAGAGTACTAGATAGTGTTCCGACCCGCACATAGGGATCGGAGTCTCTATAATGAGCTCCTTAATATTGGAGAAAATAGGATCCAGTATATGACCACGTTTATGGGTGGGATGTTTTACTACTTGAGTGATCTGGATTGCTGCCATGTTCTGCATAAAGTTCTTTATACTTTCAATGCTATCCTTATCCAAGTGGATGTTCAGATCACCTAGTACTGTAAAATTCGATTTTTCCAAACTAAGTTCTACAATTGGTTTGGGGAGTGCTGCGCTAAAGGCAGTGGTGGGGCCGGGGTACGATATATTAAAATTCCCGAGAAGGTAAAGGTAGCTGAGAGTTCCAGAGAGAGCGTTGGGCATTCACTTCCTGAAAGTTTTATGTGAGAACACTGACCTTTTATATGTTCTTTAAAGATTGATGCAATCCGCTCCCCCTCCTGTTTTTGTGCTCACATCTTTGACTGGTGTAATGGACCATGTGTGGCAGCCAGGTTTCTGGGACGAGCAAAAATAGTAAAATAAATAGCTCTAAGCTGTGTTTTGGGATTAATCCGCAACTAAGCATTCATTCATGAGGCTTCGTTCTTAGGGAGGAGCTGGGCAGACTATCTGGTATAGATTCTATGGGCCAGATGTAGCAAAGGTTTTTACCCATTCTGTGTCTATGGGAAAATTTGTTCCTACATATGGCCCTATGTTCCTTCTTTCCAATTTACAATGCTTACATGCCCGCTGGGTATCATCTGCAAGCGCAGAGTGCCTACAGGCCTCTTCTAGCGGTGTTTTAGATAATTTTAATTGTGCAGCGGCAAAGGTTAAGAGAGCTGGCCACAGTGAGGCAGGGGTTGTACCCCCCTGGCCCTGGCTGGGTGCAGACGGGCTTGCCTTTGGCGCACCGGCAGCACGCCTGCTGCTCGTATCCACGCCCCGGCAGCGCGCCCAATCCGCGCATCCATGGCCAAGACATCATCAAATACCAGGCTGGACAGTTGAGCAAAAAGACTAGAGCACCAACCTAAAACGACGGCTCTAGTTGGAACAATGGCACTGAACACGGCCACAACAATAAGAAGCGCAGTGATTGATCCTCCCTCCCACTCTTCAGGTATGTTCACCAATAAGATCAAATTAAGCTATGGAATCAGGCAGAGTACAATAATAAAAAAATGATGAAGTGAAAAGTAAAACAGAGTGTGTGAAACATGCTGCTAAAAATGACCCTACCCTCCCGCAGATTAAGAATCTCTTCTAATCACAAGTAAATGGCAATCTAATGAAGCAATTTTATACAGTGTGAGTATCGCGCTAGGGACCAGAGCAATGGTCTTATCTGCGTGTCCGTGCCCCAAGCTCCATTAAATACAGGGCCGGACAGTTGAGCAAAAAGACTAGAGCGCCGGTCTAAAATGACGGCTCTAGTTGGAACAATGGCACTGAGCACGGCCACAACAATAAGGAGCACAGTGAATGGCCCGCCCTCCCACTCTTCTGGTCTGTCTGCTTGGGATGGGAGTTGGGATTAATGAGAAGGGTCTGCTTGGGGTAGAGGAGAGGATAAATAGTAATGAAAAATGTCTGTTTGGGATGGGAGTTGGGATTAATAATAATGAGAAGTGTCTGCTTGGAGTGGAAGAGATGTTTAATACAGTGCTTTAAATGGGCCGGTACTGTTCGGTACTGAGTACCGCCACTTTTTTATTTCGGGAGGGAGAGTACCGGCACATCTCAAGAAAAACCTAATACTTTTGATTGGAGAGTACCGACACTTCTCAGAAAAAAAAGGTACTCTGATACAGAGTACATGCACTTTAATTTTTCCATTTCAAGCAGTGGTTTAATACTAAGGTAAAGTATATTCTTGGATTTGTGAATGGGGTTAATACTTAATAGAAATGTCTGCTTGAGTGGGGAAGGGGGTTAATAGTAATGAAAACATCTGCTTGAGGTGGTGAAGGGGAATATTAGTAATGAGAAGTGTCTGATTGGGGTGGAGGAGGGGTTGATAGTAATGAAAGGTGTCTGCTTGGGGTGGGGGAGGGTGTTGATAGTGATGAGAAGTGGTTCTTTTGTATTTTTTTCAATAGAGAGAGAGAGAATTAACCATATGTAAAATATCACCAGTTAAACACTTATTACATAATCACAGATCATTCTTGAAAAACAACATTTATGGAACCCTTTTGGGAAAGTGCTTTTGCACCATTAAGGATATTGCTGGGCATCACTATAAACTGCAGTGTTATTGTAATTGATACTTGGAAAATTAGGATTATGTGTATAAGGCCAGTTGGAAACCTGTTTAATTCCAGTTTTTAGGTCTCGATTCTAGACGGTGCACATGCACTGACCCAAACCGAGACATGCTGTATCCACATTGTGGGCTCCAGACCACCCATAGCCTTGCCATTGGCTGGCTCCATTCTTTCTCACCATTTGTGCATGGCATGCATTTGACATGCTTCTTCTTCTGCTTACTCCTCCCCGAGAGCAGGAACTAAGTACACAATCCTTCCACTATCCGTCATTTTATTACCATTTTAGGGACTTATTTTTTCTTGGTTTGAAAGCCCTCCTCAGGAGAGCTGGTGTATTCATTTGGTCATTTTTTCTTGGTTTACAAGCTATCGCACTATCCCTTTTACTCAGTGCGTGCGGGGCTATATAAAACTGCTTTGTTTGTTGCTCTCTAGGCACCGTTGTGAACATCTACCTGCGGCCCAAGAGTCCTGAATCCCCTGGAAGTTCCCGAATGTGGGATTAACCACCTATAACTACAGAACACTGTAGAATGTTTTTTGCCTCTGCTTTGCTGGCAACGTCTCTTCAACTTGTGAAAAGAATTAGAATGTGATGTAAGGGGAGGGGGTCCAAGACGTGTCATTCTTTCTGTATTTCCCCAAAAATTGTGCAAATGGTTGTTGCTTCTAAACTGGAAACACCCGCCCGCTGCTCCAGAAGACAGGTGCCTCCCAGCAGCATGCGAGCTAGCGCTCCAGGCACTGTGCGATGAGCATCTCCATAACAGTCTAAGGAAAAGGGGGAGTGTCAAAAGACTACCTCCATTACCAGAGCGGTTGTCCGTCATCTGATGAAAGATGACAGAAGGACAAAGGAGACCTGTGAGCTGCCCCGTCTGTGCTCCGCCCTCAGCCCTGCAGCAGCGAAGGACGTGGGCTGCCAGTTTCATACAGTCCCACCCGCCCTTCCATTCACCCTCACCTCCCTCCAGTTAACCACCCCAACCCCATTGCCAAAGGCAATAGGTCACCCATTGCAGAGACCTGTTTGTTTTGTCAATGCTTGTTAAGGCTGGCTTGACAGTGCAGCTATCGCCAAACTTAGATGAGCAACATAAAAAGACCTTTAACAAGCACTACTAAGAGAGGATCTTTGGCTCTGCCTAAGTGTTGATTTCCATAACTTCAGTATTTAATTTACAGGGGTTCTGTACTTATGCTGAAAAATAGTGTTTTTTTCATGCTTTGTGTATTGTTGGGAAGCTTATGCCCAGTACAGTTAGACCCAAATGGTTATGGTGACAAGCCAATGATGGCATATGTCAGATGCAATAGCTATGATTGTAGGAGGCTGGCCTGGTTTGTAGTGGGTACCTAAGGTACTTACACCTTATACCAGGTCCAGTTATCCCTTATTAGTGAAATGTAGGCAGTGTCTAGAAGCCAGGCCGTCTCGAGGGATAGTGTGGATGAGCAGCCAAGGCCTAACTAGGAGACATGCAAAGCTCATGCAATACCACTGTAATCACACAGTACTCACACACACAAAAGCAAATACTCAGTGTTACAAAAATAAAGGTACTTTATTTTGGTGACACAAATGCCAAAAATACGATAGTCACCATACTCCCTTAGGAGGTAAGTAATACCCAAATTATATACACTAGTATGCAGAAATTGCTGTAAAAAATGTTAGAAAATAGTGCAAATAGTGAAAATCACAATAGTTAGAAATGGGCCTAGGGGGAACACAAACCATATACTTAGAAAGTGAAATGCGAAAGTCGGTTTCCAACCTAGGCAAGTGTAGTGTGTAGAGGGGCGCTGGGAGTATTAGAAAATACCAAAGGTAAGTAATAGAACCCATCCCAGAGCCCTGGAAAGCAGGAGTAACTCACAGTGACTTTCCTAGAACACACAAGAAAGAAGATATTGCAAGAACCAGAAGAGACTGCAAGACACCAACGATGGATTCCTGGACCTGAAGACCTGTGGAAGAAGGGGACCAAGTCCAAGAAGCTCTGAAGAGTCCAGGGAGAACAGGAGCCCCTGCTAACCCGGATGAAGGTGCAAAAGAAGAACCACTGGTGAAGAACAACAGTCAGTACTGCATCCAAGAAGACGGATGCAGGTTCCTGGTTGGTGCAGATGATGTCCCACGCCAGATGGGTGATTGCAGTCTGGTTTGCATTGCTGGATTCCGTCAACAAGCCTTGGCACACGCAAAGCTCGCGGTTAGCGGAAAATGGGGCTGCCCAGGACCAGGAGGGAGCTGGGGGACTCTACCCAGGAGGGGAGTCAGAGGGGGCTTTCAGCAATGCAGAGAGCCCTCAGAAGACCAGGCAGCACGCACAGGAGTCCCACTGCATGGGCACAAAGGAGTTGCAAAAGCAGGCCCATGCAGCACTACAACAAAGAGTCCCACACCGCTGGAGATCCAAGCAGGAAGCTGGGCGTCGCAGGACAGAGTGCTGTGGGCCGGAGCTGCACGATGCATGAAGAACTTCATGGAAAGGTGCCAGCAAGCCTTGGCAACTGTAAAAACAAGCTGTGCACGGGGGTACTGTCTTGCTTGGGGAGGCAAGCTCTTACCTCCACTAGAGTTAGACAGTAGGACGTCAGGACCGTTGGGGCCACTTCAGTTCACCATCCGTGATGCTGGATCCACACACTTCGTCAGGAGAGGGGACCCACGCCACTAGTCTTCGCTGCAGAGGGGTGCCTGCTGAAGCAGGCGTGTGACTCCTCTCACATTACTGTAGTAGACAAGGGTAACTGTTGATTACCCACACAGTCAGATACTGGGGGTTACAAGATTTACATTGTGGTAATCCATATTTGCTGCTCCTACGATATGTTGTATGTTTTTTTTTTCAACTCCAGTTTTGTCTATGTATTTAATGTCATAACTGTGTGCCTGATGTAAGAAAGGTTACCTTCACTACAGTATATCAGAGTTGTTGATGGGACAAGCCAATAGTAACACCTTATAGGTTTATCAGGTAAAAAAAATGTTAGAAGTCATAGGTATGATCTTTCGATTATTAGAATTTACAACAAAGGCAGTAGGCCTGAATTATTTATTATGAAAAGCATATGCTGAAGACAAAACACCATAAAGGCTGGAATATTACCATGCTGTGCTAAAGCTTGTAGACAGGTATTTTGACAGATTACTGTAGTAGGCTAGTTTTCTGGTGTCTATTACTCCCTTTGACAAACCCTGAGAGTAGAAGATTGTACTGTGATATTTCTTGTTCTTTCCACTTAGGAAGTGATGTATATTGCTATGCCAAATGTAACTTTGTACCTATTTGCTATTTTCTTACTGTATGCAAAGCTATGCTCAGTACAGTAGGCCTGAGTTGGTTATGGTGACAAGGCAATGCTAAAAGTTACAAGTGTGATTGTGTACGTTAGATGCCCTTGGTCTGATTTGTTTCTGAAACGTTATGACAAAGGAAGTAAGGCTGTTTTTGTGAAAGGTATGTTAAAACCACAAAGGTTTTATGGGAAGGTTGACATTATGCTGCAGATTACTGTGAGACATTAGATAGACCAATAGAAGCTGTAGACTGGGACCTAGGCGGTATTTGACGCCAATTGTGATGAAGCCCCAGTCAGATAAGTCTGGCGGTCAAAAAGTTTGAAAAGGTTTCTTACTCCCAACACAGAAAGGGGCTTTGTCACTTTTCTGTAGAAAAACATTTACATTTCTCCTAACTCCCAAAATCCCACAGCAGTACACTTACAAGGCCCTCCTGAGCTCACAGCACTTATATACTCTTAGGGTATCAGGCCTTTGGGTACCACAGTTATGTCTGCCACTAGCTGGTGGGTGGGAATGGCTCCTGTGAACTATTTAACCAAAGGGGTAAAAATTTCCTCTGGCAGTCCTATCCAGTTTTCCAGTAGTTCCTGTTTGCCTTACCGCAAACAGGCTGAACATGTCATGTGTTTAGTAATGTCCTCCCACGTCCACTAAAATGCAGTTTGTAGTAGGCCCTGTTCCCACAACATAGTAGGAGACAGAAGTCTGGTAGGAAAAAGTAATGGTCCTTTAGCACCCAGAATAAACCAATTTAAGCATGTTTAAAGGGGAGCACAGGTACTTTACTCATGGTTAGCAGGGGTAACGAGCACAGAGTTCTAAAGCCTGCTAAAATAGGGTCCAGAAAAATGCAAAAAAAACTCAGGCGGCCAGGCCCAAAAAGCAGATATTTGCAATTACTACATTGTTTTGTCAACTGTAATTTTGTACATATTTGTAATGTTATGAATAGGTGTAGCTATATGTTAACATACTTTCCATTTCTGGCCTGACAATAACACACAGAACTAACTTGCTGGCCAGGTCCACCAAGGACTGCTGTTCCTCAAAATAGCTCAATAATTCACTTATTCTGATTTCTCCGGTGCACTCCATTTTCGTCTGCCTGCCGTCAGCTGTTTGATCCTGGCTGTGCCCCCCTTCACCTGATGAAAGCAGAAGCACCTATCTTCAGAGAAGCCTCCTTCCTTTATCATCATGTTTGGCGCTTTTATTCCCACTCAACCCACACTTTCCCCTGCTGTTAGTGAAAAGTGAGCCCGGCCGCCGCCTTCTCACTCATCGCTTCGAGAGAGAAAGAAAGAACCCTCAGAGAGCTTGATGGAGAAGGAAGGTGCTCCCTGCTTGCACGCCCGATCGTGAGCTATACTGTATTGTATCGTAATAGTATTTATATAGTGCTTACTACCCCTGTTGAGGCGTTGAAGCGCTTTTCAGCGAGTGTGTGTATATATATATATATATATATATATATATATATATATATATTGTTGTGTTTTTTACACCATCATCAGAATCTGCTTCATCGTCCCCTTGATGACTCATTACCCAGCCCAGGGCTCCTCCAAGATGCCCTATACGTTTCCTGATAGAATTATGTGGCACCCTATGTGTTCAGATAAGGCAAAGTAAGCATCAAATAACATGACTTAAGACAAGTTATGCGGTACCTTCTGTGGTATTATTAAGTAGCTTTGTTACTTTTCAGTGCACGAATTATGTGCAATGTGTTGGGCTTATACCTAGAGGTTAACAAAATAAATATATTCACATTGAGGAGATATCGCTCAAAATCTTATTCACCAACTATTAATAATTTTGATAATTCATGAAGCGCAGCCAATAGTGTCTTCCCAAGTTTTCTCAATCAGGGTTTGTGTAAACCCAGTAGTGAAAGGTGTGCTTTATTTATTCTATGCTTGCGAACTATCAACCAGATTTACAAAGGGTTTTTGCAGTGGCACATCGTCCGAATCCATAAAAAGTATTGTTTGCAACAACAAATATTCCTTTTACCTATGCACTTACCCCCTTTTGCGGTTCAGAAGAGTTTTGAAAGCGGCATGTTTCGGGCGTCCCTTCCAAATTGTGATATATTAAAGGATGTGGTTTGCAACTGTAATTCTGGTCACCAACCATTGATTATTTACTGACTTCCAAGTTGGGGCAGAAACTGATTAACAAAGTGCAAGTTATCCCCTTTGGACCTCTTCCCCTTTGGGAATCAGGTTGGCCGCTTCAGGGAAAGAGGGTAGTAGTCTAGGGGACCCCGGCCAGTCCCAGCTCTTGCTGAAGTTTTCTAACTTTAAGGAACTCTGGTTGTTTTAAAAAAGAAAAACAATTTAGGAATAAAATCAAACAAATGGTAATCAGCTGTCTCTTTCAGCCAATCACAGGGCGGTCGTAAATTGTGACCTGCCTAATGAATATTGTTAGACCTGTCAGCTCTTGGAGTGGTTTCCCCCGTCTTTTTGCTTCTGACCTCCTGGTTTTTGATCCTGTGCTGAAGTTCGTTTTTGCTGGCTTTAGGAGTCTGAGCACCTTACCAAGGCGGACCAGTAATCTCTGTCTAAATTGTACTGGTGATTGGTTTCTCCATGATTGGCATACTTTTTTTCATCTATTTTGTATGACTTTTCCATATAACAAATGACAAACCATGTGTTATTGCGACATCATAATATTTTGGTAGAGAAAGCTACCAATCATATTAGTTTCTAGCAATATATAACCAATTTACTGTCCCCACTGACAGATTGTGCTCTGATGGTTTAAGCGGAGATATCATGAAAAATAAATGAGAGAAAAAGTAAAAAGTAAACAAACCACTCTCTCCAACGTACAGTATGTAGCTGTCCATGATATTCTTGCTGCTGTATGTCGGTGTATGTCGGTGACATTTTTGATATTGCAACAAGGGTCTAATTTTGACGTGTATTTCAGTAGGCCATGTCCATTTTCGTTTCATGCTGTCCATCTTATATAAACACATTAAGGCCCTCATTATGAACATGGCGGTGTGGGCCGCCATGCCGACGGTGCCAGGAAAATCCGCCAGCCGGCATGGCTGCCCACACCGCCACATAATGAAGCCATTCCAACCGCCAGGCTGCCTCCGTCAGGCAGCCTGCCGGTGCACAGCATCATTATCCGAAAGGGCAGCAGTGCTGCCCCTTGGATAATGATCCCTTAGCCTCCAGCCTTTCTCTGGCGGGTTTCCCCACCAGGGAAAAGCTGCCGGAAGGGAAGCACTGGGGCAGTGGGCAGTGTAGGGGCCCATGTGCAGTGCCCCATCGCGCAGGTTACTGCCCGATTTACGGGCAGTGATCTGCGTGACGGGTGCAGCTGCACCCGCCGCACAGAGGCATTGATGGAGGCTCCATGTGGAGCCACCGTCGATGTCCCGGCTAGGCATTCCTCTGGGCCCCGCCCGCCGGCCCACAGGAATGTACATTATGCGGCCGGCAGGGTTCCGGGGGAGCTGGCGGTCACTGAGAAGACCACCAGCATGAACACCGCGGTTTCGACCGCCGTGTTCATAATGAGGGCCATAGTGTCTCCGGGCACTTCCATATCTCATCATGCATGTCTATCCAGTATGAAAAATTAAGCTATTTCCCTTCTGGAACTCATTTCAGGGTGGGCGCTTGTCATTCTTGGCTTCTATTCTCAGCACAAAAACGTCCCACTCTCCTCCCCCTTAACTGGTAGTCCATGGAGCTTCATAATCGAGTAATACGCAGCTTCAGCACACGCCCATGTCAGAAGTGCTCTCACCCACCTCCTCACATCCGGAGCAACCTGTGCTTTCCAAATCCATGATTGGCATACTTGATTTACTAGTAAGTCCCTAGTAAAGTGCACTAGGTGATCCAGGGCCTGTAAATCAAACGCTGCAATTGGGCCTGCTGCACTGTTTGTGCCACCCACATAAGTTGCCTTGTAAACATGTCTCAGACCCGCCACTGCAGTGTCTGTGTGAGCAGTTTTAAACTGCCAATTCATCCTGGCAAGTGCACCCACTTGCCAGGCCCAAACCATCCCTTTTACTACATGTATTCACCCCTAAGGTAGCCCCAAGGCGTCCTAATGGGCAGGGTGCAGTGTATTTAAAATGTAGGACATGTAGTGGTGTGTTTTACGTGTCTGATGGTGAAATACTGCTAAATTTGTTTTTCACTATTGCAAAGCCCATCTCTCCCTTAGGGTAACATGGGGATTGTCTTGAAATATCTTTTAAGTGTAGTTTTCTACTGAGAGCAGATAGAGATATGGAATTTCGGATCTCTGAACTCACAATTTAAAAATACATCTTTTGGTGAAGTTGTTTTTAAATTGTAAATTTGAAAATGCCACTTTTAGAAAGTGGGAATTTTCTTACTTAACCATTCTGTGCCTCTGCATGTCTGTGGAATACACATCTGGGTCAGGATGACAGTTGGGCTGTTTGTGAATTCACTCTAGATCATAAGTCTTCAAACTGGGGGGCGGGCCCCCCTAGGGGGTCCTCAAGTGATCCCAGGGGGGGGGGCGCCAAATTCTGGCCAATAGAAATATTATACAGATAACATGCCTTTGTTTAAAGCAGAAGCATGTTATTGCAGTTTTAAAAAGGTAACATTACTTAACTGCAATGTTTAAATAGGTTTAGACATATTTAAACATTGCCATCTTTCTAAAATAATTGTGAAAAATTCTGAGGGTGGGGCCCAATTATTTTTATTTTTCAACTGGGGGGGCGCGGCATTAAAAAGTTTGAAGACCACTGCTCTAGATAGTCATACAAAGGGGGCTGAGGTGTGCCCTGCATATCCTGATGGGTCTTCCTGGTTTGGAGTGGTGGGAGGAGCTGACACTTGTATATGAATAGGACTGTGCCTGTCCTCGCACAAAGCAGTCTCCAACCCCCTGGAGTGTGTCTGGGGCCAGGGCAGTAAAGGCAGGGCCTTGTGCACTACAAATACATTTCTTTGAAGTTTGCCTACTGAAATTTTGTGAACATTTGTCAAACAGCACCAAAGTTATTAGCAAAACAAAAAACTATTTTTTTTATGGAAACTATGCCCTAACCATAACTACCTACTGGCTACAGCCAGTAGGTAATAAACATACACACATTTTATCTTGGTCGTAAACAACTGGACGCCCACAATTCATATATTGGTGCTATTAACCCCTCCTGTGTGCACTTCTCCCCCCTGAATGCTGCAACCAGTAAATGAAAGGCCACTAGGTAATGGTTGCTAAGTGTAGATAGTTATGCACAATTTGAAATGCAGTGATCTTAATAACTTTTAATCCTAGCAGCAGAATTTGTTTCTGTTAAAATCTGCACAGTATGCAGCATATTGGTATATTATGTGGCAAGTGTGGAAAAACCACAATTTCAAAAGACAAAATGCAGCAGTTTCGAAATTGCATAATTGTACCATTTCTGCCTATGAGTGTAGTGGGACCTCTCACTGAGAGTTCAGGTGGAAACATTAGAGAGGTATGCAAGGAATGCAGAACAACAAGAAATACTATTATATATGGCATTTTGCTTTGTGGTGTCCTGGCCATTAAAACTTTATAAAGCTTAGACATCTTCCTTTTCAGAAACGTCCGCTCATTAGTTTCCTATAGCCTGCGCCATCTCACTTAGACACCTACAATCTCTTCATTTGTACAATAGCTTTTAGTCGCTGCTCGTTTTTCAATCCCATTGTGTTATCGCGTTTTGTGCCTTTCATGCTGCACCGCACGTGCGCAATTAGATTGTCCCGCGCGGGCTCCCGTCGCTGCTCGTCCTTTTATCAGCTTCTGTATTCTGTGATGAGAGCCCATCCTTGGTGCAGGACGGGAGGCGAGCCATCAAAAGATCCCCCGTGCAAACGACACGGCAAATGTCAGGAAAATCTATAAAAAGTTTCAAAATAAAGTACAGCACAGTATAGCGCATTTGATTGCGTCTCTGTGTTGACATCAGTTAAAAGTAATTCATTTCAAACATGATCGTGTTCCTAGGTGCATGCCCTGAGAACCCTGCAGTGAGTACATCGAGATGTCAGTATTTCATTTGTACTGTATATGTGGCCAATATTTATTACCATACGTAGAGCAACATTACAGGGAGTGCAGAATTATTAGGCAAATTAGTATTTTGACCACATCATCCTCTTTATGCATGTTGTCTTACTCCAAGCTGTATAGGCTCGAAAGCCTACTACCAATTAAGCATATTAGGTGATGTGCATCTCTGTAATGAGAAGGGGTGTGGTCTAATGACATCAACACCCTATATCAGGTGTGCATAATTATTAGGCAACTTCCTTTCCTTTGGCAAAATGGGTCAAAAGAAGGACTTGACAGGCTCAGAAAAGTCAAAAATAGTGAGATATCTTGCAGAGGGATGCAGCACTCTTAAAATTGCAAAGCTTCTGAAGCGTGATCATCGAACAATCAAGCGTTTCATTCAAAATAGTCAACAGGGTCGCAAGAAGCGTGTGGAAAAACCAAGGCGCAAAATAACTGCCCATGAACTGAGAAAAGTCAAGCGTGCAGCTGCCACGATGCCACTTGCCACCAGTTTGGCCATATTTCAGAGCTGCAACATCACTGGAGTGCCCAAAAGCACAAGGTGTGCAATACTCAGAGACATGGCCAAGGTAAGAAAGGCTGAAAGACGACCACCACTGAACAAGACACACAAGCTGAAACGTCAAGACTGGGCCAAGAAATATCTCAAGACTGATTTTTCTAAGGTTTTATGGACTGATGAAATGAGAGTGAGTCTTGATGGGCCAGATGGATGGGCCCGTGGCTGGATTGGTAAAGGGCAGAGAGCTCCAGTCCGACTCAGACGCCAGCAAGGTGGAGGTGGAGTACTGATTTGGGCTGGTATCATCAAAGATGAGCTTGTGGGGCCTTTTCGGGTTGAGGATGGAGTCAAGCTCAACTCCCAGTCCTACTGCCAGTTCCTGGAAGACACCTTCTTCAAGCAGTGGTACAGGAAGAAGTCTGCATCCTTCAAGAAAAACATGATTCTCATGCAGGACAATGCTCCATCACACGCGTCCAAGTACTCCACAGCGTGGCTGGCAAGAAAGGGTATAAAAGAAGGAAATCTAATGACATGGCCTCCTTGTTCACCTGATCTGAACCCCATTGAGAACCTGTGGTCCATCATCAAATGTGAGAGTTACAAGGAGGGAAAACAGTACACCTCTCTGAACAGTGTCTGGGAGGCGGTGGTTGCTGCTGCACGCAATGTTGATGGTGAACAGATCAAAACACTGACAGAATCCATGGATGGCAGGCTTTTGAGTGTCCTTGCAAAGAAAGGTGGCTATATTGGTCACTGATTTGTTTTTGTTTTGTTTTTGAATGTCAGAAATGTATATTTGTGAATGTTGAGATGTTATATTGGTTTCACTGGTAATAATAAATAATTGAAATGGGTATCTATTTTTTTTTGTTAAGTTGCCTAATAATTATGCACAGTAATAGTCACCTGCACACACAGATATCCCCCTAACATAGCTAAAACTAAAAACAAACTAAAAACTACTTCCAAAAATATTCAGCTTTGATATTAATGAGTTTTTTGGGTTCATTGAGAACATGGTTGTTGTTCAATAATAAAATTAATCCTCAAAAATACAACTTGCCTAATAATTCTGCACTCCCTGTATTGTCCATTAAACGTTACATAATTTAGGTTTTAATATGACACACACCCTGAGCTGCATTTCTTCAAGGTTGGGTAAGAGTTGGCTTCCAGCTGAAACGAGATACAGTGAAGTAAAGTGATTTGTGTAGGATCAAACTGTTTGGTCAAGTGGGAGCCGGGATTTGACCCCAAGTTTCCTGGTATCATATTGTGCTAATCTGCCACTGCAGGAGTATCCTCTTCTCCGAAGGACAATGCTTTGTGTTCCTTCAGGAGCTATGTTACTACAATATGATAAAAAATACAGATATTACATATTAAATCCAGTTGTCACAAGAAGTCTTTCTGGGAAAAAAAATTGTATATACATTTTTTTTTTTTTATCTTGCTATCACTGTCTCCAAGCTTTAAGGTAGATCACTTGGACAGAGGCTCAGTGCAGAGCTGGGGCCAGGTCGGCTACTGATAGGTTGCTCAAGGAGAGGCTGTGGAGTACAGCCTGTTCACTGCATCCCATGACATCTTTCTGACCAGTCCACCTCAGTCCTCCCATAAAAAGACTTACGGTGCAGTGCTGCCACTCGCACCCCATTTGCTACATAGCTAGGAGATGGGGGAGCCGGGTAGGCAGCTCGGCTCGCTTTGGGCCGGAGAGCCCAGGAGGAGCTCGATCTGAGCCAGAACTTCCTCACCTTTAGACTATGTTCAGAATCACTGAGTCCGTCAGGGACTTTGACTCACAGGATCAGTGGTTCCCAACTTGTGGCCCAGGAACCTCTGGGGGTCCGCGAAACCTCCTCAGGGGGACCCCGGCTGTTTAGAAGATTAAATAACATTAACGGATTAGGTCCCCAGCTTTCAGTAATGACTCAGTGTGGGGTCCCCGGATTCCAATTATGATTCAGTGTGCGTCCCCGAGTTCCAGTAATGATATAGTGGGGGTCCACAGAAGTCAAAAGGTGGGATACACTGCACTACATGTCAACACTGAAGCGTCAGTCTTCTGCAGGTAACATTATACACCAGAGAACTTTTGGTGACCATGTACAGACCTTCCTTTGTATTTTTTACTTAAAATTCACAATTCTTTTCACTTTTGGCTCTCTCTTAATCCCAGTTAGTGGATACCCTGCCTCCTAGTGGTCAGATCGGAAGCTGCTTCTCTTACCAGTCCCTCAAAGACATGTGCAGCCCCAGGGAAGCATGCAGAATAGCTCCTCCATGTGCATGGGTTCTTAGCCCACCAATAGATGTTAACAGGAGCCGGCTTCGATTGCGCTCACTGTTTTTCTTTTTTCGGGGTAGGTTCCATCTGTTTTCTCTTTGTGTCCCTCCTGCAGGTTTCTCTTTCAGTTCTTTCTGTTCCATCTCCAGCAGCCTGTGCCCCAAAGCTTGAGGTTGAAGCCAGGTTTGTTTTGCGCAAGCAATGAGCAGCAGCTGACCTGGACAGGCCCAGGGCTTGCCTGTCTGTGTTCTGTCATAGCGTGCCTACTCTGTGGTTTCATAGCTAGGTAGTGTTTAGAACATCAGTTGTCACTTACACACAGCAGGCACGACCCCCAGGTAAGTGGCGTGTTTGACGACTTCTTACGAAGGAAAAATCAAGTGGGAAGTTTAATGCTGGGAAATTGGACACTGAACTAAAAACCCTCACAACACTGGGTTGGGTGCACCCCCTCCCCAGTGGTTGCTCTTAAGCCCTCTTAGGGTGAAAAACAGTTCATCAGATGGCCAGCTTTTCCTGCTCAAGCTGGACTCAGCCTAGCTGCCCCTCAGAAGGTCCTTCTTGGACAAAGCCCTCTTGCACCACCAGGTTGAGTCCAACCTTCTGTCTGTGCGCATTGACTCTTGGCAAAGTCGTCCCTTGTGGATACAGCTTTGCAATAGCACTGCTTAGTGAAGCAAGGTGGCCTGCCTTCAGTGAGCGCTTGTCAGGGGCCACTTTTCCCATCACTCAAGGGAATCTTAGGTTTACTCAGTGGTGCTGAGCCAGTGTCATCCTCAGGTACCATTAGTACAAGTCCCACTCCATCACTGCTACAAACTCTTCCTCACTAGCATTTGAATTCCTCTCCCTTTGAGTGCAGGAGAGAATCCAGAGTAAGTGCCCAGTGAGAAGACACTCACTGATAGTCAGCTTCACATAGACATCGGTGCCACCACGGAATTCACCAGGATCTAGGAATCATAAGGAGAAGTACGGATGGCATAGGGTCTGTCGTGGGCTGCGGACAGCTCCACTGTGGACTTTCAGGTATCAGTAGTTTTGGAATCATTCAAGATGCGTTGCACAGCTCAGTTCTGAGATCTGCCTAGAGGTGCTTTGTGGGACAGGTAAGAATATTCATTCTTGTGCATAAATGTGCTGGAGGCTGCCCACAGGATGACGTAGATCCCCTCTGAATGTAAAACACAACAGCATCGCATCCTGGATATACAGAGACTCCAGCTCTTTGGGAGACACCTGAGTCGACTGGCTTTGCAGGCTCCTCTACAACCGTGATGGACCCCCGGTTCCGAGGGTCACTTAGAAGTTCAGGCACAGTCCAGTGTATCCAGTGGGTATGGTGGCTCCATCCTGGCCAGGTATGGTTCTTGGAACATCAGCGACTGGCTCTCTAGATCTGCAAGACCCAAGACGGTATTTTCAGTCTTCATCTAGCTTTGTTTTACCTCAACTTGGTCATGTTATCCTTGAAGATTTATCCTTGTCTCACCACGGCCTCTCACCAGGCTTCTGGGATGATCCGGCGGCTACCAAGAAACCCACTGTAAGGAAATGCCTCCTTGGCATGGTTACCCCCTGACTTTTTGCCTTTGCTGATGCTATGTTTTGAATTGAAAGTGTGCTGAGGCCTGCTAACCAGGCCCCAGCACCAGTGTTCTTTCCCTAACCTGTACTTTTGTTTTCACAATTGGCACACCCTGGCATCCAGGTAAGTCCCTTGTAACTGGTACCCCTGGTACCAAGGGCCCTGATGCCAGGGAAGGTCTCTAAGGGCTGCAGCATATCTTATGCCACCCTGGGGACCCCTCACTCAGCACAGACACACTGCTTGCCAGCTTGTGTGTGCTGGTGAGGACAAAACAAGTAAGTCGACATGGCACTCCCCTCAGGGTGCCATGCCAACCTCACACTGCCTATGCAGTATAGATAAGTCACCCCTCTAGCAGGCCTTACAGCCCTAAGGCAGGGTGCACTATACCATAGGTGAGGGCACCAGTGCATGAGCACTGTGCCCCTACAGTGTCTAAGCAAAACCTTAGACATTGTAAGTGCAGGGTAGCCATAAGAGTATATGGTCTGGGAGTCTGTCAAACACGAACTCCACAGCACCATAATGGCTACACTGAAAACTGGGAAGTTTGGTATCAAACTTCTCAGCACAATAAATGCACACTGATGCCAGTGTACATTTTATTGTAAAATACACCCCAGAGGGCACCTTAGAGGTGCCCCCTGAAACCTTAACCAACTACCTGTGTAGGCTGACTGGTTTTAGCAGCCTGCCACACTCGAGACATGTTGCTGGCCACATGGGGAGAGTGCCTTTGTCACTCTGTGGCCAGTAACAAAGCCTGCACTGGGTGGAGATGCTAACACCTCCCCCAGGCAGGAGCTGTAACACCTGGCGGTGAGCCTCATAGGCTCACCCCCTTTGTTCCAGCACCACAGGGCACTCCAGCTAGTGGAGTTGCCCGCCCCCTCTGGCCACGGCCCCACTTTTGGCGGCAGGGCCGGAGGAAATAATGAGAATAACAAGGAGGAGTCACTGGCCAGTCAGGACAGCCCCTAAGGTGTCCTGAGCTGAAGTGACTCTAACTTTTAGAAATCCTCCATCTTGCAGATGGAGGATTCCCCCAATAGGGATAGGAATGTGACCCCCTCCCCTTGGGAGGAGGCACAAAGAGGGTGTACCCACCCTCAGGGCTAGTAGCCATTGGCTACTAACCCCCCAGACCTAAACACGCCCATAAATTTAGTATTTAAGGGCTCCCCTGAACCTAAGAATTTAGATTCCTGCAACTTACGAAGAAGAGGACTGCTGAGCTGAAAAACCCCTGCAGAGAAGACGGAGACACCAACTGCTTTGGCCCCAGTCCTACCGGCCTGTCTCCCTCCTTCAGAAGAAAACTGCTCCAGCGACGCTTTCCCCAGGACCTGCGACCTCTGAATCCTCAGAGGACTGCCCTGCTTCCAAAAGACCAAGAAACTCCCGAGAACAGCGGCCCTGTTCAACAAAGACTGCAACTTTGTTTCCAGAGGAGCAGATTTAAAGACCCCTGCAATCCCCGCAAGAAGCGTGAGACTTGCAACACTGCACCCGGCGACCCCGACTCGACTGGTGAAGAAACAACACTTCAGGGAGGACCCTCCGGCAACTCCGAGACTGTGAGTAACCAAAGTTGTCCTCCCTGAGCCCCCACAGCGACACCTGCAGAGGGAATCCCGAGGCTCCCCCTGACCGCGACTGCCTGACTCTAAAATCCCGACGCCTGGCAAAGACCCTGCACCCGCAGCCCCCAGGACCTGAAGGATCGGAACTCCATTGCAGGAGTGACCCCCAGGAGGCCCTCTCCCTTGCCCAGGTGGTGGCTACCCCGAGGAGCCCCCCCCTTGCCTGCCTGCATCGCTGAAGAGACCCCTTGGTCTCCCATTGATTCCTATTACAAACCCGACGCTTGTTTGCACACTGCACCCGGCCACCCCCGCGCTGCTGAGGGTGTAGTTTTTGTGTGGACTTGTGTCCCCCCCGGTGCCCTACAAAACCCCCCTGGTCTGCCCTCCGAAGACGCGGGTACTTACCTGCTGGCAGACTGGAACCGGGGCACCCCCCTCTCCATTGAAGCCTATGTGTTTTGGGCACCACTTTGAACTCTGCACCTGACCGGCCCTGAGCTGCTGGTGTGGTGACTTTGGGGTTGCTCTGAACCCCCAACGGTGGGCCACCTTGGACCCCAATTTGAACCCCGTAGGTGGTTTACTTACCTGCAAGAACTAACAATAACTTACCTCCCCTAGGAACTGTGAAAATTGCACTGTGTCCACTTTTAAAATAGCTATATGTGTTTTATGTAAAAAGTATATATGCTATTGTGATTATTCAAAGTTCCTAAAGTACTTACCTGCAATACCTTTCATGCAAAGCATTACATGTAGAATTTGAACCTGTGGTTCTTAAAATAAACTAAGAAAATATATTTTTCTATACAAAAACCTATTGGCCTGGAATTGTCTCTGAGTGTGTGTTCCTCATTTATTGCCTGTGTGTATGTACAACAAATGCTTAACACTACTCCTTTGATAAGCCTACTGCTCGACCACACTACCACAAAATAGAGCATTAGTATTATCTCTTTTTGCCACTATCTTACCTCTAAGGGGAACCCTTGGACTCTGTGCATACTATTCCTTACTTTGAAATAGTGCATACAGAGCCAACTTCCTACACCCACCAACAGATTCCAATACAGGGGGCTGCGGTTCCCCTATCCATCTGTGGGCTGAGTCCTGTCTTTTTCCAGTGGCTTGAAAAATCAGGGACTGAAGTTGGTGCATAACAAACGTACTGTGGCTGCTACAACTAACTATAGGAGAGGCCCTCAGGCCTGCCCTACTCAGCGCCTTGACACCCTCATAACTTGTGTATTCTTTCTCCTTCTCTACTGGAGTCATCTGAGGTCATCAAACATCTGCCTGCCCTTCTCCATCTCTTTTCCTGACCAGGAGGCCAAAGCCAGATCAAGACTGAACATTGTGCTGTCTCCTTTGCAAGATTTTTAAACCTTTGGCCTCATGTTACTTGAAACGCTTAAAAAAAAATCATCTCGCTACTGGTCTGCTTTCTCCTCTCTCATACCTTCTTGGCAGAGGGATGCTCAATGACAAAGATGTTTACAGCACACTACCTTTTAATCTGCATTGGTCCCCATTTTCCCTAGTGTGTTCACCTGTTTGTTGCACATTCATTTGAAAACTTATAAGTAACAACCACAATTTCCTACACATTTTATTCCAGATGCACTTCACTACAATTTTGAGCCACTCATGCCACATCACCATGTTTTCACATCTGACGTTCTGCAAGATAAAAAACACAGGTCTCCTTAAAAGCTGTGTTTTTTTTTATCTCGCCTAAAAGATTGCTTTTAGGATGAGGAGATTAAGGCCACTGCTGCCGACCTTGGTGCTGGGGAGCCACGTTTGAGTCTCGGCGTCGGCTCAACATCCTGTGATTTTGGGCAAATCACTTAATCTCCCTGTGACCTAAAAAAAAGAGCGTGTCCTTGCGTAAAGTAACTGGCGCTCATGTAAAGTGCTCCAATACCTTTGGGTAAAGTTCGCCCTATATAAAACTGCAAAAAAAAACAGAGCTATCTTGTAGAAGAAAACCTATTCAGAACTATACCAAAACCCTATAGTGGGCTTTCACCTAACCCATTGTTTCGCATTGGTTGCATTTATTGTCACTCCTATTTACTTGGTGTTTATTTGATGCCTGTGCTTGTCCATCTTGGGTATGTCCCCTCCCCTTCATGTGTTTGTCCATTCCCTGGAGTATTGCCTCTTTACTATCCTTTTGATTGGATGACTTGTATCCTTTCACTGTTCACATTTAGGGAACTACTTTTTTCTTTTTCTTTCAGCACTTCATGAGAGTGCAGGTTTTTTTCTAGCTCGCTCCCTCATTTGCTACCTCTCTCGTCCAAACACTTCTGCCCTCATGTTCCTTGTTGCTCCCTCGCCTCCCACCCCAAGCTCATAGACTGCCTTCCACCCATCCCTACCTTTTTAATATTTTAGGGCCTCACCCAGTCCAGCCTCAAGCACCTCTGTTGCTCCTTTGCCCCCACCCACTTCATCTCCCACTTTTCCTATATGTTTCACAATTGTCCCTCTCCCCCTATGGTCATTTATACTTTCTTTAAATTTTTTGGCGGTCCTAGCAGCAATTGCTACTGGACCTCAGTCCTACAAAAAGCACTTTTGCGTTACTCATAAATATATTTTTTAATTTGCTGAACCAACTTGGATTGGCAAAACAAAAAAATGGCACCAGTCTCATTTTCGTGCATGTGTACATGCACCCCCCTGTGAAATGACGTGGCAGCCAGCAGTGGCCACATTATGCCCCCCCCCCTTTTTTTTGTTTGTTTTGGACGATGCTTCACAGCATTGGCAAAGCCAGTAGATGATTTGCCAATGCTTGCTGCAGCTTGACCAAGATGATATTTTGTCTAACCCCACACACTTAGCCCACATAATCTCTGCTGATGGAATTACTGGGTGTCCAGAAGGGGTGGTGATGCATGGGTGGCTCCTCCGCAATGGCGGTGGAGCTTCACCCCCCTGGGCAGGAGGCAGGAGATGAAAAATAAAGCAATAGTTACACTATTGTTTTATTTTTAATCGGCTGGCTCAGCCAGCAGTACGGGGTGGGCTGGGCCACAGGAGGTGTGAGGGGTAAGGGAGAGTGAAGTGCACATGTGTGTTTGGGCGGCCATCTTAGGTCTCCCCCCCCCCCCCCGGCCCTACTACAAGTTTCCACAGGGCTGACCGCAGGAAACCTCCGTACTAGGAGGTATCTGACGGTCAGCCCAGTGGAAACAGTGCAGTGGCATTGGCCTCGGCTTCTCAGGGAGTCAAGGCCAATGCTGTCGCACAGAGGGTGCCCCCAGCACCCCCGGAATTAACACTGTCTGCTGTAGCAGACAGTGCGTATTCCGAGGATGCTGGGCAGGGGGGCCCCTCCACTGCCCACAACATGGATGTGGGCAGTGATGGAAGCCCCCCTGTAGTCCCCAGCACTGCCTTTCTGCCAGCCTTTTCATGGCGGGGACCCTGCCATGAAAAGGCTGGCGGAAAGGGAAGTCGTGATCAGCATGGCAGCGCTGGTCCGACCACCAGAGTTGTAATCTGGTGGTCGGACGCCAGGAGTGCAGCAGCCCTTACCCCACTGTGAGTTTGGTGGTCTCAGGATGCCAAACTCCCAAAGAGGCCCTTAAACTTTTTGGTATTCATAAACAAAAGTCAGAAATGCTCCTAGAAAAAACTTTGTGAATTGCCATTTACTTTCATGCAGACGCACCCTGTTAGCATAATTTACATAGTTTGCAATTGTGCATTCTAAACTTTCTGACCCATGTGCTTGGTAAGTTTTTAATTTCCTTTCAATGGAGAAAATAAAATTCTGGGTGAAAGCCCGTCTACGGCACTCCCACTAATGTTTGGTTGTTCCCTTCCAAGTCCAGCCTTGGAAAGAGACATAAAGAGTACGTCTCGTGCCTTTAATCCCGAACCATTTCCATGGTGCAGATGTGTTGAAAGCAAGTATGTCAGCAGGTGTTCTCCGTCTGCCAGGGCATTCCACTCACCACTCCTTGCACAATATTTACTCAGGCGAAAATCTATGTTTCTCTTCGACTTTAGAGTAGAAAACCATGTTTTGTGAACGTCAGAAATGGCTTTTCGCTGCTAAAACATGCGATTTGCACGCGCAGCCTCTCACACAGGCTTATAGCGTTGGCAGCCAGCCCTGGGAGTTAATTGGGATTTTCACTCAGAAGCTGCGGCCCTGACAGCTTTTTAAAAATACTTCACGTTTTCCTTCGCCCCCTCCCCTTGTCTGTCTCACTAATCATCATTCTGGAAGTGGGCGGAGTGGTGTGATGTTGATGAAATTCAGTTGTTGCTCTCTGCTGACAACCAATGTGTGCACCTTTTGTGTTTGTGTGGTTCTTATTACGGGGGTGGACTAGCTGCCCTGCAGTTAACACTTCTCAGTGTTGGCATTGGTGGAGGCCTCTCCTAATCGCCACAGCAGCCACAGCAGAGATGCCACGGTTTGAACGGGCAAGCAGTTATTTCGTTTCTAATTATGGGGTTTCACATTCTCTGTAATCATTTTTCTTTCCCTCATTTTACATCTAATGGGGAATAACAGTGACTGGTCACCCCAATTTGCCTATATTATGTAATAGTGTTTTCACACTTTTTGACCTTATTTTGTTTTTCCTTAATTATCCTTGTTTTCAGGTCTGGCTTCACAGCGCATCTGTTTGCAGAATATATTGTTACCAATTCCACAAAGTAAACGGAGATTGGGCTATGGCCTTAGTAAGAGCTGTATCACTGTCTCGTCACATGCCATTGGCTAATCGGTGTATCCCTCCACCTTTCAGGAAGTGCTTCTGTTGGAAGACACCAGGGACTCTTACCACCCCGTTCAATTGTCGCGCTATTTCTCGCACTCAATTGCTTATCTCCTTTATGCATTCTACACAGAAAGCAATTACTTTTGCTACTCTCTCCCATAGCAGTAACAAAGCCAGTAGGCAGGCTATAAAGCCATAAACATGTGTGCATGCAACCCATGTTTGTGAATACTTCTGTTTACATATGGTTACACATTATGGGCCAGATGTACGGAATTCTTATTTCGCATTTCCTAAATAGCGACTCCTTAGAAATCGTAAAATGTAATGAACAAAAAATAGCGATTTCCTAATAGAGATTCTTATAGAGTTGGAATCGCTTTTAGGAAATCGCTATTTAAGAAGTGCTAAACCATTCCTACTAATGGGCTTAAATCGCAACTCAGGAAATGTAATGCCAAGTGTGACTGTGTCCCTAAGGCCCCCTTTGATGCACCCCAAAAACCCTAGGGGCATGTGTGCACTACACGTAACTTTAAAAAAATGAATTTTGGGTGCATTTTTTAAAATTGCAAATGATTACCATGGACTTGGAGTCAATGCTAATTGCATTTCCTAAATGCCCATTTCACATTTAGAAAATGCTTTTTACACGTGCTTAGGAAATCGCAAATAGGTATTCCGATTTCCTATTTGGGGATCGCACACTGCGATTTCTGCTGGGCATTAGGGATTCCCTAAATGGCTTTGTACATATGGATAGGCCATTTAGCATTTCTTAATGAACCATAACTGCGATTCGGTCCGTTAAGAAATGCTAAATCCTTTCGTAGATCTGGCCCACAATCTGGGCCATATTAGCTTTGCCAGTGCTTGTTGTTCGCTATTTTGCACCCTGGATCCCACTTGCGTAACTCCCTGCTGTACTTTTTTTCTGTAAAATCATGAAAGTGCATTTTGCTTCAGATCTCCACTGCACCTCGATACAGAGGCCAGCAGCCGCATGTATGTGAAAGGCTCTGGCTATATGATGTCTGTTCTTCATGCTCATTGGCTAGAAGCCGGTTGAGATATCAGGGGAGGAAGGAGTAAGCAAGAAGCTGTGACTCCTCATTGATGGGCACTCTGCCAGTGTACACATGGCTGGATATGCCACTGTGGCATTCAAGGCAGGTACCAGACGGTAGCGTAGCTGAGGTGTTGGGGTCCTCAAGCAAGCCAGAAAATTGGACCCCCTTCTCCCTGTTTGGAAGTAAAACAGCCATCATTAGTGTGCATTCTTCCCCTCACACTGCTTCATTTCAACTGGCGGTTGCATATAGTAGGCACCTGTGCTCATTTTTAGGGACCAGGAGTTATTTTTTACCATAAGGCTTTGACCCAGATAAAGGCAGAAACGAGAGAAATAAGGAGGAAGGTATGAAAATAGTGGCAAAAGTTGAAGTCTGGGTGAGTAAGACGAAGAGGCAGGAGGCACAGTGTTGTGTAAGAGAGAGGCATGAGGTGGACTCGTGACTTTACATGCTTGGTGTTCTGCAACCCCGGCAGAGGGCACCTAAGAAGAAAGTTGCTCCCTTGCACTTAATTTTTAAATTTATACAAATTAAGCACTGGCCACTCACACCCCTGGTCCCTGACATCTTATACCTGCTGCTCTACTGATAGCTATGCCCGCAGCATCAGAGAAGATCAAGTAGACGTAAAGCAGACTTAGCTAGAAAGACAATGAAAGGGCACTGAGGGATCAGAGAGTATTAAAGTGAAAGAAGGTGCAAGCTTGTATGTAGATTTAAGTAGATTTATTAGGTCGAGGCCTACCAGACAGCACAGTTGTCTGCTCACAAAGACATATTGGGGACATGCCAGAAGCATACCTAGGAATGGATTCTGCCAGTTGCTTACCATTGGCTTTTTATTTTGTAGCCCACATTTGCTTGCATTCTTCTCATTGGCTTTATGTGTTTTAGGCTTTACAGCATGTCTGTGTCCCTCTCTTGCAGTGTAGCCTCTTTACTCTCTGAGTGGCTCCTTCCATGAATGCTCGCTTCCCTGGAACTCTTTTTTTTTTTCCTCAGGCACTCCTAGAGAGTGCTTCTGTTTTCAGTTGTTGCCCTTCAATACTAGTTCACATACTGCATATATTTGAAAATGTTTCCTACGCATGAATGATTCTACTTATCTGATAGAGACATCTAGTTGCAGATTCCTTACCTTAGAATTTTCCCCAAGCGTCAATCTGGTTCCAGAGAATTTTTGTTAGGTGGTGTCGATCAGCTTCGCATCCGTCCTCTGTGTCGTCACGCTAAACATGACGTCACAGGTCTTGAATGGAACCACCCCGGCACGCTGACACCAGTTCTTTTCTTTCTGTGTCAGCCAGCGCTAATCCGAAGAAAGAGCTACCTCTCAGTCATTTTTTGACTGGTCTTTTTGACTTTTTGTTGACGTTTTTTGAGTTATTCAACTCCTGGTGCATTGAGGGATGTCTTTGAGGAAGACCAGTTTCAAGTTCTGCATTTCCTGTAATCGGGCGATGTCCGTGATGGATCCACAACATATCTTTGGCACCAGGAGCACGACCATGATCCGAAGTCATGCTCCTAGTGTCGGGCCATGCATTCGAAGGCTTTGAGGGAGTGGTCCCTGAAGCTGAAGGCGGCCCAGTGATCGACTCTGCAAAAGTCACGGTCTTGGTCGAAAGGAAAGTCTCGGGGTCCCCCCTTGTCGTCGTCCCACTCCAAGTCCTCTGGATGATCAGGTAAGTCAAAGCATAAGAGGAAGTTGAAGAAGGGGAAATGAAATGTTCTTTGATTTCACCTCGTCCGTCGGCAGACGAGACAAGAGAGCGGGAGCGTCAATGCTGTAGGCCTTCATCTGCAGAGTTTGCGTCTGGGCCGACTCCGCCGCCTCCCTGAGTTACCGCGAACCAGAGCGACCCCTGCCAAACTTTAAGAGTTCCATGAGGCCATGTGCCTCATTTTTGGGCTGTCCGACATTGCTGGCTCGTCTTTGGGCCCTGCAAAGTTGAAAGAGGTCCTGTCCGGTTCACCGCCGGTGGCTTCGTCCTCGGCTCCAAGGGTCACCCACGGATCCGTGCTTGGATCCGGAATGATGTCGGTCATACCATTTTCACAGTCCCCGATACCAGTCCTGACGCCTATGCTCCCAGCGCTGTCCTTGCCCCTGGGCGGCGCCATCCCCAGCCTCATTGCCGACACAGAGCCGGATGGGCATCGTGTGACGCCAACTCCGATGCAGACAGACTCTTTGCCGCCTATGTCGGATCCTGATCCTAATTCTTATGGGCTAGGTTACAGCGAGGAATGGGATGGGTTGCTGGACCCTTTAAAATACCAGCTCCAAGAATCTATGGACTGATGTACAGACTTTGGTCAAGCCAGTGGTCTGCATACCTCCCCACATGCTGGAATGCTTTCTTTCACTACCGTGGATACGGAGGAGGGAGCGTCATATTCTGTGGTAGAGAGAAGAGCAGCAGAGGTCCTGGACCTTGAGTTGCCTTCGGTGGCAGTCACGACTAACTCCCTGGCAGAGGTGCTTCAACCTGGCACTTTATCCTCCGAACACCTGCTCCCCTTCAAAGAAACCCTCAAGGATGTCCTGCTGGGTACCTGATTCAAATCCAGCACATGGTCTCCTGTGAACAGGACAATTGCCTGCCTCCATCGTCCGAAACCCAAGTTTCCTTACGCAACACCCCACCCCTGAGAGCTTGGTTATTTAATCCTCTACCTTCCATGGCACGTTCCCTTCCGCACCCCTGGATAGGGAATCCAAAAGGCTGGACAGACTTAGGAAGAAGATGTTTTCTTCCACCAGCCTGGCATTGCGGTCAATGAACACTGCATGCCTTTTGGGCCATTATTCCCATACGATGTGGGATACAGTTGTGAAGGGCTGTCACAGGTCCCTGAGGAGGTCCAGGCTGTATTATCCCAAGCAGTTGCTGATGGTAGAGATGCTGCAAAGTTCATGATCCGATGTTGACTGGACACCACCGATTCACTGGGCTGAGCGGTTGCGTCAACAGTGGCCACACATGGTTGGAAACATATAGCTTTTCAGGGGTTATCCCAGCCAACCTTATGGACATGCCCTTTGATGGCAACCATCTCTTCAGAGAAAAAACAGACTCGACGCTCGAGTGCTTGAAGGATTCTTGTACTACGTCTAGGTCCTTGGGCCTTGCGGCGGCCCCTCATCCCCCTCAGTCTTTTTTTCGTCCCATTTGTGGCTACGGAAGGGGCACCCAGCCACATCTGTTCCCATCCAGCCACGGTGCTGTGCATGCTGCCCAGCCTCTGTGTGGCAGGGGACGTGGAATCCACCTCCCTCATGGATCAGCGAGCCAGCGGTCCAGCCAGGCCACTCCCAAAGAAAATTGAGAGCACATAGGAAGCAAGTCATAGGATATGGGCGCTCACAGTGAGTCAATATAATAGCATTAACATTCCAATTTTAACATGGTGCTCCTGGCAAGAGGATCTTCCTAACTCCTCTAATGTTTCCAGGGAAACTCACAATGACAAAACCACAGCTGTCAGGGCACCCATGAATATGTAATTCCAAGTAAGTAATGTATCAATATGTAATGTATAATGGCATTAATACCATGGAGAGTTTCAAGCTCAATTTATTCTTCAACAGAAAAGTTCATCATAGTAACCACAGAATTGTTCTTTGACATCCATGTTCATGTAGTAAACACAGTATTGAAGTCAGTATCCATGTAACACATACAGCCACAGCCAACACGTGTTTCGTCCTATGAGAACAGTACTCTCACGGACTTCAGCCAGGCCACTCCCCCCCGCCTGCAGCTGCCTCCAAACCTTCCTAGTCTGAATCTTTCCCACCAGGGACCAGTTAGAGGTGGGATCCGCCATTACCTGCTCCGCTGGCAATCCATCAGACAGACAGTAGGGCTTTGCAGATAGTCCGAAGGGGCTACTACCTCCCCTTCGAGAATACCCCTCATCCATGCCACCAGCCTCTGATCGGATGATGGAGGATCATTTTGCACTTCTCTAAAAGGAAGTTACAGCTCTCTTGGCCAAGTTAGCCATAGAGAGGGTTCCTGTGCCAGAAGTAGGTTGTGGTTGCTATTCCTGCTACTTTCTGGTACCCAAAAAGGACAAGGGCCTCCACCCTGTCCTAGACCTTTGGTCCCGCAATCTTTTCCCCAGGAAGGAGAAGTTCAAAATGCTCAGTCTGGCTCAGGTTCTTTTTGACCTGGAGACAGGAGGGTAGCGTTGGATTTGCAGGGGGCTTATTTCCATGTTCCCGTCCTGCCTGCCCACAGACATTACTTCCAGTTCACGGTAGGCAACAGGCACTTCCAGTTCACTGTGCTCCCCTTTGGCCTTTCCAGTGCGCCTCAGGTGTTCACCAAGGTGTTGGCGGTGGTTGCAGCTCATCTATGCAGGTCAGGGGTTTCAGTTCTCCCCTACCCTGAGGACTGGCTGTTGAAGGCGGGCTCGCCTCAGGTTGTCATGTCCCACCTCCAGACTACGGCAGACTTTCTGCATTCACTGGTTTTCACTATAAATGTGCTGAAGTCACACCTGACTCCCTCTCAGATGCCCCCTTTCATTTGAGCTGTCCTGGTATGATACCGACGTATCAGCCTCTATCCTGGATTTCAGTGAGAATGACTCTGAGGCCTCACTGCTTCCTGCATCATGCTAGTGACACATGCCAGATGGCATACGCAGGCTCTGCAGTGGTACCTGAAGTTCTAGTTGGCGCAACATCCGGGGAATCTCTCCGACAAGGTCCAGATCTCGGAGGGAACTGCACAAGATCTGCAGTGGTGGTTAACAAACCACAGTTGGGTCAGAGGCAAATCCCTCTCTCTTCCATAGCCAGATCTGAGAGTAGTGTCAGTTGCATCACTCTTGGGCTGGGGCGGTCATCTGGGAGAGGCGGAGATCAGAGGCATCTGGTCTCCGGCAGGGTCCGGACTCCACATCAACGTGTTGGAGCTCCATGCAATCAGACTAGCATTGAAAGCATTTCTTCCTCCTCTTAAGGGAAAGATAGTGCAGGTGTTCCTGGACAACCCCACTGCCATGTGGTATTGCAACAAGCAGGGCGGGGTCTTGGAGCCTTTGTCAGGAGGCTCCTCATTCCTAGACATGGCTGGAACATCATGGCATTTTCCTGGTAGTTTAACATCTGACGGGCTCTCTAAACACCAGAGCGATCAAACTCAGCCGACAATGCTTATTTGATCACGAATTGCGTCTCCCAGAGGAGAGTTTCAGCAGTGGGGAGAGCCTTGATTAGGTCTGTTCGCCTCCGCAGAGAATGTGCAATGTCAGCAGCATTATGCATTGGAGTTTCCAAAGCAGCAGTCGCTCGGCGATGCTTTTCATTTCAAGTGGAACTCAAGCCTCCTGTACACCTTTCTGCCTATTGCACATCTGCCCAGAGTTCTCAGGAGGCCCCTCTGGGAGGATTTTTTGTCACAGCAGCAGGAGAGGGTTCTCCACTCGAACCTGTCCAGTCTCTGCCTTCTTGTTTGTAGATTGAGCGGTGGCAGTTGACAGCTTTTGACCTTCTGTCAGAAGTCTGTAACGTAATCTTGGCAGCAAGGCGTCCCTCTACAAAAACGGTATGTGCCTGTAAATCGAAGAAATTTGTGGCATGGTGCACAGACAAGCCTGTAGCCCTCCCCCCCCCCCCCCCTCTCTGAGATCTTATCATTTATCCTTTCTCGGCCCAGCAGGGCTGTTCTGTGGGCACTCTCAAAGGTTATCTGTCTGCCATTTCTGCTTTTTTGCGGTCTGCCTTCCTTGTTTGAGTCTCCTATTGTAAATAGGTTCCTTAAAGGCCTTACTCTTATGTTTCCTCCATCTCCATACATTATGCCCCAATGGAATTTGAATTTAGCATTGACATTTCTGATGTGCGCTCCTTTTGAGCCTCTCCTCAATTGTACTCTTAGGCTTCTCACTTTCCTTGCAGCGTTTACACCTGCCTGCAGGGTGAGTGAGGAGGGTAAATGCAGGCATTGTCATCTAAGCCATCCTACCGCTCCATCTATCCTGACAAAGTGGTGCCTCGCACTAGCGCCCCCTTTCTGCAAAAAGTAGTTATACCCTTCCATGTAGGCCAGTCCATCACCTTGCCTACTTATTACGTACCCTCACAACCCTAGAAGGAAGAGGAGAGACTCCACCGCCTGGACCCAAAAAGAGCCTTGACATTCTACCTTGGTCATACCCAAGAGTTCCAGGTGGATGATCAACTCTTGTTGGTTATGTGAGTGCGAAGAAAGGTCGGGCAGTGCAGTAGAGAGCCATCTCCAGATGGGCTGTACTGTGCAGTTAAATGTGCCACACAATGGCTTAGAAGTAACCCCCTGAAGGTGTGTGCTCATTCTACCAGAGCTAAAGCTGCGACCACTGCGTTAGCATGCAGACTTCCAGTCCTTGACATCTGTCAGGCGGCAATGTGTGCGTCTCTGCACATGTTTACAAAACACTACTGCCTAGACGGTCAGGTCCGTAGGGTCGGGCACTTTGCCTGTTCGGTCCTACAGGAGTTCCTACTGTGATCTTAGTTTACAAACCTACCTCCGGGGATGGTGTTGTTTGGGTATCTATTCTAAGGTAAGAAATCTGCAGCTAAATGTATCTATCAGATGGACAAGTTACTTACCTTTGGTAACGCCTTATCTGGTAGAGACACCGACCCTCCCATCCTGCCCACTCTGCAAACTGATTTCTAGAGACAGGGTCTCCCTTTCAGAACCCTAGTTTTGACGCACCAGTGGTGAATGTTCTTCATGGCACTGCGCTTCTGACGTTGAAAGTTGTTGAAAGAAACTGACATCAGCGTGCTGGTGTGGTGCCTATTTAGTACACGTGACATCATATCTTGTGTGGATGATGCTGACGACGGACCACGACAGACCATACTGTTTGGCCCCTTGGAAAATGTCTGCACATACTCTTGGTGCACAGCATCCCTAAAACCATTGGCAAAGCCAATAGGTCCCAAAGGCAAGACCTATTGCCTTTGCCAGTGCTTGTTGGGATAGTTACAAGCATTATGTGTAGTACCTCACTAGGAGCAATGTTGTCAGACCATCCACAGAAACAATGTGCAATTGCATCTGGATAGCAGCATCCCCTGCATAAACAGACAATGGCGTCCGCTGCAAGTCTCAAGGGAGGGTTGGGGGGACACAGGATGGGGGGACGTGAGGATCGATGGGGAAATATTTTAAAAAACTTACGTGTCCTGCTGTCAGTCACCTCACTCCTCTTGTCTCCGGCTCCTGATGGTGTCCTAGGGACTGTCCCAGTAGTCCCTGGGACAACAGCACAGGCTTCTCACGAAATCCAGGCGCTACTCTTGTGCTATACCTAGCATGAGAGCAGCACTAGGATTGGTCTGAGCGGCCTTGTCTGCCTCTCAGACAGTGCATGGGACTCTGTCCTGTTTCCCCAATCTGGCTGTGCAACACAGCTGGGTTGGAGAAAGCTAAGTGCCCATGTCAGTTTGACCGGCCTATTACATCCGGCCAAACTGACGTGCACTTTTAAGTGCACTCCACTCCCCGTACCAGTCTTCCCCTCCCATAGCCTGACTCCACCCCTCTCTGCACAATGCTGGCTCAGCCAGCAGCTGAAAAATAAAACAATAATAAAATATTTTCTCTTAGCCAGAGGGGCGACAGACCTCCGCCCTTGCGGAGGAGCCACAGATGTACGCAGGTTCCACGTTAGATCGCTGATACCATGCACACAAAACAAGACTGCTCTACTTACAAGACTGGACATAACTATGGGTCAATGCAGATGTTTTTTTCTGGCTGTATTAGTACTTGGTGTGACTGAAGTAATACTTAAAAGGAACCTCACGTCAGGCTCAAAGGCTACCCTTAATTCTTTTTGTGTTGCTATACTCAGTGTTTTTCCTCAGTTCATTTGTGTCTGAATCTGAGCAGCTGTAATTATGTTCTTATTCTTTCCCACTCAAATGATTTTTCCCTGCTCCAAATGCTCATATTTACTCACATTAGTCAATAAGATGAGAAGCCCGCCCACCAGAGCCACTAATGACTGCTTTCCGCTTCTTTGCCCATGCATCCACAGGTGAACCGCAGTGAAATGAAGACCTTCATCTCAGAGCAGTTCGAGCACATGCGGTGCCTGGCCAATCAGGAGGAGCGCAGAGCGCTGCACCTGGTGGACCTGCAGGAAGCCATGGAAACCGCGCGAGTGTCCGAGGTGCTGGCCGAGCTCAACGTCCGTATGAAGAAGATCGTGACGGAGATGTCGGAGATCACAAGTCAGCTGAGCGCTTTCAATGACCTGGCTCAGCTCAAGCCTGAGGTAAGAGGGGCAGGAGACTTGCTAAAACCTGATGTAAGTCGCGGAGAACCTGCCTAGACCTCACAAAATATGTACGGGAGATCTCTGTGTATTGCTGCGTGAGCTTTTGTACATAAGACACAGCCAACTTGTGAATGGAGGGGCACCTGGTTTCCAAAAGTGAAAGTAGTCAGTGAGACCTGCTCAGACATGAGGTAAAGAGTGTAGTAGATCAGTTAAGTGGCGGAGATCTCCTAAGCTCATACTTGCATGGGAGGTGCCCAAAATTGAGGTCAGAGGAGTTGAGATCTACCCAAACTTTGAGGTAAGAGGAGAAATGTTCAAACATGAGTCAAAGAGGAAGAAGAGATCTACTCAAACCAAAGTAAGAGGGGCGGAATACCTGGTCAGACCTATGGGAAAGATGTATAGGAATTGTGCTCAAACCCAAGGTAAGACGTACAGGAGACCTGCTCATCCCTAAGGTAAAGAAATGAAGAGACATTCTCAAACCTGAGGTAATCTGGGATGGGAGGCCGGCTCAGGCCTACGGGAATGAGGTATAAAGCCTGCTTAAATATGAGCTAAGACCAGCAAGAGACATGTTTGAACATGAAGTTAGCATTACAGGAGACCCGCTTACACATGAGGTCAAGGTGGACAGGAGTCCTGCTCAAACTTAAGGTAAAGAGGGGCAGGTACCTGCCCGCGCCTGAGGTAAGGATGGACTGGAGACTTGTGAAGTGGGACAGAATATTACTGAAACCTGAGATGATAGGATCAGCATCTCAGCTGAAACCTGAGGTAAAACTCGCAGAAACCCTGATCACACACAAATTAATCCATGCTGGAGCCCTGCTCAGATCTAAGGTAACTCAGTAGTGGATATCTCCTCACATCCGAGGTATAAGGGACATGACTCTGCTCAAACCTCAGGTAAAAAAAAGCAGAATCCTGCTCAAACTTGAAGTTAAAAAAAAGATACCTAACCATGACCTGTCCATATTCAAACATGAAGCAAGTAGGTACTGGACCACAACCTGATCACGTTTAAACCAGAGATAAAATGGCAGGAGGCTGCCACCTGGCCATGTTCACACCAGAGGTAAAAACATAGCAAACCATTGACTCTCCATGATTAGACCTGAAGTAATAAGACAACAAACCAAGACCCGTGTGCGTTCAAACCATGGGAAGGCGGCTTTAGACCATAACTTATTGTAAGTGATTACCAACCAGGCCATGACCTGCCCATGTGTGAATAGGTATCGAGCATGATCTAACTAAGTACAGATCCTACATTAGAAGTAACAGAGCTTTAGCTATCTATGTTCAGAGACCATGAAAGATGTCTCTGCGCATATGTGCATTGCTGGGTCGACATTCCGCTTGTGCATTTTTCTGGTAATACACCTTTTGGATGCCACCGACAATCTAAATTACCTAGTGGTAGCCTATGGATTCTAGCCAATATTGGAGTGTATAGATGCTAGCCAATATTGGAGTGCATGGATGCTAGCCAATATTGGAGTGTATGGCTGAAAGCCAATATTGGAGTGCATGGATGCTAGCCAATACTGGAGTGTATGGCTGAAAGCCAATATTGGAGTGCATGGATGCTAGCCAATATTGGAGTGCATGGATGCTAGCCAGTGTTGGAGTGCATGGATGCTACCCAATATTGGAGTGCATGGATGCTACCCAATATTGGAGTGCATGGATGCTAGCCAATATTGGAGTGTATGGCTGAAAGCCAATATTAGAGTGTATGGATGCTAGCCAATATTGGAGTGTATGGCTGAAAGCCAATATTGGAGTGCATGGATGCTAGCCAATATTGGAGTGCATGGATGCTAGCCAGTGTTGGAGTGCATGGATGCTAGCCAATATTGGAGTGCATGGATGCTAGCCAATATTGGAGTGCATGGATGCTAGCCAATATTGGAGTGCATGGATGCTAGCCAATATTGGAGTGTATGGATGCTAGCTAATATTGGAGTGCAAGGATGCTAGCCAGTATAGGAGTGCATGTATGCTAGTCAATATTGGAGTGCATGGATGCTAGTCAATATTGGAGTGCATGGATGCTAGCCAATATTGGAGTGCATGGATGCTAGCCAATATTGGAGTGCATGGATGCTAGCCAATATTGGAGTGCATGGATGCTAGCCAATATTGGAGTGCATGGCTGATAGACAATATTGGAGTGTATGGCTGATAGACAATATTGGAGTGTATGGCTGATAGACAATATTGGAGTGTATGGATGCTAATCAATATTGGAGTGCATGGATGCTAGCCAATATTGGAGTGCATGGATGCTAGCCAATATTGGAGTGCATGGATGCTAGCCAATATTGGAGTGCATGGATGCTAGCCAATATTGGAGTGCATGGATGCTAGCCAATATTGGAGTGCATGGATGTTAGTCAATATTGGAGTGCATGGATGCTAGTCAATATTGGAGTGCATGGATGCTAGTCAATATTGGAGTGCATGGATGCTAGTCAATATTGGAGTGCATGGATGCTAGTCAATATTGGAGTGCATGGATGCTAGCCAATATTGGAGTGCATGGATGCTAGCCAATATTGGAGTGTATGGCTGATAGACAATATTAGAGTGTAAGGATGCTAGCTTATATTGGAGTGTAAGGATGATAGACAATTTTGGAGTGATATCATTATTTTTAGGGAGTTTGTCTGTATTTCACAGCCTCTGCAGTCTAATGCTGTTCTAAAGCGGCCCCATGTATAGGGTATCTGTGTACTGTATTCTTGATACCACATGCGCCGTCACCCGTTTTGCTTGTTGCAGAAACAAAACACGTAGGGTCTGCTTAGTGATCCAGAGGTGGGCGGCAATGCACTTCAGTGCCCTCTCGACAGGGTTAATCGGAGGCACTACTTCTGATTACTTCTAGTTACTGGTCCACATGGCCACCATGGATGCCAACCACAGTAGTGGGCTCTGTCCAGTCTCCCCAGGTGATGGATCAGTGTTCTGTTGATCTCTAAGAAGTTCCCACCGATAAACAGTATCTGGCTTGTTCATGGATTATTGTTAACCATTTGTAGCCAACAAACAGGTGGCATCCTTGCCTGAGTCAGAAAACATGACCCACAGAATAATCTGTGTCCTCATAAATAATGACCATGGCCAACCCTTACCACAGCTGCTGACTTTCCTTGCAGGAGCCTCTTCTCGGAGCATGGTCAGTGAAATCCTAATGTTGTTGAATTGTTTCTAATGTCTGTCTCCTCTTCATTCAGGGCTCCCTTGACTCTGTCCTAGACATTTTGTATGACACCTTCCAATCTCACTCCATATTTTTTATTTAGAAATCTTATTCTTTAAGTCACTGGTCGACTTTTCCATCCGAGTGCTCGTCACTTCCCACACCTCATTAACTCATAACCCTTGAGTTTCATCATGATTCTAAAGGATGTTTTGGCTCAGGAATCTCGATAACTGACCATTTTTTATTTAATTATGATCCTTGAGGAGCGGTCCTGAGAATCTTCCAAGGTGCCTGTCTGAAGAAGTAAGGGACACCGACGTCTTAAAGCATTTTGTGTGTCCAGATTTCTAAATGCCCTTGTCTGTCGTATCAAACTCTGTTTCAAGCATCCACTGAAGACTGGTACATTCTTAGATGGGCTTCCTCTGTCATCCTGAATCAGATGAAACTTGTGTTTTTTTTCCTCTGCTATCAAACGGAAGCCTTGTGCAGAAATTACAAAAATAAGCTCTTTATATTAAAGTCAAACAGAAGAAAAATGTACTCGTAGCATCACTGATTCCTAGAAATGAGAAGAAGTGGACGGTAGAAGAAGAGGTGGTCTTCGCCTCTGTTCGCTGACTTACATCTGGGACCTTTGCAACCTAACCTTGAATCCCATTTTTCAATCTTTGATTTGAGCAGAACAGCGTAGCCTTAAAATACAAATAGGTGATGCTTTAAAACTTGGCAGGAGGTGCACCCCATCTTGGAGCTAAGTAAACAGAATTTATCGTCATATCAAAAATATATTTGTCATAACTAAAAATCCTTGTTGTGGGTTGCAATATTGGCCACTGTTTCTTCCAAGCAATATTCGCCTCTGCCTTCTTCAGCAGTTCCCATAACCATGCAAAAATGCAGGTGTCTGTCCGTATTCCAGCATGCAGCCTCCCGCCCCTCGCTGTGACAGACAAGTCACCCCTACCTTATAACCCTACTTTATCAATCAATGAATCAATCAATCAGAGTATTTGTAAAGCGCACTACTCGCCCGTGAGGGTCTCAAGGCGCTGAGGGGAGGGGGGGCTGCTACTGCTCGAATAGCCAGGTCTTGAGATGTCTTCTGAAGGTAAGTAGGTCCTGTGTCTGACGCAGGTAGATGGGAAGAGTGTTCCACATCTTGGCAGTGAGGTGGGAGAATGATCTGCTACCGGTGGTCATTGTGTGGATGCGTGGGACGGTGGCGAGGTCGGCAGAGCGAAGCTGTCGGGTCGGGGTGTAGAAGGAGAGCCGTCTGTTACAGTATTCTGGTCCGGTGTTGTGCAGTGCCTTGTGAGCTTAATGTTCTGTGAACATATACCCTTAAAGGCCACACACCTGTCAAGAAGTGCTCCCTTCACGGCATTTTCTTGTGGTTGTCGGGACTTCCTCAAGAAGCCTTAAAATTATATATATTTTTTTTTGTGGAATGTTCTGCCATCAGTTTGACGGGTTCGCTCTGGGCTTTCCTTTCTCCTTCCGGGTGATAGAACATTTCCTGCCAGGCCCTTTCCCCGCTACCTTCTTCCCTTGCTACTGGAAGGGCTGTGTACCACAACTCCCCTCCTTTGCCGTAATCCCCCACAAACGCAGACATCCTTTCTTTCATACCATGCAATTAGGTTGACCGGAATTTTAAAGCTAAAACCCGAGATATTTAACAAAAACAGAAGAAGGACTACAATTTTGCTTCAACTGAGCGCACAGAATGACAGCGCTCCTCAGCGTAATTACAGCAGAGCCACTAAGAACATCAATAAAATGCATTTTTTCGAACCGGTATTACGCCTGTTAATTAACTTGCTTTGTTATAACAGATGCTACTTCTCCCTACTTCGCAAAACATAAAAAGGCCACACTCCCCTTTTTTTAGTGGACCATCTCTAAAAACAGGGATATAAACTATATTTCCCGGAATATACCGGACAGCTGGTATTAAAAAAATAAATTAAAAAAATAAAGCGGAACTGTCCCGGCAAATCCAGGCGCCTGCTCACCCTTCATGCAGTGCACCTTCCCTTTTATCTGGCAATTCATCCTCCTGTGTCTGGTTTTAATACCGTCCATCCTTCTAAAACACAACATGTCTGCACAGACTTTTAAAAAGTCACCCTCTTTAAAGATCTGTATAACCCTACAATTTATTTTTCTCGTTACACTATTGGCATGACCTATAAACATCTGGCCTGGCTCTTATTTGAGGGCAAAAGAAAAAAGAAGGTGAAAAGAATATAAGTTTGTAAACTTAAACCTCCATGAATACAACTTCTGGATGCTGGTTCGTAGCTCATTATGGCCACTAAGCCATTGCTACAAAGTATGGTAACTTGTGACCTGCAGGGAACACCAGGGACTCTGTAAGTTTAGAAGTAGCTAATTAAGCCATCTACATACAGCACACATCGTGACCTGCATATTACATCCCATAATAGCAGCAGGCACATTAAAGAAAAAATGAAGAAAATCTTATGACATTTCACTTAAAGAAGATTATAGGAAGGCTATTAGACGATTTCATGCGGAAATTAAAGTTGCGCAAAGTGCTTCTTATGCGGATAAAGTAGAAAAAAGTTCTAACTCCCCTAAAGAAATGTTTCTTTTATTAAGATAAATTACCACCCCCATGCACAAACAGATGCTGTAGAAGCCTCTCATAAACACAGTAATGACCTAGGCCTATTCATCCAGAAAAAAATCTCAGACATTTATTCAGTCTTCTCGACAGGCACCCATAGTCCCCAAGCTGTAGGTGATCAATTCTCTAATGGCCCTGTGAGGTTCGCACAGATCCCGTCCCTGTCTCTGGAAACGGTCTCAGCTCTGCTGAGTACCCTTAAATCGAGGTCTCCCTTTGACCCTGCACCCCCATCAATTTTAGGACTGAGGTAATCAGCAATAGTCCCTGTTTTGACAGACTTGCTGAATATGTCACTGTCAAGTAGCATCATCCCTCCTCAGTGGAAACATGCGAATGTGAAGCCCCTGCTTAAGAAAGCCAACCTAGATCCATCCACATTTAACAACTTTAGACCTATCTCTTTGCTGCCAGCCCTTGCTAAGACACTTGAAAAACATGTGACCACTCATCTTTCCTCCTTCCTGGAAAATAATAACATTCTCCATCCCTCTCAGAAGGCCTTTAGACCCTTTCACAGCACGGAGTCAGCTTTAATTGGAGTTACGGAGGAAGTCAGGAAGCGCCTAGATCAGGGACTGGTTTCGGCAATTGTGCTTCTTGAACTCACTGCCGCCTTCGATACTGTCGATCATAGCATTTTACTGCATAGAATAAGGGAAAGCGGAGTCACTGGGAACGCTTTAAGTTGGTTTACCTCGTTTTTAGAAGCAAGATCATTCCAACTACTCGATCGCTCCTTCTTTTCTAACTATTTCAAGAGCAGCTGGGGAGTGCCACAGGGCTCCTCTCTCAGCCCTACATTATTCAATATCTACATGTCACCACTGGCAAAAGTAGTGGAACCATACATTCTTTCCCTAGTGTCATATGCAGATGACACCCAGCTGGTGGCATCCTTCTCCACCGATCAGAACTCAGTTAACTCATTACTCACGCCTTGTTTACAGGCAGTATCTAAACGGATGTCTGACCGTAAGCTCAAGCTGAACGGAGACAAGACAGAGGTCATGATCTTGGGTCACCATGCTAAACCAAATCTAATCTCCCCAGTTCCACATTCATTAGGAGATCTTCCTCGGCCCAAGGAACACATCAAGAGTCTTGGAGTAAGGCTTGATCCATGGCTGACCATGGATCATCAGGCGAAGAAAATATCCTCAACCTGTTTTGCGATATTCAGACTTCTACGAAAGGTGTTTAAAATACTCTCGCCTATCGCTCAGAGACTTTATACCGGCACTTACTATCTCACGTCTTGACTATGGAAACGTCCTGTTTCTTGGTGCTTCAAAATGTGTCATAAAGAAATTACAGGTGGTGCAGAATACAGCTGCCCGCCTTCTCTTCAAAATACCCAGGCATGAATCGGCCAAGTCAGCTCCCTCGACTGCATTGACTCCCTTTAGAGCAACGCATAACATTAAAAACATTATGCTACATTCACAGAGCTCTCCACGCCAAAGGTCCGCCGCTTTTGCGAGCTCTGGCCTCCTTCTATAAGCCTGTCAGACATCTTAGGTCATCTTCGGTCGCCTTAGCTGTAATTCCCTCAATAAAAAAGGCCAAATGGGGACGTGGATCTTTGTCCTATTTGGTGGCAAATTGTGGAATTCCCTACCATTACCCCTACGACATACTAGCCACGAACTTTCTTTTCGGAAGCTACTAAAAACATGTTTATTCTAATCTCAGTCCCTAAAGCAGTGTTTTTAAAGATTTCTGCATAGCGCTGGGAGGCCTCTGGGTAGCCAAGCGCTTTATACATTTTCTTTATAACATAACATTAACACCGGTATAAGGCAAAATTACAGGGGTCCTCTGTAGAGTGTGGCAAGGGAACCCTGCACCTGAATGTTACAGATATTTATAGGCCTAGGTGACGAGTCCCTTCAAAGGGAAGGACACCCCTGCACAGCAGATGTTGGAGGGGACCTGCGTTATGGCTATGCACAGTAACCATCTATACCAGTGGCTTCCAACCTGTTGTCCAGGGACCCCTTGGAGTCCACAAAGCCTTCTCAGGGGGTCCTCGACTTCTTAGAAAATTAAATATGATTAACAGGTTAGGTCTCCAGCTTCCAGTACTGACTCAGTGGGGGGTCCCCAGATTCCAATAATGATTCAGTGGGGGTCCTGGGATACAGTAATGATAATTTGGGGGTCCACAGAAGTCAAAAGGTGTGGAACCACTGGTCCATACTATTTCATGATGATCTATTTCATGATGAGTGAGGCCTGTGACTAGACGCACAGATCTCTCCCATGCAAGTGCCTGAACCGCTTGAGGTAACTTACTGCTAATATACTGTCAGTCTTGCTGAGAACATAAAAGATCTGTGCAGCAGGTGTCTTAATCCGATAACATGTTTTAAGTCTGTTTGGGACCCAGTAAGTAATTCAGAACAGATTTAAAACTAAATAGTGCAGAACAGATATAAAATGCTGG
Source organism: Pleurodeles waltl (assembly GCF_031143425.1). Lineage (NCBI taxonomy): Eukaryota > Metazoa > Chordata > Amphibia > Caudata > Salamandridae > Pleurodeles > Pleurodeles waltl. The sequence continues at coordinate 73,064,965 of NC_090440.1, read as the reverse complement.
AGAAGGAAGTCAGTAGGACTGTCCCTAGTCCACCAATGTCTAGTAAAGACCCACTTCATCTCCAGTCACAAATAATTTAGAAAAAAAGTGACAACTTCAAATTCTTTTAGAAAATGGCTGAAACTTATTTTTTTGTGTCAAACTACCATTGCAACTTGCAGTAGTGTAATCTGGTACTAAAATTGCAATGTTCGCCAATTTTAGGTGGATTGATGTGCACGTCAGGAACATTTTCCTAAGTATTTCCTAAGCTATACTTACTGTACTCTGTGTCATCAACTTGATGAGTAAGGCGCTGAATGCTACATATTTGTAGGAACTGCACAGTGCAGTTTTTAGACCAGGAGCATGCCCAGAATCCCTTGCTGTACTCCCTTGAGTTAGTCTGAGGTGTGTGGGATGGAGAGCACATTTTGTTTCCTCATCCAAGTAAAACAGTGGCGGGAATCCTAAAAGCTCCCTCTTCTCCTAGCAGGCAGTATCGCAAGCGCCAAATTCTGACTACTCATCACATAACAAATTGTCCCTATGTCTGTGCATCTGTCTGCTGAAAGCAAAGGTAGCTGGAGTGTAGCGTGTGCTTGAAGGACCACGCGGTACACGTGCCATGCTCCCTTCACAGAACGGCCAGGTAAACGTTGGGTGAAGTATTGATCTTCCATGTATCGTTTCCTTCAGCGCTTGGTTCTGAGGGATTACTAAGCATGTCTGTAATGGGTTATAGTGGTTGCTGGAAGGCTTGCTACATGCGTTCGCTTGCTCTCCGTACGGGTTCGCGGAGCCGAACACACTGCGGAAAGATATGATTATTCAGACAGGACTCTGGTTTATTTTAATATTGTGCGCTATTCTGGTGCTCCTGCTGCTCCAGGTACCCACTCAGGACACTTGAGTGACAGAACTCTAGGAGGCTCGTGTGCATTACCAATCATGCACTACTTGATACTGAAGATGCTCGGAACGCGTACGTAAAGATCTGAGCAGGAGTTTAGCTTATCAGGCCTAATCTGACATGTGACTGACTCTTCTAGCCCTACCCGCCTTCCCATTAGCCCCAGTATGGTTCTTGTCTGGCTGGAACTTCATGGGCACTTCTCACATTTTTAGCTGTGTCCTAGAAAGCACTTTCAGCAGTATCACTAGCCCCACGTTTAAAAAAAAAAAAAAAATATCACAATAAAATATTTTTTATTTAAAAAAAGTTTTAGCTAGCGCGAACAAGACCCTTTCGGGTGGCAGATTGCTTCACAATAATAACAGAAGGATGTAATGACAGAAATGATATGCTATATACATAAAAGTGGAGTAGGTCATACGGTAAAGGTTACTTGAGCAGATTATAAAGTCAAAGTAGTGGGAGGAACAGAACAGGCAATGATAGTCTTACCAGATGCAGGCATGGGTGGAGTCTTACCAGATGCTGGCATAGGTAGAGTCTTACCAGATCCTGCCATGGGTGGAGTCTTACCAGATGCGGGCATGGGTGGAGTCCGAAAAATGTCGGGCGGTATGTGCATAGTTAGGCTATGGACAGCAAGTAAATAAACAGAAAATATATAATAAAATACATACACATTAAAACATAGGTGGCCTTTGGGTCAATCTGTCTTCATCCATTTGTCTGTTCAGCTGTCATTCACAGTTTCCTTCTGCCCTCCACAGCATACATGGGGAAATGGTTCAGCCCACTCCAGCCATTGGCTCTCATACACTGTGAACGATGGCATTTTTTCTGATGACGTATACATCCGCCAAAAACCAAGTGCAAGCACACGAAGGTCATACCTATTGGCTTTGCCAATGCTTATTACATATTATGATTAGGAAGATTCATTGTACGTGGTTGGCAGTAATAATATTACGTGAGAAACAACTGCATTTCACAATTCCTTAAGTTTCATTACCACCCTATATTGAATGATGATATTGGCGCAGCCAATCACAGCGCTTCGAGCGTCTCACTGACCACTGTTGACTTCACTTTAGATTCGGTGCCTGGGACATGAAACTGACCTAGCCAATGGGTGTGCGTTGACTTGTGCTGTTGTTGGGCGAGATTTGGGGCGCAGGTGCTAGTACTTTCACTGCCACGTTCTTTTGGGTGTTAACAGTTGTTAATTGCCCTTCTCCTTTTTATGCTACTTGCCCTCAGCTTAGTCCCAAAACCGAATGGTGAGTAATTCATAAAGGTTTATGTATTGCGGGACCACAGCATAGAAAAGATGGTGGGTGTGATGGTAACATTTAGTACTAATTCTGCCACTTAGGAAGTAAGAAATACTAAGAAATTGGATAGGTGCCAATTTTAATATAAGAAAAGCCAAAGAGCTACTCTGTTCAGGGATCTTCGAAAATGTTGATTCTATTTTTACTCCTCCTAAAGTCAGCTCGCAGAGAAACAGGAAAGATTACTTCCTTCGTTTATGCCCATCCTACCTACGCTCTTATTCACTGTCCCCAGGCGTTGCACCTCACCTGCTCTGCAGCCGAGGTGGGTAGAGGCCAGTGTTTTGCTTCTCAGGGAGGTGATCCGGCCTCCACACCTTCATGGAGCAAGCCGGCCCCTTTCTCAAAACATTTAGATCAGTGGTTCCCACCCTGTGGTCTGGGGACCCCTGGGGGTCCACAATGCCTCCTCAGGGGGTCCGTGACTTCTTAGAAAATTAAATAATATTAACAGATTAGGTCCCCAGCTTTCAGTAATGACTCAGTGGGGGGGGGGGGGTCTCCGAATTCGAATTATGATTCAGTGGGGGTCCCGGGTTCAAGTAATGATAACGTGGGGGTCCACAGAAGTCAAAAGTTTGGGAAACACTGATTTAGATGCACCAATTCCTGATGATCGTCATACAAAATCTGAAACTAAACCATTCACAAAACAGTACTCGACATCAACACATAAAAATGTATTATTAAGGTGAACATGCCCTAAAAATGGTTGACAGACCAATTAAGAATGAAAGCTGATATTTAGAACAACATGAAATAACAAGAGCAACTGGCCAAAAAAAAAAAAAAAAACAATGGGAATGGACCAGCCCAGCTGTAGAAACCTCAGGTTGTGGAATTTGTAACATTTCTGCCCATCTTTGAAGTGTCCCTTAATAACAGAATCTGACACTGGGTTAGTCGTAGAACAACCACCTGAGAGGCGCTCCAACAGGGCATGTGATGGGGCAGGTTTGGGGGGCGGTGGGGTGGGCATGCAAAAACTAGAGGTGGCAAGCCACTGAAGGCTCCAACCAGATGTCTGGCTCTGGTTCGGCTCGAGGTTCTCTGGGACTCTTGAGCCAAAAGCGAGCCGAGCCTAGAAGTCAATGCTTCTGCTGGGTGGAGAAGCCAAGAGAGAGAAGTGCAGAGGATAATGGAGACATAGTGGAGCAGTGGGAGCGACTGCGAAAGAGAGACATTGGAGAAATTGAGGAGGGAGAAAACAAGGGGGTGAAAAGAGGCTTAAAGTGGAGCCAGAAGGCGACTCAGGAGAGAGAAGTAGGGGAAAAACAGAGATTTCCGTGGATGGAAGGAGCGAAAAAGAGAAAGCCGATGTAGGTAGCGCCACGAAGTGAGAATGAGTGGAAGTGAAAGTATTTGCACAATATCTTTTTTTTTTTTTTTTAGCTAGGTTGGCTCGTTTTGGCGCTTAGAGCCAATCTGGACTCCTGTTTCGACTCTGCCTCAACTCTTCACATGTTTTCTCTGGCTTGCCCACTGTCACAAACTGTTCGTAAATTCTACATAGTTGCAACTTTGTTGGTACAATTAAACATTTTGCATGATTTTTTTCCTCTGTGGAGTTGCATGTAAATGTAATCATGAAGTTATCCTGTGTGTTTCCATGATTGGAAAGGGTTCGCAACATCCCCAGGTTCCAAGCTAGTCCAGCAGGAAGTGTTTCTCTGTTGGGGAAAAATATTATTCCCTCGAGAGAAAACAAACAGCCTTAGTTCAGTAGACTGAATGGGGGCTGAGGTTCATAGACACCTGATTTCATAGATTAAATTTCTTGCTTACACCTGGAGTGGGGGTGGATTTAATGCATCCCAACAAGTGGGGAATGAATGCAAATAAGAGGAGCTGACAATGTGTATATTTCTAACTTTTTTCAAAATGTTTGTGAATCAGCACCTATGTTTGGATACTTTTTTCCTCAGTTAAATAAGAAATTGCTGAGGTGTAGCATTGCTTGCGCTTTAAATGACCTTTATTTCGTCAACTCCATCATATATCTTTATGTTAATGCCCTTCGACAAAGGTATATGTAATTTTTGGGTACTCCAATGAAAAGGTCTTAAGTTGAAGAATATTCAGAATTTCAACTAGACTAACATGGCTTCAGAACATCTTTTACAAATATTCTACTAGGATATTCATTTCCCCAAAACTTCCATGAAACTTCTGCAGCAACCCCCGGAGATTTAAAAAAAAACAAGAAAATGGAAACAGTATAGCACAGGCAGCCATTTTCAGCATGCTTGGCTCTGCAGGGTCGCGCGGGTTGTCAGCTTTCCCCCTCGTGGTATGGTATTTCACAGCCTCGACTGTAATGAGATGCGGCGTGCTCGCACGGCCAATTACTGTTTGAAATTTGTGTGCCTTAATATACTCCATCTCCAGTGGGAAGCCGCTGCCTAATCATCAGCATAAAGTAAACATTAGCGGTGAAGAATGAATCCGCAGATTCTCATCTGCTAGTTGGACGGGGAGGTTAGGGGCGAGCGGAGGGATTCGCAAAGACCTCATTATAGTTTGCATTGCCTGTTTAATTAGAAGAGACCAGCTGAGATGAGCGGCAATGCTGACCCAGCTTTGCTCGGCTGATGTTAATAAAGTGCAGCGTCTTCACCCGGGGGAAGAACCTTGCGTGAGCTGGAGGGTCTGAAAGACGTGGCCACCTGGAAAAGAGGGAAAATTGGATCTTTGCGAAAACCATCGTGTGTATGTGGATGGTGGAGGCTTCTGAACCTGCCTTGGCTTTCACAAAATGCATCTAAGTAGTTGATCTTGAGAAGACTCAATGGAGGGAGTAATTTCCTGCGGGCAGGGGGTGGTGGTGAGATCCACTCCATAGATGCACCGTAGTTGTGGAATTGAAGATCATCAGCCAAGATGCCGTTTGAAGTTTCGGTCCTCGAGAGTGGTATTAAGATGGCTACAGTAAGGTGGTTCCTCGTTTGCCACTTTGATTACTGAGGGCTCTATGGAAGGTGTTGCCATATCATAAATAACACTTCTATTTTCAAGTTTGATTTCCTTGAAATGATGGGATTCGTGAAATTCCTTGCCTAAACCTGGTCAGTGATAAGGCTACCAGCGTAAAAAGCTCCCTAACACCAACTCTGGCCCTGAGCATGGAATGAAGTGACTGCATTGGAATCAATTGACCTTCCGTGGGAGGTCATCCGTCCTATTTCCTGTTTTTGGCCTAATGACAGTAGCTAAAATAAATATTCAACGTTACAACAAAAATGAAAATGTTGAAAGTGAGCCTGTAGGGCAACACATGTGCCTAGCCTTTAACCAGGTGCAACAATTGTTCCGCTTATGGCATGAGTGCTTGGAGACCCCCCCCCCACACAAGAGTGTGTGGGAGTTCACGCAAGCGGGTCTAGATGAGATATGATTTTGTTGACTTCATGAGAGGCAATGGGAGCCGGTAGGCATTTGAGCATTAATCAGAAATGTATCATGAATTGTTTGCCCAAATGCGGAGTAGATTGGCAGTGATGAAGCATGTGCTGTGCAGGGCTTTCTATCCCGTAAATGATGATGCGGCGTGATTATATAAACTTGACGCAACTCCAAATTCTCGAAATTACGAGAATCACACCAGTATAATTTACATTTTTCCTAGTTATGGTAAACTAGGCTATTCACTGGCAAGGAGATGCTGAGATGCTAGGATTCACACTCCTTGGTGAAGTGAGCCGGGCGGCTGTAGATTCTAGGTAGTTAGCAACTTAACCACTTGTCTGCCTCAGGTTCAAGTTTGGGTTTGAGGGCACTGCAGTTAACAAGAATCTACTAACAATTCAGGGCGTGGGAGGCAGCTAGAATACCATGGTTTATCTGAGAAAATCTACAAAACTTTCAGGCATGATGTTGAAACCTCTAGCCTACCTGGCAGAGCATCTGGCAAACTTTGGAGGTCACTGCAACATCAGAAGCCAAGATCTCGACTGAATGTAGCTACAGGGTAGAAGAAAGAGAAAACATAGACAACCATACGCAGCTGGTTGAATCAGAAATGGGATTTAAAATCGATGTTAGCACCTCCTTCTCGAGCATGAACACTGAGCTGTTGTTGCCTCTCTCCTGCCTCCACAGATAGCAGTGGGCTGTTTCTGATGTCTTCTAATAGCAGCTGTTTCAACAGATACGGCCCTTCCTCAGCCCATCCATTCAGATATCTTCTCTGTACATAATATATAAAATTAAAAAAGCATCCTTTCAACCAGCTTTGTAATTGGACAGAAATAATATGTTATTAGGTGGATGTGAACAATGTGCACAGCCTTTGTGCAGTCACTCACAGTGAAGGAACCCAGTGGGTAAAGTAGGCTGACACAATGGTCCATGCTGTCTGCTCTGGTGGGCGGAAGCAAAATATGAGTGACAGTTCAGCCAGCAAGTGGATGAAACCCTTTGATCACAAGCCCCTCTTTGTGTGTATATTATGTGTGATTGTTGGGGGAAATAATAGTTTGTCAAACCAGCTGAAGCTCTCAAAGGAAATGGTTCCCAAAACACCCACTGCGGGTTCGTGATTTCTCTTTGACAGCTTTATTGTGCCCACCTTAGTGGTGCAATTCACATGGGGTAGGTTACTCCAAAATTGTGCATCCTCAATATAGTGGACTCCTTATACAGAGTTATAGCTTCACAATTGTGATGGCACAGGCAGCCTGCAATGCAGACATTATTCACATCTTTCACACCAACACTGAGATGGGCAGACAAGAACACTGGGGCACTTAGATGCAGGCACTGGTGGGCAGAAGCAGGCCCTGGGGCAGGAATACACTGACATATGGGCTGAGATAGAAAGATGTAGGTTCTAGGTCAGGCAGGCGGGCGCAGATACCTCCTGATGGAACCCCACTGACTCCTCCTGCCACACTGCATGCAGACTGATCGCAACCAACACCCGCGCTTACCTTGCAGACAAGCTCACCCTTTCTAGTGGTTCTCTGCACACCCACAGCCGGACACCATCAACTGCAGACTAAGGAGTGTAAAAAAGCAAAAACATGGAAGCAAGCCTTATCCATCTGTTCACCGAGGGTCTGGAACACCATCCTCTTATCCATCATGACTGCCCCAGCGCTGCTCCAGTTTAGGAAAGATTTGAGGACTCACCCTTTTAAAGAACACTGCATCACAATGCATTAACCATCCGCAACCTACTCATTGAGTTCATGCTTGTCTTTGACCCTGCAAAGCACTCTGTAGACTTTTGGGTAGGTTTGCGCTATAGAAATATCATATACATACATACTGGGGTGGGCAGATGCATACACTTGAATGAGCAGATGCAGACACTGAGGTGGATGCAAGGACGGGCAGATGATCGGATGGGCCATGGTGGATGCTGGGATGGGCAGTTGTAGATGTTGGAAGGGGCAGATTGAAACACTGGTGCAAGCAGGTGCAAACACTGGTGCAGGTAGGCACAGACACTGGTGCAAGCAGGCGCAGACACTGGTGCAGGCAGGCGCAGACACTGGTGCAGGCAGGCGCAGACACTGGTGCAGGCAGGCGCAGACACTGGTGCAGGCACAGACACTGGTGCAGGCAGGCGCAGACACTGGTGCAGGCAGGCGCAGACACTGGTGCAGGCAGGCGCAGACACTGGTGCAGGCAGGCACAGACACTGGTGCAAGCAGGCACAGATACTGATGCAGGCAGGCGCAGACACTGGTGCAGGTAGGCGCAGACACTGGTGCAAGCAGGTGCAAACACTGGTGCAGGCAGGTGCAGACACTGGTGCAAGCAGGTGCAAACACTGGTGCAGGCAGGCACAGATACTGCTGCAGACAGGTGCAAACACTGGTGCAGGCAGGGACAGACACTGGTGCAGGCAGGCACAGACACTGGTGCAAGCAGGCGCAAACACTGGTGCAGGCAGGCGCAGACACTGGTGCAGGCAGGCGCAGATACTGGTGCAAGCAGGCGCAAACACTGGTGCAGGCAGGCGCACACACTGGTGCAGGCAGGCGCAGACACTGGTGCAGGCAGGCGCAGACACTGGTGCAGGCAGGCGCAGACACTCGTGCAGGCAGACACTCGTGCAGGCAGGTGCAGACACTGGTGCAAGCAGGTGCAAACACTGGTGCAAGCAGGCGCAGACACTGGTGCAGGCAGGTGCAAACACTGGTGCAGGCAGGCACAGATACTGCTGCAGGCAGGCGCAGACACTGGTGCAGGTAGGCGCAGACACTGGTGCAAGCAGGCGCAAACACTGGTGCAGGCAGGCGCAAACACTGGTGCAGGCAGGCGCAGATACTGCTGCAGGCAGGCGCAGACACTGGTGCAGGTAGGCGCAGACACTGGTGCAAGCAGGCGCAAACACTGGTGCAGGCAGGCGCAGATACTGGTGCAGGTAGGCACAGACACTCGTGCAGGCAGGCGCAGACACTCGTGCAGGCAGGCGCAGACACTCGTGCAGGCAGGCGCAGACACTGGTGCAGGCAGGTGCAAACACTGGTGCAGGCAGGTGCAAACACTGGTGCAGGCAGGCACAGACACTCGTGCAGGGTGACACTCGTGCAGGGTGACACACACACACAGTTTAGGATGATGCAGACAGTCAGGCAGGAAGACATTGGGAAAGGCTGATGCTTAAATGGGTGGACATTAGGCCAGACAGGTGCTGGAATAGGTGGACACTGGGGTGGGCAGAAGCAGATGCTGGGGCAGGCAGAACTAGACACTGGGGCGACCCGAAGCAAACACTGTAACAGGCAGTCACAGTTACTGGGGCAGACCAACGCACAGGGGCATAGCTTAGTCAGTGCAATTTGTGGGTGGGGGTCTGAATCTCAAATTTCCCAACTAAAAAGTAAGTGGCCAGCAAGGTGAATGAGTGAAGTGACCAAGGTTAGAGATGGGCTGTTCCCATGAAGAGCAGGGTCAGTACTGATCTGCATCAGGTGGGCCTCTGGGACTGAGTTAAAGTTTGACATACAGCTACTCCATTGCAACGGTGACTGAGTACCCTGTCGCCAGACGCAAGGTCCTCCTGCCCAATTAGAGTTTGGCAGACGCAAATTATACGATGATGGAGTAAAATTGACTTTGTTGGTGTAAAACTTAATCCAAGTACCAGATAGAGTAAGTTCCGTCTGAGATAAGCGCTATTTAGAGTGGACAATTGAATGGCTGTTCTTTAATGGCCCTTACCGCCAAGTATAGCCTGGCTGCCAGTGACAGTAGAAAGAAAAGAAAAATGAACCCCACACCATGGGAAGTCATGTTTAAAAAAAAAAAAAAAAAAAACTCCCACTTTGGAAGTTTGTTTTTAGAAAAATAAAATACTTCGAAAACTTTGAAGGCCAGCTGTCATATTTGATGAAGCCGTCTGACAAACGTTTCTTACATTGACAGGAACCACGGTGGCAGCAGTTCCTGCCAATGTTAGAGATGTCCACGGAGCTGGGAGACCTCTCTAAATTTGGTGGGTGAAGTAAAGGGAGTTGCGTTGCTTGTTTAAGTTCCTGATCAGATCAACAAACAAGTGAAAACCTTAGTGAAATCAGGATGACAGGAAAAACCGAGACAAACAAGGCAGACCCGACTCGGGACCCTCAGACCCAACTTCCAAGCCAATAGGGCATTTATTTTGGAGGCATCACATCCCAAACACCCGCTCCCCGCCCCTCCCATCACTAGGAAATGCAGACACTGGAATGAGAAGACATTTACAAAGACAGTGAAACTGGAGGACACAAAAACTAAGACCGACACCGGATCAGGAAGCCATGTAGACAGACATTGAGACAGATGCACAGAAACAAACAGGGAGACACGGACACTGAGACGGGCATCCTTGGGAACAGATAGACAGCCACTGGGACAGACAGACATGGACAGTGGAAGATGTGAACATGGATGTAGAACCTTAAACACAGGCCTGGACCAGGAGGCGCAGACTGAGGGTCAGGGAGACAGACACACTGAGACGTGGATACATCAACGCGGACCCAGGGACAAGAGTCTGTGACGTACGGACACATGATCAGAACCTAAACTGCAGCACAACCACCACTCAGCAAACTAACCTAATAAAGACGTCCTTAGCACCTATTGCGCACGCGCGAGCTAAAGGCACCATTGACAGACTGCAGTCAAGCACGTGTTCCATATACTAAAGGTCTGTCGCAATCCCTGAGCCTCGACCAGTTCGGAGTCCAAGTCCTGGCTCATCCTTTTAGCTTGGATACTCAGTGATCTTGGGCGTTTCTACTGAGTGAGAGTTTAAATTGGTTATCATGGCTGCTTACGGCCCCAGGAACATTAAAAAGTGTCAGTTTTAGTTGATGGGGTTTCTATGCGCCCTTGCGTTGAGGAGCTTGTGTACCTCGCTGCCTGTGATTGTGACACTGTGATTTTATTTTTCTCTCTCTCTCCTTCTTACAGGATACTGAACAAGAAGTGCCCAGGTAAGTGGTCAGTACTCCTTTGCTTGGTTTCCAAATCTCCTTTAATGTATAAAGTTAGCTGGCGAGGAGCTCGCTTTTTGAAAACCCAAATGTGACACTTTCCATTGGTACTTAAGTTGTTATTTTTCGGAGTTTTTTTTTTGGTACTGTCTTTCTATTCTCTGATACTATAATCCTGCACATCAAATTATTGATGCCATACGTTTCCCCCCCCCCCCTGTGTGCATCATTACTGGTGCGTGTGCCTGGAATGAGACATAGCATGCATAATCCGATGTTCACAATTCAATTACTACTTTTTTGGGGTGGGGGATGGGGCTTGTAAGCCCTTTCTGTTTGTTTCTTCCACTTACACATTTCGCCAGGTTTTTTGTATGCCCTCATTCACATATGCACCGCATAGTTTTGTCAATGTATTCTCTCCTTTTGTTACTTGAAACTAACATAATCCTATATTTAAAGAATAATATATCTTTGTGTCACGTCTTTGTCCTTACGTAGCATTAAATAACAAACAGATTCGAATAGCTTAATGGGCAACAGACCAGCTGGAAAGTTAATGTAGACAGAACTTTCCAACTCTCTCTGCGCACCATGTGAGTGGCTGCTCACCAGGCCGTGCCAAGTGTGCCATCATCGTCTGACACTATTGCACTGTGTGACTTGGCAGTGCTGGTACTGTCATGTGGATGCCCTTGGAAGCCAGGAAGACAGATGAGACTTTCTACATCCGCTCCCCTTGTATTTTGTTGTTGTTACGTTTAAAAGGCCCTTCATACCGCTGGCAAGGCGCCCAGACATGTTTGCGGATGGGTGACGGTCTAATCCAGGGACATGCTTGAAGCAAGAGTGTTTGCCATACGGCCTACATGGGTAGTGTTCGATGTTGTGCATGAGAGTCAGAGTTTGTGTGGTTATTCTGATCCTGTTGTGGCACTGTGATACGTAGAAGACAGTAAGCATTAGACGCTAGTGGATGGATAGATGGAAAGAACATGAGCGAGTGTGGCCTGAGTAAGAAGTGTTTTGATGCTGTGCATAAGGATGTGTTTAGGAGAAGACAAGTGTGAGAAAAGGCACGGTCACACTTGCATCTTTTCATTTTCCACTCTTTCACAGCCACAATTCTTGAACCATGAACTTTGTGGTTAGTACACTTTATAAAAACAGTCATCATGCTCGTTCTACGCCTGTGGAGACACTTCTGTTACATATGTATGGTCCATAATCTGAGTATATTTCGAAGTTTTCGTTTCCTGCCCATAGCCAGGGCCATTGGAATAATGCGGCATGGGAGGGTAAATTATGCGGCAGGGGGTCGTAAATTATGCGGCAGAAAAAAAACAAATTATGTGGCACAACGTGGCACACTCTGTAATAATATTACTTAATTATTTCAACATTTGTAAACTCGATAACACAGTCTGGGCATTGGTTACAACTTGTTAGTACCATTTAAATACCCAAATGTAGCAATAAGTAACAAAAAGGTGACCAGTCCAGTTTTGAAAAGGGCCTTTCACTGCGCGGTAACACGTCGCCTCACTTATAGTAACTTTTGAACTATTTGAGCTATAAACAATGTTTTTTGTTAAAATCAGCAGATTATGCAGCAGATTATGGATTATGTGGCAAATGCGGCAAATCTGTAATTATGCGAAAATCGCCGCAGCCGTACAATCACATTATTCCAGTGGCCCTGCCCATAGCCCATTGTGGAGATGGCTGAAACACGAAGGATGCTGGGTAGACTCTTGAAGATAGCCGCCCTTTTGTAACACCTTGTCTTCGACCTTCCCGCTGTCCACACACAGTCTCACTTTATTTGAAAAATGCTTCTGGATAATGTTTTTGTGAAGTTCAGGAACATTAGTGATTTAGGTACTTGGAGTTTTCATTGGAACCTGAAGTGGCTGACCTCACACTGCTACATTTTTCTGATTTTGTTCAATTATTTGGTTCTCCTTTCATGTGATTGCGAACCACTGACAATTATCAGTAAATTATGCCTTTCAGTAGGTGGCTACAAGAAAGGCTTTTAATACTGAAGTGAGTAGAGAAGTATAGAAATGGATGTGAACGCTGCGGTTTTTCTTGAAGCATGCCTTATTTGCAAAATAAATGTTCAATGAGATAAGCGATTAATTGGAGGTTTAGCTTCAAGAGGATGCAAAGCTAATATGTCTGGTGTAGATTTTAAGCCTGACTAAAACTTTTTAAAAAGCCTGCTGCACTGGAAAAAAAACCACACAAACGCTTTTTACAGCATATTGATGAGATAAAGAATTTAAAGTGTGATAATTCAGTGCAGTTTTTGGGTGTAAAATAATCCCTCATGCAATTCAGTGGAAGCTCTCCAAGAGAGGTGGAGTGATACACCAAAGAGCCAATAGCATGAAGTGAAAAATGAATACCCCCCTGGGTGGAGCCAAGCCCGCTCTCTGTACGGTTTATAAGACTGGTAACAGTAGGTCTTGCAGACAACTGTCAAACCAGACCTAAAAATATGTTCTGTATAAAATGAGCCACACATGCTCTCTCATTTCCTGACTGACCCCCTCAGTGTACTCTGAGCACGCCTACAGCTAGATACACGGGATCTCTTCATAGACACACATTCCTGTACCCTTGTAAATGTTGATGTCAGACTCATAAAATATACTTGGGGCACATGTGATGTGTGACATCTTCATTCAATCCTGGCTTTTTAGGAACAAGTGAGTTGCATCCCAGGACTTCCAACTGCTTCTTTTTTACTATTTGAAGTACTGGCGTAAAAAACCCGGGACGTAAAGAGTGGGTTGTTAAAAAGGCAGGACTGGCGGGTGTGGCCACACCTGAGGTGGGGCTGCTCGCCAGGTGTGAAGAACAAGAAAGCGTGTGAGACAATCTCTGACAGGTAGTCCTACCTGACAGTGCACACTCGGGCACATGGTGCCCAGGTGTCTTACTCACCTGTCTGTGCATTGCACCCAGTACCCATGCACGTCCGTGAACTTGTTCTTTACTCATCTCTTGTGTTTCCACAGCAAGTTAAGGATCCAGGGATATGCGGGACAAAGAACTCCATCTCACCAGTCGCTTTTCTGAGTCGTGTTTTTTTTTACATTATCAGGCAGAGGGACGCCAGCGTTGCTGGTGAAGGGTGTAGTAATGATCCTCCAGCCGCGATAGTTTCTTACGATGTTTATTGGTAATTACAGGATAATACAGCCCCAACATCTCTGACCATCCTTTTCTGCCCGCATCTCCTCCTAAACAACCGTTCCCAACATTCGTAAATACACACATTCTTTCATTCCTAAGCGCGTGGCCGCTCTCGCTATAAGCGCGAGGACCCTCGCACAATACAACACATCTCCCCCCTTATAACAATGAAAATGAAACAATAACAAGCAATTGAATTATACCTTAACCATTTCAGCACAAACAAAGAAGAGAAGAAAAGGGATAAAAATATTACATACTAAAATATAACATACTAATTATACAAACATAACCAAAAATAATCCAGGATTTTTTTTTTTTAATTTAACATTTGATAATCATTCCACAATTTAGATAATCCCGAAAATATCTAAACGTCACATTGATAATCATTCAATATTTTAGACCTCACTCTCACTCTACCATATTTACTAACATCATTACCAGACTTTGCATTTCTATCTGATTCCTCGCCCTGAACTCGGCCAGTGGCCACTTGTAAATTTTTGTTCTCTTGCGATATCCCCCTTTCACTCAACCCTTGAGTATCTTGTGCACTCTGGTTTCCCATTAGATCGTTTAACCAAAACTTCTGCTTTTTTCCCATATTAAAATTTTCCTTCTTCTTCATGTCAATACCACCCTTATAAGGCGCAATTCTGCTAATATGCCAAACCTTTCCATCGCTAAGTAGAACTGAATTGCACAAAACCTTTTCTACACGTAATGGTGGATAAAATTTCCCTGCTCCCTTTCTCTTAAACCCAGGTATTTTGACTATAACCCAGTCACCTACGTGTATTTCTACAGTTTTGCATTTGTGTTTCCTGTCATACACAGCTTTAGCATTTTCCTGTTTTGCACTTATATTTCTTTTAACCACTTCCAAAGACCAATCACTTCTTCTTGATTTTGCCATCCAGCCAACATTATCCTTACCTAAAGGAATCCTTCCCCTCATAATTTCAAATGGACTACTACCTGTGATGTTACTAGGCGTTATTCTATAAGACCACATTGTCTTCCATACCTCTCTTTCCCATGATAACTTCGCATTGTTGGCTAATTGTATAGCATTCTTTAACACCCTGTTAAAACGTTCCACTCCACCATTTCCTGCAGGGTGATATACTGAAGTAGTTTTGTGCACAATGCCATTCCTTTTCAAATAGTCCTTAAATCTGCCAGACTGGAATTGAGGACCATTATCAGTTAACATAACCTTTGGCAATCCTTCTCTAATAAACACCCTATCCAAAAATTCCACAATGCCTGAAGCATCAATTTTTGTTGAAATCATTATCTCTGGCCATTTTGAGAAATGATCCATCACCACTAAAATGAATTTTGCTTCACCATCATCAAAAATCGGTCCAGTAACATCTACACCAATCCTGTCCCATGGCATATCCGGACAAGATAATGGACATAAAGGAGGATTAAAGGTTAACAAATTCTTCTCCGATTCATTACATAAAGCACACACTCTCCCTTTCCTCTCAACAGCAACATCTATACCGGGCCACCAGTATAACTGTTTTACTCTGCTCTTCATTTTAGAAATACCTAAATGTCCCTCATGACAAATGTCTAACAATTTGTCTCTAAGACATTCTGGTGGCACCAGTCTACCATTGCGTAATACCACATTGTCCTCCACAGACAATTCCTGTCTTAATTCCCAGAATATACGTAAACTACCATCCAAAATGTTTTTATTAGGCCAACCTCCTACAATCATTGAAAGTACTCTAGACAAAACACTATCCTCCTTTGTTGCAGTTATCCATTCTTCCTTTGAAATACCCTGAATTCCTTCTAAAATTTCTGCGACACAATCCTCCATCAACTTATCATCTTCTGCATTGCACCGTGTTTCTAGGTTTTGCAAAGGAAAACGGCTTAAAAAATCTGCTGTTACATTCTTTATCCCTGGAACATATCGCACATCATACTTATAATCTAAAAGTTTTATAGACAATCTTGCTATCCGTGGGGATGCTTTAAACAATCCACTTGTTGTAAGTACCTTAATAAGCGGTTTATGATCACTACGCAAAATGACTTTCATACCCCAGATAAACTGCCTGAAGTGTTCCAAACCCCAGACGCACGCTAAGGTTTCCCGCTCAATAACTGAATATCTCATTTCAGTTTCTGTTAATGAGCGTGATGCAAATGCAATCACATTTTCATTTCCACATGCATCCACTTGCGTAAGTACAGCTCCAAGCCCCTTAATGCTTGCATCTGTCGTAACAATAGTCTGTAAGTTATGATCAAAACCTTGTAACGCTGGTGCCTTTATAATATTCTGCTTAATCATATCAAACGCAGCTTGGCACTCATTGGACCATTCGAACGTCACCTTGTTTTTTTACAATTGTCTAATGGGGTACGTCTTACTGGAAAAGTTTTTTACATACTTTGCATAAAATTCTGCCAAACCTAAAAATGCTCGCACCTCATCTTTGTTTGTAGGAATTGGTGCTTTTTTTATTGCTTCTACCAATTCAGATTTTGGTTCTACCCCCTTCACACTTATTTCATGTCCTAAATATGTAACCTTATTTTTTGCCACATTACACTTAGTCATATCGGCCGTAAGCCCCTTAACCGCAATTATATCTAACACTTTCTCCAATGTAGAATCATGTTCCTTTCTCGTTTTCCCCATGACCAAAATGTCATCCTGGAAAAACATTACATCTTGTAACTCTTGAAATAATTTGAACATAAGTCTCTGGAACATGGCCGCTGCAGACGCCAATCCAAACGGTACCCTAGTAAACTGGTAGCAACCAAACGGTGTGACAAATGCAGTAAGTCTCCGGCTTTCTGGATGTAGCACAACCTGATGGTAAGCTGAGGTTAGATCAATCGTCGTGAACCAATTCATCCCTTTCGTATGTGCAATCATTTCATTAATTCTTGGTAGCGGAAATTGATCTACCATAATGTTCTTATTTAAATCTCTCAGATCAACACATAACCTCAACTTACCATTGGCTTTCCTTACTACAACCAAAGGCGAAATCCAATCCGAAGATTCCATTTGTTCAATAACACCTGTCTGCATTAATTTATCCAACTCTTTGTACACTTCATCTCTGATACTCAAAGGTATATTCCTAGCCTTGTGTGTAACTGGTAAGGCATCATGTTTCAAAACAATCTTGTGTTGGAAATCCGTGAGTTTACCGACACCTCCAGCAAACACCAAGGGATATTTATTTTTGATAGTATTTGCATCCAAACATTCCTCTTGCACAACAGACACTGGTTCTGAACTAGACGGATTAAGAATAATACCAAGTTTGCCTTGGTCCCACCATCCTAATACCGATGGCCCAGACTTTGACACATACAATTTACATTCAGCCTCTCTGTTTTTAAACATACAACACACAGTTCTATACCCTACTATGTCTATACGTTCTCCAGTAAAACTTCTTGGAGAAATATCTGACGGTACTAGCTTATTCCCTAACTTCGGTTCTAATTTATCTCTCCACACTGCTAAGTTGATGATAGTGTATGGAGAACCGGAATCAGCAACCACACTAACCATAATTCCCTCTATGGATAAATTACATTTTGTTTTTTTCCTTGACAATGGATTTTGTTTCTCATCGCATTGATCTCTTACATTAAATACACACATATTTAAATTTTCATCACCCGACGTAGATGAATCTGAATTTGAGTCATTCTCCAACAACTTAATGAAATTATTTTTCTTCTTCCTACATACTCTTCCAAAATGTCCAAGTAAGCCACATTCTGAACATTTCTGGTTCCGCGCTGGACATTTCTTGTCGTTAGCATAGTGACCTATAAAACCACATCTATAACATTTAATTATGGATTTGTCACTTTTAGCCTCAGTTTTCTTTAAATGTCCCTTGACCATGTTATCTCTCGACTTGGGAGTTTCCCGCTCAAATTTTGATGTTTTCCTTCCACTTTGAATTTTATTAATTTGTTCAATAGCTTCTTTCTCTCCTTCCTTTTCAGAAAGCACAGCTTTAGCACACCTCCCAGTAAGTTCTGCTTTTCTTACAATTTCCACCACTTCAGATAATGGTGCCTCTCCCTTCGCCCATAAACAGTCCTGTATAGAAGAATTAGCAGCATGCATGACAATTTGATCTCTGATCATTTCATCATGCAGTGTACCGAATCTACAGGTCAAAGCTAAATCTTTTAAAGCTGAAACATATTCCTCGATGGATTCTTCTTTCAGTTGTTTTCTATGATAGAATTTATATCTGTCAATACCAACGCATACCGTGGGCGTATAATATCTGTCCAAATCTTCCATAGCGTTAGAAAAGACATCACCTTGGCCATCTGGACGGGGTTTTTTCTCAATCCGATTATAAATTTTTAAACCTTGTGGACCCAGGCAATGTAAGAGAATTTTCTTTTTCTTAGAAGGTGTGAACTCATTCTCTTCATCACAAGTGGCCAGGTAATTTAAGAAATATTCTTTCCATTCTTGCCACTTGCTTGTATTGTCACCTAAAAGGGGTTGAAATGGCTGAGGTGGAGGTAGGTTTTATGAACCATTTAAAGCCATGTTAGGAAAACTAAAAATTAGAAGTGCAGAATAATCCCCCAAAACACACAGTATCACTATATAGAGCCGTTGAATATGGAATTGACTTCTCAATATGGCCACCAAATTAGCCAAATAGGACCAAGGTTAACGCTCCAGCAGTGCGGTGGAAAACGCGCCCAGTAGCGCTAAACAGTATACACTCGTAATTAAACAATAGCAGCTGCCATTGTACGCGTTCCAAAATGGCATCTGTGACCATGGGAACAGGATACCAAAAAAAAACGGACGTTTTAACCTCGTAGAGGAAAGAAAACAATAAAAATAATGCTCAGTAGCTTCCTGCAGGCAGCTGGAAATGAAGAAGGTCGCACGTTGAAGGTAAATCCCTTCTCCTGAAATGTGAATCGCAGGTTGAAATACTGCTACTAAAGGTCGTAAATGACGTTGGGGCTGATTGGAAATGTTTCCCGCTCGTCGCCAAAATTGTAGTAATGATCCTCCAGCCGCGATAGTTTCTTACGATGTTTATTGGTAATTACAGGATAATACAGCCCCAACATCTCTGACCATCCTTCTCTGCCCGCATCTCCTCCTAAACAACCGTTCCCAACATTCGTAAATACACACATTCTTTCATTCCTAAGCGCGTGGCCGCTCTCACTATAAGCGCGAGGACCCTCGCACAATACAACAAAGGGGGAGCTGGGAATGTACTTATAAACTTCTCATCTCTGAAGACTTACCAGATGTTTCCTTGTCAGCAGGACACAAGGTCCTGGGTTTTGTTGCTTTAGAATTGGCTGTTATGAAGTGTGTTTCTCAGTAGAAGCGAATTAACCTTATGACTCCCAGAATGCACACCTGGCCGCCCTCCTGACCATCTCACTCACTGTGTACTGTCCTCCTGCCAGGGTAAAAGATGCTCCTCACCTGTGCCCCAGCCTCACTCCTGACACCCCATGCAGTGGTCTCCACTCACTGTGTGTTGTCATCCTGCCCAGGTAAAAGATGCTCCTCGCCTGTGCCCCCACACCCCGGCCACACTCCTGACTACCCCACGCAGTGGTCTCCACTCTCTGTGTATTGTCATCCTGCCCAGGTAAAAGATGCTCCTCCCCTATGCCCCCACGCCCCGGCCACACTCCTGACACCCCACGCAGTGGTCTCCACTCACTGTATTGTCATCCTGCCCAGGTAAAAGATGCTCCTCGCCTACGCCCCCACGCCCCGGCCTCACTCCTGACACCCCACGCAGTGGTCTCCACTCACTGTGTATTGTCATCCTGCCCAGGTAAAAGATGCTCCTCGCCTGTGCCGTGGATTGAAAGAAAGCCAAACCTCGTTCTTCCCTCCTTAGACCTTTTCGAGAGAAGTGCTTCGATTATCTTGACATCAGTAGTAAAATGAATTTGCTGTATTAATAGCACATTGAAGCATACGAATACAAGTGTAACAGTTGTCTGCTTGCTTTAGTTAGGATGCTGAGACCTCTACAATCCACAGCAGAAGCTTCTGAAGTAGAGTGGAAGAGGCTGCCCTTATCTAACAAGCAGGGATGTGTTTGCTGAACCTGAGCTCCAAGCAATCCCCTCTAGTACCTGACCATCAGCGTATTTAGCCAGAGTGGTCCATGAACCACCCAGAGGATGTTAGAAACTCAGAACTACACCATTATAAAAAGAAAAGTACTTTAAAAACACAAATCAAAATACAAAACATTAAATTACAAATGTACACTGTCAACCCAGACCCCTTTCGAAGTGCTTTAACCAGAAATTTTTGTAAGAAGGTCTTTGTCTGTAAAACTGTGTAAAACTCCTTCATATGGTGTTTGTCATGGAGTTCACAATGTAAAACCTCTCCCTACCGTCTTTGTCATAGGGTTATAGCAGACAAGGAGCCTTCCTTCTCTATTTCACAAATGATCTGTTTTAACAACGACTTGTTAGTCCTAGGGTATCTCATAGTTGGAGAGAAAAAGATCTTCAATGGAGGAGGCAGTGCCCCTCTCTCATTAATGCATTTAAAGCTTTTTGTACTATATAAGCTGTGGCGTGAGAGATAAAGCCATCTCTAGTCATACCTAAAAACACGTGCCAGATAGTATATGAGGTTTATGATCATGCTGTCTTGTGGGCTTTCTGAAGCAGTTTATCACAGCACCCCAGAAAGCAGCAGGCTTGCTGGGGTGCTTAGCACAGCTGTAGGCTACGACTGATGATGCACCGATATGTGCCTCAGTGCAGCCTTCAGCTGTGCTAATCACCCCACTCAGCACTTTCTTTCAGAAGCCAGCAAGAGCTCATTCAGTAAGGAGTGGGAGTTCCACTGATACTTGATCCGTGGCCCGCCACTCCACTGGCTCACAGTAAGTAAGACACTCTCTTCTTCTTTGGGTAAGTGGAGTGGAGACTGTCCAAAAAGACAAGGGATGTGTCCACTCATGCTCACCTCCCATCCAATGGGGAGGTCTGAGTGGACCTGGCCAATCTAGCCTACCTCACAATCAATGAGTCTGGAAACCAAGCCATGCCCCTAGGCATTTTTGGCATCGCACAAACACAAAAATGTCCATTCAGCTGGATGGTGTCAGTGGTGAGAAATACACCACCAACCTGGGCATTTTGTAAGAATTCACAAATTATTTATCTGGACTAAATCCAAATAGGAAATAGGCCCAGCAGCAGGGTGTCCACTTCCAGAGTTCTCAGCAAGCAGTGGGAGGCCCAGCCTTAAAGCATGGTCTTTGATGCAGGTGATGTGACAGAGATGGCCGTCGAAGGACTGATGTCACAGAAGGTTATGTTGCATTTTACAACACGTGACAGTGTGTGGGGAGATGAGCTTGGTGCAGTAGATACTGATCTATAAAGGCTGGTACTTTGGTTCAGTGGAGGCTGCCACTGAGGGGATGACATGTCAGGGATGCTGGCAGAGGGAGCTGATGCATGTATGCTTTAGTGGGCGAGGTGTGCAATATGTGAAGCCTGGTAATGCCCCGGCCTCACTCCGGTTGGGGGTCATAGCTACAGAAGTGGCGATAGGAAATGGAGGACAGGGTGAATCAAAGGCACTGGGTCAGGTGTGGAAACAAGGTGGTTGGCAATGAGGGCTAGTACCGGGGAGGTGGGAATCAGGTGATGATGGTCATGTGGGACTCCTTTATTGGAGCACTATATCATTAATTTACAACAGGCACTCTCAGTAATTGTAAATAAGGCTCCCAGTTTCCCATTTTTTATTGATTTATACAGATAAACAAATACAGACAGAAAGCAAATCTACGTTCTTGACTATATTAATTTGGAAAAGTATAGGAATTTGTTTTGTTTGTTTTCTGAATGGTTCTTACTACTGTCAAAAATGCATGCTGGTCAATGGCTGTGCAGACTGACAGGTAGGGGAACTTTATGAAAAGGGTTTCACACGTTCTGTGTCCATCAGTGCCCTTCTGCAAGTTTCAAAGAAAAGGATGAATGAATGAATCAGGTACTTATATGTGCAACGTTCACCTAATAGGTAGGTATCTTGACACTGAAAAATAACGTACTTGTGTGGTTTAAGATACGACAAGATGACGACCAGTGTTACTTTTTAGTCCTGATATAAAAACATTCAAAACTGTTTTTTTCCCCAAAAGTAATTGTGCTCCTTTCTGGATCGGCTGCCAATAGCTTATTGATTCCAGGACTTTGATGCCAAAAGCAGAAGTGACGCCCTCCCTGGTTGCTTCGTATGAAACGATGCATTGTTGTCATGGAGGCAGAGCGCCGTGTCGGGTTCGGGTGATACCCCGTAATCCGTGCTTTGATTGCGGTGCCCCAGTATTCTGTGGGGCTTTATGGACCAAGCAGGCATTTGAAGATGGTCCTTTGTTGCACTGTCTGGAGGGTTCCTCGGTGTGGTCACATTTACACAGACCAGTTACAAGTCTGACTGCAGAATTTGTGATCATTGCAGGAGATTGCTGAAAAGTGTTGGCAGCATTATATTATATTTTATATAAAAGTGTTAACAAATAAAATTTTACATATCTATATATATATACACACACACACACACTTACCTACGAGGGCTTTAATTCAGCCTTCTTCGTCCATTGGTTGTTTCAAGTGTCATTCACATTTTCCTTCTGCCTACCATAACAATGCTTCAGCACTGGGCCAGCCGACTTCATGCATTCATTGGCTGCCTTGCACCCCGAATGCTTGCATTTTGCATGATGTGTGCGCAGCCATCTCAGAATATGTGTTTCTTTCTAGCTGGCTTGACAAGGGCAGGCCTATTAGGTTTAACAATACTTTTTTTTTATTTATTTTTTTTATTACTAGTGAGTGGCTTTAATACTAGGGTTCCCCTTGTCTTTATGCACTCCCATTTTCTACAGCTAATTTAATTGAGGGGCGTCTCAAGATCACACATTTGGCACCGGGTGGGGAAGCCAGGATCTGAACTCTAACCTAGTTTCAGAGGTTGTAATTGTGCTGGCATATTTTATCCTCTCTTCTCTGCCAGGCGCCGACACACAGCTCCCTGAAAGGTGTCTGGAAGCTAAATTAAATATACGGGAGATTTCTTGGGCTCTGCTTTCACTTGCATGAAAGGGCGGAATTTTCGGAATATTCCGGGGGATTAAACATTAATCCATCGCCTACTGGCTGCGGCTTCTCCTTTGGTGTCTCCTGGTCGCCACCTGTCGCCCCGGCCTGCTCTCTGGAAAGCACCCTCGGCTGGGGTTATTGCTTTTTAATTGGGAACAACTGCAGATTTTTCTGTCAGACGGAGGAATTGATTTCCCAGCGGGCTCCGGCGTGATTTCCAAGCATCAGAATGACGGCTTAGTGGAAGTGACGTCAGGCGCACTTTAACCCCGCCTCCTTTGTGCTGCCCTGTTGGAAGAGCAGGCATGGGACCATGCAAAGGTGCTGCCCTCGCCTACCAATGCCCATGTGTAGGGCGGGCTATAGAAAAGCCCGATGGTATTGGTCAATGCTTAGTACCATCTTCAAAACTAGATGCATCATTCATCACGCGTGTTAGACCTGGCATCCTTGGCGTGGTCGCCCCTAACTTTGTGCCCTCTGGCCTCCGGTTGTTCTGACCTATTTTTGCTGCACTTACCACTGCTGACCGGTGCTAAAGGGCAGGTGCTTTGCCCTCTAAAACATGGTAACATCGGCTTCTCCACAATTGGCATTATTAGTTTACTTGTAAGGGCCTCGTAAAGTGCAGTATATGTGCCCAAAACCTGTAAGTTAAATGCTACTAGTGGGCCTACAGCACTGATTGTGCCACCCACTACAGTAGCCTCTCAAACCTGTCTCAGGTCTGCCACTGCAGAGCCTGTGTGCGCAGTCTTAAACTGCCATTTCGATCTGTCAAGTGTACCCACAAGCCAGGCCCAACTGTTCACTTTCATTGCATTTAAGTCACCCGTAAGGCAGGCTCTAATTACCCCAAAGGGCAGGATGCAGCATATATAAAAGGTTTGACATGAACTTAAGTTTAACATGTCCAGGTAGTGAAAAACTGCTACATTAGTTTTTCAATGTTGCAAGACCTATTGCTCCCATAGAATAGCATTGGGGTTGCCTTTAAATTCCATTTAAGTGTAACTTCCAAATGAGAAGGGATAGAACTATGGAGTTTGGTGTCCCTGGACTCACAATTTAAAATCACAATTGCTGTTGAAGTCGGAATTGTAAGTCTGAAAATGCCACTTTTAGAAAGTTGGCATTTTCTTAATTTAGCCATTCAGTGCCTCTGCCTGTCTCTGAATACACGTCTGGGGTAGATGACAGCTGGACTTTGTGCATCCCCACTAGACAGCCACACACATTGGGAGCTTGGGTGTGGCATTAGCATACTGATGGTCCATCACCAGGCTGATGGTTCCTCCTGGGGTAGGTGGGAGTGAGGACCTGACACTCACATCTGAATAAGGCTGTGCCTCTCCTCACACAAAGTGCTACATAGCCCCCTGCATAGTGTTTGGAGTCAGGGAGGGCAGGAAAAGGACCCTGGGGACTTCAATGGAAGGTCTAGAAGTTTCTCCAACCTTCCAGAACCTGGGCATTAAAGTATAAATGCTGGACCTCAAACCCCACCTAATCAGAACTCTACTGGTACAAGGACACTCTGCCAGGAAGAAGGACTGCTGTGATGTCAGTAGGGACTGCTACTGCATTGCTGTGTTGGCCTACTGCTACTGTAGGCTGGACTTTAGGAGGGACTGCCACCTTGCGGTGTGCCATGTGTGTTGGCCTGCTGCTTCTGTCCTGCAGAAGAAGGACTGGACTCTGCCAACCGTCTTTGCTCTCCCCAAGAGTCTCCAAGGGCTTGCTGGCTTCCCCCAGTTCTGTACGGGGTCACCGGGACATCAAAGATCCTGCTTGCCTCCTGCCACTTTCAGCCCACCACCTGCTGTTGTGGTGGGTCCCCCTGTTTTCAGGAGCAAGAGTGCAACAAACAGAGAGAACCCTAATTTCCCCCTTGTCCACTGATCAGGCTGATAGTCACTGGGCTGCCACCCGCTCACTCCGGAGAGCACAGGCCCTGTGCAAAAAAAAAAAAAACAGAATCAACATCAGCAAGTTTGGGAGCCCTCATCTCACTGATGCCTTGTTGGAGCTTCCGTCCCTGCCAGTGCCGTGAGCCAAGAGAAACATCAGTGACAGAGTAGCAGAGCCTCAGGGAGGTGTTGTGTCCTCTGGATCAGGCACCGTGTCCTCCAGCAACCACAGCCAGAGGAACGTCACAGGAGACAGGACTCACGTGTGGGACCGCAAGGGAGTCTCAGCCTTAGGCTGTGAGGCCTCATCAGCGTCTTCCTGCACGCCACAATCCAGGGCGGCTATAGAGGAAACTGCCCCATAGTCCCCATAACATGACGCCTCACACTTTTCCCAGCCTTCGCTACTGTGAACCCGGGTGGTCCCAATGACTTCATCCCAACCCATCGCCCCACTCCCGATTACCACATTTTCCCTAAGGGGAGGGGCCGCCTGTTTCCTCAGCAAACCTGTTTCTCGAGGCAACGCAGCTTCAGACACTACTAATCTTGGCACTACTGACCCAAAGGGATTCCTTTCCTGTCATTGAGAGCCATATCAATAGTAATCTTTTGGGGACCCTCAAACCCATTCTGCTTATTCATCATAAACTGCATAACTTCAAGTTATTTAATTGGATTTTTGTCTGATTTGAAAGAGATAAATGTTCTCTGTTTTTCTAACCTTGTGCTGAGTCCTTTCGTGGTGTCCTTCACTGTGTTACTATAATTAAGTGTTGCACAAATACTTTACACAATGCCGCTTAAGCCTGAGGAGGTAAGCACAGGTTAATTTAGTGCGTGTATCTGACTTACCCTGTCTAGGATTGTGGTCCCTACTTGGACAAGGTGCAATGGTTTGCCAACTAGAGACCAAATTTCTAACATCGACCATCACCCCTGCTTATGGTGCAGACAAGCTCATCATCTCCAGTGGTTCTCTGCACACTCGCAGCCAGGACACCATTAGAATACTGACTTTTCCATCAGTGAACCTGCATTTGGACCAACATCCCCATATCCATCAGTACCAGCTCAGCGCCGCTCCAGGTTAGGAAAGAGTTCAGGACGCAGCTCTTTAAAGAACACTACATCACAATGCAGTAACCGTCCACAACTCCGCTTCCTCTCCTATCATTGCTGACTTGAATATTTCCTTTGACCTTGTGCAGTGCTCTGCAGCCTTTTGGCTAGGGTTGTGCTATAGAAATACCATATACTCAGAGTACACCCCATCATCTGACCTCATGTCTGACCTCCTGCAGTGCTCCGCTATCAGATCCTGTTTGCGGCTAAATTAACCAACTTCTAGTCGCCTGTGGCCTTGGTATAAATGGAACAGGTGGAATGCTTGAATGAATCTCATGCACCAGTAATCACTGTAGACCGCATTCTGCTGTTGTTTTTCTCACTGTCCCATACCAAGCAGGAACCAACCTTATGCAAATCAGCCTTGGACACAATTTTTTTTTACTTGCCAATTTTCGGACTTTAACACAATTACAATTGGCAAACAAACACTTGCAATGCAATAGGTCTTCCGTTTGCTCGAGTTAGAGCTATTAGCGTTGTAAATTCCTAACTGGACTTTTGTTGCCACTTAAACTGAAAATGAAAAATAAAACAGTTTACATAAGCGAGCCGACTCAAAGCGCCGCGGCCGCCATGAGCATGAGTGCGAAAGCGAGACACAAAAATAAGTTTTCTTGCAATCAAACATATCGGCAATCGTGCAATTATCCATGTAACAGGGGCAGTCTGCAGGGTGGTAACAGAACCACCCCAAGGAGGGACAAACGTAAAGCATTTACCAATGATAACAAAGGATTTTTCCTTGTGTTCCTTCCATGCTCTGGAATAAAAATCGTGAGCAGGGTGGAGGCCTGAGCTGGCAGTGCCATGGCATGGACGGTTGAAATAGACGCACCCCCTTCCACTGGCGCTGAGCCCTGATACCAGAGGCATTCGCTGCCAGGAAGGGAGGGTTACCCAGGCCCAGCCAGCTCCAGGCTGTCACCAAAGAATGCTTTTAGAATTCCCCAGCCACCTCCGTGCTTGGCAAAGGGGCACATTTCTGTAGAAAAATCCAAACAAAGTCCCAATTTAGACCACACCAGGCCCTCAATAGTCAAACATGTCCTTCCAGGCTCCTTGTCCTGGGGCACATTTTTGGATTAACTCCCGCCTGGAAATTTCCAGATGTTTCTATAATTTTATTAACTAACGACCTTTGAAGAGAGTGAGACAGAAAATAAAATCTGTTGCATTACAAATTTCCAGATTGTGGGGTGTCCTTAACCCTGGTTTGAAATCTGAGCCCAAGCACAAACGGATGAGGGTTTAGTGTTTTTTTCCCCTGCATCATAAGTAAAAACAATAATGCAGTGTAAACTGGTATAATATGTGACCCTAGCCTCCTCGAGGAAAAATAGCAGTAATGGGTGTGCGTAAATTAATCTCAGCGCACTATGCTGCTTCAGACAAGAACCACCTTCGTGCAAATCAAGTTTTAAAAAAATATATATTTGTATCAATTTATTTGGATTAAACTTTTATTTTGATTAACTTTTGCATACTTCACATCAAATTTGCAATCTGTGTTGCAGATGGTGTTTTCACGGTTCACAATATCACAAAAAGCCTCAGTTGACAAATTCTTGTATTTATTCCAGATTTCATGCAACAAACGTGCCACTGTGGCAGAGGAATCAAGCTACGCCTCACTCACAAGGTTAAAATAGGCTGCATTTAGTCCAGTGTCCCCAGCATGGGGGCAGCATTTTGTAGAAATAATGTAGGGCCCAACTGCTGGAAGTTTAGGGGCTAGCGATCCAGTGCTTAATTTGTAAATAAGAACGCGCCGGTGCCCAAAGCTCTCCCTTGAATCACCCGCATGTTCCATCTAAATGTGCGAGCAAAGAATATTGAGGCAGCGCAATCCTGAAGCCATCTCGGACCTCTCTAATTCATTTACAGTCACTCCCTGCCCCTTCAGCTCACTCTGACTTTGTTTTCGTTTTTCTCGTCCTCCGTTTTTCCCATATGTGTCTCTTGCTCGCAGCAAACGACTGATGCAGAAAAATAAGTGCCGGCCCTCCAAAATAAGTGTCGGTGCTACGCACCGGAAACCACCGGCTCAAATTAAGCACTGTGGCGAGCTAGTCTTTTGTAACTCAAAGAACAATACTGCCTTGCATCCACTTTGCCTCCTTTGGCCTGTCGTGGCGAAGCCGAAGTCGAATAAAGATCCTTCCGGGTCCCAAAAAAGCTCTGGTCACCAGGTGATCTCGGCATTGGTTGTCCAAAGGTCGAACACCATTTCACAGCTCCTGGAGAAGAATAATTAAATAATTCCACATTCCTCGAATTTGGCGAAGTTAACTTTTCTCTTGGCATGGTCTTTTTGATTTGGCCTTTAGCTTTGAACTTTGGCTTGTCTAAGGCGAATGGATGTTTTTGTACCAGGTCCACTGACATTGAATCACTAATCGTGCCCAATATATCTGAAAGGTTAATGTTTCTAGGCAGCGTTTTTTTCCGTTTGATTCCCTCTTCAATAATTTAAACACACTTTTTGTGAGAATATATTTCTGTTTCCGCTGGCGGATTCCCCAAAACAGTGCAAATGTCCATAAATGGAGCGTTATTTCCAGTCTCAGCTTGAGCCAAGGGTGCAGAATGGCCTTCGGTGTTGTGTGGTTTCTTGTGTAAAGGACGACGCGCCAGTCCTCGCGCACTTTAGGGAGTAGCCATTTTTAGGTCGGGCGTAAACGATAGTTCAGAATATGACCTCATGCAACGAACAAACAGCAAAGCGTACAGAAGGGTTTGGGGTCACCCCATTCAGCCATCCATTGTTTGTCAGATGAAGCCTCTATGCAAGAAATAATACTAGCCGAAGACAGAAGGTCGCTGAAGGTCGAGTGGAGAGAAAGAAGGGGCGAGGTGGCGTTTGCCCACTGCACACGGTTCCTCGGGGGGCCTTATAGCAGTACTCCAAGCCACGCCATTGTTGACCCGTAGGGGACAGTCCCATGCTGCCCCTGTTGACGCGTCCCCCATGTTGTCACGCGTCCTGGCCTACTTCGTCGGATGCTATTCAGCCAGTGGCAGGTGCGGACCAGCTGTCGCCATAGCAACGGCCGGGGGAGGAAAGCTGCATCCTTCCAGAACAGCTAATTAACTTTGGGGGGTATACTTAGAGTGGGGGTGGGGGTCCTTCAACGTGGTAATGATGAAATTGCTGCGCTGGTGTGGATGGGGATCGGCCAAGGGTCTACCTTGTGGTTTGTTGCTTCTTGGCTCGAGCAGGGGGCCATCCCAGAGTGACCGCACGAATTCATCCTTGGGTTTGGGGATGCGCCGCCAGATAGCACGACTTGTGAAGTGATATGATGAAGTGTCTCGTTTTTACAAGAGAGTACTCACAGGTAGTGGGACGATTTAGCGACCTCCCCCCCCCCCCCCACAGTTTATCATTCAGAACAAACTCACGCAGATTATATAGTGAAGTAATCCTATGGTTGAAATGGGTGGCATTTGAGGGGCACAACGTGCCCATTCTTTTATTATTTAAGAAAAACAGCTCCCCTACTGTTTTTTGAAAAGAGGACTGTGACTGATTCATTCGGAGAGTTGCGATGCAAGTAAGCAGTACATGCTCATAGGTTCTTGTTTGCATTTTTTGGGGCTTTGATGTCCCCGTTCACCATGCACGCAGATCATGGTGACGTAATCAGATTATAAATTAAAAGTACAAGTTTATAGGTTCCTTTTTCACTGGTTTGCGACTGTGATGTCCCAGTACCAGTGCCCACTGCACTCAGATTACATGGTGAAGTAATCAGATTACAAGTAAAGAGTACATACGTGTAGCTCTTGTTTGTCTGTTTTGGGCCTCTGAAGTCCCAGTACCAGTGCCCACTGGACACAGATTACATGGTGAAGTAATCATATTACAAGTAAAGTGTACATACTTGTAGCTCTTGTTTGTCTGTTTTGGGCCTCTGAAGTCCCAGTACCAGTGCCCACTGGACACAGTTTACATGGTGAAGTAATCAGATTACAAGTAAAGTGTACATGCTCCTAGGTTCTTGTTGGAATTTGGGGCTGTGATGTCCCCGTGCCCACTCCACTGCGTGCAGATTACATGGTGAAGTAATCAGATTACAGGTGAAGAGTACATCCTCGTAGTTCTTGTTTGTCTGTTTTGGGCTTCTGACGTCCCAGTACCAGTGCCCTCTGCACTCAGATTACATGTTGAAGTAACCAGATTACAAGTATAGAGTACATGCTCCTAGGCTCTCGTTTATCTTTTTGGGCCTCTGGCGTCCCAGTAACAGTGCCCACTGCACTCAGATTACGTGGTGAAGAAATCAGATTACAAGTAAAGAGTACATGCTTGTAGCTCTTGTTTGTATGTTTTGGGCCTCTGACGTCCTCAGATTACATGGTGAAGTAATTAGATTACAAGTAAAGAGTGCATGCCCGTAGGTTCTTTTTGGAATGTTTTGGGGCTGTGGTGTCCCAGTGCCCACTGCATGCAGATTACATGGTGAAGTAATCAGATTACAGATGAAGAGTACATGCTCGTAGTTCATGTGCGTCTGTTTTGGGCTTCTGGCGTCCCAGTACCAGTGTCCACTGCACTCAGGTTACATAGTAACTAGATTACAAGTAAAGGGTACATGCTCGTAGGTTCTTGTTTTTTTACTGTTTTGGGGCTTTGACGTCCCAGCACCAGCCCCCCCCCCCCGCCCGGCTGATGGTGGCAGGCTGTTATTACACCGTACAGCTAATGTTAGCTCAGTGCTGTGTGCCGGCCCAGGCCCCTTGCAGCTGAAACATACCCACCCAAAATAGATGGTTTTGAAGAGCGGGCGGGGAACCAGCTGGTGCGGAGAGTTCTGCTTCTTTAAGATGCCAGAAGCCTGTGGTCTCCGCACAGATGCGATCCATTTACTGCCTCACAGCGCGACTCAAGTGCACATCACAGTTAGATGGACAGCGGCCTTCTGGCCATGTCCTGTGGGGTAGGTTCGCTTCAGGGTCAAAGCACCTGCTTCTGTGCACATAGCCTCCGGGCCACAGGTTCGGTTTCAAGTAGGGCTGACTCTGCCTTTCATCCGAGGTCAGTGAAATGAGCAGGGATACATTAACTAATTTGTAAGTGTCCATAGGCAGTCCAATCTGTGGTGTGCGCTGAGGAGTTATTTGGCAAATCTGTTTTTTAAACTCGTGTGCGGCTCAACACCCTGTGATTTTGGGCAACTCTCTCAATCTCCCCTTGCCCAAAAAAATAATAATAATAAAAAAAAAAACACCCGACCTTGTGTAATGCAACTGATGCCCGTGTAAAGCTCTCCAGTGCACCTGGGTCGAGGTCGCTCTTTATAAAACTGAACCCCCCCAAAAACGCTTTTCTGCCACGACCTCTGTGCCTGATCGAGGGGACTGCCGTTCTGATCGGCTCTGTCCGAGTCAGCGAGGTGGTACTCACCGTGGGGTCTCGCTGCCCATGCTGCATGGAGGCAGTGGGCTGGTGGCACCCCTGCGCTGCTGTGTTTGCTGTGTGTGTAGATGGCACCTGTGCACATGATTAACTGCCCTCTAGAGAATAGTGAGGTTAGAGATTCACTGCTCCAGCCCTTTGATGCTCCTGCCCAGTGTGCTTGATCTCATACCCAGTAGTGATGCGACCAACATGCCTGGCAGACGGTGCCCTTCGGCTGCAATTGCTCTGCTGTTGCAGGCAGCATTTTTAAATCTCTGTGGCATCCATTGTTAGTCAGCCATGTTGGTGAGGTGCTTGCTGTCCATGCCAGGGGCTGGGTTGGTTGTTGATGTCATTTAGTGGCAGATGTTGTGCTTACACTTCTGAACGTGTAGGGTGATCCCCTTCTCAACTTGCAGTTGTGTGTGGAGTTTAGTCACCAAGAAGTGGGTTGTGTCCTTGGGAGTCTGCCTCTGTCATGTCTAGAACATCACAAAATCTGACAAGTCTTTAAGACTCACATTCACAGTGTGTAGTGTGCTGGACTCTGGTAACACTGTTGAGTGCTGGGTGATAATATGGAGTGTGGTTGGTTCTTGGGGACCTGTTCCCTTGGGTGATACCTGTTTCCAGGCTGGTGGTTGCTGTTTTGATATCCCAACTGTCCTCACTAGTGTGGGCATTTGAGCCTTAATGCAAGTGGAAGACACGTGGTCCTTATGCGGTGTTTTGTTACTATGTGCAGAATACAGTGTCTTCGCGAGCTATTTGCGGTCTACACTTGCATGCTGGAGCTCAGCAGTGTTCTGACGTGGGAATCCCTGCACAGCCCAAGACCTCCTGAATGGATAATGCTGATCTTGAATTACTGCGTTTGCTAGGATTGCCTCTCACAAGAGCTTTCCCCTTCCCCACCCTCTGTGTAGTGGTAGAAGTCATACTGCCCTCCATCCATTGGTGCCAGTCATGCCGTTGCCTCTTGAGAGCTTCCACAACATGTCTAGTAGTGCTAACATGTGACCTCAGGTGCATGTCCTCTCCTGAAGTGCCACCGGCATATGGGATGCCCATGCACCAAGAATTGTCACTCAGGTGATTACAAGATGCCCTAGCTCTCAATGAATGGGGCTTTTCTTGTGTCTGATGCCGTCACTGCTTTACCTACCAGGCTACCCTCAGCACTACCTACGGCGCTAGTAGTTGTCGGAGAACAGCTTTGGCCCGTGTTGCCTGTCACAGCTGCTTTTAACTACTAAACCAGGCGAGGCATTTTCTTTTCTTTACTGTGTATGCGGGTAGATTGTGGGCCTCCACTTACTAGTTCAGGATGTCACTGGTCTCTGCATGTTCAGCCACTGCTGCAGCTCTGAGCTTTTGTATTATTTTTTTATCCTACCAGAGTACTACTCAAGAGCAGCATCATTGCAAGAGTAATGCAGAACTGTTCTAATGCACAGTGCATTGCGCCTGCTAAGGACAAATGGATTGAAAAAGTAGTGCTTAATTCTTAAATTGCTTATGCAGACGCACTGCATGTGCTTGGCTTTACTGAGTATAGCACGGCCCAAGGAGATGTCCTCTTTGAGGTTTTGTCAGCACATGGCAATGGACTCAGAGTGCTTTTGGAAAACCACAGGAAACATGGAGAATGAACAACAGCGACCTCCAACTCTTGTATACAACATCAGCTCTGGACCTTAAAGAACGAATGAATGATGTCACCATACGTTTTACAACTAGATGAGATAAATAACCTCAAACAAAGGGACATTCTGGAGCCCTTTTTTCATACATGCCAACATTTTAAAAGAGCAAAGTGGGAG
This sequence comes from Pleurodeles waltl, assembly GCF_031143425.1. Classification (NCBI taxonomy): domain Eukaryota; kingdom Metazoa; phylum Chordata; class Amphibia; order Caudata; family Salamandridae; genus Pleurodeles; species Pleurodeles waltl. Next base: position 73,031,670 of record NC_090440.1, on the reverse strand, counting down.
ATATTAAAATTAAAATATTCAGTAGAATGTAGGGGCATATTTATACTCCGTTTGCGCCGAATTTGCGTCGTTTTTTTCGACGCAAATTCGACGCAAAACTAACTCCATATTTATACTTTGGCGTTAGACGCGTCTAGCGCCAAAGTTCATGGAGTTAGCGTCATTTTTTTGCGTGAACACCTTCCTTGCGTTAATGATATGCAAGGTAGGCGTTCCCGTCTTAAAAAATGACTGCGATGCATACGCGTCGTATTTATACTCCCGGGCAAAAATGACGCCCGGGAGTGGGCGGGACTAAAAAACCTGCATTTGCGCCGGATTTTAGCGCCTGGGTCAGGGCAGGCGTTAAGGGACCTGTGCCCTCCCCTGCCCCCAGGGACACCCCCTACCACCCTTGCCCACCCCAGGAGGACACCCAAGGATTGAGGGACCCACCCCAGGGAAGAAAAGGTAAGTCCAGGTAAGTATTTTTTGTAAAACATTTTTGTGGCATAGGGGGGCCTGATTTGTGCCCCCCTACATGCCACTATGCCCAATGACCATGCCCAGGGGACAGAAGTCCCCTGGGCATGGCCAATGGGCAAGGGGGCATGACTCCTGTCTTTGCTAAGACAGGAGTCATTTCAATGGGGGATGGGCGTCGTAAAAAAATGGCGCAAATCGGGTTAAGACGATTTTTTTGCCTCAGCCTGACTTGCCCCATTTTTAGACGCCCAAACGCCATTTTTCCCTACGCCGGCGCTGCCTGGTGTACGTGGTTTTTTTTCATGCACACCAGGCAGCGCCGGTCGGCTAACGCCGGCTAACGCCATTCAATAAATACGGCGCCCGCATGGCGCTTCAGAATGGCGTTAGCCGGCGCTAACTTTTTTGGCGCAAAAAGTATAAATATGGGCCGTAGTTTCCTCATTGACTTATATTGAGGGAGAGGCAGTTTCACGCAGGAGAGAACCAAAATAAGGAAGTTTTGCCTCAAAGATCAGGAGTCTCCCTCCTGAATCGGTCCATTGGCACATATGTTTTTTATCGGTAATTGTTGATGGTGTAATATTGGACAATATTTTTTCTGCTATCTCGAAATCCCTTGAAGAATGTATGTTAGCAATGAATTCACACATGCCAAAATGTTCAAACTGGGGAGTGGGAGATTTTGAAAATAAAAATGGGATAATTTATTTTCCTCATTGGCTTATGTTGAAGCAAAGGCAATTTTAGGTGAGAGACACACAAAATAAAGCCACATTTGGCTTAACAAATCCGGAGTTTCCTGCCTGAATTTGGTCTGTTTTAATATATGTGAACACAACACCCGGCTCTGGCAGACCCACCAGTGTTAGCAGGTAGGTGAAGCTGAAGGTTTGTAAGACTGTCCGCAAGGGCCGCAGGACCCTAAGGCGGGTAGGAGGGCCACAGTGTTCCTGCCTGGCTCTGGCAGACACACCAGGTAACAGCGGGTAGGGGATGCAGAAGGTTAGCATTGCAAGACTGTCCTCAGGGCCAGCAGGACCCTAAGTCTAGCGTGACCAGGCATCCCAGGTTTGCCAGGACAGTCCTGGTGGTTTTTCACCAGCAGTCCCGGAAGATTTCGGCAATTTTGGTCCATGTCTTGTATTTAGAGGGGTTTAACTGAAAACAGAGAGAGGCACATTTTTCAGGTGTTCTGAAGCTGTGCCAGTCAGCAGCTGTTATGAGTATCAATTTAATTAGCAGGTAGGATGCTGGTTTTAAGGATGACACTTTATTTCGTTAGTGCCTCTTCTGTCTTCCTATGTTGATGAGAGCGGTCATTCCCCTCTGCTCCATTGATATAAAATTGTACTCCTCTTAGTTTTTGCAAAATGTCTTGGTTTTCGGTTCTCCTGCTCTGGCCACCCTACACCGTGAGGGTGAAGTGGGGGTCCAGAGGGGTGACCTGGTAAGGCTGAGCTGGCGGCCCCTTATTCTGCCTGCAGCATCTTTATCCAAGATGGCGGCCGCTTCCGGTTCCCGCCAAACCTTGCCGCTGGGTTTTCTGTGGGGCACGAGGCACGTCCACCAAAAGGACATTTGCTAATCGCCTGCCGTGCAGCGCCACGCGGAAGCCGGAACGTGTAGCATTAACCTCTTTAAAAGACATTCCGGGGAAGAATTGATTTGGGCTCCAGACACAGTGGGCCGCTGATGTTTTAATCGAATGAGCTCGATGGTTTCTCCTCGAGAGCCTGCAAAGGGGGGGGCGGCACAGGCAGATCTCGGCGCCAAGCCATTAAAACACCGCTTTGGGTGCGCCTGACTGACAAAATAATTACACTGGGAATTTAATTTTCTGCGCGCAATAGGGATGGGATTATTTTGGAGGAGGGCGCTTCACCGCACGCTCCCATCAGCAGATTGCACCGTATCCCCCATGCGGTAAGTAGATTAAGCAGGGTCATAATGTGAAGCGCATTGAGGTGGATGTTAAGCACGCTTTTGTTCTGAAGTGGCAAGTGGGGGGTCCCTGTAAGCTCATGGCTGTACTGCAAAGCATCATCTTTCATTGTTGGAGTATTTCTGGGGCAACAGGAGCAGTCCAAGCACGGACAACAGTAACACTAGGGTGATCAGAATTTTGAACTAAAAAACAGGACATTTCATAAAAATAGAAAAAAGGACTACAAATTTAATTCAACCGAGCCACACACACTCATCAGCATAGAATTACAGCAGAGGCACTACGAACATAAAATGCAATTTTTTAAGCCAGTATCATGCCTCTTAATTAAATTGTTTTCTTATAACAGCTGCTAACTAACCCTGCTTTGGAAAACATAAAAAGACACCCACAGTTTTCAGCCACATCTCTGAAAATTGGGACATGAGCTAAATTTCCCGAAATCTGCCAGGACAACCTGTTGTAGAATCAGCAGGGCACCAGTCGGGGGTGCACGCGGGTACACGGCATCCACTCACTATTTTCATACGGTGGATGCTGTCTACCAAGCCAAGTAGTCATGTCGCACTGTGATATGCTGAGCTCGTCCTGTTTTTATGTGTAAGCATCGCAACGCGTGCATCATCGCCTGCACATGCATGTCTGCTTTCCTTCTGAGCAGAAAGGTGCAGGCGGCAGTGAGGGGAGTCTTTATATTTAAAATTCGAGTTGGGCCCCAAACTAAGGCCGTAGTTAAGTGGCCATCAGACCTCCTTTTGTTCTGCTGGAGCCTCCCACCTACCTGCAAATCCAATTTTGGGGAAACAAAGACACACAGTATGTTGTCACTACACAGGTACTTAAGAGAGACAGTATTTTGAGTTGGGCCAGTCCCTGGATATAAGAGATATTCATGACAGTAAGAATGTCAGATGTGCTGGTCTGTTCCTCTATTTACGCAAATAGCAATTTAAATATCACTATTTTCTTTTTTTCTTTTGTAGCACTGTCATACCAATGCAGGGTGTCAGAGCGCTTTACTTCACATGTACACATTGTACTTTGACAATAAACATATAAGTGCAAATCTGTGTACAGGAAGTGATACATAGGATAGTGCGGGTTACAAGGTGTAGGAGTCACATGTTGTTCATAGCTCATTGTGCTATATTAGAAGGATTACAATATACGAACTGCAGGTAACAATAGACTCTCAGTGTTAAAAGAACTTGCTCACTTACCTAACTACATAAATTATAAATCTGTCATGATGTGCTGTGCAGGAGACACGTTAACCCTGTATGCCACTTTGATTCCAAACTGGGACTAAACAGGACACAGATCTCTCCAGCAAATAAATGTGTTACCACCAGAGTTATCGTGCCATTATTATAATTATTATTCCCTGAGATTTAAAGGGGCATAGGAAGATCTCTGCAGAGGAGCCTTAACCCCATAAGATTTTTTAAAATGCAGTCTTTGCAAACAATTCAGCAGAACAGATTTATTGCCAAGTTTCTCTTTGTATCAATTTCTTTGTGGCAGGGATTTGAAAAATTCAATGTTGAAATTGAGGCCCAGATTGTGCCACTTTTTTGGCACAACCCCAACGCAAAATGTCATTTGTTAAATCTGGTAATTCGCTCAAATGTACTCCTTATAGACCTGCCAAACATATGTGTAGGTCTTAAGATCAGATGTCATGTCTTGGGATTTCACTTCCAGTTAGGTTACGGGTTGTAATACTACTTCCTGTGATGTCACTTCCTGTGATGCCTCTAGTTGATGTCACACGCCGTGCAGTCACATGCGATGATATCACGAGCCATGATATCACTTGTATACTGTCTAACTTGGTTAGTACCCCCACTTCATTTTTTAGGACTAGTGCCCTGAGAAGCATGACTGTCCTGAGAAATCCAGGACGCCTGAACACCCTACGTAACACACTATAACCAGTGTGCCGGTGACGCCCACTGGCACAACGTTTTGGGCACTGGCACTTATTTTTCCTCATAAAACATTTATATAGAGCAAGAGAGAGAAAGAAAATCACAAAAAGGAGAAAGAAGGAGGGAGAAAAAGGGAGAAAGCAGCGAGCCATCATAGAAAGATAAAGGATCAGGTGTCTGGTAGGAAATCAAAGAGGACTGAAGTACATTGAAGACTATTTAGTCTTATTTTCGGCGCACTGACATTAATAGTGCCAAGCGCGGGCTTCTAAGTAGAGCTTTGGGCAGAGGTACGCATTCTTTGGCAAATTAAGCACTGACTATTACCATACACCAATTATGAAATCTCCTTTTTGATAGTTTCTATTGTTTTCCATAGAGACAGATGGTGCACGCTGCAAACAGGAAAAATGCAAAGCAGGTGGGCTCAGTATGTGGGACAGAGGATGCCCAGCAAAGGTGGCTCTGCAGTGGGGGGATTTGCCTTGTATGGTGTAGGTGACATGTTTGCATCCTGGCAGAACCAACTCAGTCTTTCATCGTTTTAAGACTAATGAAATGATGAGCTTGGAGGATGAGTTTTCATAACATTAATTTACCATTTGACTGTGCAAGTGGCACAGGTATATTTCTGTGGTACAATTCTACCACACGTTGAATTACTGATAGGTACTTTGAGTATATTTGGATGTTACGGTTATATAAGATTTACCTAACAATTTAAAAATGGCTGCCGCTCTAATCAGGAAGACCTCTTTGTAGTGAGCTCTTTCATATACGTGGTTATTCCCTAGTGCCACCTGGTTAACCTGAAATAGGATAATTCTTTGCATTACAGTTTTGTGTGCCCTACAGATAAAATTAGAACTTAAAATATAATAATTCCTTCAGCCATAGATTTGCCTCCTTAAAGTATAGTAAATACCAAGAGGTGCTTTAATCCCACTAATTGATGTTCATTTTAGCAATTTAGGAAGAATGAATGACTGAATTAGTGCTGTTGAGTTACTAAATGGTGCAATGCAAGTTGCAACTTCATTAATGTACAAAGCTGTATTTTTTGTATAACCAGCAGTCTCTCTAGTGTGATGGGCTGCCTATTGGGCGGCTCTTAGCCATACATGAACAAGACCTGAGTCAACAATGCCCTGCTGAGGTTGGCAGAAGGACCGCTCCGCCATCTTTCACGCTTGGGAGCGTGGGCAGACATCTTGGAAAGGAGCAGCAGGCCGGATGTCAGATCATTCAGCCCACACAGAACGGTTATCCTTAACTGAACGTTAACATTTGGCAGGCACGGGGGGGTTTCTTCCAAGTTGTGGGACGGCAGCAGCTTGCCAGGAAGACATCGTGACTGTGCTTACCCTTCAGAGCAGAACAGCACCAATCTGGCGCATTTCTAACTGCAAAGCTGTTCACCGAGTGAAGGAGGTCACTGACTGAAAGTGGAAAAAAAAATGGAAAAAATAAAGTTCAGAAAAATCTTTAAAAAGTGTTAGCCAGGTAGATTTTATGCTTCTTGAACCGAAAATGCATTTATAAATTTAAAAAAATGGAGGTAATGTTATTACTTTAAAATACGTAGTTCTAGGCAGAAATATCAGCTAGCAATTTCAGAGACCACACAGAAAGCGATGCCTCTTGAACTTTTAAACAAGTGGAGTGACACGAGATGAAATCCATGCATGGGGGAACATTTTTATTTTAATTTTAAATATTAAAGAAATTAAATCCCCAAAACACATGACTAAAGTACCACAGAACATGTAAAGTATGCCCTCAGCAACAGGCATTTACTTCCCCATCAGATAATTTAAGCAACTAGTCGTTGCTGAAGAAACAGATCCTGGCTACGCGCGGAGAGGCTCTTCCCCTCAGGTGATGGGGCTGCAGCCTCATTGGCCATTAGGTGGTGCCTTGCACTCAGCAGGTTTCAGATCTGAGCTACACCTAGTGGTTGGGAATAAATCACAAGATTGATTTCGGTGGGAGTTTGAGCTTTACTCCATCTCTGAATGTATGAGTATTAATTAAGGTGAGTGAAATTGAGGGGGCAAAGAACAGGTACCTCACTTACCTCTATGAGTGAGAGTGACTGGGTGGTTTTGGAGTGCGATCGCATTGAAATTAATAAAGTGGTATTAATGGAGGTAGGTTTCCAGTGTGGATGATGCCCTTTATTTCGGTGGAAAACATTTAGCTCGCTTGTTTGAAGGGTGAAGCTAGTCCAAAAAACATGACACTTTCCAAGTGAGGGTGAGCTTAGAGTGAGGGATATCTTCTAAGCACTAGAGGTATAATCACTCAGAAGTGGGCCAAAGTAGTAACACCAAAGCTAGTGGCATGTTGAGCTTCAGGATCTAAGCACCCTTCACACTGCTTCTAGAGTGTTCCAGGTAATTGGCCGCCCACCAGCCGAACCCTCTGCGAAGACTTGTCACCCAGTCGGGAACCAGAGAACAACATTGGACCAAGGAGTAATCTGGAGCCATGAAGCAAGTAACACTTTATTGGCTGTCGACTGAGCTGATTAGTCATTATTTGTGTTAATGTATATATTGGTCACTTTCGATCCTTGACAGCACAGTGCTGCCACATTGTCTGAGAGAACTCCCAAGAGATACGTAAAGAAGTCCACTTTGCTGTACAGCATCTATCCTAGTGGTTAGCACCTAGCAGGTGGCTCCATGATGATCTCGATTACCTGCACCTCTGTGCTCTCTCTAGGAGTCCCACCCTTGTAATGCTCCTTGTTGTGCTGTGTATTCGATATATGATTTGTGCCAGTCCTTAATTTGTAAATAAAAACATGCCGGTGCCCAAAGCCATTCTCTTAAACATGTGGCTGCTGCAATAAAATGTGCAACCACGGAATACTGAGGCAGCATAATCCTGAAGCCATCTCAGGCCTCTTCAATCCATTTACAGCCACTCCCTGCCCTTCGCTCACTCTTGCAGCTTTCTGCTTTCCCCCGTTGTGACGTTTTTTCACTTTTCTCTTCCTTCGTCTTTCCCATATGTTTCTTTTGCTCGCAGTAAATGCTTGAGGCAGAAAAATAAGTGCCGGCCCTCAAAAATAAGTGCCGGTGCTCCGCACCGGAAACAACAAGCACAAATTAAGCACTGATTTGTGCCCTTGTAAGTCTTGCCCATGGTACCTGTCCCAATTGTGTTGAAGTTCTTGGCTCGGGTGCATCTCCTGGGTTCCTCGGTGTCTAGTAGAGGAGATGTGAACCATGTTTGTCTTCTGTAGGCCCCTCCCCCTTCTCATAGGAGCTGAGAGCACCTGTCTGCCGCCTGCTCTCCTTCATGACTCCACTTAGCACTTCTCTCCCGAGATAGAAACTTACCATGTCAGTGTGTGCCCTGTGCTAATGTGTAGCCCAGGTAGGTCTTTTCTCCTGTAAGCTAAAATGCAGGGCTGGATGCATTGCCAATCACTTGTGGCGTCCAGCTGATGTCTCCTATATGCCTTTTGTAAGCACCGCCCCCTGTAGAATTGAACCCTGTGCTCCTCCTTGCCTCCTCTAGGCATTTATTTTGTGGTTTTTGACTTACGTGAGCATTCTGCAGGCCAGGACCTTGTGTATGTTCTCTGTGCCCTGCCCTAAGCTGTAGGCCAAGTGCCCTATATAGTTAAACTCAGGATTCCTATATGCCTTCTGCAAGCAACCTCCATGACAGAGTTAAGCTTTGGGCTCCTGAATATGGCCTGGCCTCCTCTGTGCCTTCTCAAGGTCCGGTTCCCTTGGCACCTGTGTGCCTTCTGTTGGTCTAGTCACCTATAGGGTTAAAGGCAAGGCTCCTATATATTTTCTGTAGGCCCTGTTCCTTAAAGAGTTAAGCTCTGCGCTCCTGACGATGGCCCAGGTTCCTTCGTGCCTTCTCAAGGTCCTGTTCCCTAGAAACCTGTATGCCTTCTGTACGCCTTGTTGCATGTAGTTTTGTAGGATTTCCTCTATGAGGAAATCCTACACACCGAAACCAAAGCTATCTATTGCACCTCCATTAACATCTGCCAATGTGTGGTCTGCTCCAACTGAATTGAGTACTACGCTAACAAATGAGCACAGCAAGAAATACTCCTGAGAAACTATTCTCCATCGTCAAAACTTTCTTTTATTCTGCTGCATGCACTTGCACCTTCACCCTCTTTCAGGACCTTTGTTAAGACCTATCTGCCTGTTTTCAACACAAAATCATCAAAATTCAGTCTAACTTCACTTCTCGGCTGTTTGTTTACTTGCTACATTTCCTAAACAGCCTCTCCCGTGTTCCCCGTGGCTCATCTCTCCCAGACTTTAATTCTACTTTATTAGATGACAGCCATAATTTCTTCAAAGTCTTTAAATCTGGATCACCATTCGTTCTATTTTCTGCCCTTCATTTTCTGCCTGGCACCAGATTTCGTCTGCCCCACCCTAAAGGATCTTTGTAATCTGCCTCTGGCGCTGGAGACTGGTCCCTGTCTTCTGGAAACCTCCTCTTCTCACCCTTCATCTCAAAAAAGTATCTGCCGTTCCCACAGTACTCCTTTATTACTGCCAACTCTCCCTGCTCTCATTCCCATCTAAAATACTAGATCCGCCTGTCAATCAACTAATACATCTCTGTCTGCTGACTAGCTCACTGTTGGATCCTGACCAATCTGGTTTCACCCTCTGTACAGCTCAAAATCCGCCTTACCAGTGGTCTCAAGCAACCTGGGTTGATCTTGGCCCCCTGGACGGATCTGCCTCTGTGGTCCTTTTGGATTTGTCTGCGGTGATCAGCAGCATTTCCCATTCTGTGTGGATTGCCCCTCTCCACCGGATGGAGCCTTGTTTATCTGCCACGCGGTGGATCATCTCATTTCCTAAGGACAAACCCCAGTCCATTTGTCTTCTATCCTTTCCTCTCTCAACCCACTTTTATTTCTTAGTGGAATCCCCAGGGCTCCTTTGTCAGTCCTGCCCTTTTCCGTATTTATATCTGTCCACTAACCTCACTCGTTTGTCCCTTTGGCTTTGAGATAACATCATACGCTGATGATATTCAAACTATTGTTTTACTGTCTCAGCCAGGAAAAAGTTGACAATAGTATGTCCAGTCTCTTATCCTATATGAAGCACATTTGTATCAAACTCATTGGAGACAAAAAGTAGATCCTCATCTTTGGGAACAAACTCGCCGTCTTGTCTTCTTCTTGGTAGCCACCTTCAGCCCACCCCCCCTTGCACATAATCTCTGCTTCATATAGACAGCAACTTTTCTTTTTGAGCCATATTAGTCAAGTCTCTGAGATCAGTTTCTCAATCTTAAGGATCCTCAGAAGAATAATTATTTTCCTCCCACTTTCCTCTCAGAAGACAATAGTGCATGGTAGGGCTATGCCTGTTATCTTGGTATCCGGGCTTATCTGTCCCATCAACTACAGCTGGTTCAAAATGCTGCAGCATCTCTCATTCTGAACCTCCTCCCTGTGCCCTAGTCAGCATCCACCTGGAGGAGCTAAGCCTTCCATCTTCAAAGCTCTCTGTGCCATTCCCTGCAACTTGGCCAATTCAGGACCCATTTATCTCAGCCACAATATATTGCTTACTGCCCAGTTCGTAGAGTATGTTCCTCTTTTGCCTGTCTTGTGGTTCCTTGTACCCCTTTGCCAAGGTAGGAGCGGCTGTTCTTTTTCCTACTTGGCATCTAAGCTCTGCAACTCGTTGCCTAATAGCGTCTCGCTCACTCCTGGTCACCTTTAGTTCAGAAAACAGCAGAAATCGGATCTGTTTCCAAGGTACTTAGCTTGCTCTGCATGATTTTCTAGTTTCAGCACCGGATGCCCTTGGGCACGTTTGGCGTGCCTTGCAAATCCTAAAAACAGAATATTGCGACATTTAAACTCAAGGCTCTTATGCGCCTTCTGCAGGCCCAGCCCAGAGTTAAGGTTTGGGATCTGGCTATGGCCAGGGCTCTCTGTGTCTTCTCTAGGTGTTGCCCCAGTGCAGTGATTCTTTCTGCTTCTATAGACTGCTTTGGGTCCCGTGTGACTTCTCTAGGCCTTGTCCCTGAAGGATTAAGGTCTGAGTTGCTCCTGCCCCTTTGTGCCTCTGTAAGCTCTGTCACCCTCAGAGTTGATTTCTGGGTCTGTATATAATTCATGGGCTCCATGATGACGTTTGTATTAGACCAGCTACTTGGGCCCTCCTGACACGCGTTTGTAATGTAATGTGAGGTGGATTTGTAGGGTGCTGCTTGTCCCCCATGAGGGTATCCAGGCGCTAAGATGTTTAAAGTCCTAGCACGCTGCGCGTACTAATACTTAACTCACACAGCCATGTTGTCAATTAGGCAATTTCCAGCCCTGATCACAGTTTGGAGACTCCGGCGAGAAGGGCCACCACCATACCTCTTGCTGCGTAGCCATTGGACCAGCATTGTTACTCCTTAGTGGTGTAACATGTTCAATAGAACTATGCTCTCTTAGTTAAAAGAAGCCTGAAAGAATCCAAGAATAACAAGCTGCTTGGTGGCACCAGGGTTCACGCCTGCTGTCTGAAAGGGGTTTCTTCTGATTAATTACCTCCTCTACCCTTGACTCTCTTCATGATTGATCAGAGGAGTTCGATCATTGGCTGGGTCAGTAGGGTGCAGAGTGCCAACCGTGTTTGTAGAATTGATGCTGTCCTCCATTATTTGCACAGTGATGCTCAGTATTGGCGCTTAGCCTGTTCCAAAGGGTCTCTATGCTTGGGAAGAGGAGAGGTTCTAAAATTATTTGGCCAGGACCAGGCAATTTCATGAACCTTTTTGTATTGACCTGTCTTGTGCTAAATAACACATTTGAATAAATCTTCATGCTAAATAGTATTTTTCATGTGTGGGTATTCCAGAGCTCTTTATTGAGAATTTAAAAATTCTCAACACCCGCTGCTGACATCGTTGGTGATCTGAAGGTCCCAAGTTCCAAATCAGTAAGTATGTATGTGGTTATGGTAGAGGGCAACCATTTTCGAAAACCGTAGGAGCGCCGTAGAGGGCAAAAGGCAAAAATACAGTAAAAAGTAATTGAAGGGGAAACTGGGATTTGATAGTGGAAGTGGACTGTTACTTTGTGTTGCAGTGTCCTTTAAAGAGTGTGTCTCCAGGTCTTTTGTAAATTGGAGAAAGGTTGAGGTGATCCTTTTGGATTTAAGGATGTCATTCCATGTCACGTGCAACTTTTTTCCAGGAGTTTCTGAGCAATCAGGACCTAATGGGCTCAGTCAGTGACAATCAGTGCCTTTTATCCACTGGTGTCTTGGGTCTGACTTCATCATTGAGCCTAAAACTGAGCATCAGGTTCACCCCTTTGGCACTTGTCCCTCAGGGAAGCAAAGTCAAGCAGTCCAAGGCTTGGCTGGTGTGGGGTAGAGGCTTGGAACTCAATAAATCATCCAAAAGTAATCAACAAACCAATGTCCTGTAAGTACCTTGGCTTTAGAAAAATACATATAATTCAGTATTGTACATAATATTCAGAGGGCTATGTACGTGTTAGATGGGGATCTTAGTTATGGGTCACAGTCTTTTTCCCAGGGGCAGAGTTTAGTAGTTAATGCGTAAAACGAACTGTGAGGTTTTTTGGGGGGTGGGTATTTCCAGGGGGTGTGGACTCTGCCATGCCTCTGTTCCCTTGCTCTGGTTGACCACCTTTCCCTCGAGCTAGATGGGTTCAAATTCACTCAAGTGAGGTTTCCCCACCTGTTTGGAGTGGCAGGTTGCTCAGTATATTTGATGGTGTTTGTGCGGTGAGGGCTGGGCAGGGTTGCTCAAGGTGGTGTGTTTCATGCACCACCCAGTTAACAGGCATTGTCTATTCTCTGCCGCAGCCCAGTAAAGTCTCTTGCAGTCCACAGTCTGTGCATCCTCATGTGCCTGTTCAGGTGAGCATCAGTTATGTGAGTACCGCGAGCAGCTGTGGTTAGGTCATTCTGCTTGTGGCCTAGTAGGTCTTGCTTCAGTGGCTCTTCCTCAGTCCCAAGGTCGAGCCCCAATCCAAACACGCTACAACCCGCCCCCCTCGTTGTGGTGGTGATAGTCTCTGTGGAGCGTTGTGCTCTCTGGTGACAGATGATACCTTCCTTGTAGGGTCAGTGAGGTGACTGCCGGATGTAGTCTGGTTCCAGTTAATGCTGAAGGCTTTTGGACACTATGTTCATCCAGAGGGATAACCTTCACTGTAGGTTACTGACCATCAGGAATACCCATCAGTCAGCTGAGGGATGACCCTTTCTAAATGAAACTTTGGTCACATGGACCTCACTGTGAATGTCCTTTCTGAGATGTACTACCGCTCCGAGTCTATCATTACCTCAGCTTTTTCACTGTCCATTCTTATAAGTGATATTGTGCGAGGGCGTCTCTGTTGCAAGCAGTTAGTTAGATCCTTCCTTCAAGGAAGACCCAAGCCACCATCTCTTGGCAGGCTCTAATTCCCTCTCAGGTTCTGGTCCCAAACATGGCAAGGGTGGTTGACAGGGGACACCTTACCCTGGAGCACAAACGAGTTTCTCGGTTGCCACTGGTGTCATTCCTTGAAGCTCGGGGTTTTTAATGGATACTTCTAACCACAGATTCCTTACCTTAAGAATATTCCCCAGGCTCAAGACTGGATCCAGAAACTTTTCATAGGAGTGATTCTGCTCGTCACTAGGTGGAGCCGTACAACTTCACACAGGCTTCATTACAAGGGCATAAGGTTCTCTCAATTAATGACTGAGGAGATGATCCCCATCAGCCAGATGTTCCTGGGGCCATCTGCAATGCTGCAGCAGGTGGAGGCCTTTAAGGGGGCCTCTTTTGGGCTCCAAGGATCTGCAGGGGCTCCTAGTCAGAATACTGCCTGCGTATGCGTCCTCTGCACTGTCCGAACCCCTTTGGGCCCATCACAGGTTCAGCAGTCGCTCCAAGCAGGATTTGCAGCCCAGCTCAGAGACCTGCGTCGGTTACTCTCCCATCGATGCTGCAGACACCAGAGAAGAATCCAGTACCAACTCCAATGTCTGACTCCAAACCTGCATCAGCTCAACCCGACTGAGGTTGCACTCGGAATCTGCTACGCGCACCTGGTCCCTTTGAAGACGGAGTCTGATCATATGCTACCAGTACCACAGAAGCGCCCTTAGAGGCTTCGCTGACGTTTTGGCTCTGACCAGAGCAGAAAGTAGTGCTTCTTTCAATGTGGTGATTAGATAAACAGCTGGACAGCTGCCTTCAGTTGAAGTCAAGACAAACGTCCTTAATGAGGTTTTGCAATGTGGGCTATCTTCACTAGAGCCCTTACATCTTTTCAATGAAGCCCTTTAAGATATCTTACTGAGTACTTGGTCCAAACCCTCTTTGTGCCCACCTATGAACAAATAGGTGGTGAGATGCCATAGGCCATCTTCTGGTGAACCTGCCTTCCTCACACAGCATCCTATTCCGGAGTTTGGTGGTCAAGGTTTGCACTAGCAAGGTGCACCTCAGTTCATTCCCTACAACCCCCGGACTGGGAGTCGAAGAGGTTTAAGATATTCAGGAAACAAATGTTCTTCTCAGTCAGCCTGTTATTGAGTTGTGGCAGTGCTGTTAGTTAATTCTGCTAATATATGCACACCCTCTCGGACATGGCCAGCGAGGTCTTGACGGCGGTCCCGGAAGAAATGATAGCCTCCTTATTTTAAACCATTCAAGATGGTCAGGATGCGGACAAACGTGATTTCTGCTGGTCTTGATACTAGTGATTGTTTGGGATAGGTAGCTGGCACCAGTGTGGTGCTCTGTCGCCATAGGTGGATGTGGTCTACAGGTTTCTTAGGGGACGTGCAGGCCTTCTTTATGTATAATGCCTTTAGATGGCTCACGTCTGTTCGGCGACAAGGCCGAGTCAGCATTAGAACGCTTTAAGGAAAGTAGATACTACTTTTGCTTTGGTATCTATTCTAAAGGACAGGAATCTGCAGTTAGAAGTATCCGATGGAAGGACCAGTAACTTACCTTTGGTGGTAGATCCTCTATCTAATCAGTGATTCCTCACTGTCAGCCTAACTTCGCTTTCTGTGAAGTGGCTTATCTTTACCTTCCAAATTAGAAATCTGCACACTGGTACCAACATTTGTTTTGTACACCACGTGTGAGGGAGATAACAGATTCCAATGAACAGTGGGGCAAGAAAGTACATTGTAAATTATCTGAGCTTCAAAGAAAACCTCTGTTTCCCTTTGTTCCACTCTCTAAAATATAGTGCACTACAAAGTTCTGTCTGAAACTCCCTCTGCAACCTAACCCATAAGTACTACTCAAATTAGGGGAAACCAGAGTGGATTCCTGTGTAGCTGTGGCCACGTGTATGACACGTGACTGGCCACGTGGGTCATATACAGTCTACAGTCAGCCTGAACATACAGATGTCATAGTCACACACACTAGAAACACTTGTCCCACATAATTGAGCGAAGACCCCACTTTCAGGACCCTGGCACATCAATTAAAGAATGTGGGGAGGCCAGTACATGAGTCACTGGCAGGTAAGGTCTATCCTGCCTTGATTACCTTCTGCCATGGGTAAGGATGCTCTAGGCCCTGTACTGGCTGCTACCAACGATGTCAGTAACCCATCTGACAGATATTTGCACCTTTTATCTTACATAGAAGATTTTTCTACACAGTTAATTTGATAAGTACTTACAATCATAAAAATATGTCTGGTCTAACAGCAAATTAATCTTATACACGGGCACACCTGATAAATTATTTGTTTGCGTTTGTTGCTGCTTAGTTTTCTCATCTCCCCCCAGCGTATGATCACCATTCATTCCACCTTCCGCAGATGTCACTGAACTCTGCTCGTTTCACTCATTTCTAATCTCCACCCTGAGTTTGACTCAACAATACGAACCGTGCGTGGATTCAGACTCGTGTGCACCATCCTTTGCTTGGTAGAACAGAAAGCTAAGCAGCAATGACAGTGAAAAGTTAATTGATCAGGTGTTCCCTTGTATAAGACTGATTTGCTATGAGACTGGGCCTATTTCTGTGCAGGTTACCCAAAGACAACCCGAAAAGAACTTCCATATATCAGAGCCTTGAAAAAGTCATCAGTTTTACCCCGAAACACGTGTTGGCTGTGGCTGTGCTGCACATGATGCATTTGTTTTTTAATAGTCAGATTTTTTTCTAGGACTGTAAATGAACTATATAGGGAAACCTATGAAGATAGAAGATGCAATCTGTGTATTGAAAAGAGTCTATGTATGACAAATTTGTACGTTCATTTTAAAAAAAAAAAATGTATGAATATTCGCCAGACATTTCCTCAATACAGATAATATAAATGATATTCTATCCAATGGTTTATTCAAAATGAAATGAGATAAAAGAGGCAGGATAAATGAAGATATGTATCCTGCCATGATAATCTTGTGCCCGCCACTACTGTCGGTCTCCTGCAGCCTGGCGAGCTGACGGTAGTCACACTTAATAACACCACCGGGTACCTCTTTGAATTGCATTCTGTGTCACAGTCAATCCTCAGTTCACACTCTTGAATGTTGTATGTGCTGAGGCAAATGTCAAAAAACCTACAGAACTCTCTATGGGGCTCGAGAGGCCGGCGCACATGTCCGCAAGAGCTACGTAGTGGACCTTTTTCCTCACAACAGACATCCTTTTGCTTTGCTTTTTTTCTTTTTTCACTTTTTTTCCAGTCTGATGGTGTCCTTGCTGTGGATGTGACAAGAGCAATAGGAGTTGGTGAGCTTCTTAGCCAGAGAGGCTGGGTACCACTCATGGTGGCTTCATAGATGACGCAGCTGGAATCCCATCAGCGTGGTGGAAAACAAGGTCATACTCCTTTAAGCCCTTGTTGAGGTATGCTGTGGCATGTAGGATGCCCTTAGGAGTAACCAATGTGGAGTCCCAGTCCATGGACCAAGGTGTTGGTACCCTTTAGATGTGAGCATGAGAGGGACTAGACAAGAAGTGCTGAATCACACTTTGGAGGGAGTGCATCATTTTCTTCAGTAGAGAGATGGTACAAAGCCATCTTGGTTTTCTTGGCAATCTGTTCCTAGATAGTGGTTTAGGTTCCAGGGTGAATCCCAGTGACTTGACCTTGAGTGAAAGTGGGACTTTGAATCCATCTATGTTCAAGTTGAGAACCAAGGTTTTGGACTAGTTGTCCCAGCATGACAGACCCAACGTTTTAAGTAAAACTAGGTAATGCTAACATGAAAGTGCTTAGTAATGGCAGGAGAGTGGTTTCAAATCTATATGAAAAAACAAGCTATCACACAGCAGACATATTAGCCATGCCAAAGTTTCAGTGCAAATACTTTTTCCAGGGTCTACCTGCACCATGTACCTGGCAGTAACTTGATGAGGTTTCCTCTAAGGCTTTAGTAGTTGGGGATAAAGTGCGAGGGGTTGACTGCACATGGTAAATGTGGACACAAGGGGTGCAGTTATTCCCAGAGTATGGTAAACACTTCATAATCACACATGAGGAAAGCAAATTTTGAACTGCATTGGAAATGGTTGTTTTCACATCCTACAATTTCCATGGGTAAATTTCTCCCTGGTAAATTTTGGCAGGTTTCACCATATCCGATTCTCTTTGCGCAGGAATCAGAATATGCCCCCCACCTCGTAATCGGGGCCCTAATATCTAATGACAGGTCAAATGTGTGTGGTCTTTGCCACATGTTCTGCACAGCTACTGGCTGTAAATGAGTCCCATTCAGGTTAATTGTATGTAAATGTATCCCATGAGGCTATCCTGAAAATGTGTCTTGTATCTGATCGTCAGATACCACCACTGGATATCGCTGCTCCGGTGCAACTGTATTACATATAACCAGGGCCACTAGAATTATGTGATTTTACGGCAGTGATGCTTGCCGCATAGTTCTGGATTGTCTCATTTGCCACATAATCCATCGTCTGCTGCATAAGTTGAAGATTTTAACAAAAAATAATTTTATCTCAAACAGATGAAAAGTTACTATAAAAGCAGTGAAGCGTGTTGCCACAACTCTCTTTGCAAAGGTTGGCTGGTCCCCTGTTTTTCACAATACTGTATTTTGGTGTTATACTGGTACTCGTGAGGTGAAACCTTTGCACAGACAGTGTTAATGACAAAATAATGAAGTAATTCACAAACAGTACCGCATAATTTGCTTTTTCTTGGCACATGAGTCAACCCTGTTGCATAATTTAGCCCTCCTCTGCCACATGATTGCAGTGGAGCTGCATATAACATATCACATGCCAGCCCCACATACATGGCATTTTAAAGCACTTACAATGCAGTTCCAGTTGATATTCTGGGTGACCCGTGTATTTTACTTTCTTTTGTCTCAGCTTGACTGAGTTTAATTTTCAGGAAGGTTAATCTTTCCCAGATGCTGAATGGTTGCATTAAATATTTGACACTTGTCAGACTGCATTAAAATTGTACACCCTTCATGAGATTTAATAACTACAGAATGTTCCATGGAGCTCAATTAGACAAGGTTTTTCCCGTAGGCGGTTTTAGTGGAGTCAGTTTATGGCAAAGTTAAATCCGAATTTAGTTCGTCTGTCATGGCAAATGCTTTGCTGCCATCATTTTCAGTCTCACTGACCCTCTAAAATACATAGCTCGGAATGTTCCTGCCTGTATACAAACAGCCACATTTGCAGTAGGAATGCAACATCCGGTGAAAATGTTACCAATGGACATTGCCGCTGAATACTTGCAAAGTTTAGCATTGCAAGCAAAAAAGAAATTAGGAAATCTGTGTACGCGGTTTGCACGTTTTTTTCCCTTTTTGATTTCCATTACTATCAACAAAAGGCTCTTCGTATCTCGTAGAAAGTGGTAACACTGTGGTCATAGTTGCCACGTTTCCCAGGTCCATGCCCGATGTGCTGCTCCAGTCCAGGTTCTTTCCTTTGAATTCTGGGACTTGAAGTCATGTTTTATAATGGAATACACAAGACTACAAGCTCCAGAATTCCAATCAAAATCCTGGACTAGTGCAGCACATCGGGCATGGGCCTTGGAAACTTGGCAGGGCTGTGGAGTTGTAAATATGCTTCTATGGCACAAAATATGTGTGAAGATTTCATTCAACATTGAACTTCTGTGCAGAGAGCACACTACTGTTCTGTTGCACTTTGTGTTAACCCAGATGATTAGACAAATGTATTCAGCACACCAGAGTGAAGTCTCAAAGCCTCACTTGTATCTTAGCACTGCAAAATGTGTGCAAATTAATGTTTGCTCCTAAAATCTTTTCTGTGCCTTGACTGAAGTTGGAACCGTAAATCCAAGCCTGTAGGATGCTTTTAGGAGAGGCGGGAGGCCCGCACCCGGCGCTCCACAGCCCTCACGTTGGCCTTTGTGCAGGCTGGCCGAACACAAATCATTATTAACTTGTATTCCTGGTGCTAAGTATCCGAAGAAAGCTCAGACTGAAGGCGCAGGGAGGGACTGGCACGATCTGATCCGGTTCTTGTTTGCGCCTGTCCTCCCCCATCCCTTTGACGCCAAGTTACCTTTTTATTGTAATTATGAGGATATGTATTTGGTTCCCTGCCCGGGTGCTGCCTGGCGAACCCACTGGGCACCGGACGGGCTCGTCTCCTTGCGCAGGATGGAGCGTGAAGGCTGGCACGACGCACTTCTGTAAAATGTTGCATTTCCTTCCAAGGACATGGGGCGTGGGGGTCCACGGGGGGCAGGAACGGCGCCCCGAGGAGATGGCGGCGTCAACAGGCTCCTTTACGAGGGGGTTAGGAGTGAAAACAGGCCCGGTAAAGGCGGTCGTAATTTTGTCACATGTGTATTATAAATGAGGTACAAATGCGCATTTCATACTCTTAGCGCTTTCTGAGCCACCCAAGCTGCCACACCTGCCCCTCCCCCCCGCCCCTTGGCCCCCTCCCTCAGGATTGGAGCAGTAATCCTGTGTTCCGTACTTGAACACTTTGTGTGATCCTTGGCAAAACAGTCAGCTGAGTTCGCTTAGCTGACAAGATTAGCGAGATCTCAGAAATATGCTCAACACAGTATTGAGAACTATATTTAAAGTGGATTTGGCATATAGCGCCTAGGTGCACCAGCACTAGGTCGTATTTTTAATGGAGTTACGTATGGAATTGGCCACTGGAAACAGGTGAACTGTATGGGGCCGAGTCACAAAAGCACTTATGAGTGTGTGAAGTAATACTACAGGAGTACTCCTCCTTTTGCATACTCTTAAATGCATGTGTAACTCCACTCCCACATGCAAAGTTATTTGTATTGATTGTGTATGACTACTCACTATTTAGATGTTTCGGGGTTAATTCACCAAGGCATTTAAAAGTGCTGCGTTGTGCACAACAGAATGTCTTTGTGAGTAGGTCCTGATTTCAGTGTTTTCCTGGTCTGGTGTTTCCTCAGCATCCCTGCCTGCAAAGGGTGCTTAGGTGAGAACAGCACGCTGGGATTCTGTGCCTGTGTGAGTGATGTGTGATGTGAGCTCAGGGAGGGAATGTTCCAGGAACAGCCTGGTCTGACTCATAGGTGATGTCATCCCTGGGATACTGGGCTGTGTTCAGGCACCACAGAGAAGCTCTGTGAGGTGGTGACACTCGAGAGATGACAGCTCAGAAAGAGTGATCCGAGAGGGAGGCAGTCAACAGGGTTTGAGTCTGAAGGCTGGAAAAACAAGTGACACGTTTCTCCCAATACATCCTTCATGGCAGTAGTGAGAAGGCAGAGGTTTGGTTGAGTAAACCTACCCAGGCCCATTCCCCTGCAAGTGATGGAGAAGGTCCCTGGGGTATGTAATCCTGGTTTGGATATAGAACAGTGACCCTGGCAACAGTGTGGTGGTGTGAGGTGAGGGGCGGACCCCCTGTCATCAAATAAGGGTGGACCACCAGCAACCTTTTTCTAAGCACCCTTGTTGGAAAGCATAGCTACTCACTATGGCAGTACGGATGGGAGGATAGACGCTCTTAGGAGCTGACCTAGCCTAGTATTTCCCAAGCACCTTAAAGTAGGTTATTGTAGGACGGAGTGACATTGTTCTTTTATAAAATGGAGAAAATAAGGGAACTGAATTCCGTCTGCAATGATCAGACTATTCTTTGAAAAGTCTCTTGTACTCTTCGGTTTAGCGTAGAAAGGACTGCCTGATTTACTAGACCATGGGCCTGATTTAGATGTCGGCAGAGGGTTTTTGCCATCAAAACGGTGGCGGCGATCTCGTCTGCCGAAATCTAATTTCCATAGTTTTTAATGAGGTTTATATTTTGAGGACGGGATATCGGTCACCGTTGTGATGGAGTAACTCCTCTGCCAAGATCTGAATCGGGCCCTATATATGATTATATTGTGGGTTTCTAGAGTGGAGCGAAGGCTGGAAGGCCTCAGTAGAGGCATTTCGCCCGTATAAATACTCGAAACGAGTAAGATCCCAGCATGATGCCACGCGATCACAGATGGAAGCCTTACGGAGGAGAATGGTGTAGTGCATGAGGTTGCCCGTAACTTCAAATTTGTGATCAAAGCTGGGTAAACTGAACGCCTATACTCTTTCCTTAGGGCAGGACAGTATGGAAGAACCAACAGGTTATTTAATATCAGGGACTGTCACAGGCATTAGCGGTTGAACAGGAAACACATGCTTGTGTGCACAAGTTTTGGAATCTAGATTAATTAAGAGAATGATTGTCCATGTGTTAGAATTCTATCAGTTCAGTTCAGTCCTGAAATAACCAGAAAGGTTTAATCCTAGCCGTTACCGGCGTGGACAGCATATTATTGAACTGACCGAGTTGATGCCCAATCCTTAGGTACCCTCGAGCATTAGCTTTTGCTAACGCTTGTGAAATAATGTGGTAAAACTGGTACTGGGAAAAAGAATGAGTACACCATTTGAACAAAGGACGGAGTAGAAGCACATAAAAGCATAAGGTGTTCAATGTTTATTCATCAGATACATGCAGAGCATGGTTTTAAATAACTGTAAGGGCTTACGTTGACTTACCCCTAACAGCGAAAGAGTCATAGCTCCTCTCCTGTGATATTTTAGTTGGAGGACAGTGCCATGGAGTGGAATAAAAAGATGCAAGACCCGGTGCTCCTAAAATGTTACAAAGAGTGGTCTTTAAAATTCAAGTGAGAATTTAACAATGGGTGGGCACTGCAATATATTTACTTTAAACAGTGGTGGTCGCCACTGTGTGGTTATAGTTAGGTCAGAGTTTCCATGGACAAGCATCTTGTGCTTCACTAATAACTTTGGTGTTGTTTGAAGAATCTTCATTAAACTCTTTTATTTTTTTATTTTTTTAAAGTTAATCATTTTTCACTCCTTCCTTGAAAGTTTCAAGGTGATTTGTCAAGCGAGAGCCAAAAAACGGTAGACAGAAAATGTGATTTACCCAGTTAATTCCCATAGGAAAATACTGTTGCAGCTACAGAAGAAAACACTAAATGGAATTACAACACATTTGGGAATAAAGTAAATTCTTTACTCAAAAAGCGTGCTGAATGATTTGGTGTAAATATAGGTAGCTTTTTTAAAGAAATTTGTGTTAAAAAAGGTGCTTAGGTGGTCCTCAGGAGGTTAAAAAAAAATAGGTACATCTGAACGATTGGTCCCGTGGGAGTCCCACAGTAGGGAAAGTATTTTGGCCGAGGGAGTATCACAATAATGACATTTTTTTAAAAGGGCAAACTTTATTGCGCACAGCTGAAGGACTTAAGTAATTCACATAGTGAACAGTCATATTGCTCCCTTTATGGGATGATCCACTTAAGACTTTACATGACCTGCAATTTTAAGTCAAGAGGTTAACAGGTACACGTTTGCCATTAAAAGAATGCCATCTGTGACGATCTATGGGCAAACCTCCGGGCTTTAGTAAATACACTGCACGCATTCCTGAGAGGGACACAATGGCGTACAGCCTTAGAGCCCTGTTTACTGCACCAAAGTGAAATAAACCACATCTAAGTGGGACATTCCTACATTCTATATTATCCTACTATCTGCAATACCTCAAAATCTTCAGTAAAGTTCTGGAAATAAACATTCACACCTTATAATCGTCCTTCCTCGCTAAATAGACTTTGTGTATGCCACTATTTAACGTGGACGTGTGGCTCGATAGCCACTGATGGGTGATCTATTGTCAGTAGCTGCTTTAGCCTTTCTTGTAGATTTTCTGGAACATGCTTTAGCTTTAAACCCCAACCTACCTTCAGTCATATGTCTGTAACTTACATCACATGCGCTCGGCCTTTACCTTGTTTAACATGGAGCACTACTTCCACCCCAAACTTTTATGATTTGTAAACGGTGCATCATATAACTTTCAACTTGCACAATAACTCTTGCCTCCAAGGTTTACGCTGTTTCTGTGCTATGGACTCTCACACGTACACTCAGTAACTCTATGCTGCATATGACTATGATGTTGTCAGTGAAATCATCAAAGATGTAACTTACATGTCATGAGTGATGTCATTTGTGAGGTCATAAGCAGTGCATCGCCTGGGCAAAAGTTATAGTTAGCGTAGTAAACTATACTTGGTGAATTTCTGTGTTTTTTGTCTTCTAAAACATTCGTTTTAATCTCATTTCAATACCCAACTATAACGTCACTTTACCCTTTGTTTTTTTCAGTGAATTTCTGAGCTTATCTTGTGTAAGGGAAGATTCCATTACCATACCTAACTATAACGTCACATTACCCTTTTTTCAGTGAACATGTACATACTTAAAAACAGTTAAAAGTACAGTTATGGTTAGAATTAAAACCAAAAAAAACAATACAGCGCACCAGTTATGGCTAGCTCCACAAGCAGTAATTGCACACCTGCCCCACAGACCATAACAACACACTAAATGCAATGCTCCTAACCTCACCTTTGCTGTAACAGATGCCATTACAAACGTCATACTTGATTTTATAGGTCAGATTACATATCGCATCACCATTGGTCATCTCAGTGACTCAATAATAGAGCTTTAAAAGCGTTTTTTCCCTCCAGAATAATCTTACTGATTTTTGGAAACCGCCCTTTCACGTGATCTTATTTTTAAGGAAATCCCAAGCCCACCTATTTATGAGGCCTTTAGTGCAAAGATGATCTGCCTAGGGTGATAATCTATGCTTCACAAGTACTAAATAAACAGAAATGAATAGTATTATTTACTGGCTTGAGTATGTGCCACTTAATAATGTTTCTTATTGATATAACTATGGTGAGGTCATAATCGCTGCTTTTCTGTATCATTACAGAGGAGCCGAAACATATGAAAATCAGCCTTGCTTCTTCCACAAGAGGAACTGTTCAGTCCAGAATACTAGGCCTTGTCTTCCTCCGAGCAGAAAAAGAATCAACTAAAGATATTGTTAGGTCTAGTTGCGCACCATCAGTGAGGTACAGCTTTGATCCTGTGGCACAATGAGTGTCCTAGAAGTTCCGGCTGTACTGTCTTCCTTGGGGCAGGGCCAAGACTGATTTGCATATTGTTAGTTCTGTGTTTTTTTAATGGGGCAGGCAGCACCAAATATTAGAGTTTCAATTGCCCAGAACAATTCCATATGTGTAAGAATAATCCAAGCTTTCCCTTCACCTCCTTTTTTTGACACTGGGATTTGGAACACACATAACTGTAATTAATAGTCTTTTATATAGAGGTTCCAACATGCATTTCCTGGGAACTGAGGGATAAATAGGCGAAGTATTGTGCCTAGCATAATGCAGCAATGTCAAGCGCAGCGGTCCAGATTAGAATCCAAGTCATCCAGGTTCACAGATGCCTATATAGCAAATGTACATCATCTCCCTTGTAGATATCTGCAGCAAGCACAGTAACCCACTAGTCTGCCTTACCAGCTAATGGAGGGGCTAGCTTGCTAGAGCGGTTCTCTTTATTTATGTTGTGGGACAGTCCATAGGTGATGTCAGGAGTTCCCCGAACGTAGCTCTCTCGCTCATGATCACTTGCTAATAAAAAGCGCGGCTTGATGTAATTAACTCATAATCGGTAGCCAGTTCTGTTTTTAGGTCTGGCCTCTGAGACCGCTTCAGCTTTCTCGCCAGACTATTGTTTTTCCCAAAAAAAATCATACATGATATACACGCACAGCGGGGCTTTCAGTCAGCGGGCATCATCCATTGGTCTTTTAAATTGTGATCTACATTTTGCTTCAGGGGCAGTGGGTCAGCCCACTTTACTCATTGGCTCTCTACACGATGAGTGAACGCGCCAGAGATGTGCATGTTGTTCACATCTGCCTAAAAATAGATCCTCCCTCTCCTGTGACAAGTGTGCTTTTTTGCACTATTTTTTCATACTAACCTCAAACAGGGGTTATTCATTTTGTCTGCACTTCCGGGGTCAGCTAGATGGTCATTTATTTTGCATATGCTGAGGTGTATGCGCCGTCTGTTGCGAGACATATTGTGCGCTTACCAAGAACACACAGGAGCTTTGAGCCCGCCCATTGCTTTCCATTGGCTAGCTGTCCTGTAGCAACACCTCTTATTTACAGCTCTTAGGAACAAAAAATATTGTACTAAGCACTGTATAAAAGAAGTTAGTGTTCATTTTTTACAGTGAAATTCATCAATGATTCAGAAGCCATGTCTGTTGGCCTAAGTACCAGTCCGAAGGTGGTCCTCGCGCCACAGGACCTGGTGACCTCTATAATTTCGACACCGGGTAGTAAGCGCTATACAAATACAATTTATAACTAATACCAGCGCCAGCTGGTGATGGCAGTAGAGTGCATCGATCCCAGAGCGTGGCTCGGCCCCGCATTGGTTGTTAATAGCACCAGAGCTGGGGCCCGGCGGCACTCGGCACTCGATGCTTAATGTCTGCTCTCGCCTCATTATGGCTTTTATAGATAGATAGTTGGCGGCACATTATTTTAAATGCCTCCCCACCATTATGAATTCATTCTGTGTTCATTGTAATAGCACAGATCATTATGGGCTTGCTTGGTATGCACAGTGAAGGCAACAGCACTTTGGGTGTCATTTGTGTGAATAAAATGGGCACTTAAACTGTAAGCTGGAGATGGATTGGGGGGAGGGTAAGAGACTCGTAGAGGCAGAGAAAGTGAGCGTGAGAGGTCTGCGATGGAGTTTACTGTCAGCCAGAGATGGGTGGTAGAAGATCCGGTGAGAGGCAGAGAAAAAAAGAGACAGTGAGAGTGGACAAAGGAACATTGAGTCAATACTGTAAACCTGAGATGGATGCAGGAGGCAGGGAGAGGCAGATACAGTGAGGAGAAAACGCTGGCATTTAAACTGTCAGTCAGCGATGGGTTGCAGGAGGGAGGGGGAAAAAAGCGAGATTGCAAGAGTCGTGTGGAGAGGGCGCGTGAGAGAGAGCCACTGGCGAAAGGGTTCCTTTAGAGATGCACGAGTCACCAAAATGCCAGGGGTAGCGAAAGGTGCAGCACACGTCTTTTAGGAAGTGATGTCATATGACCTTTGACCCCCGATGTAAAGAAAAGAAGAAAAAAAACCATAAGTGCTCATATAATATATTAACACAACTGTTTATAACACAACTATAGGCCTAATTTAAATACCACCTATATTTTAATTAGGATCCCAACATCATTAGCCAGGGAAACATTTTGCTGTGGTATTGATTGAAAGAGAAGGATATAGTGCCGTAAGGTATAGAATGGAACTAGGAACAAACATTATTTCTACCACATCAGGATATAATGGTTTTATGTTATTGGCTTACAGTATTCCCCGTCATTGTTAGACTCGGGAAATAGCAGCCACCATGAGCATGACCCACTCCTGATCACCCAGTGACCCGTGCCCCCACTACATCTTCAACCTGGGACAGGGAGAGATCAGCAGCGCCCTCACTCCCTTCCTCAATGCCTCCATCATGACAGCCACCATTCCCGACGCCTGGAAGCACGCAGGGGTAAAACCGCTCCTGAAAAAAACATCCACCGACCCCAGCGAACTCAAGAACTACCACTGGATCTCTCTGCTACCTTTACCCAGCAAAGTGCTAGAAAGAGCCTTCAACCGACAGCTCTCTGAACACCTAGAAGAACATAAGCTACTGGACGCCTCCCAAGCAGATTCAGTGCCAACCAGAACACCAAGACCGCCCTGATCGCCGCTACGGATGACATCAGAGCCCTTCTCGACCGTGGAGAGAAAGTAGCCCTTATCCTCCTCGGCCTCTCAGCGGCTTTCAACACCGTCTCCCACCACACCCTTATTACCAGACTCCACCAGCTCGGAATTTGGAGCAACGCCCTCAGATAGATCCATGCCTACCTCAAAGAATCTGCCTACCTCCTTTTTCCTCAGAACCCAAGAACATCATCTGCAGCGTTCTCCAGGGGTCCTCTCTCAGCCCCACCCTTTAACACCTACGTGACACCATTGGCAAACATAGGCCACACCCACGAACTCAACATCATCTCATATGCCAACAACACACAACTCATCCGCTCTCTCAGAGGACCACGCCACCCCGAGAGCCAACTTTAGCAATGCCATGACCAGTGTTGTCGAGTGGATGAGATTCAACTGCTTGAAACTGATTACAGACAAGACAGAACTGATCATTTTCAGAAACAACGCATCCCCCTGGGACGACGCCTGGTTGCCCGCTGCTCTCGGGCAAGCCTCGACCCCGATAGACCATGCCCACAACCTCGGCATCATCACGACAGCATACTCACATTCAAGTGACAGATAAACACAGTTGCTGCCTCCTGTTTCCTCCTACTCTGCATGTAACGAAAGATTTTCAGATGGATCCCCGTCGACGCCAGTAGAACGGTAACCCAGGCCCTCATTACCAGCAGAGTGGACTACGGAAACGTACTCTACGTTGGAGTCCCCACCCAACTACTCATCCACCTCCAAACTGCACAGCACTCTGCAGCAAGACTCATCCTAGATCTTCCTAGTCACACCAACATCACCCCGCACTTCAGAAGCCTACAAAGGCTGTTCGTGCATAAAAGATACGAACTCAAGGTCCTGAACCTCTCCTTCAGAGGCCTCCACAACATTGGTCCATAACACATTACCCACTGTCTGACCTTCCACCAACCTGCCGGAGAACTCCGGTCAGCCTCCCGAGCCCTCGCACGCGTCCCACGAGTCTGCCAGAGCCGCTGCAGAGGCTGTTCCTTCTCCTACCTCGCTGCCAAAGCCTGGAACGGCCTCCCCCGCCGACCTGCAAACCACCCACTCCCTCAATGACTTCAGGAAGAAGCTCAAGTCCTGGCTCTTTGACGAGAGGCCGCCATTACGCAGCATCACCCCACAATATATGGATACCCCTCAGAGTGATAAGCTGCGCTCTACAAATACCGATTGATTGATTAAAGCGTTCTGATTTATGATAACGTGAAAGGCACTGTCACTCTTTTGAGCTTCAAAGGGGAATGTTTTGTTCAGATAAACCATGAAAAATAATAAATTGTTTAATGATGTCTGTTGTTATTTCATGTGGTTTATACAAAAGAGTGCATATTACTCTGCTATTTTATTTTATTTTACGGAACTGGATACCAGTTTCAGAAACTGAAAGTAAACAGTGTGGTGTTTACTTTCTGCTCTTGGGACTGCTTTTGCCACCTCTGGGGCTAGGAACCCTAAAGGCAGTGCTGGAGGCGCAGTAGCCAGGCCAGGGGTCGCAGCTGCGACCCATAAACGACATTCATGACAAAAGTTTGCTGACAGAACGAATGAGCGAGAAGAGACACTACACTGTCACACATAGAATGAGTGAGTGCACAGGGCCATGTACCCAGTCACACAGAATGAATTACTGAGAAGGGCCACTTACATTGTCACATACAGAATGAGTGAGCAAAAAGGCCACTTACTCCCACAAAGAAAATGAGTGCACAGACAGCATCATGTACACTCTCACAAGTGAGCAGGGCCACATGCACTCTCACACGCAGAATGAGTGAGTGAGCATGGCCACGTACAGTGGCACCCACAAAATGAACAAGCAGGTCATCTAGACTAAAGATAGACAAGTTAGAAGATAAAGGGGGAAGGAATGAGCCATACAGGAAACTTGGGGGGGAAAATCAAAGATCTTAGAAGAGAGAGGCACAGACGTCCGTGGAGTGAGTGGCAGAGAGCTCTGCCTTCAGAACAGCGAGCCGCAAATGGAATGGAGGGATTGGAGGAAAGTGACAACGAAAGTTTAGGATGGAGGTATAGGTCAACATCTAATGTGGCAAGAAAGAGAGAAGAACGTGGAGGGAGATGTGGCTTAACTGCAAGAGCTGCTGACTTTGGAATTGGGGAACCAAGTTTGAGTCCCGGGGTTGGCTC
This sequence comes from Pleurodeles waltl, assembly GCF_031143425.1. Taxonomy (NCBI): domain Eukaryota; kingdom Metazoa; phylum Chordata; class Amphibia; order Caudata; family Salamandridae; genus Pleurodeles; species Pleurodeles waltl. The sequence goes on along the minus strand of NC_090440.1, from coordinate 73,002,983 downwards.
AAAATCTTGGGTTTCTGGGCAAAGCACTTATTCTCCCAGTGCCTTAAACAAAACAAAAAATCTGACTTTGTGTACTGTAATCTGGTGCTCATGGAAAGTGCTTTGAATCCTTTGGAACAAGTTCACGCTATGGAAATCTGCAAAAAAAGCATGAAACAGGGAGAAGACACGGAGGGAGCGCAATGATGTAGAGAGAAAGGCGTGCGTATGTATATTTTATATATGATGAAGAAACAGAGGGACAAAAGACGACATCAGAGAGACTTAGAAAAGTACAGGGCCTATCTGAAGTGGGAGAGATTGGTTGATACATGAGCGTGGAGACAGGTAGATGGAGAAAGATGCTTTGTGGTGGACAGGGCAACTCACCGGTCGCAGGAGTCCAGTGATGGGGGAGAGGGCCTCTACATTGGAATGAGGATCTTGAGGTGTGATGGAGGAGAGGCTCTCTATGTTGGAATGAGCATCTTGAGGTGTTATGGGGGAGAGGACCTCTATGTTGGAATGAGGACCTTGAGGTGTGATGGGGGAGAGGACCTCTACATTGGAATGAGGACCTTGAGGTGTTATGGGGGAGAGGACCTCTACATTGGAATGAGGACCTTGAGGTGTTATGGGAGAGAGGACCTCCACATTGGAATGAGGACCTTGAGGTGTGATGGGGGAGAGGACCTCTACATTGGAATGAGGACCTTGAGGTGTGATGGGGGAGAGGACCTCTACATTAAAATGAGGACCTTGAGGTGTGATGGGGGAGAGGACCTCCACATTGGAATGAGGATCTTGAGGTGTTATGGGGGAGAGGACCTCTACGTTGGAATGAGGACCTTGAGGTGTGATGGGGGAGAGGACCTCTACATTGAAATGAGGACCTTGAGGTGTGATGGGGGAGAGGACCTCCACATTGGAATGAGGATCTTGAGGTGTGATGGGGGAGAGGACCTCCACATTGGAATGAGGACCTTGAGGTGTGATGGGGGAGAGGACCTCCTCATTGGAATGAGGACCTTGAGGTGTGATGGGGAGAGGACCTCCACGTTGGAATGAGGATCTTGAGGTGTTATGGGGGAGAGGACCTCTATGTTGGAATGAGGACCTTGAGGTGTGATGGGGGAGAGGACCTCTACATTGAAATGAGGACCTTGAGGTGTGATGGGGGAGAGGACCTCCACATTGGAATGAGGATCTTGAGGTGTGATGGGGGAGAGGACCTCCACATTGGAATGAGGACCTTGAGGTGTGATGGGGGAGAGGACCTCCTCATTGGAATGAGGACCTTGAGGTGTGATGGGGAGAGGACCTCCACATTGGAATGAGGATCTTGAGGTGTTATGGGGGAGAGGACCTCTATGTTGGAATGAGGACCTTGAGGTGTGATGGGGGAGAGGACCTCTACATTGGAATGAGGACCTTGAGGTGTGATGGGGGAGAGGACCTCTACATTAAAATGAGGACCTTGAGGTGTGATGGGGGAGAGGACCTCCACATTGGAATGAGGATCTTGAGGTGTTATGGGGGAGAGGACCTCTATGTTGGAATGAGGACCTTGAGGTGTGATGGGGGAGAGGACCTCTACATTGAAATGAGGACCTTGAGGTGTGATGGGGGAGAGGACCTCCACATTGGAATGAGGATCTTGAGGTGTGATGGGGGAGAGGACCTCCACATTGGAATGAGGACCTTGAGGTGTGATGGGGGAGAGGACCTCCTCATTGGAATGAGGACCTTGAGGTGTGATGGGGAGAGGACCTCCACATTGGAATGAGGATCTTGAGGTGTTATGGGGGAGAGGACCTCTATGTTGGAATGAGGACCTTGAGGTGTGATGGGGGAGAGGACCTCTACATTGAAATGAGGACCTTGAGGTGTGATGGGGGAGAGGACCTCCACATTGGAATGAGGATCTTGAGGTGTTATGGGGGAGAGGACCTCTATGTTGGAATGAGGACCTTGAGGTGTGATGGGGGAGAGGACCTCTACATTGATATGAGGACCTTGTGGTGTTGCTGTCTCAACAGACCATTCCTTACTCAGCAGCGTTCTCTTGCAGGGTTTTGCTACAGTATCCAGTTTAAATATCATCCTACAAAAATACTGTAGGAGAAATATCTACTTTTACAGTATTGTGAACGAAGTACATATAGCTAAGTTAAGATGAGCTATTGCACGTCTGCGTCCCCTTTACAGGATGTTTACCCTCAAGATTCACAGTCATGGAGTTGAGAACAGTAGAACTATTCTTACCTAGATGCACTTATTTTCTCAATAGTGAAGTAGTTGGTCTATTTGAAGGATGTAATTAATGTATTTATTTTTTGGCCTTTCATCACTGCTGCACAAAGTGGAAGTGAATCTAGATATTGGTCAGACAACCCACACATGCCCAACAGTGCATCAAAGTCATAGCTGCAGAACTGCCACCCCATTATCACAAAACTGAAGCCATGGAAACACCGTAAGAGGCTGACTTTACCATCACACATACACCAGCTCAAATCAGTTCTTATAGATACATAACTGGCAATCACTGCTGTTCAGCAGCACCAACAAGTCACAGTGGTCAGTGCACAACCATTAGTGGTAGCAACCCAACAGCAAAGCCCTACGGTCCATCCACTTAGGCGTACAATCCACTGTCCCTATACAGTACATCCAAGTGACTGGTCTTGTATTCAGTGACCAAGACACTGAGAAACACCACAACTGTGGGCATTTAGGGCCAGATGTACCAAAGGATTTTACCCATTCTGTGTCTATGGGAAAAAGCTTTCGTACATATGGCCTTTAGTGCTGAGAGTCTGAAAGTGCTTTGAGACCATTCAAATGGTAAAAATGCGCTATAGCTTAACAAGAAGGCGATAAGTTTGGAGACTGAGAAGCGGAGAGAGTTGTGGGCCTAGACCGAGAGACCCCCAGAGAAACACAAAAAGGCCACGCAGAGCAGGAGCTAGATTTTATGCCTGGAATTAGGAGACCCCCACACAGCATAATGCGATCCACAGGAGCTCGGTGGCTTTTCTTAGGCCTCAGAGAGAGAACTCACTTTAAAGTTGGCACCCGGCCACCCTGTATTAATTTGCCAGGCACTGTGATCACACCAAGTGCCAACAATCCGATGGATATTTTTCTAGAGTGACGCGACTATTTCCATCTGAGTGTTATTCCTCTGCGACGTAGCGCCGCCTCCCACCCACGCACCACTTGCAGTTCTGTAACCCCCCCCCCCTATGAAGCTTTATAAGTGTTGGATTTTGTGACAGGCACTTACTGTTCAACAACCCATCGTTACAGGTTTCACCGGTGGTCGGCCATGGGTGACTGTGGGTTGACCAGTTCTTTTGTTTCTATTTTATTGTTTTGCAACATATTTTTAGCGCGTAGTAGCACTTTGTCGGGGGCTGAAGTGCTCATCTACATGGGTAACGTTACAACATGTAGGATGTGTGATTGGAAGGTTGTTGTCTTTGCTTTGATCCTATGAAGTGTGTCTTTGGCATGCTTGAGGACCACTGAGGTGTGGTTATCGTGTTCTGAGGTGCATTGCTTAGCAGTGTGATGGATGTGAGAGACCCATGCCGTTTATGGTTTCAGTAAATTATTGCCTACATCCCACATCTGAATGTCATTGTAAGCAGTGCTTAATTTGTAAATAAAAACGTGCCGGTGCCCAAAGCCCTTCTCTTAAACACGCAGTTGCTGCAATTAAATGTGTGAACACGGAATACTGAGGTAGCGTAATCCTAAAGCCATCTTGGGCCTCTTTAATCCGTTTACAGCCACTCTCTGCCCCTTCAGCTTACTCTAGCAGCTTTTTGCTTTCTCCCTTTGTGACGCTTTTTCGTTTTTCTCTTCCTCTGTCTTTCCCATATGTCTTTTGTTCCTAATAGTTGCTTGAGGCAGATGAATAAGGGCCGGTCCTCAAGAATAAGTGCCGGTGCTCAGCACCGGAAACAACAAGCACAAATTAAGCACTGATTGTAAGATGTCTAGAAGAGGCCGTAGTATGTAGCTTGTTGGGGCTTGCAGTGCTGGACTGAATGAATGTCGGACATTTGGCAGGCCTCTTCTGTTATTCTGTGTTTGTTCAGTTGATGATGGGTGGTTTATTGCTGTCGACGGGTAAATTACTGGGTGATGGACAAGACCCATAGCAGTTTTTTCTTGTACATGTTTGAAACTGTCAAGCAGCACAAGAGAGGTATGACTGCCTAGCATCTGAGTGGTTTAGTGTTAGTGTGGGCCAGGAGGGATATATTGTGTTGTATTGTGATTACATTTATAAAACGCTTACTGTATCGGATGAGGCTTTAAAACACTTTAAGCCTGGCAGCATGCTGCTTGGGAAGCCAAGGTTATCGGATTTGTCAGTGGTTATTGGGATCAGTCTTGTGCTCTTAGGGAAACCGTTCCATTTACTTACTCCAGTTTCTCTAGGATAGATTAAACTATGAGGACTTCAGTGTGGTTTATAGTGGGGGCGGGAGGTTTGCGAATTCATGGCGATATTATTAGATGCGCTACAGGAGATTAGGTATTGTTAGGTAGCAGGGGTATGACTTTTAAAGGAGAGGTATGACCTTGGAAATGAGGTGTGGGCTGCTTGCAGAAATACAGTATGAGAAATTAAGGCAAATATGCGTGTGACTTGGAGTAGGCTGTGGTCTGAGAGAGGGGGATGCAACGTATGGAAAGAAATGAGAGGTTCCTGTGAAAGAAAAGGAGACATATCAATTATAAGTCAGGGTCAGTCTTCATGGGAATAGAGAGGAAGCGTATATGAGATTGCATGCATTCTGAGGATGCAGAAATGAAGAAAAGCGCAGCATTGCTTGCGTGTGGGCTAGTGCTCTGTCAGGTACTTCTGATAAGCACCGGATAAGCACTGGAGTCAAGTAAACAGTCTGTCCTCCGGAAGGCTACTGCCGGACCACCCCCGTAGCAAGACCAGCTGGTCAGCCCAAGGATTGGAAGTGTGCAATAATGGCTGGGCATATATGGGGAAAACATGAGGTATAGCCTGTGCTGATATGCGGCAGTGACCTCATAATCATAGCAACATGAGAGAGGATACTGGGTAAATCATATAAACATTGGAAAGGAGATTCTGTAAGTGCTGGAGTGGATATCGTCTGATGTTTGTCCTTAAAGTTTGACTCACAGTATGAATTATGAAAGTGAGGTGGGATCCACTGTGCATGCCCTTTGTCCTGGCATAGCACAAGATGGGGTGAGGATAGCTTTCTCAGGCAGTGGAAGTGTATTACCTACATTCCTGTGGCTGGAGGGTGGAGACCCAGACAGTGAAGCGAGTTTAGCTCAGTCATGCGCGTGGCCAAAGATGTGCATTTTGGAGCTATGATGTGTTGACTAGTCTATGGGTTATCCGTTTAATTACCCAGCTCCTTGTGTAAGTTTCCATCAGTGTGGTTCAAGATTGGACAAATCGCATACTTATAGCAAACACGCCTTCCTTCTCTGTGGTGCTGGTTTGGAGGACCCAGCTCTGGCCATCGACTGTGAATCCATCTCCAGTGGACGCACAGTAAGAACCGGGTGCAGCAAGACAGATTGGTTGGTTAAAAGATGAGTCTTGCTAGATATAGTCACTTTGTCCCACTGGCAGCACCTTCACCCGCTCCTCCATTCACCCAGTGTAGGCACCGAGCTCCCTTTCTCCAAACAGTAGAGTCCTTACCGTGCAGAGGATCAGAAGGCGAGGATAGTGGTTGTGTTGAAACAACTCTCAAGGAGCAATGGGGCCTATAGCTACTGAGAACCTGCTATGTTGACTGGAATCCTGGCTTCCCTGAGAGGGTTGAAACCCCCGGCATTGTGGAAAGTTGGTCCATGTAGCTCATTGTTGCAGGAGATCGGTCAGACATGGCTACCCCACTTGCGTGTAAATGCCTAGGCGGACACTTAAGAGAGATAGGACTCTGGATTCCATGGAACCATTTGGCACTGTCTCAGGGTATGTGCTTTGGTAGTTTTGAGACCCGATAGCCAACATTACTCATCTTTTGAGCACTGGTCCTTGCAGGACCTCCGGAGAATGTAGACCCAGGTGGTAGTCATTTGTGCTGGTGTCTTCTGCTCTGGTTTCATTGATCGAGTGACACCGGTGTGGATCTACACTTGGTGATGACTTTGCTGCAGGGAATCTGAAGATGTTTGGTGCATTGCATTGAAATCTGCCAAACCATACATATCATAAAAATTCAGGTATCTGATATCAATCAAGTGTGGAGATCTGGGTAAGATCGCTTCCAACAGAATCCTGAGTGTCGTCTCTTCAGAAAAGAAACTGTCTAACAGAGGGGCAAACAGTGCTTAATTTGTGCTTGTTTTTTCCAGTGCAGAGCACCAGCACTTATTTCTAAGGGCCGGCGCTTAGTTTTCTGTCTCAAGCATTTACTGCGAGCAAAAGACACATGGGAAAAATGGAGGAAGAGAAAAACGAAAAAGCGTCAGAAAGGGGAAAAGCAGGAAGCTGCAAGAGTGATCTGAAGGGGCAAGGAGTGGCTGAATATGCATTAAAGAGTCCTGAGCTGGCCTTAGGATTACGCCGCCTCAGTATTATGAGCTCACACTTTTAATTGCAGCAGCCTCGTGTTTAAGAGGAGAGCTTTGAGCACCTGCACCTTTTTATTTAAAAATTAAGCACTGGGGGCAAAGGAAGGCAAGACCTTATGTTCTGCACCAGTCCCCACTACCCCCCCACCACTGGTGTAGTTTCCTCAGAGTACAACACCGAGTAAGGATCTATCTGGTGAGTCCAGAGACAAAACTGCCACCCTTCACCAGTATCTGGCAAATCAGTTTCAATTCTGGTACTTCCATGGCGTTCTCTATTGAAGTAACGAAGCATCTTCTGTAGGGGCTTGCACCTAGACCCTGTGACCCGGACATGCTGCTCTTCCTACTTCGAACAAACCATCCCCTGGTGGAGGGACCAGGAGAAACAGATGGCATGCGAGAACCTCTCGGACAGTGCAGTCAACGTTTGGGCTTTGAAGATGAGTAAAGGTTTTGCTATGAACCTTTAGAGTACAAAACTGTGCTCTGTATCTCGGGTCACCTGTTTTGCTCCTTTGCTGCCACTGCTATGAGGCAAGGCCGCAGGACAAGCGTGTGATAGCGGACAGTGTGGTCAACTCCGCCAGGTATCTTGCAGGGCAGCATGGTGGCAATGGAATATATGCCCATCCACCCTCTTCACTGAAGTCCTGGGTTGATTCACTGCCTTGGGTATAGAACAGCGTCTACTTGCAGTGTGTTTAATCCTTACCAGATGAAAATGGCCACCGCCAGGAGCCTGTCCTTTGGACATGTCTACAAGGCTTCCATTCTGATTGGCTACATCAGATATGTGGCCATTTGCGTGATTTTTAACATGCTGGAAAGACCCCTTGAGATATGCATGAATCTCCTCTCCTTTGTGGTATATGTAGGAAAAGAGGATGGATCCCAATTTTTGGTGGCTTAGTTATTCCCAGGGAAAAGTGAGAGAGGGCCCTCCTGAATCTATCACCAAGGGGACAGGGCACCGTGAACAGGGAAAAGAGAACATTTCTGCGCACAGTCCAATAGGATCGGGCCTAAATTAAAACAGAGACTGTGCGCAGAAATTGATTGGCCCCGGATATTCCACATTTTGGACAGCTTCAAGACATTAGATGATAACTGATGCTCTTTTGTGTCTCCTATATGTGTGGTGTTTTTAAATGTATGGGTTTTTATTTAATATTTTTGTATCTATATGGTGTAGGTAGAGTGGTGGATTTTATGGATTGATCATATGAATGGGGTATTATTTTATTTAATGAAATAATATTTTTTACTAATTCTTTCGTTGGAATTCATCACTGCAGTGTTGAGTGGATGTGATTGTCTGCTGTGTATTTAAGAATTTATGATTGGAGTAGGGATTGGATTGATTGATTATTGTATATTTGGGGGATTTTCTCTTTTCCTTAGTTATTCCCAGGACCATGGCAAATGCATTTCTGATGCATTTTAATGACTTGCAACCTTTCTCCGCCATTGGTAAGCATGGATTCGCTGTTATACGCCAGTTTTAATATCTTGCAGGGCTGCGAGTAGAGACCATTAAACTAAACCCTTAAATAGTGTCACAGGCAAGATGTCACAGAGGCACCCAGGATGCAGCCAAGGGTTAAGGATGACCCAGACCTTGTTGTCAATGTTTTTAGTAATGACTGAAAAAAACACCTGCAGCGCTGACCGTCCTATGACAATGAGGACTCTTCTGTTGGCAGACCAGAGCCTTCGTTCAATCGATAGGAAGAACCAGGTTTGGCCCTCACTGTCTTCTGTATACGCAAATGTCTTCCTTGTCATCAGGAGGACGGCGCGATGGTCCAGATCCCCTCCACCCATGGATAAGGTGCATTATCATTCAATCAATCAGGATTTGTAAAGCGCGGCCTATCACCCAACAGGATATCCTTGTGCATTAATACATGCTAGTCTTGGAAGGCCACTGTGGATTTCTCCTATTAATAACAGGAGCAGATATTATGATTGCAGGGTCCTCTTGCTTGGCTTGAATGTAGTTCATCTAGTCTTTTCTCTCTTTCTCGTTCCTACAATTACATTTTTTGCCGTTTTATATTGTGCAAACTCGAGCCAAAGGTATTGGAGTGCTTTGCATGAGCACCAGTTACCTTACACAAGGACACGTTCATTTTGTGGTAGGAACAGGGAAATTAAGTGATTTGTCAAGAATCACAGGATGTTGAGCCGACGCCAAGACTGAAACCTGGTTCTCCAGCTCTAAAGTCGGCAGCTCTGGCCGTTACGCCACATCCTTTCCCCATCCAGTTTGTTATAAGCCCTTTAATAGAAGCATTCATTGAGTTTTTGGCCATTGTATTCTATATCGAGCACGTCGGAAGGCATCTTGGCCTTATTCAGCCGTCTCCCCACTGACCCACTTACCCCCTTTCGTTTTCCCGCCATCACCTCTTCACACCATTGGTTTTGACGCACAGAGGCGCGTGCTCCATTGTCAAGAGAGACGGCCAACGGAATAACTTGGCTTGGTTGGCGGTGCTTGCTCGCGCAGCACGGCACTGGTACTGTTCAAACATCTGTTCCCTGAATATTTTTGTCCCAAGTTGGCTGGAAATCAGAAATCACCAGCCATGCAACTGACAGTGATAATCAGGCAGTTAGGTGGGGGGTGGCGACAACAGGGAGAGTGCTAGCGACAACAAGGAGGAGGTAATGGAGGGAGCGGGACTGCCGGAGCGCATTGATTGGTTCTCGCTGGTTGATCAGTGGGCCCTTGTGCATTGCTGAGCCCAGACCACCATCTGCCATTGTGTGTCTCAGGGAGGGCATTAGCATGTGGGCAGGGAAGGGGTCAGAGTACAGATGGCAGACTCAACCCAAGGGCATGGGAGGCAGCGTCAATCTTTCCAAACGTACTTCCGGCTGTGCAGTTCCTTCCCAGGCCCATCGAGTGCAGTCAGAAACAGTGAACAGATGCTGTGTGTCGGGGGTTCATCTCGAACCTTCTCAGCTGCTACGGGTTTGATCCTCCCTGGTGGTGCGTCTACTGCGAAAGAGCGAATGTCCACAAGACATTCTGGGAGGACGACCGTATAACAGAGAAGTGCATTTCTCTCATTTTTGCATGCATTTCAAATTCATTAATCATTAGAAATTCAATATCGAAGAGAGGGAGTCTTGTAGGTTTGGGGAGTGATTGAGGGGTCCCTTTCAACAGTTTATTATAACCTGTGGAAAGAGTAGGAGTCATAACCTCGAAGGTGTGAGGGCGAATGAAAGTTGTGGTTATTTCTCACAGATCATCTGTAAGGGACTTGACAGGCGGCAGGGTCCCCAAACTTGAGCTTTTATCAAGTGTTAATGGTGGACCACAGATGGAGATCGGTGACACCAAAGATCACTTCATGGGTAGCTGCCCGAGCTAAAAGGTTCACATAAGAAGTGATACAGGGATGCTTCAGGACAAGAGTGGTCCAACTTTATACACAACACTCTTCAAAGAGTAGGGAAATAAAATGGTGGGAAAAGATATATATTCGACGACAGTGAAAACACATTTGTAAAATGTGAATATAAAGGCTAACCTAAGTGGGAGACTGGCAGTTGCGTTCAGTACAACAGGGTGTACAAATAAAGCCCCCGCTGGGCCGTTTTTTACTAATAATTACAGAAAGAAGACCGAGAACAATCTATTTCCCTGTCTGTTTTTATTTCAAAAAGAGAAAAATATTGGAATGTGGTCTTCTTTTCTGTGTCTGTCTGTGCTGCCAGTTAAGCTCGCCAGATAAATAGCTGTGCATAGTCACCGTATAAGACCAAATAAGAAAGAATTCCTCAAGAAACTTAAAATAGCAGCGCATGTGCTTTGTCTGCACTGATACTGTTTTCAGATGAACATTATTTTATTAAACATGGCTTTGTGTCCGGAAAATCCGGAAAACTCTGGCGTGAGTGCACATTTTTTTCAGCTCAGTAAATCTGGAATATATGTGAATGACAAGTGTATTCATTCACCAACTGAAACATAAATAAGCCAAATAGCACTTAGAGGAGAAAACTAATTACTTGCAGAAATAAAAGCAAAAAATCGGGGCCTCTTACAATGAAAGAGTTCCCAGCACAGCTAGGTGTGCAGCGCCTGATGGTGAAGCCACTGGCATTAGAAGAACTATCCTTGCACCACCCTGAGATTGGCCCCTGTCGGGTATTTCAGATTAGTAATTCAGAGTATTACTTTTGCTAGAATCTTCTCAAGAATTAGGTTATTTTCTTTCTTGGTACGAACATTTATATTTTGTATTTAAATCTCATCAAAGTGAGGGTGAATTCCTCGCAAAGCTCTGCACGCCCCAGATATCTCCCCCAGGATACAATATTTTGTTTAATATTTAATGTACTATCTCTGTTTTTCCATTTGTCCTCACGGTAATATGATCTTTCCTATTACCCATTTTAATGGTACTCAATTTATCAACTGCAGAAGGAAGTAGGCTGATGGGCTTAATGGGATTCGAACTCTATTTGACCTTCAGATCACTGCAGATGTCAGCAGTGATGGACCGGAGAGGCATCTTGCGTCATTGATTTCCAGCATCCAGTAGAAATACTGAAATATAAAGAACACCCTTGGGCTATAGATGATCACATAGAATGAACATCTTTGCTGCTGCACAGTGCACGAGATGTTCTTCAGCATCTCTGCTTGTGGCTGATGGTTTGTGGGTATTAGCCATCCGCAGGTGGCGCTAAACTGTGAATATGTGATCTCCTTCTCTTATAGTTTAGTTTAGTTTTGCCGCATTTTCCACATAATCGATCGTCTGCTGCATAATCTGAAGATTTTAACAAAAAAAATGTTTCTAGTTCAAACGGTTCAAAAGTTAGTAAAATGCAGCGACCCGTGTTGCCACAAAATAGGATGCTCTTTGCAAAGCTGGATTGGTGTCGTTTCTGTTTCTTATTGCTATATTTGGGTACTAAACTGGTACTTATGAGATGAGATGGTACCAAAGCCCAGGTAGTGCTACCAAGTTTAAAAATGATGAAATAATTTGTAATATTATTACAAAATGTGCCACACTACGCTGCATAATTTGCCTTTTCTTGCTGTATAATTAAATGAACCCTGCCACATCATTTGGCCTTCTCCACCCACATAATTCCAGCGGCCCTGACAATCACGGACTCGTGTACTTCTCCATATACCAGTGACATACCTTATCAACTGTTGGTAGACCCCCATCCCCCTTAGCCATCTTCGGCCAGTATCTTTCAGCCTGCATCCTTTGCCGCACACCGTGATGGAGTGTCAGATAAAGTAAATAAAGTGGACAAGCCCTGGTTTAATTTGTTTAATTTTTAGCAGCTATGCTCTCCCTCCCTGGGAAAATATCTTTGTTTCCATAGGCACTCCTTCCTGTGCTGCAGGCAACAGCACTGTCCATGTTTCTCATCATTTACTTTTTAGAATTAGATATCTTTCTTCAAACTTGTTACCCCCTTCCTTTTTAATTTGTTGCTGTATAAAAACTGCCCAAAGGTGAGGCTCGGCCACTCTAACTGACTTGTTAAAAATGGGGGTGTCAAGGTAGATTCCAGTCTCAGAAAGTCCACCCAAGTAGCTCAGTACTCTTGGCTTGCACCTACTGAACAGGAAAGTTGCACAGAATCCGCTCCTGGGTGACATTGGGGGGGCGGGTTTATGGTGTCACTGCTGTCACTGGTTCTAGACTAGACTACTTCAATGTAGTCTACCTTGGCATTTCGAATTTTCTCAAGCAACAGCCTCAGTCCTCGCAGCTCCAGGCAACGGCAGGACTGCTGTATCCTATATTTTCAATAGGGGTGGGCGTAACTCGCGTAATTCAGTGTAGCGTAATCTCCTTGAATTACCAAAGAATTCCCCAAGATTACACGAGGAGAGTAATTCTGCATTTAGTGCTTTTTCTTCATGCAAATATGTCCCTTTTGTGTCAAAAATGCACATGAGAATGCATTTTGTGCTAAAAAAGAGTGGTAAGTTGAACAGAACGTGAATGGCAAGCAGCCACTCAGGCGGACTAAATGTGCTTTTGGGGTAGTATTTTCCCCCAATTTACCCCCCACCCCCACATTTAGCGCATTTTCTTATCCCAAAATGACCCTTGCGTCCAAAATGGACACAAGGATGCATTTTGTGTTAAGAATGCAGCAGAACACAAATAGCGAGCATCCACTTGCTGTTACCAAATGTCCTATCCCTGTAGGATTGTTTTGACCCAAATTACTCTTAATTACTCGAGCAGGCGTAACCACATTATTATCAGTAATTCTGCATCAAAGAGTTATGCCTAATTTCCAAAATGACTCCAACATAAATAAAACTATGCCATCCCTAATTTTCACCACTAGCTACCAATAGGCTCTAGCGTTTTCTTTACGGTGGTCTGTCTGTCCTATAGTTCATGGCAGTGTGTAGGACCTTCCAAAACCATGTCTCATCAGATGCACACTTAAAAGATCTATTATGTGCACCCTGTTACCTTCTAAGTTCTACACTCTGGGGAATTCTGTTCCGGCAGACGCTCCTTTTCAGGTCTGGGTCCTACACTCTGGATCTTCCATCTTCTTTTCTGGAAGAATTGAAACTCGCTTTTTCCTTCTGGGACTCATTTTTGTTGAGTGTTCTGCTGCACCAGTCTGCCATGTTATGAGGATAAACGACTAGAACGGAAAACAATTGCGCAGATAATTACTCCCTGTTCTGAAATACTGAGTATCCTGGATACTTATCCTCTTGTCTGCCACCTTCATCATCTTTAAACTGCTAGGGCCAACACCAGCTCCAGCAGGTATAGATACTGAAATCATTGTTTTTTTTCTCCTAAAGCAGCGGTTCCCAGCCTTTTCACTTCTGTGGACCTCCAATTTATCATTACTGGAACCCGGGGACCCCCACTGAATCATTATTGGCATCTGGGGACCCCCCACTGAGTCAGTAACATTTTAAATTCTACATTTATCCACTTAATTTATATACATGTTATTAATCTGTATATATTATTTAATTTTCGAAGCAGTCGTGGACCCCCTGAGGAGGCTTTGCGGGACCCCCAGGGGTCCCTGGACCACAGGTTGGGAACCACTGTCCTAAAGAATAACCTGCATATGACGTGCACTCTCCCTTAAGGCCTTTCTTGTTCATAATGCTTTAAGTTTAGTAGTCAACTTCTCGTTCTCTTAATAGCGCCAAGAGACCGCGTGGGTGATATGGCACTTAACAAAACATCCATAATACAAAATAGCAAGATTTGCATGGACCGAAAACTCCCACTTCTTTCTAACAATCTCCATGTTAGCGCAAGAAAATGAAAGGTAAAGAAAACACCCACTGTAACAAAATAAGAAACAAGCATTGGCAAAGCCAATAGGACTTCCCTTTAAAAGGTGAGTACTAACCTATTGGCTTTGACATTGTTTTTTGCCATTCTAAGATGGCTGCTGGGTACCTACACATACACTGTAACTCGTTGACAGCCCGTTTTGCTGTTTGCAGTTTACCATTACAACATGGCCGCCAACCATTGTATAACTGTAAAATACATGTATTGGTGAGCACTAAAACAACGAAAGACGTGAATGACTGGGAGGTAGTATGCAGGTGCTGGGGAAACGCAGTACATAAAATAAATGCAAAACAACGGTAGGGATGGGGCAGGGAACAGTGCAGGAAGAAGTGAGCAGTCTGAGAGCTGTGTGCAGTTGCCGGGCACTCAGAGCAAAAAAAAAAAAAAAAAGTCAGGAGAAGGATTGGGCAGGGAGCAACAGAGGGGGTAACGAGTGGCCTGGCACAGTGGCGGGTGAGTAGTAGAAGTGCAGGGTCACTAGGGGTGGCAGTAAGTGGACAAGGGCCAGAGTGGGAGACATATGAGGCACTTCCACTGAGTGGGCCATACTTAATATTGAGCATTCCCTTCCCGACAGCGGTGGAAGAATACACATTTTCCAATCAACATGTGTGCAAGGAAGCTGTTCTACATCAGGCAGACAGAAGAAAAGGAAGGAAAGTCATCAATTAATAAGCAGAGAAATTAGGTTGACAAGAAAGTCATCTAATCATGAGCAAGGTGCTGACCCTAGCCCAGAGCCACTGGAATTATACAATGTTGCAGCACTTTTTGCATAAATACTGATTTGCCACATAATCCATCATCTGCCTCATAATCTGCAGATTTTGATAAAAACAATGTGTTTCTAGCTCAAATGCGCCAGAAGTTACAAAAAATATGGTGACTCAGGTTTTCGCATACCTGTAGGCTTTCCACAAAGGTTGACAGGTATTTGCCAATTGCTGTGTTTGGTTGTTAAATTGGTACTAATTAAGGTGATCTCGTTTCTCAGAAGCTGTTACAAGTTGTCAAAATTACAAAATAATGAGGTAATGCGACGTCACATTATGCCGCATAACTTGCCTTTTCTTGTTGCATATTTTAGTTAACTGTGCTGCATAATCTTTTCTCAGAAACTGTTAAGAAATGTAAAAATGACAAGATAATGAGGTAATGCGATGCCACATTATGCCACAAAATTTGCCTTTTATTGTCACATAATTTGGTTAACAGTGCTGCATAATTTGGTCCTTCTCTGCCTCATAATTCCAGTGGCCCAGCCCAAGGCTCATTCTGTATTTTGTGTTGTAGACAGTAGGTCCTGACAACAGACAGTTGTCAGCCAGACCCAGAATGAGCTCCTTAAATCTCTCTCTCACACACACACACACACACACACATTCCCCAGAGGGCCAAGGATCTGTATGTTTCTTTACAGACACACTTTCCTCCTAGCATCAATGATTCCAAACAGAATATGTAATATTGGATGTATCCAGCACTTCCTTTGAACACAGCTCGGTTTAAAACAGAGATGGCTTTGAATCTGCAACCTTTTTTAGATCAAGCGCGCAAGCTCTTTAACCTGTTGTAAGTATTGTGGGCTTTTAACCACGCCCACCTCACGCCCATCACTTCCACTCGTTCCTGGGCTTTCCTTTAAAAGCCTTGAGGCTGTTTTTTGTCACGCCGTGCAGACTGCCCCTGTTACATGGATTATTGCCCGATTGCCAATGTACTTCAGCATGGGTGAACTCTTTTTTTGTCTTCCCTCTTAGTGCGGTATGGCGGCCATGGCGCTCACAGCGCAAACAGGCACAACAGCGTGAACTTGGTCGGCGGTATTGAAGCAGTGGTCATATTGTTCACAGTTATCTAATTGGGATAATTTCTTGTGGCTCTCCCTTTAAAATGCTTGAAATTAGTAAATGCTTTACATAAAACCCAAATCTTCAAAGCAAAATTGTCTCTCCCGACACAGGGAGAGCCAATATTACAATATTCCCTGCTCTCGGGAAAAACTCGACCCATAATGCTTTGCAAGTATTCTTTTTCACAACATTTTTGCCTATAACTCGGCCTGTGGTAGTCCTAAGACAATGGGACCGCCACCAAAATGTAGAGCACAACACACTCTTTCTGTCTAGGTCATCATTGGGTCCCTACAATAGGTTAGTGGGGACCCCAAAATAATAACTCCTCACACCATTCAGTGTCTTTTAAGCATTCTCATGGCTGAAACTTTTGTTTTCCAGTTGGGAATAGCTTGTGTTTTAAGGGCATTATTTGTAATAGCATTGCTATAGGCTTCCTACCTTTGAAAATATATAATGCACCCCTAGTACTCTCTACTAGGGGCGACAGATATGGTTATTCTGCATTATTTATAGCCATTTTATTTTTGTATTATTTGTTGATATTTTCTTTTTTGTGTGGTTATGCCCTCTAGGGGCTAACTATATAGTTACATGACCATGTTTCTTACAAATTATATTTTTGTTATGGTGCCTTCTAGGGGATGTTTTGAGCATTACAGTCTAAAGTTTGATTCTGGTAAAAGGTTAAATGATAATTGTATATGTTTTAATAACCTCTCCTTATTACAATTATGACCATAATTCAGGCCAACTTAACATCCTTATTCCACTATGACTGTTTGAACACTTTTGATATGTTTGGGGGACCCTTATAGTTTATTTCTCCTCTGTGTCTGTCATGTGTCTTTTTGGGGGGAATTGTTAGCCAGCCAGCAAGTCTGATGGGGGGGGGCGGTGAAAGTGATATTCTATTGGAATTAGGATAGCAGATGAAAATTAGGATGCTAAATGGCAACATTTTCAGTTTTTGCTGCAGGTAGAGGCAGAAGGTAAATGGAAGTGATTTAGTTATAAGGAGGGCCAATGAAATTATATGGCAGCAAAAGACGAAATTATGAAGCAGGGTTGACCAATTTATGTGGCAAGGAAAGTCCAGTTATGAAGTTACAATGCCAGTAACTCTAACTCAAGCAAATGCGGGACATATTGCATTGCAAATGCTTGTTATTTTTATGAATCAGTGAAGCTAAAAAGGGAGGCTTCCTGCAGCACGAGTTTTCACAAATACTGCTTCTGGCTGTGAGAATGGGACCTGGGTATTTTCTTTTCTACTATACTATGCTAACAGAAGATGTCAATATCTCGAAAACATGCTCGGAGTCCTCGTGACTTAATGTATCTAGTATTCTTTCCGATTAAGCTCAATAGACAGAGTGGTGAGGGAAGACATGGGTGAGTAAAGCAAACATTTTTCGCCCTCTTCTGTAAAATGAGATTGTGCCTTTGTACACGAGTGAACTTTCCCCTTCAATGAAACAAGAGTGGCCTGTCTGCATTCCGTTACAGTCATTCATTGTGTGTACATTTTTCATGTGAAAGGTCTGAGATTTTGGGACGCATCCAGCCCTCCTACAAGCACGTTGGACACCTCTGCTGCAAAGGGGCGAGTTTAATCCAGTGTTACATACTTAAAAATTAAAGGTACATTTGTGCGACCTCTCTAAGGGAAGGATGTTCATGTTTCTGAAATGTTAACACATTTACAGCATCGGTGTTGCCTCGCTGTCACCTGCCTTCGGGTCACGTGGGTGACGTTCTGCCAGACCGCCTATTGCAGCTGGTGCCCCCTAGTATTCTGGGGCTTGTAGTCCACTTGTACAGTTAGAATTATGGATTTACACGGTCCAGGATGCAGTTTGTTTTTGACAAAAAACCGAGGACGGAACGAATTGCGCCAACTCACCATGCTACTGGTACAGAAATACTACATAAATAACAACCGTTAATTCATCCTTTTCGCTAAGGTTGTACACAATGTTTACTTTAGCAGAAGTTGCACTCATAATGAGCTGGTGAACCTTTCGCAGGCCGCGGACATTTTTTCGTACGTCCAAAGGTGGGTACATATTCGTACCGCCGTCTCATGCCCCTGTTGTTGCGGCCCGGTCAGGTGGGGTACATGTCGGAGTGGAACAGACCGTGAGCCGCACCCGGGAGCTTTTAAATGTATTAGTTGCCTGCAAGGAGCCTTGTCCCGGAAATCGTCCATTAAGAACTCGGCGCTGCCGAAGATCAAATGCTTCGACCGCGCTCCTACATTTTGAAATGGATAGTACCTAATAGGTGAGTACTGGGACTTCTCGGTAGCAATGAGGTATTCTGGGTTACTGGGTACATGACCTTCTTCAGATTCAAAGAAACAGTTCTTGCATTTGTCAGAACTGGTGCAGCACTTCTAATGGGTGAGTACTGGTACTTCTCGGTAGCAATGAGGTATTCTGGGTTACTGGGTACCTGACCTTCTTCACATTCAAAGAAACAGTTCTTGCATTTGTCAGAACTGGTGCAGTACTTCTAATTGGTGAGTACTGGTACTTCTCAGTAGCAATGAGGTATTCTGGGTTACTGGGCACCTGATCTTCTTCAGATTCATAGAAACAGTTCTTGCATTTGTCAGAACTGGTGCAGTACTTCTAATGGGTGAGTACTGATACTTCTCTGTAGCAATGAGGTATTCTGGGTTACTGGGTACCCGACCTCCTTCAGATTCAAAGAAACAGTTCTTGCATTTGTCAGAACCGATGCAGTACTTCTAATGGGTGAGTACTGGCACTTCTCGGTAGCAATTAGGTATTCTGGGTTACTGGGTACCTGACCTTCTTCAGATTCAAAGAAACAGTTCTTGCATTTGCCAGAACTGGTGCAGTACTTCTAATGGGTGAGTACTGGTACTTCTCGGTAGCAATGAGGTATTCTGGGTTACTAGGTACCCGACCTCCTTCAGATTCAAAGAAACAGTCCTTGCATTTGTCAGAACTGGTGCAGTACTTCTAATGGGTGAGTACTGGTACTTCTCGGTAGCAATTAGGTATTCTGGGTTACTGGGTACCTGACCTTCTTCAGATTCAAAGAAACAGTTCTTGCATTTGTCAGAACTGGTGCAGTACTTCTAATGGGTGAGTACTGGTACTTCTCGGTAGCAATGAGGTATTCTGGGTTACTGGGTACCTGACCTTCTTCAGATTCAAAGAAACAGTCCTTGCATTTGTCAGAACTGGTGCAGTACTTCTAATGGGTGAGTACTGGTACTTCTCGGTAGCAATGAGGTATTCTGGGTTACTGGGTACCCGACCTCCTTCAGATTCAAAGAAACAGTCCTTGCATTTGTCAGAACTGGTGCAGTACTTCTAATGGGTGAGTACTGGCACTTCTCGGTAGCAATGAGGTATTCTGGGTTACTGGGTACCCGACCTCCTTCAGATTCAAAGAAACAGTCCTTGCATTTGTCAGAACTGGTGCAGTACTTCTAATGGGTGAGTACTGGCACTTCTCGGTTGCAAACAGGTATTCTGGGTTATCAAGTACCTGCAGATCTCCAGTATGAAAGAGACAGTACCTGATGGGGGAGTACTCGCACTTCTCGGTAGCAAGCAGGTATTCTGGGTTACTGAGAACCTGCAGTTTTTCAGTTTAAAAGGGACCGTGCCTGAGGGGGTTAGTACTGGTACTCTTCTGTAGCAAGCGGGTGTTCTGGGTTAATAAGGCAACTGCACACCTTGAGTTTGAAAATGACAGTTCTTGCATTTCTGAGCACTAGTGCAGTACTTCTGATGGGTGAGTACTGGCACTTCTCAGTAGGAGCAGGTATTCTGGATTACTAAGTATGTGCACTTCTTCAGTTAAAAGGGACAATACCTGAATTTCTCAGCACGGATGCAGTACTGCGATTGGGTGAGTACTGGCACTTTTCAGTAGCAAGCAGGTATTCTGGGTTACTGAGAACCTGCACTTCTTCAGTTGGAAAGCGACAGTATCTGATCGATGAGTACTGGAACTTCTCGGTAGCAAGCAGGTATTCTGGGTTACTCAGTACATGCAGTTCTTCAGCTTAAAAGGGACAGTACCTGATGAGTGAGTACTGGCACTTCTCAGTAGCAAGCATGTATTGTGGGTTGCAAAGTACATGAAATTCTCCAGTTTAAAAGGGACAGTACCTGATGAGTGAGTACTGTCACTTTTCAGAAGCAAGCACTTCTGGGTTACTGAGTTCCTGCACTTCCTCAGTTTGAAAGGGACAGTTATTGCTTTTGTCACCATTGGTGCAGATCTTCTGATGGGTGACTACTGGCACTTCTCAATAGGAAGTGGCGTTGTGGGGTACTCAGTACCTGCAATTCTTCGGTTTTAAAGGGGCAGTACCTCATGGATGATTACTGAAACTTATCAGTAGCAAGCAGGCATTCTGGGTTACTCAGTACCTGCACTTCTTCAGTTTAAAAGGGACAGTACCTCCATTTCTCAGCACTGGTGCAGTACTTCTTATGGGTGAGTACTGGCACTTCTTACTAGCAAGCAGGTGTTCTGGGTTATTGAGTAGCTGCACTTCTTCAGTTTAAAAGGGACAGTACCTGATGAGTGAGTACTTCTTGGTAGCAAGCAGGTATCCTGGGTTACTAAGCACTTCTTCAGTTTAAAAGGGACAGTACCTCCATTTCTCAGCCCTTGTGCAGTACTTCTATTGGGTGAGTGCTGACACTTCTCAGTAGCAGGCAGGTGTTGTAGGCTACTGAGTACCTGCACTTCTTCGGTTTGAAAAGAACATTACCTACATGCAGTACCTTCCTTGGGTGACAAGTGGCACTTATCAGCAGCATACTTGTATTCTGGGTTAGTGAGTACCAGCACTTCTATATTTCCATTTAAAGCGCTTTGAAGATCTAAAAAGTGATCTAATGTTGCTCTCAGGGGCCATCAGGTCCATCCACCTGTGTTGCTTTCAAGTGCCCTGCATTGCATCCTGTGAGTTCGTATAGCGAATGCCTGAATACAAAATCCAGATTTCCCTTTGCCTAAAATGCGCCTACACCCCCATTTCTACATAGCTTTCATTTTGCGGTACCTGATAGAAAAATCCACGATCCGTGCACTCCTTGTAGGGGATTACAGTAACTGCGACTGTCTTTAAAACTGTGAATTAGAATGTTGATGACCCTGTTAGAAAAAGCCTGCGTTTGTCCTAAACACGTCTGTAGGAGAGCTAGATAGACGTTTTCTATGCAGCGTTTAATCCTCCGTGTCCTTGTCATGTACCACCCGTGTCAGCAGAGATCTGTGTCACATGGGAATAGCTGCCTAGTCTTGTTGAGTGGTTGATTCAGTGACCTATAGTTATCCCTATCATTTTTAGGACAGACCTCTGGCCAAAGTCATCTAGCCACAAGGATACTGATCTGTGTGATTTGATTTTTAATGCATCCATTATTGCTGCCGTAGCCGACACGTGTTTCGCTTGGGCTCACAATTCACCCAGGAATTTTTTTTCAAGGCTAAAGTAAAGGGAAGGCAGAGTAATAACAAACAAAGAAAAGAAGCCAACAGAATATATCAGTAATTGGCATTCTTCGTAGAAGAGAGAAAAGTGCAACCCAGGTCCGTCCTTCAAGCTGTTAGGTGGTATAGTGAACCGTGCAAATATAAGGTGAAATGCATTCTTTGGTGTTCGTGGGACACTGAGGGTAGCATCGGTTTGGGGTAATATCTGGTTCAAACATGCATTTGCAATGCATTAGGTCTCGCATTTGTGAAAGTTACAGCTATTGGCTTTGAAAATTATTTTTTGGGGGATGCAGTGGAGTGATGATACTTGCATAGCGCTGATGCCATTTATATGACCTTGCGGCGCTGGAGAACTAGAAAATGGGAAATAGGTTATGAGGGAGTGGAGACAAGAGTAATATGTTGGCTGTGAAAACAAAAACAACATCCTGGAAAAAGCAAACACTCAGAGAGAATTCAAGATTAAGTAAAGCATGTGAAATGTAAACAGAAGCAACATGGCTACTTATCATATGCTGGCTGAAAACCCCCCGCAACATTTACTGTTGTAACGTGTACGAAGCAGGGGGAGGGTGCAGTACCACAGGCTGTACTTAGGTGTCCTTTGGGTCCTCTTTTGGCCGCATAAGGTACTGCACCCTGCAATCTTGAATTCAACGCATCCCCAATGACTTTTGAGTGCCATGCTGAAAAATGAAGCCCATTTTGAGAAAAGTTTTACGGTGTGTATTCAGGTTATGACGGAGGGGAGACAAGAGTAATATGCTGTTTTTAAAAAATGAAAATAAATACGAGGTTGCGCTATATGAAACTTAACGTAGTCATATAAAGTGCTCTTCCGATTGGGGTTGCGCTATATGAAACTTCACGTCCTCATGTAAAGTGCTCAGACGCCACAAAAAAACACTGGCATGCCCAAAACAAGGAAGAGTAAGAAACAACAAATGGCCTTGCTGCGCAAAGCGGCGAGGCAAAAGGAAAAAGTAGTGCCGCACACCAAGGTATACGGCCGTTCGTGCAATAATCCATGTAACAGGGTCAGTCTGCAAGACACTAACAAAGCAGCCTCAAGGCAGGACAAACATAAAGCATTTACCTACGAAATCAAGGGAATTTTGAAAGGCAGGCCCAGGAACGAATGAAAGTGATGAGCGCGAGATGGGCGTGGTTAAGGCCTACAGATGTACATTAAAACATGTTGAAAGAGGGCGCTTGTGCCCTGCCTAG
The DNA here is from genome assembly GCF_031143425.1 of Pleurodeles waltl. Taxonomy (NCBI): domain Eukaryota; kingdom Metazoa; phylum Chordata; class Amphibia; order Caudata; family Salamandridae; genus Pleurodeles; species Pleurodeles waltl. Next base: position 72,980,479 of record NC_090440.1, on the reverse strand, counting down.
GCAACCTAAAAATTAGTCTTCAGATCTCCCTGGTCTTATTGAGTAGCTGACCAGCCCTGTTTTTCCTCTTTAATGCTGAAACTTGTAGTTTTTTTTCTTTATTCTTGATAAATGGAGGACTGTAGAGCCCCAGCCCCCCCCCCCCCCCCCCCTGGAACAACTGTACCATCTCTGTCACTCAAGCCGAGACAGACATGCAATCCTACAGCGCCTTGATTCAGCAGCGCCTTGATTCAACAGAGCATCTAGGGGCAACAGCTGCTGCCTTTGCCTGCCTTGGCACCGCCCTGGCTGCCCCTGGCTGGTCACGGTGACAGCAGGCAGAAGTATATGAACTGTGTTTACCTGTTGCCCTCCCCATTACCCCTCAACAGCAAATCCCAGGCTGGGGAGGACCTAAACGGGTCCTCTGGTGACGTCAGAGTCAGGCAAAGCTGATGACACTTCCGCTACCCCTCGTGCCCCTCTCACTTTGAGAGACTCGCTAAGGGAGTCTCAAAGTGATGCATGGAAATGCCTGACTGAGCGTTTCCGGGACTCGACAGCATGCGCATTAACCCACTGAGGTATCTCGCCCTTGCGGCGCTAGAGTAAATGACAAAGGGGCTCGCTCGCGCGCCTACCCGGCCATCCTCGGGTCTGGCATCATTATGTTAAAAGCCTCTCTCAGTCTCCAGCAGGGATGCTGTCCTTCACTCCCAGTACCTCAAGGTCGAATGAGATACCTTTCCCCAGGAATAGATTCGACGTCACTGTTGGAGATTTTAGAAAAAAAAGCTATATAACCAGGACCTCACACTGTGCTGCTTTCACTTTAATCTTGCTTTCATTTTCTTTAAGTGTGGCTACTGGCTGCTTGTCACTGAAAAAACAATATTCCCAGCGTGTGTAATGGCTGCTGATAGGTTCTGCAACCTTGCGGGCGACACTTTTAAGTATGTCCCACCTCCCTCCTTCCCCAGATCCTTAGTACCTGAACTGTTCTCTGAGAGCCAGTAAGGGCATGGCGGGTCTCTCTTGGGGGGCTCCCGGCTGCTTCGCCCCACTCCCTCAGCCCTCAAGGGGCTTTTCAAAGCTAAATGTTATTCCTTAGATAGGCTTTGGACATCTGGGCAGTTATTATTATTTTAGTCAGCGCTTTGGTATTTTCGTTGTTTCTAAGCGCTAGTCGGTACAGCATTTAAAGCAACAAAGGGGTGTATAGATTCGCACAGGATCACACGACGCTGCCATTTGCCGAAACCTGCTGAAAATCGTAGGCTTCTTCAGTGGCTTAGCTTGAGACTGTAATTTGTGGCCTGTCCAACTGTAAACGGCAAAATGTGCAACAGTTTGTGAAACTGGGATGCAGGGCTGGCTCGGCTCTGGTACCAAGACCCAATTTCACAAAGCAAATGATGAAAAGTCCGAAATTTGATTTTGCAGGGTAGAATTAGTTTGGAGCAAATTACTTTCATTTACTTAGAATTTACGCTAGTTGTAATTTACGTCAATGAACTTAATGTTCACCGTTTAGTAGCAGTTGTAAAAAAAATTGGGTTTCTCTGCTATCAAAATATTTCCCCCTGTGGAGGAACCGTGTAACCATCCTCCTGAGTTATTTGTGTTGGTGCTCTACACACCATACTTCATACCTACTGCTGCCAGGAGAATACTTTCCTCTGTTTCCAGATAAGGACACTACCAGCATCTTGCTGGTGAAGCCTGCACATTTACGGACTCAGGTGGGTGAAGAGAATGGACCATCATCCCTTCTCTGGTGCTGCAAGTGTGCACTACTGTGTGCTGGTTACCCTTTGACCTTCTAGGCAGCATCGAGGCTCAGCACTGGTACCTAGATCAGCAACATCTGCCCTCTCCAAGCTCCTAAGAAACTGAGATCCCTGCTCCAACCATGAAAAGTGCAGCGGCTAGAAGCCCCCACTGGCCGGAATATCCAGATAGCACTGTCCAGAACAAATCTATAGCCCCCAGTGGACCTCAAGCAGTAACTGCAAGTTGTACAAGACCCACCGAGCATGGCATTCCAGATAAACTTGACTGAAAATCAAGAAATAACTCATTTTAGCGACTCATGCTTTATTTAACCAACAAATTTGCCGCAGTAGAAAAGACAAGGTGTCAATGAAAAATTCAACTGCAAAAGTCCCGACCGTCAGAGAGCCACAAGAACAGTACTTTTAACGTCCACGTGTACTCTTCTAGATTCTCTTTTTGAAGAAAGAATTTGAGCCCCAGGGTCAGTTCTAAATCGATCCCCGCTGCTTTAGAAGCGCCACCCGTGGGCTCACACCGCTCCATTGGATAACAGTAGACCCTTCTTTGCTACGTAGACGGCTACAGGCTAATCTTACCCATTTGGATAAGACTGGATCATTAATTTATAGGGGTGTGGGAGTTCGCAGAACACACAGGGCTCCACGGCTGGGAGTTGGTGGGAGGAGCTCAGCGATGGAGTCATGGATTTCCCTCCTTGTATATAGCATGTCTTTTGGTCCAGCCTTGTTAACTGCTGCATGTCAGGGGTGCATTGGTCGCTGAAGGGAATACCCAGTGGGCTTTATTTCCACAATGAAATTCTGGCAATGGGCACCTCTTTGCAAGAAAGTGATGCACAAAGCACTCAAATGTAAATTTAGCAGGTCCGCAACAGAGTTATTAATGCACGAAATACGGTCTGATGTTATAATACCTGTAGAATCATTGATGTCAGGTGATCAGAAAGGCACTGGATCCAACAGGGAAAGTCCTGTGAAGCTCTTGTCTGGGATTAAGAGAAGTTTATCATTCAAAATGTGTATAGAATTAGAAGAGCAGAATGGATTCCACCAGATGGTTCTTTAGGGCAATGCTGATCTTGTGTGGGATGCAGGGTGCCAGATGTTGATTGGTTAGTCTCTGAGGCTCCTCCCCTTGAAGGTTTGTCTTGACCCAGTCAAATATGACAGAATCGAAACAGGTGCGCGTGGTAATAGTTTAGGAAAGGAAAATGGAAACAAGAGACATCGTAATCGAACTTGATATTAAAATGTTGACACCCTGTGCGGGAAAGTACCTTGTGAGAATCTGTCGCGTATTTGTGCCAATTTGCCCATTTCAGACAATTTCTATCAGGAACAAATTTGGGGTTATGTGATTCTCAGCCACTTGCATTGTTCTTGCTAGTCAGAAGAAAGTGTCATGTCTCTGCTCAAGTGTCCTGAAGGTTATGGGAGCTGCAGAAGTATAAAAGAAGGTGGAATATGCTTCAGGGCTACAAAAAGTGCCTTGCACTGTGCCAAGAATGTTAAGAGCGTACCAAACTTTACAGGCATGCAGGTGGCACACTCATGTGTCTGAAGGCTGCATTTAGCCTGGACACTTACGCCACACATACTGCACTGGCATTGCCACACTCGTGTCCACCCGCAGAAGCTGTTTGGGATGTCGGCTCAGAAGGCTAGCGGCAGAGGGGTGGAACACAGCGTGCAAGGAATGGTGTGGACCATGGGCTTCTTCTTCGTAGGCCTGACGCCATGCTTTTCAGGAAGTTGGTGTGGACTGCTCTAATCATCTGCCCTTCCCAAGATGGTGCTTTATCTATGAAAGCAATGCAAGATTCCCAATCCAAGATGGAAGAAGTGTTTCTCCTGTGATGTCAGATGCTATTTAAAACATCAATATGGAGGCAGCTACAAGTGATGAGTGCACCAGATTCACTAATTTTTCACCACCCTCACTGTTCTTTAGCTACTGTTTTTGACCCTGATTTTATCCCCTTTGCAGATTGAGACTCCTGAATTTCTTCTGGGTATTTCTTGCTTGGGACAAAGCAACAGAAGGCATTGGCATCTTGAAGAAAATGCATTGTTCTACTTCTCCGAAACTGACTTTTCAGGGAAGATTTACGATGAGGGCGATGGTTCTGTGCAATTCCTTAGGTGCAGGGGCATAGCTCCTGACTGGGTGTTACACCCCCCTCTAATAAATGCATCTTGGGATAAATCGTTGGGCACAGGTGCTCTCAGTCGGTTATGGTAAGGTGCCTGTCGGATTTTACATACACAGGCAAAAAAGGACACCCCTCCCCCCTCTCTGTTTGGAAAGAGCGCTCTAAGAAGGGAGACCAGTAAGTAGGTAGAGCACTTACTGAAAAGTGGTCAAGTGAAACGGGATGTCATGAGGCTTGTGAGGCCTGCAGCGTTGTTGGAGATGAAGCAGTGTTTACTGGAACATCATGGATAACCAGTCCTGACCAACCACAGGGCACTAGAGCATCCAGGACAAATATTCATCACCAGGACTCCAGGCAGCAGAACGCTCTAGACAGCTAGTCATGAACAGGACATCAGGCAGCCAGAGCATCCTGCGCAACTAGTCATGACCAGGCAGCACTGTTCTGAACAGCTAGTCATGAACAGGACATCAGGCAGCCAGAGCATCCTGCGCAACTAGTCATGGCCAGGCAGCAGAGCGTTCTAAACAGCTAGTCATGAACAGGACATCAGGCAGCCAGAGCATCCTGCACAACTAGTCATGACCAGGCAGCAGAGTGTTCTAAACAGCTAGTCATGAACAGGACATCAGCTAACCAGAGCATCCTACGCAACTAGTCATGACCAGGCAGCAGAGTGTTCTAAACAGCTAGTCATGAACAGGACATCAGGCAGCCAGAGCATCTTGCACAACTAGTCATGACCAGGCAGCACTGTTTTAGACAGCTAGTCATGAACAGGACATCAGGCAGCCAGAGCATCTTGCACAACTAGTCATGACCAGGCAGCACTGTTTTAGACAGCTAGTCATGAACAGGACATCAGGCAGCCAGAGCATCCTGCGCAACTAGTCATGACCAGGCAGCAGAGTGTTCTAAACAGCTAGTCATGAATAGGACATCAGCTAACCAGAGCATCCTACGCAACTAGTCATGACCAGGCAGTAGGACATCATGGGCAACTGGTCATGAGCAGACAAGCAGACAGTACTGCATCTTGGATACATAAGTATGACCATCTCACTGGACACTAGAGCATCCAGGACAATTATTCATGGCCGGGACTCCAGGCAGCAGAGCGTTCTAGACAGCTAGTCATGAACAGGACATCAGGCAGCCAGAGTATCCTGCGCAACTAGTCATGACCAGGCAGCCAAGCGTACTAGACAGCTAGTCATGAACAGGACATCAGGCAGCCAGAGCATCCTGCACAACTAGTCATGACCAGGCAGCAGAGCGTTCTAAACAGCTAGTCATGAACAGGACATCAGGCAGCCAGAGCATCCTGCACAACTAGTCATGACCAGGCAGCAGAGCGTTCTAAACAGCTAGTCATGAACAGGACATCAGGCAGCCAGAGCATCCTGCACAACTAGTCATGACCAGGCATCAGAGTGTTCTAGACAGCTAGTCATGAATAGGACATCAGCTAACCAGAGCATCCTACGCAACTAGTCATGACCAGGCGGTAGGACATCATGGGCAACTGGTCAAAGCAGACAGTACTGCATCTTGGATACATAATTATGACCATCACACTGGACAGTAGAGCATCCAGGATAACTGAAAACATGCAGGGCACATTTTTAAAACTTTACATAGCATTAATATCTTGTAAATTGCTGTTACGTTTGTCAGAGGGGAGCACTTCAAAATGACGCTTTTGTTAAAGAGCCTGCCCACTTGTGCCTACACAGGCTGAGATAAGGCTCAGACTCGGTAAACCTGGACCCTGCCTGAGGGCATCTTTTATTGCTGAATGACCCCCTGCTGTGCTTCAGGATTGAGGAGAAGCAGCACAGCAGGGGATCTTTAAAGCAATTAGTCTCTGTGCAAGGTGTGATGTACAGGAAAGGCCTGCGGAAACAGAAGACTGAATAATATTATTTACCGATGTCCTTGTACAGACTCCATCCTGGATTCATTTATTTTAATGAAAACTGTCAGATCACGGGAGGGACCTTGGAAAACAAGGACCGTCTGGGCAAATCTGAAATGTCTGGTCAACCTACATCCAGGGGTATAGCTTGATCAGTAAGATTGGCAGTAGAGCATCCAGGATAACTAGTCATGAGCAGACACCAGAGCATCCTGGACAACTAGTCATGAGCAGACACCCTAAAATCCTGGACAACAAGTCATGAGCAGACACCAGAGCATCCTGGACAACTAGTAATGAGCAGACACCAGTGCATCCTGAGCATCTAGGCATGACCAGAAACCAGAGCGTCCTGGGCAACTAGTCATGACCAGGCAGCAGGAGATCATGGGCAACTGATTGTGAACAGGACTCCAGGCAGCACATCATCCTTCCCCTGCTCCTCAGGACCACCTTGTTGCTCCGGGATTTCAGGAAAGGACTCAAGACCTGGTTGTTTGAATGAACAGAGCACCACGAAGCAGCAAGCAAGTACAGCGCCTTGAGACTCTCACAGGTGATTTGCTGCGCTCTGTTAATCCTGATTGATTGAGATAACTGGTGGTGACCAGACATCACAGTGTCCTGTACCACTATTAATGAGCAGACACCCGAGCATCCTGGACATCTAGGCATGAGCAGACACCAGAGTATCCTGGAGAGCTAGGCATGACCAGACACCAGAGCGTCCTGGACAACTAGGCATGACCAGTCACCAGAGCATCCTGGACAGCTAGTAATGAGAAGGCATCAGAGCATCCTGGACAACTAGTCATGGCCATACACCAGAGCGTCCTGGACAACTAGTCATGGCCATACACCAAAGCGTCCTGGACAACTAGTCATGGCCATACACCAGAGCGTCCTGGACAACTAGTCATGGCCATACACCAGAGCGTCCTGGACAACTAGTCATGGCCATACACCAAAGCGTCCAGACACCAGAGCATCCTGAACATCTAGGCATGACCAGACACCAGAGCATTCTGAACAGCTAGTAATGAGCAGGCATCAGAGCATCCTGGACAACTATTCATGGCCATACACCAGAGCGTCCTGGACAACTAGTCATGGCCATACACCAGAGCGTCCTGGACAACTAGGCATGGCCATACACCAGAGTGTCCTGGACAACTAGGCATGACCAGACACCAGAGCATCCTGAACATCTAGGCATGACCAGACACCAGAGCATCCTGGACAGCTAGTAATGAGAAGGCATCAGAGCATCCTGGACAACTAGTCATGGCCATACACCAGAGCGTCCTGGACAACTAGTCATGGCCATACACCAAAGCGTCCTGGACAACTAGTCATGGCCATACACCAGAGCGTCCTGGACAACTAGTCATGGCCATACACCAGAGCGTCCTGGACAACTAGTCATGGCCATACACCAAAGCGTCCAGACACCAGAGCATCCTGAACATCTAGGCATGACCAGACACCAGAGCATTCTGAACAGCTAGTAATAAGCGGGCATCAGAGTATCCTGGACACCTAGTCATGGCCATACACTAGAGCGACCTGGACAACTAGTCATGGCCATACACCAGAGCGTCCTGGACAACTAGGCATGACCAGACACCAGAGCGTCCTGGACAACTAGGCATGACCAGACACCAGAGCATTCTGGACAGCTAGTAATGAGCAGGCATCAGAGCATCCTGGACAACTAGTCATGGCCATACACCAGAGCATTCTGCACAACTGGGCATGACCAGACACAAGAGCGTCCTGGACAACTAGTCATGAGCAGAAACTAGAGCTTCCGGGGCAACCAGTCTTGACTTGCCCAACACCAGCCCCCTTGCCCCCAAGTGAGGTGAAGGGGTGATACAAAGCTGGCCTCCTGTCCCTGACAGCGCCTCGGTGATATCCGGTCCCCAGCCGCACACCCTCCAATCTTTCATCATGGAAACCGCGCTCGACAGGAGAGACAAGACAGACGCTTGAAGAATAGCGTCTCTGTCGCCTATAAATAAGCATTGATACATGGAGCCAATCTACCCTGAGGGAGGGTTCGAGCTGTCCTCGCGTTGATGGACTCGACCCCCCTCCCCTTCCCGCGGCGTAAGAGCGCCCTTGAAGCTCCCACTTATTAATGCGTGTGCTTGTGGGTGTTGTGAAGTCCTGCTCGGGGTTTGTAATCAACTGCCTGTCATGTATCTTTACGGGGCTAGAGCACTACACATTTCAGTCACCCGACCCAGCTTATATCAGCTGCGGGAGGATGAAGGGTTGAGTGGGCCCCGCAGAGATTCGGAATCGGGATGCTCTGGTTACACGCCAAACTCTGCAGCAGGTGCACAAGCCCCCCGAGTGGTCATGTGTGAATCCAGTGCCTAAGTAAGAGAGTCTGCAGCAAGATAAGGAGCTCAGCAATGGTTTCAAGGGGCCAGATGCTCATTTAGTGTGGATTATAAACACATTGGAACGAGCAGGGACGAGGCACGAGTGCATGAGTTCACACTGCGCCAAGCGGAGATCCGTGACTCGGTCTAAAGAGCCTCCCTCCCTCCCCCTCGCTAGGACATGGCTTAGAACCATTTTTCTCCTCACCTTTGCTGGCGGATAGCTCTATTTTTCAGTGTTTGGGAGTCCTTCGCCCCTTGTTGGTGGCCTGGAACATTCGCCTCCTGTGTTTTATTACCCTTCCCTCCCCCCAGCGTCTTAGAACCATTCACTCCTCCTCAGTGGCCTAGATCTCTCATCTTCCACGTTTGATTAACCTTCAGTCCTCCCCAGTCTCTTAGAACTCGTGGTCTCTCGGCGGTGGCGTAAAGCTCTCATCTTAAGTGTTTTATTGCCCTTCAGTCAACCCCAGTGTCTTAGAACCCTTCACTCCTCCTCAGTCGCCTCCAGCCCTCCTCTCCAATGTCTTAGAGCCCTTCACTCCTCCTCAGTGGCCTAGGGCACTCCTCTCCAATGTCTTAGAACCCTTCACCCCTCCTCAGTGGCCTCCAGCACTCCTCTCCAATGTCTTAGAACCCTTCACCCCTCCTCAGTGGCCTCCAGCAGTCCTCTCCAATGTCTTAGAACCCTTCACCCCTCCTCAGTGGCCTCCAGCACTCCTCTCCGATGTCTTAGAACCCTTCACCCCTCCTCAGTGGCCTCCAGCACTCCTCTCCGATGTCTTAGAACCCGTCACCCCTCGTCAGTGGCCTCCAGCACTTCTCTCCAATGTCTTAGAATCCGTCACCCCTCCTCAGTGGCCTCCAGCACTCCTCTCCAATGTCTTAGAACCCTTCACCCCTCCTCAGTGGCCTCCAGCAGTCCTCTCCAATGTCTTAGAACCCTTCACCCCTCCTCAGTGGCCTCCAGCAGTCCTCTCCAATGTCTTAGAACCCTTCACCCCTCCTCTGTGGCCTCCAGCACTCCTCTCCAATGTCTTAGAACCCTTCACCCCTCCTCAGTGGCCTCCAGCACTCCTCTCCAATGTCTTAGAACCCTTCACCCCTCCTCAGTGGCCTCCAGCACTCCTCTCCAATGTCTTAGAACCCTTTACCCCTCCTCTGTGGCCTCCAGCACTCCTCTCCAATGTCTTAGAGCCCTTCACTCCTCCTCAGTGGCCTAGGGCACTCCTCTCCAATGTCTTAGAACCCTTGACCCCTCCTCAGTGGCCCCAGCACTCCTCTCCAGTGTCTTAGAACATTTCATCCCTCCTCAGTTGCCTCCAGCACTCCTCTCCAATGTCTTAGAACCCGTCACCCCTCCTCAGTTGCCTCCAGCACTTCTCTCCAATGTCTTAGAATCTGTCACCCCTCCTCAGTGGCCTCCAGCACTCCTCTCCAATGTCTTAGAACCCTTGACCCCTCCTCAGTGGCCTCCAGCACTCCTCTCAAGTGTCTTAGAACCCCTCATCAGTGGCCTCCAGCACTCCTCTCGAGTGTATTAGAACCCATCACTCTTCCTCAGTGGCCTCCAGCACTCCTCTCTAATGTCTAAGAACCCTTCACCCCTCCTCAGTGGCCTCCAGCACTCCTCTCTGATGTCTTAGAACCCGTCACCCCTCGTCAGTGGCCTCCAGCACTCCTCTCCAATGTCTTAGAACCCTTCACGCCTTGTCAGTGGCCTCCAGCAATCCTCTCCAATGTCTTAGAAATCTTCACCCCTCCTCAGTGGCCTCCAGCACTCCTCTCTGATGTCTTAGAACCCGTCACCCCTCCTCGGTTGCCTCCAGCACTCCTCTCCACTGTCTTAGAACCCTTCACCCCTTGTCAGTGGCCTCCAGCAATCCTCTCCAATGTCTTAGAAATCTTCACCCCTCCTCAGTGGCCTCCAGCACTCCTCTCCGATGTCTTAGAACCCGTCACCCCTCCTCAGTGGCCTCCAGCACTCCTCTCCAATGTCTTAGAACCCGTCACCCCTCGTCAGTGGCCTCCAGCACTTCTCTCCAATGTCTTAGAATCCGTCACCCCTCCTCAGTGGCCTCCAGCATTCCTCTCAAGTGTCTTAGAACCCCTCACCCCTCCTCAGTGGGCTCCAGCACTCCTCTCCAATGTCTTAGAACCTTCATCCCTCCTCAGTGGCCTCCAGCACTTCTCTCCAATGTCTCAGAGTCCTTCACTCCTCCTCAGTGGCCTAGGGCACTCCTCTCCAATGTCTTAGAACCCTTCACCCCTCCTCTGTGGCCTCCAGCACTCCTCTCCAATGTCTTAGAACCCGTCACCCCTTGTCAGTGGCCTCCAGCACTCCTCTCCAATGTCTTAGAACCCTTCACCCCTCCTCAGTGGCCTCCAGCACTCCTCTCCGATGTCGCAGAACCCTTCATCCCTCCTCAGTGGCCTCAGCCCTCCTCTCCGATGTCTCAGAACCCTTCACCCCTCCTCAGTGGCCTCCAGCACTCCTCTCCGATGTCGCAGAACCCATCATCCCTCCTCAGTGGCCTCAGCCCTCCTTTACAATGTCTTAGAACCCTTCACCCCTCCTCAGTGGCCTCCAGCACTCCTCTCCAATGTCTTAGAACCCTTCACCCCTCCCCAGTGGCCTGGATCCTCTACTGGCCATGCCATCTGTGGAACCCTTCAACCCTCCTCAGTGGCCCTAGCACTCCTCTCCGATGTCTTAGAACCTTTCTCCCATTGTCAGTGGCCTCCAGCACTCCTCTCCAATGTCCTAGAACCCATCACCCATCCTCAGTGGCCTCCAGCCCTCCTCTCCAGCGTCTTGGAACCCGTCACCTCTCCTCAGTGGCCTCCAGCCCTTCTCTCCAACGTCTTAGAACCCTTCATCCCTGCTCAGTGGCCCGAGCACTCCTCTCTAATGTCTTAGAACCCTTCACCCTTCTCGGTGGCCCCAGCACTCCTCTCCAGTGTCTTAGAACCTTTCATCCCTCCTCAGTTGCCTCCAGCACTCCTCTCCAATGTCTTAGAACCCGTCACCCCTCATCAGTGGCCTCCAGCACTCCTCTCCAATGTCTTAGAACACTTCACCCCACCTCAGTGGCCACAGCACTCCTCTCCAATGTCTTAGAACCCTTCACCCCTCCTCAGTGGCCTCCAGCACTCCTTTCTAATGTCTTAGAACCCTTCACCCCTCCTCAGTGGCCTCCAGCACTCCTCTCCAATGTCTTAGAACCCTTCATCCCTCCTCAGTGGACGCCAGCACTCCTCTCCAGTGTCTTAGAACCCTTCACTCCTCAGTGGCCTCCAGCACTCCTCTCCTATGTCTTATAACCCGCCACCCCTCCTCAGTGGTCTCCAGCACTCCTCTCCAATGTCTTAGAACCCTCCACCCCTCCTCAGTGGCCTCCAGCACTCCTCTCCAATGTCTCAGAACCCTTCACCCCTCCTCAGTGGGCTCCAGCACTCTTCTCTGATGTCTTAGAACCCTTCACCCCTCCTCAGAGGCCTCCAACACTCCTCTCCAATATCTTAGAACCCTCCACCCCTCCTCGGTGGCCTCCAGCACTCCTCTCTAATGTCTTAGAACCCGTTACCCCTCCTCATTGGGCCCCAGCACTCTTTTCTGATGTCTTAGAACCCTTCACCCCTCCTCAGTGGCCTCCAGCACTCCTCTCCAATGTCTTAGAACCCTTCACTCCTCCTCAGTGGCCTCCAGCACTCCTCTCAAGTGCATTAGAACCCGTCACCCTTCCTCAGTGGCCTCCAGCACTCCTCTCCAAATGTCTTAGAACCCTTCACCCCTCCTCAGTGGCCTCCAGCACTCCTCTCCAATGTCTTAGAACCCTTCACCCCTCCTCAGTGGCCTCCAGCACTCCTCTCCAATGTCTTAGAACCCTTCACCCCTCCTCAGTGGCCTGGATCCTGTACTGGCCATGCCATCTGTGGAACCCTTTACCCCTCCTCGGTGGCCCTAGCACTCCTCTCTGATGTCTTAGAACCTTTCTCCCCTCCTCAGTGGCCTCCAGCACTCCTCTCCAAGTACTTAGAACCCGTCACCCCTCCTCAGTGGCCTCCAGCACTCCTCTCCAATGTCTTAGAACCCGTTACCCCTCCTCAGTGGCCTCCAGCACTCCTCTCCAATGTCTAAGAACCCTTCACCCCTCCTCAGTGGCCTCCAGCACTCCTCTCCAATGTCTTAGAACCCTTCACCCCTCCTCAGTGGCCTCCAGCACTCCTCTCCAATGTCTTAAAACCTGTTATCCCTCCTCAGTGGCCTCCAGCACTCCTCTACAATGTCTTAGAACCCTTCACCCCTCCTCAGTGGCCTCCAGCACTCCTCTCAAGTGTCTTAGAACCCTTCATCCCTCCTCAGTGGCCTCCAGCACTTCTCTCCAATGTCTTAGAACCCTTCACCCCTCCTCAGTGGCCCCAGCTCTCCTGTCCAATGTCCTAGAACCCTTCACCCCTCGGCAGTGGCCTGGATCCTGTACTGGCCATGCCATCTGTGGAGCCCTTTACCCCTCCTCGGTGGCCCTAGCACTCCTCTCCAATGTCTTAGAACCCTTCACCCCTCCTCAGTGGCCCCAGCTCTCCTGTCCAATGTCCTAGAACCCTTCACCCCTCGGCAGTGGCCTGGATCCTGTACTGGCCATGCCATCTGTGGAGCCCTTTACCCCTCCTCGGTGGCCCTAGCACTCCTCTCCAATGTCTTAGAACCCTTCACCCCTCCTCAGTGGCCTCCAGCAGTCCTCTCCAATGTCTTAGAACCCGTCACCCCTCATCAGTGGCCTCCAGCACTCCTCTCCAATGTCTTAGAACACTTCACCCCACCTCAGTGGCCACAGCACTCCTCTCCAATGTCTTAGAACCCTTCACCCCTCCTCAGTGGCCTCCAGCACTCCTCTCCAGTGTCTTAGAACCCGCCCCCCTTCCTCTGTGGCCTCCAGCCCTCCTCTGCAATGTCTTAGAACCCTTCACCCCTCCTCAGTGGCCCCAGCTCTCCTGTCCAATGTCCTAGAACCCTTCACCCCTCGTCAGTGGCCTGGATCCTGTAGTGGCCATGCCATCTGTGGAACCCTCCACCCCTCCTCAGTGGCCCTAGCACTCCTCTCTGATGTCTTAGAACCCGTTACCCCTCCTCAGTGGCCTCCAGCACTTCTCTCCAATGTCTCAGAGTCCTTCACTCCTCCTCAGTGGCCTCCAGCACTCCTCTCCAATGTCTTAGAACCCTTCACCCCTCCTCAGTGGCCTCCAGCACTCCTCTCCAATGTCTTAGAACCCTTCACCCCTCCTCAGTGGCCCCCAGCACTCCTCTCCAATGTCTTAGAACCCCTCCTCAGTGGCCTAGGGCACTCCTCTCCAATGTCTTAGAACCCTCCACCCCTCCTCAGTGGCCTCCAGCACTCCTCTCCAATGTCTTAGAACCCGTTACCCGTCCTCAGTGGTCTCCAGCACTCCTCTCCAATGTCTTAGAACCCTTCACCCCTCCTCCGTGGCCTCCAGCACTCCTCTCCAATGTCTTAGAACCCTTCACCCCTCCTCCGTGGCCTCCAGCACTCCTCTCAAGTGCATTAGAACCCGTCACCCTTCCTCAGTGGCCTCCAGCACTCCTCTCCAATGTATTAGAACCCTTCACCCCTCCTCAGTGGCCCCCAGCACTCTTCTCTAATGTCTTAGAACCCGTCACCCCTCATCAGTGGCCTCCAGCACTCCTCTCCAATGTCTTAGAACCCTTCACCCCTCCTCAGTGGCCTCCAGCACTCCTCTCCAATGTCTTAGAACCCGTCCCCCCTTCCTCCGTGGCCTCCAGCACTCCTCTCCAATGTCCTAGAACCCTTCACCCCTCGTCAGTGGCCTGGATCCTGTAGTGGCCATGCCATCTGTGGAACACTTCACCCCTCCTCAGTGGCCTCCATCACTCAACTCCACTGTCCTATAACCCCTCCCGGCCCAGATGCTGTGCCCCCCTCCCCAGGTAGGTGCATGATGCAGCTTTGGGTGAGTCTTGGTCTGTCTTAGCTGGACAGATCGCTAACTCGAAGGGGGGGCTCACACCAGACTCCCCCCTCACCAGCCTGTTTGTGATGCTCCGCACGGCTCCTCCCCGCCGAGGTGATGCGGGGTGTGACTGCTCCGAGCTGACACTCTTTAAAACACTGTCAGCTCCTGCGCTTGAAATTCACGAGGCCAGCGCTCTTCGGGGCTTGCGACACGTTTCTTCCTGCGATGCAAGGATCGCGGCTGCTGTTCTAGAAGGCATTGGAATAATAGGCCACACGTGGGTTCAAGCCCCCCACCCCCCCTGCAGTTCCTGGGTTCTAGTTTCAAACCTCTGTGAACCTTTCCAGAGTAATCTACTTTTCACTCTTTCGATCTTGACTAAAGGTTTGGGGAGTGCGCACCCGCAGACCCCATCCCTTAACCTCCCCAATAGGCCTACGTGGTAAATACGGTAGCTCAGCGGGTCACTGCACTTGCTGCAGAAACCGCCATCACAAGTTAGACACCTGTTTGGGCTCCCTCTTCTTCTCTGCCTTCGTTAGCTGAATCGGTGACCCTCGGTGGGTTGGGTAAAAATAAAAAGATACATAGACTTCTTTCCTAAGAGATATGTTTGCATTCTGGGCCTCAAAAACATACTGCACGAGACAGAGACAACAAAAGTCCATCTCTAAAGACGTATGTCCAGTGTTTGAACCAATATTCATGGATTTTGTCTTGATTTTTGACAGTGATCCTTCTGTAGGGCACCATACAGGAAATTCGACCATAGACCTCTAGACCCTATAGCTGGATTATGCTATGCTGTGTTTTATATAGCGCATGCTTGCCAATTATATGGCCTCTTAGCGCTTGTCCTTGCAGGCGATGTGTCTGTAGTTGTAGGTTTGTTTGTGCGGGGCTCTTTGTGGTTGTCTTTTGAAGGAAGGGGCCATAGTGACCTGGCGCAACCCACACGACAGTGAGGTGTCTTATGGTATCTGTGATGCATATATAAGTGTGTGTGTGTGTGGGGGGGGGGTGATCATTTGACCTCCATCTAATGTGTGTCAGCTGTGTCATCCCACCTGCTCGGGGTCTTGGTAGACCTCATGCTGTGAGGTACAAGGGTCCTTTGCTAGGTATTGGTGGAGTGTGTGCGTTAAGTGAGTGTGTGACGTGTGGAGGGCAGATTTCCCTCTGTAAAGTTACCAAATAACTGCATGTTGCCAGCAACCATGTTCCAGTCCTGGCCTTTATGTAACAACTCAATGCAACCTGATTTCCCTCATTTAAAACAATTAGACTACATTTCTAGATTACATTGGTTAGTTGAACAGATTACATTGGTAAATAAAACATGGTTTCATCTAGCAAAGGCCACCAAACACCGCTTCCCCGAGATCAGAGCAATCATTCTGCCATCAACATGATACATGTGAAGCCAGAGGTCGCCCTTAATTGACCCACTAGGTTGATTGTTGAAGTCTTGGGGTTTTCTTTCCTAAAGTGGTAGGCTTGCGTTTTGCATCCTAGCTGCATGCTTCTGTGGAGGCCAACATTGCTTGAGCTCGTGCACTGTGAGGTACACCTAGTGTGGTCGCCAGTAGGTACCCACGTCAGTTTGAGCTCGCGCACAGTGAGGTACACCCCAGCCTGATCGCCAGCAGGTACCCACGTTAGTTTGTGCTCACACACAGTGGGTATACCCAGTGTGGGCAACATCAGGTACCCATGTCAGTTTGTGCTCATACACAGGTACACCCAGTGTGGGCACCAGCAGGTACCCACGTCAGTTTGAGCTTGCCCACAGTGAGGTACTACACCTAGTATGGTTTGCAGTAGGTACCCACGTCAGTTTGTGCTCGCGCACAGTGAGGTACTACACCCAGCGTGGTGGTCAGCATGTACCCGCGTCAGTTTGTGGTCGTGCATAGTGAGGTACTACACCTATCATGGCCGCCAGCAGGCACCACATCAGTTTGTGGTCCACATAGAGAGGTACACCCAGCGGGTCACCATCATGTACCCGCACCAGTTAGAGCTTGTGCACGGTGAGGTACTACACCCAGGGTGTCCGCCAGCAGGTACCAGCTCCAGTTTGCCATGCTATGTTTGGCCCTTATTGAAAATTACGCCGCCTGTGGAGCCCAAGTCTTGGAAGGAGACCTGCTGACTGCTAAAGAGCATTGGGTGCATAATCTGAATTTCTTCTGTGGAAATCTCCACAGGGAGCCGTAAAGGGAGACCGTGTGCTTTTGCCAACTACCTAGTCATGGCAGTAGTCAGTCACACAAACAGAAACGTACCCTCCCATTGTAGACTGCTCGGATAGGTTTACCTCAATTCCATGATAGCCCCTCCCTCCTCTTTGACCCTCTCTTTAATCATTGTGAAGGGGGGTTACTTCGTCACAGAGGTGATGGATTTCCCATCCGCTGTATGACGATGCCATTATAGAATGGTGTCTTGCTTTGTGTAGCCATCAGTGTAGGGTGACCAGATATTTAAAATAAAATAAAAAAACAGGAACATCCACAGACATAGAAGTAGAACTAGCATTTGGCAGACTGAGGACATGCATTCATAAAAGGAATTGTTTGCAACTGTGATACATAGACCAAAACAGAAAACATGCAGGGCACATTCTTAAAACTTTACATAGCATTAATGTCATGTAAATTGCTGTTAAAAGATGTCAGAGGAGAGCATATAAAAATTAGATTTTTATTAAAAAAACCTGCCCACTTGTGCCTACTGAGGCTGAGATAAGGCTCAGAGTCGGTAAACCTGGACCCTGCCTGAGAGCATCTTTTATTGCTGAATGACCCCCTGCTGTGCTTCAGGATTGAGGAGAAGCAGCACAGCAGGGGATCTTTAAAGCAATTAGTCTCTGTGCAAGGTGCGATGTACAGAAAAGGCCCGTGGAAACAGAAGAATGAATAATGTTAGTTACTGATGTCTTAAAGACTCGGTCCTGGATTCATTTATTTTAATGAAAACTGTCAGATCACGGGAGGGACCTTGGAAAACAAGGACCGTCTGAGGCAAATCTGAAATGCCCGGTCAACCTATATCCAGGGGTGTAGCTTGGTCAGTAAGATTTGGGGGTAGAACTTCAGGTTTTTGAACAATCAGGCTGGCGTATAATGGTAAAATACATCATGAAGGGGCTTGAGGGGCTGTGGTAAGGGAGAGGAATGGAGATTGGTAAAGGTACAAAGTGAGGGAAAAGACAATATTTTGTAAACTAACCAACATTTTTCAAGACTTTCAAAACAGAGACAGAGAGAGAGAGAGTGTGTGGGTGTGTGCGCCCGCGCGGGTGGGCATTTATAGCCCACACTGTGAGGACCAGTTTGGTCCTCACGGCTTGGGTAAACATTGTCAGTTCCAGACAAACTCTATCCTTGTGCTGACCGATGCGTTTCAATGACCGGTCCCCATAGTGTGTTTTGGTAGTTTCGAGCGAGTGCATAAAAAAACTAAAAGTGCAGTTATATCTGCCTTGGTCCGCTTTAAAACATTCTCTACTTCCAGTGCGCATATGGAGTTAGAAAAGTAAGTAGACACTTCATTACGGTCAATGGCCATAATATATATCTAATAATTATAGGTATGTCATGTTGTGTGTATATGTTTACCTGTGTATAATGTGTATATATATATATATATATATATATATATATATATATATATATATATATATATATATATATATATATGATGGAGGATGAGTGGCAGCAACTGAATTCAGTAAAGCTCTAACCTTCCACTTAAAATTACCATTTTGGTTATTTTTGTATTTGTTTCTGAATTAAATAAAGAATGAAAGGATCTAAGCCCATCCTTACAAAGGATCCTTTTGAAAGGACAAGACATTGCTAAATACTAAATTAGATCTGTTCTGGGCACAAACGACTGCCTGGGTAAGACAGTTGGTAAGATGGTGGTGCTTCGGCGCCAGGCTTGCTTATGCTCCATGGGCCTCTTATCTCATGGCAACAGTCCCTCATGGGTACTCCCTTCAATGGTTGTAGGCTTACAATGTCCAGGGTCCACAAGCGACCAAACCTCCAGCCCATCCCGTGCAGCTGTTGGAAAATCACTTTAGTTCTTCGCAGCACACCATCACCCGGTAGGAAGTTGCCTCTGCTTTAGCCTCCCTGGCTGGAGGAACATCACATCCAATCAATGGGTGCTCCAGATCATGCAAAAGGGATACTCCCTATCCTTTCTGTCCTGTCTCCTGGACATGCAACTGCACCACAACTCCTCCGAGACAACCTATTGTCCATTCTCCGTGGAGAAGTTCAAGCTCTCTTGCCAAGGGAGCGATACAGAGGGTGCTGGCATCACCTATCAGGACTGGTTGTTACTTTCTAGTACTGAAAACGGATGAGGGCCCTTGCCCCATCCTAGACCTTCGTCCTCTGAAGTTCTTCCTTCTGAAGAACAAGTTCAAGATGCTAACCATGGCCCAAATTCTGTCTGGCTTGGATCCAGGTAGACTGGATGGCAGCACTGGACGTGCAGGATGCATATTTTCACATCCCTGTCCTGCCGTCCTATAGATGTTACCTGCAGTTTCAGATAGGCCAAGAGCACTTCCTCTCTCCCTGCTACCCATCCACCTTAAGAGTACACCTCTGGTGTTAACTAAGGTGATGGTGGTGGTCGCAGCCCATCTGCAGAGGCTGGTAATACCATACCTCGACGTATGGGTACTGAAAGTGGGCTGAAAGTGAGGTGTCCCTGCTTGGCTGCCTCATGTCCCTACTGACGTTTGATGCACCTCCGGCCGCCTGGCACCAGGATCTTCTGGTATTTCTCACCTTCCAATCCCTGATTTAAGATGGGAGGAGAACATGTTGCAAAAGAAGGCGTTTTTGTTTGACTGTGTTTGCTCTTTTTGTCGCATTTATCTTGCATGCAGTTTTGTATTTTACAGGGAATAAGTTGCGGTTCACCACAAAGCTGTTGGACACCTTGGCATCAGACAGTAGAAAGTCAATTGATTTCTGAATTGATTTGGCTTTAAATCTTATCTAAATGTGGGGCAGTGGTATGGCAGGGTATGGCCAGGGGAGGGCAGGTGTCCCAAGCCCTTCTGAATACTCCATATCTCTATCCCGGAGATGTGGTGGTTAGTGCTCGCATTAGGGGGCCACGTTATGGGTGGGTTGCCAATGCCAATCTCCTGATGGATGCTAAGGCGATCCCTTTTTTGGGTTGGCTCTGGCTTGGTTGGTTAAGAGCTCAGCTTACATGTTGGCCCACGGTCCCTTGGGGTGACTGAGCAGGTGAGTTCACTTTGTGAGAGATATCATCTGCGGTACCCTGAGGTTTGCTCAGACTCAAATCAATTGACTGGTGCTGTAAGAACCAGCAGAGTGGTCATCCAACTTACCCTTTGGTCTTTCCGCATCCCAAGATTGGGAGGGATCCTTACCTGTGCTGTGTTGCAGCTCTTTTGAAGGAGGGAGAGGCGTGGTGTATGCGTCCATTAATTCTCTTCCTTATCTTGCGTTATGTTGTGTATTGCAATGGAATATATGTTTTGTTTTGCATTGTGTACCATCCATGTCTATTGGTTCAGTAAGGGGCTGAGCAGAGAAGCACCTGGTGGGGTATTGATTTGTGATGCTTGTGCCATCATTCTACCCCACCTGTACACAGCCTTGTTTTGAACCTTAAACAGTGCATGCTGGTGTTCAAGAACTCTTGACAATGCCTGTTGTCCCCTGAGAACCCTAGACAATGCTTGATGTTTATGGGAAATAGTGCACGTGGCGTCTTATTAGAACCTTAATTCATGCTTTGTATCTTTGGAGAATCTTGGACCATAATGTCCTTGGAGAACTGACAGAGCACAATGTCTTCAAAGATTTCCAACAGTACTTAGTTTATTCTGAGAACTTTAGCTGGTGTATTGTGTCCTTGAAAGACCTTGCGCAATTCCTACTGTCTTTAGAAAACCTTTGAGGATAGCACATGGCATCCCTAGGGAGCTGTATCCAGAGTATGGTGAGTTTGAAGAATCTCTAACATCATGCATTGTCCTTTGAAAACCATAAAAAGGTCATGGTGTTCTTTGAGCTCCTTAGCCCAAGCATGGTGTGTATATGTGGCATCCTAGATGGTGCATCATTTGAAGTATCACATCTAGGTGTGAAGACTTCATTTGGAGCATTCTGTCCATCGCTAGAGACCTGTTCTGGGGTATTTTGTCCATCTTTGGAGACCTCATCTGAGTTCTTGTTCATCTCTGGAAACCCCATCACAATTATTGAACCCAGCTCTGCATGCCTCATCTAGAGTATTGTGCCCATCTGTGGAGATCATATGTGAATTATTGCATCCGGGTCTGGAAACCTTATCTGGAGTGTTGGTCCATTTCTGGTGACCAATCCGGAGTATTATGTTGAGCTCTGTAGACCTCATTGAAAGTACTGAACCCAGCTCTGGAGACCTCATCTGAAGTATCATGTCCATCTTTAGAGCCTTAAGTGGGGGTAATAAATCCAGCTCTGGAGATCTCATTAAGGATATAGACCTCAGCTCTGGAGACCTGAACTGGAGAATTGTGCCCATCAATTGAGATTTTGTCTGAATTATTGACTCCAGCTGAGGCACCCTCATCTGGAGTATTGTGTCCATATCTGGAGACTTCATATAGAGTATGTGTCCAGCTATGTAGACCTCATAGGGAGTATTGAATCCAGCTCTGGAGATCTCATCTGAAGTACTGTGTCCATCTCTGGAGACCTCATCACGAGTATAGAACTCAGCTCTGGAGACCTCATCTGGAGTATTGTACCCATATTTGGAGATCTTTTCTGGATTTTTGAATCTAGCTCTAGAAACCTCATGTTGACTATTGAGTCCAGCTCTGGAGGTTTCCTCTGGAGCTGTGGTTCTCAAAGTACTGCCAGGGGTCAGCATGTGGCCCCCCTGACCTTTATATGCGGTCTCTGGCTGAATGACTGCACTGGGCTGCTGTTTACTTCAGAAAGCACTAACTTTCAGAAAGATGTTAAAGAAACAGGAAAGCATTTATTCACAGGCTAAATGAAGTAAAAGAAAAGAAGCAAATAAGGTGTCCTGCGAAACTTAGCTTTAGGAACACATTCATTTTTCAGTACATCTTGCAACAAACGTGTAAAAATATGATAAACTGTTCAAAATTCAAAAAATGTACTTCATTAACATGCAGAAGTGTTAAACCTTAGTTCATTGGAACAGATAAGTGCATTCAGAAGTATTTTAAAAATAAGTGTAGAAATATTGATCCCTACTCACACCCTGACAGCAATACCAATAATGAACTAAGAGGCAAGTCAGTTGCCACGTGGAACCCTCTGGGTGGTCAGAGTTGTTATTATACCTGGACAACAGTATGGTTTATTAAATCAAACTCTAGAGGTTTGTCCAGCTTATATCCAGAACCCATGCATTACAAGATGCTCTTCTATGTCACATTGAAGAAAAGGAGGCAAAGTGAGATTGAGCAGTAGCCGGAATTGATCCTAGGTTTTCAGGTTCTGTTGGTCATTCTGTTTCATTCCAGTTTAATAATAAATGATGAGTAATCAAGTTACTTCCTTTTTGCAGTTGCGTCTCCCAGGGTAGCAATAGCAAGCAGGGAGGCTTCCCCAAAGGTGCAGTAGAGAGATAGCAATTCAGATCCAGAATAACACAATATTGTCAAATCTATGACTCTTCTAGAGACTGGGGGCTTAATTTAGAGAGTAATATGGAAAAAACTCTCAAAATAACTCCATGACTCCTTGACCTCAGCATGTATGTGATTCGATTACCCTATGCCCATCTAAACCCCCCCCATAAAGCACCACTCCCACTGTGCTGGCATTTATGCGCCCCTCGGGCATACCACAGATCATAATTTGTGGCCCCTGCGGAAATGGTTGCACGTAACCATGCTCTGGAGTAATTTTTAGGTTAATGCGCCTCCTGTTGAAGTATTTTGTTTTGTTCTCAAGCTTCTTCTGGAGTATTGTGGTCGGTACTCCAGAGGCCTCGTGTGGCGTGTTGCCCCTAGTCCCGAATGCCTGGTTTGGAGTTTAGCCCAGTTCTGGCGGTTACGCCTCAGGATGTGTAATGACAGATTGGGGCCTGGCCATGGAGAGGCCACCAGAATTGTATATAATGAGAAAGAGTGGCTATGATCTGAATGACCCCTGGAGACTCAAGAAGTGGATGGAGCTTCAGGAGTGATATTCACAATATCTTTACAGTCAATGGCTAGTGTATCTGTGGAAAAGAGAATGATCAAATGCACTGGAATAGGAGGTGGGCGAGCCACTGAAAACTAGAGCCTGAAGCCTGGCTCAGCTCGAGGTCATGTTGGAATCTCGAGCCCACAAGGAGCCGAGCTTTCATCCCACAAGGAGCCGAGCTTTCATCCCACAAGGAGCCGAGCTTTCATCCACAAGGAGCCGGGCTTTCATCCCACAAGGAGCCGGGCTTTCATCCCACAAGGAGCCGGGCTTTCATCCCACAAGGAGCCGGGCTTTCATCCCACAAGGAGCCGGGCTTTCATCCACAAGGAGCCGGGCTTTCATCCCACAAGGAGCCGGGCTTTCATCCCACAAGGAGCCGGGCTTTCATCCCACAAGGAGCCGAGCTTTCATCCCACAAGGAGCCGAGCTTTCATCCCACAAGGAGCCGGGCTTTCATCCCACAAGGAGCCGGGCTTTCATCCCACAAGGAGCCGAGCTTTCATCCCACAAGGAGCCGAGCTTTCATCCCACAAGGAGCCGAGCTTTCATCCACAAGGAGCCGAGCTTTCATCCCACAAGGAGCCGAGCTTTCATCCCACAAGGAGCCGAGCTTTCATCCCCAAGGAGCCGAGCTTTCATCCACAAGGAGCCGAGCTTTCATCCACAAGGAGCCGGGCTTTCATCCCACAAGGAGCCGGGCTTTCATCCCACAAGGAGCCGGGCTTTCATCCCACAAGGAGCCGGGCTTTCATCCCACAAGGAGCCGGGCTTTCATCCCACAAGGAGCCGGGCTTTCATCCCACAAGGAGCCGGGCTTTCATCCCACAAGGAGCCGAGCTTTCATCCCACAAGGAGCCGAGCTTTCATCCCACAAGGAGCCGAGCTTTCATCCACAAGGAGCCGAGCTTTCATCCCACAAGGAGCCGGGCTTTCATCCCACAAGGAGCCGAGCTTTCATCCCACAAGGAGCCGAGCTTTCATCCCACAAGGAGCCGAGCTTTCATCCCACAAGGAGCCGGGCTTTCATCCCACAAGGAGCCTGGCTTTCATCCCACAAGGAGCCTGGCTTTCATCCACAAGGAGCCGAGCTTTCATCCACAAGGAGCCGGGCTTTCATCCCACAAGGAGCCGGGCTTTCATCCCACAAGGAGCCGGGCTTTCATCCCACAAGGAGCCGAGCTTTCATCCCACAAGGAGCCGGGCTTTCATCCCACAAGGAGCCGGGCTTTCATCCCACAAGGAGCCGGGCTTTCATCCCACAAGGAGCCGGGCTTTCACGTGGCTTCTGCCGCCTTTTCTCTACCCAGGATGTGGTATTACATCGGCCAAAGCTGATGACTGTGGGACTGTTGAACCAGGTGCAAGTCTTGGCGTCGGCTCAACATCCTGCACTGGACATGGGCCTGAGAGCTCCTGAATAAGTCCGGAGGGGGCCACTCCGTGTACTTTGCAGGGAGGAGCCCTCAAGTTTTGTTACCCCACTGTTGTGATGCTTTGCGGGGGAGGGGGGGGCGGCAGCCCAGATGGGCCTGGCGGAGATGCTTATCTGCCACGACGTCCGTCTTCCTCTTCTCGTGATAACAAAGCCGGCCCGGTTTACCAAGCGGCTGAACTCGGGGCCTGATTAGCATGTTTCTAGAATACGTCTCCACCGAGCAGGGAGGGGCCCGTGGGGGCGGCTGGTCAAAGGACGGCCCTGGGATTACATATGTATGCAGGGGATGAGCCGCGCCTGTTGTTCCACACTTGACATTTCAAGGTCTTATTCCGACAGACAGGCCACTGCCAAGAACAAGCTGCCCGGGCTCCCGCATCCCCGAACAATGAGCATCACTGGCACGGAAGGGGCCACGTGGGGGGGCAGGCGCCGCGGAGGACCGCGCCAGTCTTCAAGCCGCTATGGATCTTAAAGTCTCGAAATGTTGCACGTTTGCACAAACACCAATGGTTTCAAAGTCTTAATGCGCCAGCCTGATGTAGTATCCATTCATTATTTTCCATAATTTACGAGCATGATGTCATAGCCATACACTCGTTTCAGCTATCCCTACCATGCTGTGCAACACGGCCATTATTTTCTGAAATTCAACAGCATGATGCAAAACCGGTAATTATTATCAATACTTGGCAGGGATTGTATGATTTTGCAAAATGCTGTTTCGACCAGTGTGAATACTAGAATAATAATTGGGTTCATTGTTTGGAATGCCCGCGCTCCAGGAGAAACAAGTCACTTTTCTATAAAATATTTGCAGGGTCTTGAGGTGGCGGGATCTTCGTGGCAGTGGGTCATCGAGGCAGTGTGGACGGAGGCACTATACAAAATGGCGGACTGGCACTCCTGAGGTGGCGACAGGCCTCCACTCCAAGGGCGAAGGAGACACTAAACTTCTGGGGGGGGGGGGGCACAGACACACCTGTCGAAAGCCAAGCAGGGTACAAGTCCTAAAGAAGCATTGTCAAAGCCAATAGGTTTCGCATTTGTTTTTTACTTTTTATACTATGAACTGGATTATGAATATTAGGAAAAGGCTATAATAATGTTTGTTTTAAATGTGATAAACCGTCAATAGTTGTTTATGTTGTTATTAATTCAACATACATCACAACATAAACAACTATGAACAAATTATCAAATTCTTCATAGTCTGGCTTGGCTCAAAGAGCCAAAGCACCAGCCGAGCTATCAAATAATGTAAAATGTGAGGAAAATATATGATTAAGACTTTAAAATGAATATATTAACATATCTCAAGTAACTGCATACAATTATATCACTGAATTGAGACATTTATTGAAAATAATTTTTTTAAAGATGATATATTCAAGGATACCCCCATCCCTTCTGCTGTTGCCTCGAGTTACCCAAAATGTCTCTCACGTTTTCAATTTTTAGGGTTGAGGGTGCGCAAGGGCTCTGGCCCCTGTTGTAATCTCTCTGTGGGCTTTTAACCACGCTCACCAGTTTGATTGGTTCGTAGGCTTTCCTTTTAAAATTCGCTTAATTTCATTATTGAAAGGCAGTGATACGTCATGCCTTTTCCGGTGTTTAGCCCTCCTCTACTGCCCCGATAAACTACTGAAAACATACAAGGCTCTGTGTTTTACGGATGCCCTCTGCACTATTTCTTTTTATTTCCTGCACAGCATGATCTCGCTGGGCAGTAGTCGGGCGCTTTGCATGACATCTGCTACATAGATAATTCTACTTTTGCTGGTTACATGGATAATTCTACTTTTGCACTTCTCTAATTGCACTTTTGCTGATACGTTTCACTGCGACCGAACTTCTGTTTCCTTTTCTGTGTCTCCTTCAGACTCATGGCGACCGTCGACTCGCATATGTGAAACTGTTTTACTTTTCATTCTCAGTTTATGTGGCAAGAAAAGTCCGGTTAGGAGTTTACAACGCTAATAGCTCTAACGCGAGCAAATGCGAGACCCATTGCATTGCAAATGCTTGTTTTAGTCTATATTCTTAGTAAATGTGGCACAAGGTAATTTTACATTAACCACATGTGGGTGAGGTTTTGTAGAGTGCATATCAAGCATTCAGTTACTTCAATGGACTATCAAACTATGGGGGTCATTACGACCTCGGCGGTCTTTTCAAAAGACCGCCGAGGCCGCGGGAGACAGAATACCGCCTTTGCCGGCGGTATTTCTGTCTCCCTATTATGACATTTCCGCTGGGCCAGCAGACAGTAACAGTGTTACCGTCCGCTGGCCCAGTGGAAATGGCACATCAACATTGCAGCCGGCTCGTAATTGAGCCGGCGGCAATGCTGATGTGCAGCGGGTGCAGTAGCACCCGTCGCGCATTTCACTGCCCGAAATTCGGGCAGTGAAATGCGCGACGGGGCTATGCCTGGAGGCCCCTGCACTGCCCATACCAAGTGCATGGGCAGTGCAGGGGCCCCCAGGGGCACCCCAAGTCCCCTTACCGCCGGCCGGTACACACCGCCATGGACAGGCCGGTGGTTGGGGACTCATAATCCCCAGGGCAGACCGCCAGGCGGAATCCTGGCGGCAAAGTGGAGGGGCCGGCGGTATGGCCGTGGCTTTTCCGCCACTGTCATAATTGCTGGCGGAACACCGACAGCCTGTTGGCGGTGTTACCGCCAACATACCGCCGGCCGCCAGGGTCATAATGACCCCCTATATGTTTAATTAAAATAATATGAAGTAAAGTACTGAGCCGTGGAGCACACTTAGGTCATGTGGCGAAGCCGGGATTTGAGTCCATACACATGCATATAGGTGTAGTGAGATTTAAAGGTGTCCCTTTCATTTGGAACGTTTCCACAGCCAATGAGGCCCAAGCACAGTGAGAGCACACCTGTCTGAAATTATACTGCACTCTGCAAGTCTCACTGAAGAACTGCAACCTAAGAAGCAAACCCTGTGGGGCTCAGAGAGTTTTCACCAGTTGTTATTAAAGTGTGGTCATTGCGGTGCAGATCTTCTCCTAAAATCCTTCTTTTTCGCTTGTCAGCCAAATCAACATCTCCTGCATTGCCTTATCCTGCGGGCTCCCCTGACTTGACAAACAGAGGGATTTTAAGAGAGACTCAACACCTCAAAAACTGCAATTAAATAGTGACCATAGCAAAGGCCTTGGTGCCCCCACAGGGTTTGCTCTTTCGGTTACAGGGCTTCAGGCAGACTTAGGCCACGGCTTCAAAGCGACATGTTCTGTCTGCCACTGGTGGTGGGGGGGAAGACGGGTTATTGGTTATTGACATTGCATGATCTAATGAAAAAAATATCTCTGTAAAGTGCGCTCCCACTGCTTGAGTCTGGGCCCGAGGTACACTAAATAGATAAAATGTAAAACAAAATCTAAATTTGGGCGCCGCGCCGGCGCTAGTAGGCGCTATGTGAAATACTCAGGTTGGGGGCTAGAGCATGGGAAGGTCTGAGAGGGAAGCCAGTGTTTCTCTTATCTCTGACAGGGATTCACACACATGCACCCCGCCTCAGCCTCTCAAGGGGGCTTAGATTTCCCAGCAACAAGTCTGTTAACTGATGCAGCGCCGCGCGTCGGTGCTTCGTAGCACGACACATTTACCTCGATCGATGCCGGGTGGCGATACTGCTGCTAGGTAACTGTGACGCCCTGTTTATTTTTATTTATTTATTTTACACATTTTTGTGTAGCGCTAACTGGACCCGAGCGCTTTACATGAACAGCAGTCGCATCAGATTCATTTTTGAGGCACCGGGGGATGGTGATTTGCCCAGAATCACAGGATGTTGCGCTGACGCCGAGACTAGAACCTGGTTCCCTGGTTCTAAAGTGGGCAGCTCTGGTCCAAGGTCACAGCCTCTGTCTGTGGAGCTGATGACAGGACTTGGGGAGGGGGCGCACCTGTTGAGGGGGTGGGGCATTCCGTCACGGGCTTTGTAGGGCGCTGGCACTTTTTATAGTGTTGTAGAGTTTTCATGTGGTTCAGATGCCCACGGCTTCCACTACTTGAACTTAAGAGCCCAGTTTCTTGGTTGTTCTTTCTTTTAGATTTCCTTATCTGCAGTCTCATTCTATTCTCTGGCCCCCACTTATTTTCTGTCTCTTCGCCCCATATGTGTTACCCACATATTCTGTTTACTGGCTGGTTTGTGTTCTGCTTTTCTTTCTTAAATCACATCCAGTTTTCACATAAAAAGCACAACGCGTTTTGCCCGAAAGGCTCGTGCTTCTGTAAGGCCTGCAGGGCTGGGGCGGAGTCGGACATGTGTGTTTTGTTACACGTTCCTGGACCTCGGGGACATATCCTGATTTCCAGGCAGGGCTCTTCTCATTGGCTGGATTTCCATAAACACTCTGCTCCCGCCGGTGGGATCGGGGGGCGGGGGGCGGTAAAGCCCGGCATCAGAAAGGAGAGCGGAAGTTTCTTGAGCTGGGCACCTCTTTCTGAGGGATAACACTGGAACCCGACAGCACAGGACCTTTCGCAGAGAGACCCCGGTGATCTGGTCACACAGCCTTGTCACGTGCAGTCCATTCCTAATGTATGTGTACATTCTGTACATTATGTTAGGAGTTCAGTGTAGACAAACTCTATAAGTGAAACAGTGCGTCACGCCGATCACAGCCACCCAGAACTCTGACCAAAAATATAGTGAAATACCCGAAAGCGAGTGAATTCTGGTCATGCATCATTTTGACATTCAGTTGGTTGTGGTCCTGGAAACGAGACGCAGCTGGGGGCGCGTGACGCGGGTGGATGCCTCTTTAGCAACAACGCACGTTATCACCCAAGCACAGCAAAAGCCCGACCTTCTACCCACAGAGCCAGCTTGGCAAGCACCTCTCTACCTACCCTATACATTTCCGTTCTAACCCAGCTTTGACACAAAGATGCCCTCAGCCCAGTGGGACCACCACTCAACAAAGGAATGGCCAGAAATGTAAAATACCTCCCCCTCCCCCCACCCCAGCCAAAGCTGGTATGGCACCTAGCAAACAAACCAAGGGATGATGGTGTCACTCCCTCACAGAGGTGAAGGATATCCCGCCCACCATATTACGAACCCATTTTATCTTATGGAAATTGTAATAAGGCGAACAGGGTATCCATCACGTTTGTGACAGAGTAACCGTCCCCCAAACTCAAAATCAGGCCTCAAGTCATCACAACCCTCCCCAGAGGAGCTCTCTTGTATGTTACATCCAATCATCCATCCATTCACTCTTCCATCCACCTGATGATTGATCACCTTTACAGGATGTCATCCATTCATTCATCTAGAATTGTCTTTCACCTATCTATCTATCTATCTATCTATCTATCTATCTATCTATCTATCTATCTATCTATCTATCCATCCATCCATCCATCTATCCTTAAACTCATCCATCCAGCCACCCTCCTTTTCATTCAATTAATTCTTTCACTTATCATTCCATCCAGCCTCCAGGGGGTGGGGATTGACAACACCCCTGGCCATCACGCGACGCCCACCACTTCACAAAATGAGATCACCATATAACCAACCCACTTCATAGCAGCCGTGCATAGCCGGGGGGTGGTGAAGCGTAGCCATGATGCCATCGTACAGTCCCCTCACCGAGCGCATAGAGGTGTCCCCAAGGTGACCAGGCACGCGGAGGAGTCGCGCGCGGCCTGCCGGTAGGTTAGAGATGACGTAAGCACGAGGGTGGGTAGAGTGAGGGATCATGGGAGCAGACTGGGGGGCTCTGACACCAGATGGGGGGCGTGTACGGTTAGGACGCAGAAGATAAACAGTAGGGAAGGGTTAGGGCAAGTAACAGAGGAAAAGACGAGAAAGAAACGGCGGTAAACTGAAGGAAGTAACCGAGCTAGAAAAAAGAGGGAAGAAAGAAAGTAAAACACTGGCCACGCACGAGGGGTAATAAGATGAAAGGAGCGGCGAAGGTAGAACAAATGGTAAAGTTCGAGGCAGGTAGAACTGAAAATAATAACATTTTTAAAACAGTGCTTCATACACTACTTATATTCTTCTCAGCGCAGTAAACATTAGGTGTTGCTATTAATGACATTCAATTTACCGACCTCAGAAGGATGAATGTCTGCGTCTGGTTTGCTTGTAATCCAAGCTCGACTGGCAGGCCAGTGCAATTAGATATCAGTAGCGAGCGTCAAATTCATGTGCCTTCCTCCTGGCTGGACTAGAATGAAAACGGAGAGAAAGCAGAACCAACAAGATGAGACTGCAGACTGAAGTGGAACCAGGAGCTTGGAAAGAGAGGGAGTGAAGGAATGAAACACAAAGAGAAGAGACTGCAGGCTGGAATGGAACCAGGAACTCGGACAGAGAGACAGAGAGGGAGGGCACCAGAGAGATGAGACTGCAGACTGAAATGGAACCAGGAGCTTGGAAAGAGAGGGAGTGAAGGAATGAAACACACATAGATGAGACTGCAGGCAGGAATGGAACCAGGAGCCTGGAGAGAGAGGCAGAGAGGGAACTGCACCAGAGAGATGAGACTGCAGACTGGAATGGAACCAGGAGCCTGGAGAGAGAGGCAGAGAGGGAACTGCACCAGAGAGATGAGACTGCAGACTGGAATGGAACCAGGAGCCTGGAGAGAGAGGCAGAGAGGGAACTGCACCAGAGAGATGAGACTGCAGACTGGAATGGAACCAGGAGCCTGGAGAGAGAGACAGAGAGGGAACTGCACCAGAGAGAAGAGACTGCAGACTGAAATGGAACCAGGAGCCTGGAAAGAGAGACAGAGAGGAAGGGGCACAGAGAGATGAGACTGCAGACTGGAATAGAACCAGGGGCCTGGAAAGAGAGAGAGGGAAGAAAGACAACAACCGGTGTCTAAAAAACTAGCAGAAAAATATGTCTGTTCCAGGTACCATGAATCAAATACCACGTCACAACAGGCCTATCCTATTGCGGATGCGTTGCCTCACCTGCAGCTCATTGGTTGCCATCTCTTGAGATAGCTCAGTGGGTTAATGCAGGGACTGCAGAGTTTTATGAGTCGTAGCTTCAAACTGTCGGTCTAATTTATGTGAGAAAACTGCGGGTAAATATATTTCCATTACAGCCCTCAGTGTGTCTTTCAAGTGATTCTAACCCCAGCAAACAAGTTCAGTGAGGTAAGGCGCTTGCTGCAGACGTGTAACTACCGGTCAGTGGCTCAAACTGGGTGAGATCGATCAATGGGCTAAACCTCTGCTGAAATCTTATGCTGATAAATTGCCTCTCCTGGGTTTCAGACAAACTAGGGGGTTAACGCATGTGCTGCAGCCATCTTATGTGCAATATTTAGGAGAAAGTTAAATGCTTGACAGATCTCTGACTCCCACTATGAACTCTACATATCAGGCTTAATTTGTGAAAGTGTTTACCGGTGGTGGCAACGGCGTTCCTTTCTTGGTACAAAAAAGTACTTCCATTCTGAGACTTTGACCCAAATTAAGAGAAAGGCAGGAAAAGGGGACAAGGGAGGACGCGACAGATAAGAAAAGAGGGATGAAAAGACGTTATAAGAGTGAGATAAACAGACACGTATGTGATGGAGGAAAGAGGCAGGACGTCTAGGCAAGATAGGTAAACTTGCTATTGGGGAGCCATGGCTTCCCAGAAACACGCTGGTCCCCTGCACTTTGTTTTTTAACACATTTTTAAACAAGCATTTGCAAGGCAATGGGTCTTTCGTTTGCTGGAGTTGGCGCTATTATCGTTGTAAATTCCTAAGTGGTCTTTTCTTGCCACATAAATTGAAAATGTAAAGTAAAACAGTTGACATAAGCGAGCCGATTGAAAGTGCCACAGCCGCCATGAGCGTGGCTATGAGCGTGAAGGAGAGACACAAAAGGAAAAAGAAGTTCGCTCGCAAAAGTGCAATTACCCATGTAACAGAGTTCATGCCCAAGGCATAACAAAACCGCCCCAAGGAGGGTCACACTTAAACCTTCTACCAATCATGACAAATGTTTTTGAAAGGCAATTCCATGAACGAGTGAAAGTGATGGGCGTAAGGTGAGCGTGGTTAAAAGCCCACATAGATACCAACATGTCGGAAAAGCGGCGCTTGCGCGCTGCTATGCTCGACCTGAAAATGATATTTGTAAAAATACAAAAATTGAAAGCCAGTGCGCGCTATACAACTTTTAATTATTAATAAAATTGTGTGCGTCAGTAACTGGTGTGGTTTGGCTCGACCTTCCCATGACTGGTTCAGCTTCTCCCACCCGAGAGCCAGGCCCGAGAGGCCGAAATCCCCAGCCCGTCTCCATCTCAGCGAACTAAATCCTCCGAGGGTTGAAATTCATTGCCACTTTCAAAAATAAAAGCCCTGCGCCTCGATGCCAGCCCCGGGGAGGGAGAGACATGGTCGCAGACCGTGCAGGCCTAGTCATAGGGCCAAATAGGATCTGTCCCTTTTAAAGTCTGCATATCCGCCCCAGGGTATGTATGCTTTGGCAGGGTCAGGACAGGAATACAAACAGGGCCGTCTCTGCAGGTGTAAGTATTAGCCGCAGCTCCTCGCAGACCCTCCCGGTGCCTTCTGCGCGCATTAATGCGCTGGACTGTGAAATGGGCTCGCCGGGGTGTAAACACGGACTGATTAGATGAGCTCCCCGGCTGCTGGTACCGTTAGCAGCGCAGTCCGCCCCAGAGGTGCGTCCAGCGATTGATGGGTTCGAGATGTACCGGGTGTTTACTCCAACCTACGTCTTCCCAACCTAGATCTGCATCCTTCGAGCATCCCTGCGCGGCCTCGACATCAGTGATGAGCTTGAGATGGATTGTGTGTTTACTCCATCCTTACGCCTTCCCAATCTAGAGCTGCGTCCAGCGTCCCTGCGCGGCCTCCCTACTAGTGATGGTTCGAGATGTACCGGGTGTTTACTCCAACCTACGTCTTCTCAACCTAGATCTGCATCCTTCGAGCATCCCTGCGCGGCCTCGACATCAGTGATGAGCTTGAGATGGATTGTGTGTTTACTCCAACCTACGCCTTCCCAAGCTAGAGCTACGTCCAGCGTCCCCGCGCGGCCTCCCTACTAGTGATGGTTCGAGATGTACTGGGTGTTTACTCCATCCTACGCCTTCCCAAGCTAGAGCTACGTCCTGCGTCCCTGCGCGGCCTCCCTACTAGTGATGGTTCGAGATGTACCGGGTGTTTACTCCAACCTACGTCTTCTCAACCTAGATCTGCATCCTTCGAGCATCCCTGCGCGGCCTCGACATCAGTGATGAGCTTGAGATGTACTGTGTGTTTACTCCAATCTACGCCTTCCCAATCTAGAGCTGCGTCCAGCATCCCCGCGCGGCCTCCCTACTAGTGATGGTTCGAGATGTACTGGGTGTTTACTCCATCCTACGCCTTCCCAAGCTAGAGCTACGTCCTGCGTCCCTGCGCGGCCTCCCTACTAGTGATGGTTTGAGATGGATTGTGTGTTTACTCCATCCTTACGCCTTCCCAAGCTAGAGCTACGTCCAGCGTCCCTGCGCGGCCTCCCTACTAGTGATGGTTCGAGATGTACTGGGTGTTTACTCCAACCTACGTCTTCTCAACCTAGATCTGCATCCTTCGAGCATCCCTGCGCGGCCTCGACATCAGTGATGAGCTTGAGATGGATTGTGTGTTTACTCCAACCTACGCCTTCCCAAGCTAGAGCTGCGTCCAGCGTCCCCGCGCGGCCTCCCTACTAGTGATGGTTCGAGATGTACCGGGTGTTTACTCCAACCTACGTCTTCTCAACCTAGATCTGCATCCTTCGAGCATCCCTGCGCGGCCTCGACATCAGTGATGAGCTTGAGATGGATTGTGTGTTTACTCCAACCTTACGCCTTCCCAAGCTAGAGCTACGTCCAGCGTCCCCGCGCGGCCTCCCTACTAGTGATGGTTTGAGATGGATTGTGTGTTTACTCCATCCTTACGCCTTCCCAAGCTAGAGCTACGTCCAGCGTCCCTGTGCGGCCTCCCTACTAGTGATGGTTTGAGATGTACTGTGTGTTTACTCCATCCTACGCCTTCCCAAGCTAGAGCTACGTCCAGCGTCCCTGCGCGGCCTCCCTACTAGTGATGGTTTGAGATGTACTGTGTGTTTACTCCAATCTACGCCTTCCCAATCTAGAGCTGCGTCCAGCGTCCCTGCGCGGCCTCGCCACCAGTGATGGTTTGAGATGTACTGTGTGTTTACTCCATCCTACGCCTTCTCAATCTACAGCTGCGTCCAGTGTCCCTGCGCGGCCTCCCTACTAATGATGGCTTGAGATGTACTATGCGTTTACTTCATCCTACGACTTCACTACCTAGAGCTCCGTCCAGCGTCCCTGCGCGGCCTCCCTACTAGTGATGGCTTGAGATGTACTGTGTGTTTACTCCAATCTACGCCTTCCCAAGCTAGGGTGACCAGATTTTTAAAGCCACAGACCGGGACTTCAATTTTGCTTTAACTGAGCGCACAGAATGACAGCGCGCACCAGCATAGAATTGCAGAAAAGGCACTGAGAAAGTACATAAAATACATTTGTTTCACGCCAGTGTCTTGCCTGTTAATTAAATTAACATTACAAACTTGAGGCGCGTCAGCGTACCTCAACCATCCATGCACGGCCTTGTCACCTTGAATTGGTTCAAGGTATTATATACCTTTACTCCGACCTACACCTCCTCAGCCTAGAGCAGCGTTTATCATCTCTGCGTGGCCATAGGACCGGTGGTGGGTTTGATATATGATGTAACTTTGCTCCAAACTAAAACTTCTCAAGCTAGAGCAGTGTTGAGCATCCCTGCACAGTCTCGTGATCCTTAATAGAGTTGAGATATACTTTGAATGTACTCCAACTAAACGAGTGCTCTAAGCGCTTTACGTTGCAGACTCCATTCCAGGACTGCTTCCAACATCCCTCACGAGCAGTAACAGGTTTGAGACATATGACGTGTTTACTCCAACCTACAGCTTCCCAAGCTACAGCTGCATCCGGGATCTCTTCGGACTAGGTCCTTTATTGCAACCAGTGCCTGAGTAGTTTAGAGCTCTAAGCGCTTTTACACTGTAGATTCCTTTACCGTGCCGCATCGAGAA
Source organism: Pleurodeles waltl (assembly GCF_031143425.1). NCBI lineage: Eukaryota > Metazoa > Chordata > Amphibia > Caudata > Salamandridae > Pleurodeles > Pleurodeles waltl. The sequence goes on along the minus strand of NC_090440.1, from coordinate 72,945,476 downwards.
TCCCTGTGCGTCCATATGACCAATAATTGATTTGAGGTATAAAGTATCTTTACGCCAGTCTACGCCAGCAGAATCCCAGCTTTTGGTTTTGTCAGTGCTTTTCTGTTGTGATGGTTTTGTAAAACTTTATTGTTAGGGAGACTGCGGAGCTTCGTTAATTAAAAAAAATAGTGGCTAAGAACAAAAACATCTTTTTGGTAAAAAAAAAAAAACCTGTTACTTCAGTAGTCCATAGCAGTGAAAGGAACTCACTACTAGGTTGAGGACAGGCTCCCTATGAATGAAACACAATACCATCTTTTCATGAACTTAGCCAGTGCCTGAAGTGGGCTGACCCATGGTGTGTGCTGTAGAGGGTGAAAGAAAAAAATAAATGCCACAGTAAAAGGCCAATGGATGAAAAGGGCTGGGTGAAAGCCACATTAAGTATATTGTTCTAACAGCTGTATTAAAATCAAAAGGGCTTGGCTAATGCCAGACCTAGAAACCAGACGTTTTAGTTCAAGTCCCTGGAGAGAGGCCTTTTTAGAGTCGAGCCTGCGTTGCATGCGATCGCGCATGCGTTTCGCAGGGAGACTCTTTTGTATTTATAAAAGGGCTCGGAGCCCTGTCAACTTCACGTAAGTGCTTTTTATTGGTTTGTGGGCTTCCCTAATAAAATCTGCTTGCTTTCATTAGTCGAAGGCACCCATATGTCATTCCTTTTCCGGTGGCAAGCCCTCCTCCAGCGCAGCGACCAAGTACAGAAAACATGCGAGGCTCGCTGTTTTCCATCGGGCTCGTGGACTTTTTTTTCTCTAATTTAAGAGCGCAATCTCGCTTGGCAGAAGTCGAGCGCTTTACATACTTGAATTCACTTTTTCTGGTTATGTACATAAATGCACTTTTGCCCGATAGGTGAAAAGTCGGGTTAAGAGTTTACAACGAGATCAGCTCGAACATGAGCAAACGCAAGACCCGTCGCATTGTAAATGCTTGTTCTTATCTGTGCGTGAACCTTCATAGGAGCATTCTTGCTTTACAGCCTACCATTTTATTACACAGGCGAGGCATATCATACCAGCTTTAAAAGCTCTCTTTCGGATCACGGTAAAAACCATCAACGTTTTGCGCAAATCTTACTGGGGCGTTTTGCGCAAATCTTACTGGGGCAAAGGGCTGAAAAACCCTCCAATCTCTGGCAATTTTCTACAGACTTAGATGACTCTAACCTTCCCCCCGCACTAGTTAAAAAAAGGCACTGATTCCAATTCCGGACTTTTGTGTGATAGCCTAATTCATGCTGGATATGGCAGCATTGGTTTGCCTCAGTTGAACTAATTAGACTAAGGTGTTCGTGCTGGCGGTCAAAACACTGACCGCCAGCGTCCCTGGATCCCCGCCGGCCGTATTAGGTACATTCCTCTGTGCCGGCGGGCAGAAACATTGTTTCCTCCCGCCGGCCCAGAGGAATGCCTGGCCGGGACATTGACGGCGGCTCCACATGGTTTCCCCGCCAGGGAAAGGCTGGAGGATTAGTAATCATTATCCAAGGGGCAGCACCGCTGCCCTGTCGGATAATGATTCCTACCACCGCCAGGCTGCCTGATGGAGGCAGCCTGGCGGTGAGTGAGGGCTGCCGATGGCGGCCCTCAAGGTGTTCTTTATGTGGCGGTGTGGCCCGCCATGCTGGCTGGCGGGTTTTCCCGCCACCGCTGGCATGGCGGGCCACACCACCAACTTCATAATGACCACCTAACTCTCCTGAAATCAGTGATTTGTAGATGAAGAGTTCAGGACTGGAGGGCCTGTCTGTGACAACCTGCAGTGAAGTGGTCACACAGCTACACACCAACCAGCAATTTACAACCAGCCTCCTCCTGCCTGACCCTCAACAAGCCAAGAGACTGGGACATTATGGCGGCTGACTTTGGAAATGTCTCAGCCTACGACCCCAGAAGGAACTCTGCAATGTTAAACTCAGTCAACAACTGTATACAATTGTTCAAATCAGTGTTCACCTTAACACCAGCAGCATCAAGGAAGAGACCCACGAGCTGGAGCCAGGCAGGGGCGTAGCTTCAGGAAGGTGCTTGGGGTGTGACAACCTCCAAATAAATATATTCCTGGCTTGCTAGTTGGGTCTTGGTGGCCATGAGACGGGTCTGCTACGTCTGTGTTGATTTTTCCTGTCAGTGTAATTTCGCTAAGAGGTTTTCACTTGTTTGTATTTTGGATCAGGAACTTAAAAACATAAAGTTATCGGTTCACCAAAAAAGTTGCAAATTTGCACCCATTGAAGTACTTTTTGAACAGATACCAATTTACTTATTTTTAGAATTCACAAACATCCTCAATGGTAGGCATGAAAAGCTGCACCAGTCTCAGGTTTCCAATCATAACACTGGCAAGCAAAAACCCATATGGTCAGGTACTGAGGCCTCCCGCCAAATCCCCTCTAAATCAACTTTCCTGCATGTCACTTTAATCAGTAAAATTCACATTGTTGGGTTGGGGTCATAAACTCCGGCCATATTTTATTTACAACAACATAAAAATCAGCCATCAATCAACACAATTTACGCAGAAATCCCCAACATATTTACATAGTAGTTTACATTTTATAGATGCCTAGCCTTAACAGAGTACGCTAATAGATCCGATTTCCTAGCATTAATTAAAGTCATTTCCTGCCTATCCAAATTTAGTGAATGAGGATGAGATCATGATTTATTCCTAAGGTAAGATCCCAGTCCCTCTTCCTCCCCATGGCTAGAAGGCCCTGGGGTAGGCCCTCCGTAAAAGAGCATCCTACCCCCCCTCAAATCCTTCTGGGTGTACTCCGTGTGCATGGGGCCTGACTGCCCGCCAGGATACCTACCTCGGTCGCCCCCTACGCCCTCAGACTCTACCCCGGCCCAAGGGCCGGTGCTAGCTTTAAGACCTTTGCGCATGCGTGGGTGACTGGCCCTAGGGCCCAGATGCCAGCGACCCTCCATGCCCCTGGATGTCATCTTTGATTCCCAGCCAGCACCCCTTGAAGTGTCCCATTACCTTGACGTCCTGCTCAGGTGAGAAAAAAGGTACCTAATTGTCCCACCAATCATGATCTCACCCCGCCACAGGCCAGCGCAGTAGACTGACTCTCTGGCCTCCACCTCCCTCAGTCGCTCTCCTTCCAAGTGCGGTGGACTAACCAAGCAGGGAAGTTTTCCAAAAACATATCATTGCCAGCCCATGAAAGATGCACTTCATCTTGAAGGAAGGAACAACCCCCCTGAATGTAGCCATGCGGAATGCCAGCCAGCTTATGTGGTTGGGTCACCACTGGTGGTCTGAACTTGGTAATCTTGTTATCTGTCCTCCTCACTGAGTCCTTAAGGGCTTTGACTGAAAGGCCGCCCCTCCACGGAAATCGGGGGATGATATTCGACCAGGCGAGCACTGCATGTGGAATTTTTTTTAGCCAACCAACCAACTTCTGATCACGAACTCAAAAACTAACAACCAAAAAACTTCCTCTTGGCTTAGTGGAGAAGCGGCGGTCCTACCGTGGTCGGTGAGTGGGAGTGAAAGACCTGGTTGCTAACCGTGACCCTTTTATGGGCGGAGGCAGCGCACGTCATCTGTGTATGTGACCCAGAAGCACTAGAGCGCTTCCAGGGCTGCACAGAACACCTCCTTCAATGCCCAGGGCCCTTGCTAAGGAGTCGGAGGTGCGTCGCGCCCGCTCCTTCCCAACAAGGCACTCCAGGCCCGGTTTAGTCGCCATATACGGGGCCCTCCCCATGGGTCAGGGGGCCCGTACATAAGGTGATCGGACTAATGCTTGCAAATAGTCCAACCGCTGATAAGTCCTTGGAGTATCATTGCAAACCAATGTTTTTTTTTCTCACTGTACGCAGAGGGCCTGATTTAGATGATTTAGGGTTTGACATAGTAAAGGCAGATTTTATGGCATTCACTCCACCCACCAAACTTAGAGGTGTCCGCTAGCCTTGCGGACATCTGCAAATTTTGGCAGGAATCGTCCTTATTGTAGTTCCTGCTGTCAAAGCGGTAGTTTGTTTCTGAAAAATTAAAAAGAATGACTCTAACACCATGGGACTTGTCTCCATTTTTTTGTTTTTTACTGCCCCTCACCATATTCCTGGGAGTGAGGGACAGTAAAAAAAAAAAAAAAAAAAAAAAAAAAAAAAAAAGAAAACAGCCATCCAGCAGTTCACTCTAATTAGGATGTTAGGGTGGACAGTCGGATGGTTTACTTCCAACTGCACGTACTCTATCTGACGCTCAGTTTTACATCAACTAAGTAAAATTTACTCCATCTGCATAAAACATGCAGTGCGCCCAACTCAAAATCGGGTGGGCGGACCCTGAGTTTAGTGTGTAGGGTATTCAGTCGCCACTGCAATGGAGTACCTGTATGCCAAACTCTAACTAAGCCCCAAAGGCCCACCTGATGCAGATCATTACTGGCCCTGTTCCTCATGGCAACAGTCCATCCTGAACCTTAATTCACTCGCCCATTCACCTTGCCGGCCACTTCCTTTTTTGTTAGGAAATTTGAGATTCACCCCCCAATCCCACTAAGTTACGCCACTAGATCCAGGCGGAGTGCATGCGTCAAAGTGTACTCCTCGCGCCATGCCATCATTTCTGTTCTTTTACATGCATAAGTCTCACTAGCGCTCTGAAGCGGTCACGGCAGCGTGCAGCTCCGTGTAGACCTCTTAATTAAGAAATAAATATTAGTTCAGAGCCAGAAGACGGATCAGCCAGATGCGCTCTGCAGAAGTGTCCAATATTATTGTCAGGCACGCACTGGGCTCCCCACTCGCCTCCCACGTGGACAGGAGCATTATAATTCTGAAGTGAAGCTGCGAAATGCATAAGTTCATGCTGTCATGTGTGTCCGGTCTTACCAGGAGTGGAATTGCAAACACATCTCCGGGGAAGATGAGCCTGGACTTGAGGCGTAGCTGGTTAAAGAACTCTTTGTTGGTTCAGGTCAAATAATCGTTTTTTTTCAGATCACCAGTGGTTAGTTTGTAAATAAAAGCGTACCATGCTCAAAGCTCTCCTCTGGAACAAGCGTCTGCTGCAATGAAACATGCAGCATGGAATACTCAGGCAGCGTAATCCTGAAACCATCTCGCAGCCTCTTTAATCCATTTACAGCACTCCCTGTCCGTTCAACTCACTCTTGCAGCTTTCTGCTTTCTCCCTTTGTGACAGAGGCAGTGGTCAAAGCGGGCAGGATCGGAGGGGCACCCTCTGTCACAACTGAAGCAGTATGACCCTCCAGGAGCGCAGCATTCAGCAAAGCTCCAAGGTGACTGCAGGTGGCATGGGGGCACACCTACTGAAAATACCCACGAATGAAATGTGATCTAGGAGATGCACAAAATATAACTTGTAATCCTGGTGTCTCCCATTTACCAAGATGCTTGATCTTTGGGATTTCTCTTCCCATCAGTCCCATAAAGTAACCAAATAATGTGAGCGCCTAGACACAGTCTGAATGCAGCACTAGGTGATCTGCAGTGCTTAATTTGAGCCCGTGGTTGCTTTTTTAATGTATGAAAACCCATTCCCCTATTTTTTGTGAAAAGACTCCCACCCCGGGACGGTAGTTTAAATACTTAAGCTGAATTATCATTCAGGGAGTCTCCTGTGCTGTGAAACCAAACGGGGGCAGGCAGACAATTAACAATAAACAGACCTTCTTGCCAGGGTGCCTGCTTGCATGAAAGAAATGCAAATGTGTGCATCTAATTAATCTGCAAATGTAAAAGGTGCTTGGAGGCTTTAACTGATGGAATCACTTGAAGCTTTGGGATGATGAAGATGTACTCTTTTTGAGTGGTAGTGCAAGGGAGTTACCAGCTGAGCGGTGAAGTGCTAGCTTTTAAGGGATAGTTATATAATTAAAAAATTGCATTATGTTCAATCTGGGTATTACTAAAAGTTATATTTTAGAAGCACCAGATCATCATAAACCTTTTTGTGCATTTTGTAGCAGTCTTATACTGTGTATAATGCAATTTTAAAATAATGATTTACATATTCACAGTGCTTTGAGTCACAGGCTGGGACCCTGTAGCACTAAAATTATACAAGTCACTATTCTCCACTGCACCAACAAAGATGGAGTTCTGTGGATTTCTGGTTACACACAGACCTCTGCAGCACGTTAACTAAAAGAGGTTCGTAATGTACTACAGTGCATTTGCCATTGATTAACATACATTTGTTTATTTCTCATTTAAGCTGCGTTCTATTTTAAATGTGGCTACCGGAAGGTGAAAGACCAAAACAAAAAAACGTAAAGAATATATATATATATTTTTTAGCCACACCTTTGACCCCGCCCCCACGTTCACTGATCCCACCCCCATTTCATACAGCATTACAGTTGCCATACTTTTTAGGTCGTGCCTAAGGAGCGCATGCGCTGTCTTTGCGAGACATGCCCTGTTCAGTATATGGGCTATAACTACGCCCACTCTTGCCATTCGTTCTTTGTTATGCTTGTCTTAAATGCTTCACTTTTATTGGTGCATTGTGCTAAGTGTCCCTCCTTTGCATGCTAAGTACCCGCCCAGGGAGCATTCACTAAGAGAACATTTTTGTTGGCCATCACACTACGTCACACTTCCTCCAGCGTGTGATGGCCCCGCCTCCCTCCTCCTGCCTGGTTTCAGTTATCCCTTTCATCGGAGCCACAATCCTTTCTCCTCGCGGCCCGGCGCCATGATTCATGTTCAATGGTATTTTTTTTTTTTTTTTTTTTTTTTTAACAGTTGAGCCTTGTTGCAGCATTCTAGTTTCTCCCATGTCGCTGACATTTGGTTTGACTTTATTCCAGTGCTGTCCTCGTTTACCTCTGGCCCCTAAAATAAGCTTATTTTACAAAAGAAACACCCTGTCGTTTAGCTCACTGCTCACAAAACCAGGTGGTAGAATGTAACTAAACCTAGAAGCAATTATGTGAAACTTGCCTAGCCTCCCATAGCATCTCCAGGCTCCCTCCCCAGAGCCTCCTCCCTGCCAGCACTCTGGACTTGGTACACAGGGCATTGCTTATCTCCTTTACTGGGGCCATAAATCTTCTCAGACTGCTCTACCCATTGCCAGGCAGCCTTATTTTCCAATTTCTGTTCAGACCTTTACACAGTGGGAGGTAGTGCAGTCATCTTCTGTCTCTCCTCAAAGGCTTGTGATTTCTGATGTCAGTAGCCACCAGTGACCACCAAAACATGGCAGGAAAATACGAAATTATGAGACAGGATTGACCACTTTATGTGGCAAGAAAAGTCCAGTTCTGAATTTACAATGCCAATAGCTCTAACTCAAGAAAATGTCAGACCTGTTCCTTTGCAAATGCTTGTTTTTAAATGCACTTCGACCGCCAGGCAGAGTTGGATTAAGCTGCTAATAGTTTTGACACATTCCTCAGTAGATTTAAATCTTTGCGAATCTTTCGTTGCTATAGGAATACTTTTCTTGTGTAGTTTTAGTTAATATAGGTATGCAAACATGACCTGTCTGGTAAGTTGTTGCTTCATGCCTAAGGAGGCATGTGCTGTGAAAAGAAGTTATGTTTTCTCAGAAGCCATTGCACAGCCAGACCTTTGCTCTAACACCCCCTGTCTATTTTACTGCCGTGAAACAAACATTCCCTTTCAAACTGAATTTGTGATTGTTGCCTTTCTCACAGTTGTAGGACATGTGCATTGCATTGGACACTTCAAGCCTGCAGAGAAATGTAAACATGGGCTAGTTAAGAAGTTTGGAAGTCAAGACCAGTAAAAGTTTTCATTCCCTTGAAATCAGGGAAGAAACAAGTGACAAAAATAACACCATGAACACTAAATGTATGTTTTTTTGTAGCATATTAAACCTAGTAATGTTTGAAAATCACACCACAGCACTGCAGTTGCCTTCGGGAGTGAATGGCATGGAGACTGCCTCTGCTATGTTGCCCAGATACATGGAGTGATAAAGTGCATTGCACTTAGGAGACCACTGGACTAAATGTGGCAGAACGCACAGGGTAAAGTCGAGTACATCCGGGGTGGCATGGCAGTGGTTGAAACTAGGACCACCCTTTTGTGAAAAAAGCCGAAAGTAGCACACACTGGCCTATTCATTTCTTAAATGAGTGCCAGATTACTAGGCAGTATATCAGGTGAATTGCACCCATTCTCAGATGGCACCTCCGTGTAAAATTATACAGACTCGTGCCCTGCAGTTAGTTAGGGTGTAATGGCCCCCCGTCACATTGTTTATAACTCTCATTAAGAGTTTTGCAGCTCCATCATTTCATGCCTGAAGGTACAAAAGGAACTCACTGACAAAACAAATGGGAGAGACTAGACATAAGATTGAAATCCTTCCCTCCCATACAGTTCGGACATCTTTGTTTCTGGAGAACAGGCACGGCCACGAGGGCACAAAGGTCATTTTAAATGTGGCATTTAACTTTAAATGGCTACCCTGTCCTTATCAAATAATACTCTGAGGCTTTGCATAATAAGGCTGAGATTCCCTGTTTAGGCCTCAGTGTCTTTCCAGGTTCTCCCCCGTCAGGCGCGGGTGGCTCGCCGTTTGGCTTCTCATTCTGGCACTTGTAGTCCCACATTCCTAGCGGTTCGAGACTACAAATCCCAGAGTGCAAAGAAAGAACCAGATTGGATGAGGTGTTTACCCGTGAGGCGGACCAACTTGAGAGCTCTCTGAACTGTTCTGCCGCCTACTGCTCAGCCCCGGTGCCCCCTCGTACGTCACCCTCTCTCCTCGGGGGCACATTATGCCGTGGCCAGGCTGCTCCTTACAGTGTGCTGTGACATCCGTGTGCTGTGACATGCACACCGACCTCTGCCCTAGTGTGGCGCACCAGCCACCCAGTGGCCCTTGCTCCGCAGGTTTATCAACAAGTTGCCTTGTGTGCATGTATGTTTGTTGGTCCGTGTGCAAGGGTGCTTGTGTGTCCGTGTGCATGTACGTTTATTGGTCTGTGTGCAAGGGTGCTTGTGTTTCTGTGTGCATGTACGTTTATTGATCCATGTGCAAGGGTGCTTGTGTGTCCATGTGCATGTACGTTTGTTGAACGGTGTTCAAGGGTGCTTGTGTGTCTGTGCGCATGTATGTTTGTTGATTGGTGTGCAAGGGTGCTTGTGTGTTTGTTTGCATGTATGTTTGTTGCTCCGTGTGCAAGGGTGCTTGTGTGTCTGTGTGCAGGGGGCTTGTGCGTCTGTGTGCATGTACGTTTATTGGTCTGTGTGCAAGGGTGCTTGTGTTTCTGTGTGCATGTACGTTTATTGATCCATGTGCAAGGGTGCTTGTGTGTCCATGTGCATGTACGTTTGTTGATCGGTGTTCAAGGGTGCTTGTGTGTCTGTGCGCATGTATGTTTGTTCATTGGTGTGCAAGGGTGCTTGTGTGTTTGTTTGCATGTATGTTTGTTGGTCCGTGTGCAAGGGTGCTTGTGTGTCTGTGTGCAGGGGGCTTGTGTGTCTGCGTGCATATACGTTTGTTGATCGGTGTGCAAGGGTGATTGTGTCTGTGTGCATGAACATTTGTTGATCCGTGTGCAAGGGTGCTTGTGTGTCTGTGTGCATGTACGTTTGTTGTTCTGTGTTCAAGGATGCTTGTGTGTCTGTGTGCATGTACGTTTGATCCATGTGCAAGGGTGTTTGTGTGTCTGTGTGCACGTATGTTTGTTGGTCCGTGTGCAAGGGTGCTTGTGTGTCTGTGTGCATGTACGTTTGTTGGTAAATGTGCAAGGTTGTATCTATATCTGTGTGCATGTACATTTGTTGGTCTGTGTGCAAGGGTGCTTGTGTGTCTGTGTGCAGGTACGTTTGTTGGTGAGTGTGCAAGGGTGCATGTATGTTTGTTGGTGCTTGTGCAAGGGTGCATGTATATCTATGTGCATGCCCCAAATTGCTCTTTTGTGCATTCCCTGAATTTATCTTGGTCTGTGTGAACGGTTGTTTTACATTGGTTGGTCTGTGTGCATGTAAGTGTGCCCGTATGTCCTGCCTCATTGTGCACGCACTTTATAGTGCACGCCAGTGATTGCTTTCTCTTTACTTATTGCTTGTGTTATATTTATCACTTTGCTGGCATTTAGTTAACATTAGGCCACTGTGACATCCGTTTTGTATTAAGTTCATATTTTTATTTGAGGATTTTATAGCTGCAATACCATTTTTGTACATTTTTAGGTGCGTCTTACAGGCCATTTTCAATTGTTGGTGAAGAACTATTGTGGCCAATGCTAATACTTACAGTGGGTTTGGGAACCGCCCATTGCTTATCATTGTGTGGCTTTCTTGTCAGTCTCAGTTGCATGATTTTTACATGATGTATCTTCTTCCTATTCTTGTGTTTGTCTCTCCCTTGGATCATAGCTTTTTTACCATCTTTCTGATTTGATGATCTGCATCCTCTCGAGCTTACATTCAGAGGACTACTTTTCAGGTCGAGCAAAAGACCCATTGTCATCTTCTCAGATCTTGAAGTGGGCTTAAGGCCCCCCAGCTGCTTACCATTGGTTGGCATTTTTGTTACTCTGATTTGATTGCTTCTTATTTGGAAGGCTTTCATTATACATCTTGTGTCTGTTCTTCCTCTTTACTTGTGGCCTCCCACTGCTCACTTTTAGGCAGCTAGTTTTTTTCTTAAGCACTCCATGAGAGTCCATTTATTTTCCAAACTGATCCCTCATGTGTAATTCTCCCGCTCCATGTTGTTCTCTCTTGTTATTGCGCTTTTTCCCCCTCCGCGCTGTTGCTGCGTTTTTGTGGTGGAAGCACTCCACGGACAGTGGCGGTTCCTGTGGCAGAGGCATGTCACCCCGCCCTCCCCCCCACCAGCAGCAGAAGCTGCAAACCTTTCACGTCTCGGCCGGCCAAACACACATGCGTAGTGTGCTCTGCAGGCCGGCCCTGGGTTGCCGGGCTTGAGAGAGCCCACACAGGCTCCCAGTCTGCCAGGGTGCGCCGAGCCAGGGCGCTCCCAGCCAGTCCTGATGCTGCTCTGAGCAGCGTCAGGATTGGCCGCACTGCAAGACCGAGGAGCGGCAGCGCAGGAGAGCTAGAGCAGAGGTACTTTTTTTTTTTTGTACGTTTATACAAATTCTCTCCTCCCCTCGCGCCCGCCGCCCCACCCCCTCTAAACCCAGCCAGCCGCGACTGCCCACAGATGCATCTGTTTTCCGCTGTCTCCTTTGAGTGCTTCTCTCCCATTCCTGTTGCTGTCTGTCGTTTGCCAGCTTCTTTCTCACTGTCTCCCTGTGCTGCTCTCACATACATGTGTTTCTCCACCTGCATGCTCCGTGTTGCTCTCACTTGCCCATAGTGTCCTCTCCCAGTTGCACTCCCTCTGCTCTCTGTCTGATGTTTTTCCCCTTCCTCCCTCCACCCACTCCTCCATTACTCCCAACCCCAATACCCGTGTTTATTTTTTTAATTAGCACATTTGCATTAACAAAAAAAGTTATGTATTTACTCACTCATGTGGCGTCTGCCATCTTAGATCGCACACTGTAGGGTGCTGTCAAAAGCAATTGGCAAAGAGATTAGGTCCTAAAGGTGAGTTCAGTTGGTTTTGCCAATGCTTGTTTCTTTTTCTTACAGCACTCCATAGGAGTGAACTTTTTTTGCTCTCTCCCCAAGTGCTGCTTCCTCTTCTACCACTTTGTGTTCAGCTCAATGAGCTATGCTTTTCGATTTCTCCAGCTCACTGAGCTATGCTGCAGAGTAAGTGACTAATGCACCCCCACGGTGCCTTTTCTGCTGCAGTGTTTACCCATGAAAGCCCTCCAGCAGCTTTTCCCAGAGGTGCTGCTGTGCCTTTAAATTATGTTCGATACATGGAGCTTTACTGGAAATGCCGAGCAGCACTGGTTCTTTGCAACTCATTAAATGGACAGAGCAGTGGGTAGGAACATGCAGCTGTTTATTTCTTTTCTTATTTTTTTATTCTTGCCACCACCGCATGTGTGCCTGCACTACAAGCAGTGAGGAGGTGTGGCCTACCCGCTAGAGTTGCCGACTTTGAAACTGGAGAGCCAGGTTCGAGTCCCGGCATCACTGCAACATCCGGTGATTATGGACAAATCACGTAAGGCCTGATTTAGATCTTGACGGAGGGAAATACTCCATCACAAACTAATGAGTATCTCGTCTACCATATTACAATCCAGTTAAATCTTATGCAGCGCTTAATTTGTGCTTGTTGTTTCTGGTGCTGAGCACCGGCACTTAATTGTGAGGGCCGGGGCTTATTCTTCTGCCTCAAGCATTTGCTGCGAGCTAAAGACACATATGAGAAAGACGGAAGAAGGAAAAACTAAAAAGCGTCATAAAGGGAGAAAGTAGAAAGTTGCAGGATGAGCTGAAGGGGCAGGGGTGGCCGTAAATGGATTGAAGAGGCCCGAGATGGCTTCAGGATTACGCTGCCTCAGCATTCAGTGCTGGTAGATTTAATTACAGCAGCCTCGTGTTTAAGAGAAGGGCTTTGAGCACCGGCACCTCTTTAATTACAAATTAAGCACTGATCTTATGGAGATCGTACTATGGTGGACAAGATATCTGTCACATTTGTAATGGGTATTCCATCGGCAGAGATTGAACTCAGGCTCTTAATCTCATGGTGCCTTAAAAACGAAGCTGATCTTGTTCAAGTTAATTTGTTCTTCGTTGGAAAAGCCCTCTAATTCCCCGAGGCCAAGTTTGGGCTATGTCAAACTGCAAAAAACAAAAAGCAAGAGTTGTGCTGATAATGTGCAGCAGAAAGCTAAGTAAAGTAAACTTTTGAAGATGCCTTTCAAGCTGAAAGCAACACTGTGTTAGGCACATTTGTTGCAGCTCTTACTGTGCTGCAGCTCCCAGGTGGTGGGTTCCACCCTTGTGGTCTTTGATGTTCACATGGGATGCCCCTGTTTGGAGACCATTTGCCCAAGCTGACACCTCAAAAATCTGTTTAATCACTGAGTGTACTTTTCCCTGTTTTCACTGTCTTAGCAGGGGTATTCCTACCTGGTCACCCACCCAAAATCCCAGTAATGGAGACGACACGCATTAATTTGGAAGAGTGAAGACCACATTTTGTTGGCTGTGTTCACTTAAAGGCGATTCATCACTTCCTACTTTGTGCTCTGCATCCAAAGCAACAATTTTTATATTGTTTCCCTGTCCCCTGAACATTCATAGGTATCCCCTTCAGTTAATCAGGAATCCTAGGTGGTCGTCCATTTCCAGTAGCTGAAACTCAGTCGGGAACACTGGGTGACTCGTCACTTCCGTTGGCTGTGCTTCAACAGTCACAATCACATATAAGTCATATTTCATTTCCTCCAGTCAGTCAGGCATGCCGGGTGGCTGTCCACTTCAGTAGCTTTGGATCAGCCAGTCAGACACACAGGGTGAACATTTCACTTCCAGCGGCCATGCGTCAACGGTCTTACAGCAGCCATGTTTAATCCCAGTTAGGTCAGTCATGCATTCTGAGTGGCCGTCCACTTCTCGTAGCTGTGCCTCAGTCAGTCAAGCCCTCTGGGTGGACCTCCACTTCACTCACCTTCACTTACACCGGGTGCACTATTTTGCTGTACCACTTCCTATCCATACCCTCCCTTCCAGCGGAACATGTAATTGATCCCACCCTCCTGCTAGTTCTAGGTTCTGCCTGTGAACGCTTCTTCAAGGCTTTTGCACAGCTGTGTTTTCTTGGGAGCTGCCTCTTCCGCCTGGGATGGTGGCTGACCTTGTGCCATGGATCTGCTTGTAAGTTGCACCACATCTTGTTGGTGGCTTCTATGACCAGCAAGGTGATTAGAACACGGTCTCTGATCTGCTAACTATATCCAAGCCTGCCTCGTAGAGATGTATCCCATCAGGGCACCATTTAGAAGAGATCTGTATGTTAGAATGTGCCTCCTGGGCCATTGCCCATACTATTTAAATATTTGACCTGGACTGCATTTAGCCAGGCCTGGGCGGAACTCGTGGATAATTCTGTGAAGTTACATTTTAAAAAACTGCAAGATTCCACAGAGTTCCGCAAGTGGTGCAGTTCAGGCATGTTGCGCTGCTCGCTCTTAGTTGTAGCACCAGAGGATTGTTACACAGTGTAGAATCAGTGGGCATGGCACCACGCAGCGGGCCAAAGGTCACTGCTTCTTTCTGCCACTCGAGTAGATTTTGTACTGGACCTACAGCTCTCTAAACATGAACCGCCACAACGTGTCCCGCCGGCCTGCATTGAGACATTTCATTCGGAGGCGTTCTAGCTCCCGGAAATCAAGCTAGGGGGCGCAAATTCTCACATGCACTTGCCAACTCGATGTTAGTGAGCAGCACGCAAGAAAAAACTCTGCAAGCAGCGATTGGCAGAGTTTTGCCAGAACTCCATGCTCCGAGCGGAACGCAAAGTGAGCAAAACTCTGCAAAGGTCTCCAGCGCAGCAGAATTTTTCACCCACCTCTACATTTAACTTTCTCTTGGACTCTTTCTTCTCCAATATGCAAATATTGCCTAGGAATCCTCTTTGATAATATTGTTGCCATGACAACAAATTATCAGCTTAAAATCACCGTAGTAGTCGTGGTGGCCCCTCTGAGACCTGAAACTAGTCAGATGACACTCAGCGAAGCTTGGCCCATGGCATGTCTAATGTGCCCCTAAACACCAATTCTGTGCGTGCCTTAGTTTGAACCATCTCTTGTGAGTAACTCATGCTGGATGGTCTCCTCTATGGGACCTACTTTGTTAGTAATCTCCCTTTAGTAGGCACCCACCCTTGTTATAGTTAGGTTTGACATAGAGAACCGCCTTCGCCGTTCTTCTGTCCTAGATCTGCCCCAGCGTAAGAAACAGTAGTTGTATGAGCAACATCCAACAAATTATCAGCATCCTCAGACTTGGAAGCCCAAGGACCTTGAGTGGGTTCCTGACCATAAAGAAAAGGCTGATTCAATGGCATTGCCATCAATATCTGCACCTACCTAAAATGCCATACAGAACAACTTCCAAGATCACATCCTTACAAAATCCCACACTAGCATGGTACAAGATGTGTTGTGTGGTGTTTTTTAATGAACTACAATAGTGGTTCCCAACCTGTGGTCCGGGTACTCCTGGGGATTCACGAAGCCTCCTCAGGGGGTCCGCAGCCACTTAGAAAATTTAATAATATTAACAGATTAGATCCCTAGCTTTCAGTAATGACTCATTGGGGGTTCCCAGATTCCAATAATGATTCAGTGGGGGTCCCCGGGTTCCAGTACTGATAAAGTGGGGGTCCACAGAAGTCAAAAGGTTGGGAATAATTGCCCTACAGTAAGGATGGTGGGCAACACAATTTTCTGAGTGTATCCCATGCTCTCATAACTGATGTAGTAAAACAGGGTGAACAGGGATTTAACCACTTGTTAATTCCACACCCAGCTTACTTCACCTGCCCTCCTAGACAAGCATCTGAAAGCAAATACAGCTGAACGAGTGCCTGATTTGTCACATGGGGCACCTAATGCGCTGTCTGTAGCCTAACTGGTGACTGCTGCCTACAACCCCCTTTGTGCATTAATTCTTGCCTAAAAGTACCTCAAATTCCCCACTATAAATTGTTCGCACCAGCAGTACCCCCAGCACGTCGCCTCACTTATGTTAAATAACACTGTGCATACGGCAATGTCTTAGTTTGTTTTAGGCAGGGGCACTGAAATTATCTGTCAGGAGACACCCAAATTATGCAGCAGGGTTGAGTAAATTATGAGGCAAGAAAAGGCAAATTATACAGCACATTTTGTAATAGTATTGTTTCATAGTTTAGTCTTAAACTTGGTAACACTGTATGGGCATTCGTTTTACCTGATCAGGACCAATTTAGCACCCAAATATAGCAGTGAGAAACAGAAAGGTGACCAGTCAAGCTTTGCAAAGGGTCTCCCAATGCGCTGCAATCGTACTTCTGCATTTTTGTAACTTTTGAACCTTTTGAGCTAGAACTAATTTCTTTTGTTAAAATCTGCCGATTATGCATTAGATGATGGATTGCGTGGTAAATGTATAGGTATGCGGAAATCGCTGCAGCCGCACAGTTGCATAATTCCAGTGGCCCTGGTTTTAGGCCATGTGTTGTGAGGTCGTTACCATAAGCAGCTATAAATGCAGTGGATGCCAAATGTGCCAGGTAAACGCCCTTCCAAGTAAGATGCTTTCTTTATAGGAAAAATAACTGCCTTGTATCTGTTAGTTTCAACTATTGAACCTTTCTTCTGCGCCCAATGTATGCCCAACCCTCTGTGAATGAACTTAATAATGCAAGTGTGTCACGTGCACATGGTTTGCAACTTACAGTCATAATTGATTATTAAATGTTACCCGCAAGAGTGTTTTTGTAGGGCAGGTCAGGTATGAATTCCTTCCAGGTGCTCTGGTCCTGACATACTTCTAATTAAATTCGGGGAAGATTAATTTCTGGATTCTGCAGCTGCCCCTGGAAACAAGGTTTACAAGTTACACCTTGTGCAGTTTCACCACTGGATAAATAACCCCCCCCCCCAATTCCACTGACCCTCAAGGACACCCCTTGTGTATTTCATGGTGTAGAATAAAACACTAAGCTGTAAATGTTGGTGGTGTAACTGGGTTGATTATACACGACTGTTGGGCAATATCTACTTATTTATTGGCTCTTGTGCACAGTAAAACAAGAACTTGGATGTTTCACATCAACCTTTTAAACTTCACATGACTCAAAACCCTGAGCAATGTACCTGATGGCTTGCTGGTTACTGTAAAGGGCCCACTCCTCTCATTGTGAGCGCTACAGGGCAGCTGAATTTAAAGTGATATGTAAATCATTCGCCACCTGAACCCTATGCCTTTCTTTGGCCAAGGGTCTTGGGTCCTGATTTATAACTCGGCGGATGGGTTACTCTGTCACAAGTGTAACGGACAGTACTTAATTTGTAAATATAAACATGCCGTGCCCAAAGCTCTCCTCTGAAACATGCGGCTCCTGCATTTAAATGTGCGAGCATGGAATACTGAGGCAACCTAACACTGAAGCCATCTTAGGCGTCTTTAATCCATTTACAGCCACTCCCTGCCCCTTCAGCTCACTCCTGCAGCTTTCTGCTTTCTCCCTTTGTGGCGCTTTTTCATTTGTCTCTTCCTCCATTTTTCCCATTTGTGTCTTTTGCTCGCAGTAAATACTTGAGGCAGAAAAATAAGTGCCGGCCCTCAACAATAAGTGTCGGTGCCCTGCACCAGAAATCACCGGCTCAAATTAATCACTGGTAACGGATATCCCACCCGCTGAAATCTAAATCCCATAAGGTATCATAGAATTTATATATCTGCGGACGGGATATCCATCACCTTTGTGGCCCTCGATGTAAGGAATCACGATGGTTTACTACATTTCCCTTCCATCAAAAAGATGCTTACGTAACATGAGCAGATGTGGAGCAGTCGTCGTATGGGAATAATACCTGTCAGACACCCCCGGGCCCTGATGCTACTGTACCTGGTGCACCATTGTTAGACCTAAGTAAGCAGGTGACTGGCTGAAACAGAACCATGGTGATAATGTGGAAATGGAGAACAAACTATACTCCGTGAAAAGCAAACTAAACAACATGGTGGAAATGTTCCTTCACTAAGGTGTCCTATCTTAAAACTCTGGTTCTTAACCTGTAGATTCAGGGATCGGTGCGTGTCCACAACACCTACTCTGGGGGTCGATGACTGCTTAGAAAATTAAATAAAACTAACAGATTATTAAAGTATATATAAATAAAGACGCACAATGTAAAATTGAAAATTATAAAGCGTTCTGTAAATGTGAAGGAATTTGAAAATAGAGCCTAACAATTAAGTTGGGATCCTCGGGTCGATTTGTTGGAGCAATCAGTATATGTGCGTCAAACTGAATATAATATGGACAATCGGTGGTTTCAGTTGAATTTAGAAAAACTCCAACTTTCCTAATAAATTTAAAAATGTTGATTTGTTTTTATATTTGTGTATTAAATTAAATATTTAATCATTTGTGTATTTGTTTGATGAATGCTTGTGTTTGTATTTTTGTGTATTGCTTTGCAAAGAGTCTGCCACCAAATGGCACATGCGATCTTTTAGCATCTTCTCTAGTTCTTTGATACCTTACTCTTTGTTTCAGTCATGGCTATGAGGTCCAAGTGAAAGTAAATGACAATACTTCCAGTAAAATGAGTCTTCCAAGTGTTGCTTACATTGTTTGGAGCCAAGCTCCACATCTTAAAGACTTGCCGACAGTACCTTCTGATGAAGTTAGTCTTCTTGTCTGTGTTTACATTGTTTGGAACCAGTCTCCGCACCTTAAAAAAGTTCCAACAATGCCTTCTGATAAAATGAGTCTTCCAACTGGTGTTTACATTGTCTGGAGCCACCCCACACCTTAAAGACGCGCCAATAATACCTTCTGATGAAATGAGTCTTCGAAATGGTGTTTAGATTGTTTGCAGCCAGTCTCCTCCTCTTAAAGACATGCTGACAATGCCTTCCTTTTATCAGAAAACTTAGGAGAATGCTGGGTAGAAGAAAGTTTGTGATTCCCCAAAGATTCCAACACTTTCCATCACAGAAATGTGAGGAATGTGTGTGTTTTTTTTAAAGTCAAAGTTTGATATTTGCAAGGTATTCTGGGTAAAACCTGTTGAGTCACACGCGCCACCTCACCATGGATTCCTGCAGGTGTCCAGTTTTTAAAAATGTGCAGGTTTGCTAGCTTTCTTTAGGTGCCTTCTGAGTTAGGACCCAAAATCGACACCCACCTATTTTGCTCAGTTTTGAGTGGAAAAATGTGTTTTGGGCCACTTCCTGTCGCTGGCACTAGGCCTACCCACACAAGTGAGGTACCATTTTGATCAGAAGACGTAGGGGAGTGCTGGATGGAAAGACGTTTGCGGCTTTCTGCAGATTCCAGAACTTTCCATCACAGAAATGTGAGGAAAATGTGTTTTCTTAGTTCAAGTTTGAGGTTTGCAAGGAATTCTGGGTCAAACAACCTGGTGAGAGCCATGCAAGTCACTCTATCCTGGTTCTCCCTAGGTGTTTAGTTTGCAAAAATGTACAGGTTGGCTAGGTTTCTGTAGGTGCCGGCTGAGCTAAGGCCCACAATCCACGGCTGCCCACTTTGAAGAAAACTGATCAGTTTTGAGTAGAAAATTGTGATGTATCCGCGTTGCATTTTGCGCCGTTTCCTGTCGCGGGCACTAGGCCTACTCACACAAGTGAGGTACTATTTTTATCAGAAGACATGTAGGAGCGTAGAATAGTAGACTATTTGTTATTTCCATTTTATTTTGCTGCGTTTGTGCCTCCCAAATGTAAGCCAGTGTGTAAGAAAGAAGATTTGTTTTTTAAAATACCCTCTAAATCAATCATATGCTTATACAGGTAGCCACAAATTCAGAGATGTACAAATAAATACAATTCATAAACCTCATATCTTATGCCTCTTTACATAGCTCTGATGGAGACTTCTAGTTGTAGTTTCCTTACCATTGAATTTCCCCCCTGGTGTCAGTCTGGATCCGGAGATTTTTCTCGAGCAGTACCCCTGCTCGTCGTCAGGTGGCATCAGTCCGCTCCACCTTCATCGTCTGCGTTGTGTATGTTAGATATGATATCGCAGGTCCTATATAGGCACCACCTCTGCACTCTGATGTCAGTTCTTTTCTTTCCGCGCCAGCCAGCACAGATCTGAAGAAGAGCTACCCCTCAGTCACTTTTAGACTTTTTTAAATGTTTTTGCGAGGCTTTTTTGAGTGTTGACACTCCTGGTGCATCGAGGATGTTGTCAGATAAGACCGGGTTCAAGCCCTTCAGGTCTTGTCATCAGACAATGTCCATGACGGATCCGCACCTCGTGTGCTTGTGTTGTCTGGAGCACAACCATTACCCAAAGTTGTGCTCTGAGTGCTGGGCCATGAATCCGAAGGCTTTCAGGGAGCAGTCCCTAAAGCTCATTGCATCCCAGGGCTCAGCATTGCTCTTGATCTCGATCGAGAGAAAGGTCCTAAGAATGGTCACAGAGCCCCCATTCTTCATTATCCCACTCCAAGTCCTCAGGACAGTCAGGTAAGTCAAGCCACAAAAAGAAATCGAATCGTCGGCCGATGAGACGAGGTAAAAGGGAGCATCGTGGTTCCAGGCCTCCGTTCTCGGAGCCTGCATCTGGGTCGACTCCACGCCTCCCCGAGTTTCCAGGAGCCGCAGTGACCCCTGCCCAACTCTGTGAGTTTTATGAGGCGATGCGCCTCATATTTGGGCAGTCCAGCTCCGCAGTACTGCCTTAGGGCTGCGAGGGGTCAGCGGGGGCCCACTCTGGTTCCATGCTGGCGGGGGGCACCCATGGAGCTGTTCCTGTATCCGAACCAGCATCAGTCGTACCATCTCGACCTTCCGTGATGACGGTTCCAATGTAGACGCTCCTGATGCCGCCCAGGTCCCTGGTTGGTGTTGACCCCATCCTCATTGCCAACTCCGACACGGAGCCGGACTGACATCGCGCAACGCCAATTCCAACTTCAACAGGAACCTTGCTCCCTAGGTCAGATCCTGACCCTTATTCTCTTAGGTTGGTGTACGGTAAGGGTTGGGAGGGGTCGCTGGACCCTTTGGAATACCAACTGGAAGAAGATCCCATGGACTGGAGGAACAACCTGGGTGAGGCAAGATTCGCTATCACTTGCGCTGCTGGCAGTCCATCACGTCAGACAGGTGGGTTTTGCAAATAGTCCAAAGGGGCTACTCCCTCCCCTTCAAGATTATCCCTCCACCCATGCCACCATCCTACGATCAGATGACAGAGGATCACCTGGCACTTCTCCTGGAGTAGGTTATGGCTCTCTTGGCCATAGAGAGGGTCCCTGTGGCAGAAGTAGGTTGTAGTTGTCATTCTCACTACTTTCTGGTTCCAAAACGGACAAGAGCCTCCACCCTATCCTAGACCTTTGGTCCTTCAATCTCTTCATAAGGAAGGAGAAGTTCAAAATGCTCCTTCTAGCTCAGGTTCTATCCGCCGTTGACCTAGGAGATTGGATGGTAGCGTTGGACTTGCAGGATGCCCATTCCCATATTCCTGTTCTGCCTGCCCACAGGTGTTACTTGCGGTTCATGGTAGGCCACAAGCACTTTCAGTTCCCGTGCTTCCCTTTGGCCTTACCAGTGCCCCTCAGGTATTCACCAAGGTGATGGCGGTGGTTGCAGGTTATCTGCGCAGGTCAGGAGCTTGTCTTCCCCTACCTCGACGACTGGCTGTTGAAGGCTGGCTCCCTCAGACTCTCGTCTTCCACCTCCAGACTACGGTGGACCTCCTGCATTTGCTGGGGTTCACTATAAACATGCTGAAGTCACACCTGACTCCCTCTCATAAGCTCCCTTTCATCGGAGCTGTTCTGGACAAGTTTATTCTCCCGAGTGGCGAGTCCAGGATATTCAGGCTATGATACCGATGTTTCAGCCTCTATCCTGGATTTCGGTGGGAACGATCCTGAGGCTGTTGGTCCTCATAGCCTCCCGCGCCCTGCTGGTGACACATGCCAGATGGCATATGCAGGCTCTGCAGTGGGACCTGAAGTTCCAGTGGGTGCTGCATCAGGGGAATCTGTCCCACATGGTCCAGATCTCTGAGCTGACAGTAGTGACAGATGCATCACTCCTGGGATGTGGTGGCCAAATGGGAGAGGCAGAGATCAGAGACGCCTGGTCTCCGGCAGAGCCCGGGCTCCACATCAGTCTTTTGGAGCTCCGAGCGATCAAACAGGGATTGAAAGTATTCTCTCCCTCTTTCAAAAGGAAAGTAGTGCAAGTGTTCACAGCAAGACCACCGCCATGTGGTGCTGCAACAAGCAGCGCGGGGTGAGGTTGTGGGCCCTTTGTCAGGAGGCTGTGAGCCTCTGGACATGGCTGAAACATCAGGGGCTGAAACATCAGGGCATTTCCCTGGAGGTTCAACACCGAGCGGGGTCTCTGAGTGCCAGAGCGGACAAACTCAGCCAACAATGCCTGGTCGATCACGAATGGCGTCTCCATCCGGAGGTGGCACAAGGTCTGGAGAGCCTTTGTTAGATCTGTTCGCCTCTGCAGAGAACGTGCAATGTCAGCAGTTTCATGCTTTTGAGTTTCCAAGGCAGTACTTGCTCGGTGAAGCCTTTCATCTTGAGTGGGGCTCAGGCCTCCTGTACACCTTTCCACCCATACCACTTTTGACCAGAGTTCTCAAGGAGATCAAGAAAGACCAGGCTCAAGTAATCCTTGTGGCTCTGGACTGGGCATGAAGAGTCTGGTACCTTGAGCTGCTGAGCATGGCCATCGATCCTTGGATCTGTCTGCCCCTTCGAAAGGATATTTTGTCACAGCAGCAGGGGAAGGTTCTCCACCCGAACCTATCTAGTCTCCGCCCTTCACAGCTTTTGACCTTCAGACAAAAGTTTTCGATGTTATCTTGGCAGCCAGGCGTCCCTCCACCAAAATGAAATACGCCTATTGTTGGCATGAATTTGTGGCATAGTGCACAGACAAGTCTGTTGACCCCCTCTCTGCTCCTCTTTCATAGGTTCTAGTGTCCCAGCAGGGCTCTGCTTTGGGCACCCTCAGAGGTTATTTGTCTACAATCTTTGCATTTCAGAGATTACCTGATCAACCTTGTCAGGTGACCTGTTTAAGTCTCCTATAGTTAGTAGGTTCTTTAATGGTCTTACCCTTATGTTTCCTCCATCACCATTCATCATACCCCAATGGGATTTGAATTTGGTTCTGACATTACTCATGCGTGATCTTTTGAGCCACTTCACAATTGTCCTCTCAGTCTTCTAACTTTAAAAATAGCCTTGTGGCCATTACATCTGCTTGTGGGCGAGCGAGCTGCAGGCATTGTCATCTACGCTTCCCTACCTTTCCATCTATCC
Source organism: Pleurodeles waltl (assembly GCF_031143425.1). Lineage (NCBI taxonomy): Eukaryota > Metazoa > Chordata > Amphibia > Caudata > Salamandridae > Pleurodeles > Pleurodeles waltl. Next base: position 72,922,522 of record NC_090440.1, on the reverse strand, counting down.
TGACAAAGTGGTGCTTCGATCCAGGACTTCATTTTTGCCAAAAGTGGTCACGCCCTTTCGTGTAGCCCAATCCATCACCTTGCCTACTTTTACGCACCCCCACATCCTTCTATGGAAGAGGAGATACTCCACTGCCTGCACGGAAAAAGAGCGTTGGCATTCTACCTTGATCGTACCATAGGCTTCTGGGTGGGTGATAAACTCTGTGTTGGGTATGTGGGTGTGAAGTAAGGTCGGGCAGTGCAGAAGCAACCCATCTCCAGATGGTTTGTTTTCTGCATTAAAATGTGCTTGCACGTTGGCTAAAAAGCAACCCGGGGAGGGTTTGCACGCTCATTCTACCAGAGCGACAGTTGCAATCAGTACATTAACCTGCAGGGTTCCAGTCAGAAACATCTGTCAGGTGGCTACGTGGGTATCTTTGCACATGTTTACCAAATACTACTGCTTGGATAGTCAGGTCCGAAGGGACAGGTACTTTGCCCGTTCGGTGCTACATGACTTCCTAGTATGATATTGGTTCACAGACCCTCCTCCTGGGATGGTATTGCTAGGGTATCTTATCTTAAGGTAAGAAATTTGCAACTAGACGTCTCTATCAGATGCACAGGTTTCTTACCTTCGGTAACGTCTTAACTGGTAGAGACATATTCTAGTTGCAGATTCCTTACTGACCCATCCATCCTCCCCATTCTGCAAACTGATTTCTGGTGACAGGACTTCGCTTTCAGGTCCTTAGGTGTGATGCACCAGTGCTCAGTGTTCTTCATGGCTCTGTGCTTCTTGCGTGGAAAGTCGTGAAAAGAAAATGACGTCAGCGCGCCTGGGTGGTGCCTTTATAAGATCCACATCATATCCGGCACACACGAAGCCGACGACAGATGCAGAGCCGACTGGCGCCACATGACGGCGCGCAGGTATACTGCTCGAGAAACATCTCCGGATCCAGACTGGCGCCTGGGGGAAATTCTATGGTAAGAAGCTTGCAGCTAGAATATGTCTCTACCAGATAAGGCAATACCGAAGGCAAGTAACCTGTTTGTTACCTTAATATTTATTTAACCATATGAATTGGTCTATACTCAGTACACAATGGAAAAACATCAGTTGTTGGCTCCTTATAGCGCAGGTTTATGGAGATCCTACAAACCCTATATATCCCCACAACCAAAAGGGTCTAGAATCTGGCAAATGTAATGGTACATTGCTTTTGTGAATCACCCATCATGACAAAAAGTTACAGATGAAAATATTGCCACAAATGGCTGTTATTTCCTACTCATTTTCAATATTTCTTTATTTCAACAATTAGTTTATTTGGGAAAACCTTGAGGGACCTACACATATGACCCCCTGCTGAATTCAGAACTTTATCTACTTTTCAGAAATACATAGCTTTCACACTGGTTTCCACTACAAACTAGAAGTATGTTTAAAGCACACAAAAAATGGGGAAAATGTGCGACCTCCAAGACTGTTGTACAAAATGAGGCCTTTTAATTCAACTCTAATGAGGAAAAAATGTATGATACCCCCAGCGAGGACTACACCAAATACCCAAAAAAGGCTAACCACGGGGGAGGGGCAGCAGTTAAGACGTGTCGACAATACCTACCAATGAAATAATCTTCCAATCTGTGTTTACACAGATTAAAGACGTGCCCGAGGACCTGTGCCCGCTCCCTCTTGCAATAGCCTTCAGTTGTGCCACCTCCAAGTGCTGCCATCTATGCCAGGAGTGGGTATGCAGGCAGAGGTGTCTGAAGCTGCCTGGCAAGGAAGCTGAGGCCAGAGCTACAGTGCACTGACAGTGTTTAGTGTTGCCCAGCTCCTGGCATGGCTTTTATCGACCCAGTGAGGATGCAGTGCTAAGTGGACCTGCGACTGCTCAATCCATCTCTCCTTGCAAACAATTCATTGTGTTTACCTGAGTGTACTTTTCTCTCCGGTTGCCCAAGCACAGACTTCCATTGATGTTAACAGGCCACCATGGGTTGCAGACCGGGACAAATGAAAGTTTATACAAACTTTCCAAACTAATGTTGCTTAACAGATGGGCACAAACGACCTCACTGGAGAGGTCGCCACCTCTGTGTGTTTACTGCAAGCCAAGAGAGTCTGCAGGTTGGCCACAGCGTGAAGTCAGAGAAAGGAAGAGAATCCCAATGTTTATAGAGGTTTGTTTAGCTATTGCAAGTGTGCAGTTTACTGACAGCACAGATGTGTTGGACGCATCTCTTAGTGGGACGCGGAGTCTCCAGTCGGGGGCTCCTTTCTTGCTTTCTTTGTTGTCTCTGTGGGACCCCCCTCTTTGACCACCATTTGTTCTGTGATTTGCCCATGCTCGCAGCCTTGTTTACAAACCGTTTGATCACTGAGTACTTGCCCCCCTGTTTTCTTCCGGTTTTCACTGACCTTGTTTTCACATATCAATCAGTGAATGTTGTTTTCCCCCCACTTCTAACACTTCTAAGTAAACCTTTGCCCTTTGTAACTGAAAGAAGCAGTTCTTTGCCCAGCGTTTAAGCTTTTTGTGTGTAGTAAACAGTTCTAAATGGCTTGGCCTGTATAGACAAAATATCCTGGGCAGTTGGCTGAGCTCTTATTTGGTGTCCAGTTTTTTCTTCCAAAGTCTTATTCCACCAGGAGGCAAACAAACCCACAGCAGGTAGAGGGCGCACTTCAGAAACTGCCTGCGAGTCTTATACGACTGTACATGTCAATCGCACGCGTTTTCAGTGAATGTTTTACAAAAATATAATATAATTTCACAATAAAAACTAGAACTTCCCCCTTGGTGTGCACAAGTACATATACTGTAGCCTGCTTACGTGAAAAATATCTGAACTGGGGACAGAAGGCCGAGTGGAGAGCTCCACCAGAGGAGAGCATCTCTGGCGTTGTCATCAGCACTGGGGGTGCACAGTGTGCCCCACAAGACATCTGTTGTATTCCAGGACGTGCCACGCCATGCGGTGCTGTACTGTCAGGTCACACAACACCAAAGCATTCTGTAACATCTCATGTAGAAATCATACATGGCCAGAGATTCCCACTTTGGAACTGAGGAACCAGGTTTAGGTCTCAAAATCGACTCAAACATCCTGTGATTCTGGGCAAAAGTCACTTATTCTCCCCGAGCCAAAAGATTTTTAAAAATCTAATCTTGTTTAATGTAATCTGGTGATTATGCAAAACGCTTTAATGCCCTTGGCCCAAGTTCACTCTATGTACAACTGCAGAAAGTAAATAAAAAAAACTTTGTAACCCTATTTTTGTATGATCAAATTAACCCACTTTGCCAGTATAGTAGCCTACCTCAGCGTGACTGAGAAATCTCATATCACCCGTGGACTGCATGGGGAAGGCTATCTGGACTTACATGCCATGGTAACACGCATGAATCTCACATGCGCTTCTGTTAAAGTTTCCAAAGAAATAACTCTTTTTAAGATTCGAGTTATCAAAACATTGGTAGGCACAGCTCGAATGAGATCACAGGTATTAGATCCTGTAATACAATATAGATTTAAATATGGTACTATCACAGTACATGGGACCACCATGTAAGAAAGCCATGTAAGTAAGCATGTAAGCAGCACAACGTCTGCCTGAGGGCGACCAGCCAACTCTTCCTTTAAAGGTCATTCTGCAATCCCAGACTTCCACAACCACACTTGCAGGTCCGCCTGATGCTTTGCAGAGCACCCGACTCTACTTATTGTAGTCATCCTCTCCACTTGATACAGTACACTGCTACTCTTCTCTACTCGTAGGATGTTAGCATCAAAGGAACCATCCTTGTCTGGAGCTCCTCCCATCTAACCGATCCAGTATCATCATGGCGGTCCTGTACGCATCACCACTTTTCTGCACCAAATTGTGTATCTGAAGGCTGGAGCATCTCCCTTCTCCTCTTCAACGAATGTCTACCTCAGCATCCTAACGGGCCTCATCCTTTAACCTAACATGCTACAGCTACACCAGTGATGCTGAGATAATCTTGCTGCTGGAAACCCTAGAGACCTAGACATCTCAGGACATCTTAAGACCGAACCACGGACATGGGGCCGTTGACTAGTGGATGCTGAGGAATTGCCTTGAACTCAGTTGTCCAAAATGTGCCACCTAACTTGTGGAGAGTGAAAGAATTATTAGCCTGTGTACATCTGGTCCTAAACAGTTGCTGTACCAACAGCAGCATAGAGAGAAGTGAGAAACCCTTAAGTCAGCAGTAGGGCTTTCCATGCCCTACAACATGTCTGACACATTTTATTGTCTTCCCGAGACACTATAGGTCAGGGTTTTGCAAAGTCGGTCCTGAAGAGCCGGGTCCATGCCAGGTTTTTAGCATATCCACATTTAGAATAAAGATGGTTCAGAAATCTACATTTTTCTAAATGTGGATATGTTAAACATCTGGCATGGACCCGGCTCTCCAGGACCGACTTTGCAGAACCCTGCTATAGGGCACCATCAAGTCTCATTTGGTGAATGTGACTTGAGGCCCCTCCTCTGACATTTCCCAAGAACCCAGAATGCAGCATCAGTACAACTCTTAAATGTGTATCTATGAGACTACATCCCTCCTTCCCTCCCAGGGGTTACACTGGTTTCCAACAGCCAAACGCTCTTGCTTCAGGCTTGTCTGTACCGCCTACAGGACCTTCTATGACAAGTGTCCATCCTCTACTTAAGCTAAAAACACATTCACAGAAGACAACCCTCTGATTTTGACTGCCAACCCGGCTACCTATCGTCAGTCAGCTCGGTACTAACCCTTCATCTGACCATTTACGCATACAAGAAGGAACAGTGGCGGAATCCCCTTCCATACACTTCTGGCAAAGACGAGACACGTCCTAGACCATCTGGAATTTAAGAAGGCAATGAAGATGTAGCTGAGCACAGGACGATGCATAAACCATCTAGCCTTATGAGGAGTGGATGTCCAGTACAGGACACAGGCGCATACCCACTGGAAATGGAAGAAATTGCCCAGAGTGGAAGGCATATGTGTGCCCCCTAGTCCCCTTCATTTCATTTCTTGCATAGGCGCAGCTACAAGTTTGCAGCTAGGCCCGGGCGTAATTTTAAGTACTCTGGTGTAATCAGAGTAATTTTGATAATTCCCTGTTACTCTTTGATGTGGAATTACTGATAATACCACAATTACGCCTGCTCGCGTAATTACAAGCAGTCTGGGGGGAAACAACCCTACTGAGGGAGCACATTATCGACCGCGAGAGCCACTCATGCTCGCAATTTGTGTTGTGCTGCAGTTAGCGCTATTTCTTAACACAAAATGCATTCAAATCATTTTGGATACGAGAGTACATTTTACGTTAGAAAGATCTCATTATATGGCAGAAGTAAGTAAGGGGGAAATTCTTCCCCAGCAGCACATTTGGCGCTATTTCGTATCACAAAATGCCTTCTCACACCCATTTTGGACGCGAGAGGCCCATTTTGCAATATGAAAATGGCTCTAAATGCCGGAGGGCTAGGTTGGGTGAAAATCCTTCCCCAAGAGCACATTTAGCAAGTGGCTGCTTGCGCTTACTATGTACGTTCTGTTAAATTTAGAACTATTTTTTTGCGCATATTGTATTCTCGTACCCATTTTGGATGCAAGGGGACATTTTTGTTTTAAGAAATAGTGCTAAACCCAGAATTACTCTTCTCGCAGAATTGTGCGTAATCACAAAGCGTTTTTAGGTGATTACGCTACACTGAATTATGCAAGTTACACCCACTCTTATTTGCATTAACACAGTAGGAGCAATATACACACACACAACTCTGGAACACATTCTGCATAAACCACACTGTATTCATACATCTTCCCCTTCAGTTCACTAGTTCTTTTTAAGCTACAGGCCAAGGTGCAGCGACAAAACTACAATAGAAACACAACTCTGTTGTCACATACAACATGAAAATTCTTCTTACATAGACCACACTCTACGTACCCATAAATGCCATTCAGCACTGTATCACTGATAAGTGGTGGGGTGAGGGGATGTGGAGGGGGAGGAGAATAAATAGCAAAAATAAATAAATAAAAAGGACTTACCTGCCGCTTCCAGCCTCTTTCTGCCTTCATCTGCTCCGGTCCCGATTCCTGATTCCCCAATGGCTAGTACACACTGCGCAGGCTCCCAGACGGCAATCAAGACACTGCTCTCATATTGGTAATAATGTTTACCAGCATGAGAGCAGTGCCGTGATTGGCCAGAGCGGCCTGGTTTACCGCTTACTCAGCCTGGGAGCCTGTGCCTCTTCTCCACCCGGCTGTGCAGCACGGCTGAGTGGAGACATCTAAGTGCGCATGTCTGTTTGACCATCCTTGGACAGCCTGTCAAACTGACATGCGCACTTACTGTCAACTCTCCCTGTTGCCATCATGGCCCCGCCCTGTCCTAGACCCTATTAAAATGCTAATAAAATGGTTTTACTATCATTTTATTTTTCACTTTTGCCTCTGCTGGGTCTCAGCGGGGGTGGGGGGGGAGTTGAAGCTCCTCTGTCGTAACGGAGGAGCTGCTGCTGCAAAATGTGTCATGCAAAATACTATTGACATAATATAAAAACGGTAACACATAGCCTATAAGATTTAAAATAGAGATGCGTCTGTACCATAAAGTTAGAGACCTATATTTTTTTTTAAACGTATATTGTAACACACAGTGCATGAGAACTCGACAGGCATTATATCCGCAGCCGGAAACCTCTTTTGATTGTTTTCAGCTCCGCAGCATTGTTACATTTATTTATGCAGTTCAGAGCTCATGTGCAGCTCTTTATGAATATTAATACATGCATTAATATATTATAGTGGTAGGTTTTTAACCTAGGACACATACATAAATTGTGGACGATCACAGACTTGCCAACTTAGAAATCCATTTTATTGTGTAAAAAGGGGGGCCGGGCCGGTGTTGGGGCTTTGAGCCCGTAACCTTCTGTTCAACCATGGAGGAGGTCGGGCCTATAGCATGGGGCGGGACTTATGGCCCGCACTGAATGAGAACACCACTCCCTACCCTCTCCAAAATACAAATTACCAAAGCTTTTGAGGCTGCTGCATCAGGAAAGATTTTGAAACCCATGACGGAAAGGTTTCAAAACCCATGATGGATGTCGGCTGCATAGTGCCTCCACGTAGTGAGCTGGAAACTCGCTCTCTTCAGGGACTTCAAGCTCATTGTGTGCTCACAGTGGAATATTTCCTCAACGGTTGACCATGTGAAGGGAGCTAATATCGTGACACGGTTCACTGGGTGACCATATGAAGGGAGCTAATATCGTGACACGGTTCACTGGGTGACCATATGAAGGGAGCTAATATCGTGACACGGTTCACTGGGTGACCATGTGAAGGGAGCCGATATCCTGACACGGTTCACTGGGTGACCATATGAAGGGAGCTAATATCGTGACACGGTTCACTGGGTGACCATGTGAAGGGAGCTAATATCGTGACACGGTTCACTGGGTGACGATATGAAGGGAGCTAATATCGTGACACGGTTCACTGGGTGACCATGTGAAGGGAGCCGATATCCTGACATGGTATGCGCATGTGAGCTGGAAGGTCTGCAGTCACTTGCAGTGAGGTTTTTGTAGCAGTTTTTCTCACACATTGTTAGATCTGCACAGAACAGTTGCTGTGTATCTAATGTGATCAACAGAAAACAAGTTTGAAGAATTATTACCGAGAGGGGCTTTGGCTCCGCCCATATGTCGATTACTTTGCATATAGCATTTGATTGGGACAAAGTTGTGTAATTCTACTGAAAGAGTGCTTGCATTGTGCATTTTACATTGTGAGAAAACATATGCTCAGCACAGCAGGATTGGGTTGGTCATGGCGAAAAGCCATTCATCAAGGCCAGGGGCCTTTCCAGTTCATACTGATAAGTTACAATAAAGGCAGTAGGCCTGACCTTATTTATTGTGAAAAATGTGTTAAAGTCAATAGAATCTTAAAGGTGAATTGCCATTACACTGTGTTAAAGTTTGTGGACAAGGAATGTCACAGATTACCATAGTAGGCAAAGGTTTTTGTGGGGCGCATGTATGTTTTTTTGCCAACTGCAATTAGGTACGTTTGTACTTTTATCACTGTGTGCCTAGTGTTTGTTAGTGTATGTCGACTCAGCTGGATATGTCAGCATGTCAGTGATGAAGACTCTATGCATCACTGGTCCATTGGGAAAAGTTGTGAGATGCCATAGATCTGATCTGTGTACTGTGAAAAGTGGGCAAAGGTAGTAGGCCTGACTTACCTATTGTGAAATGCATTTATTAAAACTAATAGATGTCTAAGGATGGATTGTTATTCAATTGTGTTTACAGCTGCAGGCTGATATGTTTTTTTAATCTCACAAAATAGCTGAGTTTGGGTGTTGTAATCCCACTGGGACACACCCTTTGGATAAAGATTTGCACTGAGATAACCTTTCTTAAATCTTCTTTTGTGGGGTTGTGTATTGTTTTGCCAACCGTAATTGTATACATATTTGTAATTTTGTTGACTGTTTTTTCTGGTAGCTGCCTTGTGAGAAAGCTGATGCTTGATAGAGTAGGCCTAAGTTGGTGATGGAGACAAACCAACATTAAAGGTTAGAGACATGAGTGAGTCATTTGGGAATATTATGTCAGATGCCAAAGGTCTGGTATGTCTATTGTTAAAGGTTGTGCAAAGGCAGTAGGCCTGACATATTTATTGTGTAAAGTATGTGTTAAAGCCAATAGGCCTCTAATGGTGACTTGTCATTAGATGGATATTGTGTTGCATAACTCCTCAGAAATTGCCTTAGCCGGCAAGGGTTTTGGTGTTGGTTACCCACTGTGACAACCTGGGTGGTACATTTGTGCTTTGAGAATCCCTTTTATGCAGTTACATAACAAAACTGGAGGGCCCCAACCTGCAAAGAACATGAAGGGTCCCCGCCTCCGGACTCACTCAGGCCAGGAGCTGTGCTGAGGGGGCATCCAGGAGCTCGAACCCCCTGCACCAAGAGGGCCTTTGTTACACCAGTGCTGTAATTAAGTTTCAGGAGGCATTCTATCTAGTTTTTCTAGACATAATTTTGTATACATTTGTAATTTTAGGACTGTACACAGATAGTTGCTGTGTGGCAAAGTTTTTGCTCTGTACAGTAGGCCTGTGTTCTTTATGGTGACAAGCCAATGTTAAAGGCTATAGACTTGATTGGGGAAATATTATGTCAGATGCCATATGCGTGAATGTCAGTAAGCATTACATATTTATTATGGAACGTGTATGCTAAAGCCTGTAGGCCTTCAACGGTGGATTGTTATTACAGTGTACACAGTTATCGCCTCATACATTGCTATAATAGGGAATGTATTTGGTGTTGCTTACCTCTCTGACAAACCATGGGGACGATGATTTGTGCTGTGAGGATCCTTGTTAGGCCCTTTTAGAAAATGTTCCTTATTGTTTTTCCAACTCTAATTGTGTGCATAGTTCCAATTTTATGACTGTGTACTTTATGGTTACCTTGCAGGGAAGCATACGCTCAATATGATAAGCTTGAGTTGTTTATGTTGATGAGCCATTGAAAAGCTGGGAGGGCCCGATGGTCATTAGGAAAAGTTATGCCCAATGCCATAGGTCTAATCTGTTCATAATGAAAAAATAAATAATGCTGTAGGTTTTATTTTTTAGACCCTTCACGGTGGATTGCTATTACACCGCCTTAAAGCCTACAGATAGACATTTTGGGCCAGATGTAGCAAAGGTTTTTACCCATTCTGTGTCTATGGGAAAAAGTGATCGTACATATGGCCCTTTATTATTACATGGTACAGAATACTGCAAGAAGCAAAGCCTTTATTATTGGGTACTTCCTTTGACAAACCCATGGGGTTGGAGGTTTGCACTGTGTTAACCCTAGCTAGACTCCAAGGAGGGCCTGGCAGGTGCATTTGTCTGCTAGGTCCTTATATAAAATTAACTTTAAAAAAAAAACTCCACATACATAGAGGGTCCTAGGGTCAGCCCTCTTCTGTGTTTTTGAGGGCGACTCATTTTCTGCTGCTCCCCTAACAGAATACTGCATGGAGCAATAGATTAGCTTGTTTCTGGCATTGGCCTATCACTTGTACATCCGCCATCTTTTAAAAAAAAAGTGAGTGATAGCCTGCCTACCCATTCACAATAAAACAGACACACAAACTCAACAAGCATCAACAAGATAAAAATAAAAGAATAAAGGCAGGAAAAAAACATAACTCCACATAAACTTGAAGGGCATATGCTTGTGATTCAAAAAATAAAATTAAGCATAGCAGCAGAGCAGCTGTGGCTGGCTTCCAGTGCTAATGAACATAGTGTATCGCTGTTTTAAATTTCCAAAATTGCAGCCACGTTTAGAAGGAATGAGTTGGGTACCTTACAGAAGTATAAACAGTGATGCACTATGTAGAATTCCACTGCAAGATAGCCCCTCTTTACTACTGCATAACCATGCTCGAATGCTAATAGGGTATCACAGCAGTAGAGAGCCAAGGAGTCAGCATAGGGTGGCCATCTTGAAACGGTAAACTAATACTACAATCTGAACAGTACCACCCCAGCAAGGCTAGCAGTGTAGAAATAGTAACTGCGCAGGATGCAGAACACGAGAAGCAAGAGTGGCGCCTTGTAGGTCTCCTGCATGGGTGTGCTGGATGTAAATACTCTGTGGTGCACGGTCTCTGGTCTCTGTGTGTCTGTGTGCATCTCATGCGTTGGTGCTATGTCTGTAGACACTGTGTGGTGCATCCTCTGTGTGTGTCTCCTGCAAGGGTGTGCTAGCTGTAAACACTGTAGTGCACGGTCCCCAGTCTCTGTGTGTGCCTCCTGTATCGGTGTGCTGACTGTAAACACAGTGGTGCACGGTCCCCACAGTCTGTGTGTGTGTCCTGCATGGGTGTGCTGGCTGTAAACACTCTGTGGTGCACGGTCACCGGTCTCTCCGTGTCTGTGTCTATCTCCTGTATCGGTGTGCTGACTGTAAACACAGTGGTGCACAGTCCCCCCAGTCTGTGTGTGTGTCCTGCATGGGTGTGCTGGCTGTAAACACTCTGTGGTGCACGGTCCCCAGTCTCTGTGTGTGTCTCCTGCATGGGTGTGCTGGCTGTAAACACTCTGTGGTGCACAGTCCCCAGTCTCTGTGTGGGCCTCCGGTATCGGTGTGCTGGCTGTAAACACTCTGTAGTGCACGGTCCCCAGTCTCTGTGTGTGCCTCCTGTATCAGTGTGCTGACTGTAAACACAGTGGTGCACGGTCCCCCCAGTCTGTGTGTGTGTCCTGCATGGGTGTGCTGGCTGTAAACACTCTGTGGTGCACGGTCCCCAGTCTCTGTGTGTGTCCTGCATGGGTGTGCTGGCTGTAAACACTCTGTGGTGCACGGTCCCCAGTCTCTGTGTGTGTATCCTGCATGGGTGTGCTGGCTGTAAACACTCTGTGGTGCACGGTCACCGGTCTCTCCGTGTCTGTGTCTATCTCCTGTATCGGTGTGCTGACTGTAAACACTATGGTGCACGGTCCCCAGTCTCTGTGTGTGCCTCCTGTATCGGTGTGCTGACTGTAAACACAGTGGTGCACGGTCCCCCCAGTCTGTGTGTGTGTCCTGCATGGGTGTGCTGGCTGTAAACACTCTGTGGTGCACGGTCCCCAGTCTCTGTGTGTGTCCTGCATGGGTGTGCTGGCTGTAAACACTCTGTGGTGCACGGTCACCGGTCTCTCCGTGTCTGTGTCTATCTCCTGTATCGGTGTGCTGACTGTAAACACAGTGGTGCACGGTCCCCCCAGTCTGTGTGTGTGTCCTGCATGGGTATGCTGGCTGTAAACACTCTGTGGTGCACGGTCCCCATTCTCTGTGTGTGTCTCCTTCATGGGTGTGCTGGCTGTAGACACTCTGGTGCACGGTCACCGGTCTCTCCGTGTCTGTGTCTATCTCCTGTATCGGTGTGCTGACTGTAAACACTATGGTGCACGGTCCCCAGTCTGTGTGTGTGTGTGTGTGTGTGTGCCTCCTGTATTGGTGTGCTGGCTGTAAACACTGTGGAGCACGGTCCCTAGTCTGTGTGCCTCCTGTATCGGTGTGCTGACTGTAAACACTGTGGTGCACAGTCCCAGTCTGTGTGTGTGTGTGTGCCTCCTGCATTGGTGTGCTGGCTGTAAACACTGTGGTGCACGGTCCCTAGTCTGTGTGCCTCCTGTATTGGTGTGCTGACTGTAAACACAGTGCTGCACGGTCCCAGTCTGTGTGTGTGTGCCTCCTGCATTGGTGTGCTGGCTGTAAACACTGTGGTGCACGGTCCCCATTCTCTGTGTGTCTCCTGCATGGGTGTGCTGGCAGTAAACACTCTGTGGTGCACGGCCCCCAGTCTCTGTGTGTGTCCTGCATGGGTGTGCTGGCTGTAAACACTCTGTGGTGCACGGTCCCCAGTCTCTGTGTGGGCCTCCGGTATCGGTGTGCTGGCTGTAAACACTCTGTAGGGCACGGTCCCCAGTCTCTGTGTGTGCCTCCTGTATTGGTGTGCTGACTGTAAACACAGTGGTGCACGGTCCCCCCCAGTCTGTGTGTGTGTCCTGCATGGGTGTGCTGGCTGTAAACACTCTGTGGTGCACGGTCCCCAGTCTCTGTGTGTGTCCTGCATGGGTGTGCTGGCTGTAAACACTCTGTGGTGCACGGTCACCTGTCTCTCCGTGTCTGTGTCTATCTCCTGTATCGGTGTGCTGACTGTAAACACTATGGTGCACGGTCCCCAGTCTCTGTGTGTGCCTCCTGTATCGGTGTGCTGACTGTAAACACAGTGGTGCACGGTCCCCCCAGTCTGTGTGTGTGTCCTGCATGGGTGTGCTGGCTGTAAACACTCTGTGGTGCACGGTCACCGGTCTCTCCGTGTCTGTGTCTATCTCCTGTATCGGTGTGCTGACTGTAAACACAGTGGTGCACGGTCCCCCCAGTCTGTGTGTGTGTCCTGCATGGGTGTGCTGGCTGTAAACACTCTGTGGTGCACGGTCCCCATTCTCTGTGTGTGTCTCCTGCATGGGTGTGCTGGCTGTAAACACTCTGTGGTGCACGGTCCCCATTCTCTGTGTGTGTCTCCTGCATGGGTGTGCTGGCTGTAAACACTCTGTGGTGCACGGTCACCGGTCTCTCCGTGTCTGTGTCTATCTCCTGTATCGGTGTGCTGACTGTAAAAACTATGGTGCACGGTCCCCAGTCTGTGTGTGTGTGTGTGTGCCTCCTGTATTGGTGTGCTGGCTGTAAACACTGTGGAGCACGGTCCCTAGTCTGTGTGCCTCCTGTATCGGTGTGCTGGCTGTAAACACTGTGGTGCACGGTCCCTAGTCTGTGTGCCTCCTGCATTGGTGTGCTGGCTGTAAACACTGTGGGGCACGGTCCCTAGTCTGTGTGCCTCCTGTATCGGTGTGCTGGCTGTAAACACTGTGGTGCACGGTCCCTAGTCTGTGTGCCTCCTGTATCGGTGTGCTGACTGTAAACACTGTGGTGCACGGTCCCTAGTCTGTGTGCCTCCTGCATTGGTGTGCTGACTGTAAGCACTATGGTCCACGGTCCCCAGTCTGTGTGTGCGCCTCCTGCATTGGTGTGTTGACTGTAAACACTATGTGGTGCACGGTCCCAGTCTGTCCGTGTGTCTTCTGCGTTGGTGTGCTGGCTGTAAACACTTTGCGGTGCACGGCCCCCGGTCTGTGTGTGCGCCTCCTGCATTGGTGTGCTGGCTGTAAACACTTTGTGGTGCACGGCCCCCGGTATCTGTGTGTCTCCTACGTCGGTGTGTTGGATGTGCACGGTCACTAGTCTCTGTGTGCAAACCCAATGTGTGGCGCAGGTCACCGGTGCCCGCCTGCCAGTGCGTACCCCAAGTGCACAGGCTTGTTTGCAGAACGAGTTGTCCCTGGCTACCCCCCGTTTCCACACCAAAGGTCATTCCTCCCACTTCTCGTGGACGTGAGGTGCTGACTGAGTTATTTTTTGTGGCTGTATCAGGTTCGGTGTTCCAAGAACGCCAACTCATGCCCGCCGGAGGCTCGAGGGCTGTAAATAGCCCGGCCAGCTGCTGGCGCTGTGCCCACTCTGTGCTGAGAGGTGTTTCGGGCCTAGGCTGCCCTCTCGCCCCCGCCGGCCCCTGCCCGAGGCGCCGCACCTGTGCCCGGAGCGTTGACGGACGGGCCGTAGAAAGTGGAGCTATCCAGCTGATGAGTGATGGACGGCTTGTGTAGCAGACTGAGTGCCGAGAAGAGTGTACCTGAGCTGTCTCGGGTATCACCGAGATGAAGGCCTGGTCCGCGAGGTGTGTGCCAGCAGTGGGCCGCAGCCGTTCAGTCCATTGCACGCAGTTATAGTCAGGGCCACTGGGATTATGTGGCATGGGAGAGCCAAATTATGCGGCGGCGTTGAGCAAATTATGCGGCAAGAAGAGGCAAATTATGCTGCTTAAAGCAGCACATTTTGTAATGGTATTACTTAATTATTTCGTCATTTCTAAACGTGGTACCACTTACTGGGCATTGGTTGCCCTCATTTGTACCAGTTTAATATCCACATATAGCAAAAAAAGCAACAGAAAGGAGACCTGTCCAAAACAGAGCTAGGATAAACACCACGGGCTCTGCCTATTCCTTCCCGGGGGCAGGATTTGGGGTACTGTGACTGTTGAAAGGCAGGAATGCTGAGGAATATGAAATGTGCTTTTTTGCTTGAATTAACAGCGTGACATGTAAAGGAACGTCTCTTTGTAGCTGATGTCCTTCACATGTCTCAAGGGCTGTATTGCTCAGACCACCTTCGCTATCAGTGGTGTCTCATTCTTTTGATAGTCCATTTAGCAATCATTGCTGAGGTGTCGAGACATACCCCAGCTCTGTTTTTGTTAAGTCGGGCCAAGCCAGCTATATTAACATAATAACAAGCAGTGGCAAAGCCAAGAGGTTTGATGCAAATGCGTTAATGCAAGCATTGTTAGCAGATTAGAGCGGGACACGCTGAAGGGAGCCTGCAGCAGCAGGAATGGAGGGCTGCCATTGTAAAGTAGTCCGTCATGCCATTGTAAAGTAGTCCGTCATGCCGTTCAGTGCCAGCACGCGAGTGCCCGCTGAAGGATACATCCGACCAACCAACCAGTAGCATTAGGTGCGAGATGAATACTCCATTGGGTTAAGCCAAGTTGCGATTGACAAAGTCGCAAGCCAATGGCTGCAAGAAGCTGGGAGAGGAAAGCCAATGGTTGAAAGTCGTGAGCTAAATATCTCTGTATGTATATTCTCAGCAATAGGTCTGACTGACAGATGTGATGTCAAAGCCCAAACTCTGGAAAGTATCCTACCTTTCATTTCTCGAAAGACATATAGTGTCAGATTGAAGGATGATAATACTTTATGGTTAAAGGGAAGATTGAAGGCGCTATACGTCCAAAGGCTGAATTACACAATGTGTCACCAAAAAACTTGGGCTGAAAATCCCAGCTTCTTAACTTGTACAAATTGTGTGAGCCTGAGTAAATAGGTTTACTCCAGTGTCTTATTTTCCTCCTGTTTAGATTAATAGGCAGTATTGTTGCTTCACCTAAAATAACCCAGCCCTCTGTACAGTGCACATAACAAACTGAAATGCTTCTTCAATCAATCTTTCAAAACATTTGTAAACCGCGCTACTCACCCGCTAGGGCCTCAAGGCACTGAAAGAGGTGTGGGGGTGGGAGGGATCTGCTACTGCTCAAAAAGCCAGGTCTTGAGGCATTTCCTGACGGTCAGGAGGTCCTGGGTCTATCGTAGGTGGACGGGGAGGGTGTTCCAGGTCTTGGCAGCGAGGTGGGAAAAGGATCTGCCGCCGGTTGTAGTTCGATGGATGCGAGGGACGGCGGCGAGGGCAGGCTTGGCGGAGCGGTGCTGGCGGGTGGGAGCATGGAAGGTGATTCGCTCGTTGAGGTAGGCAGGGCCCATGTTGTGAAGAGGTTTGTGGGCGTGGATGAGGAGTTTGAAGGTGATCCTCTTGGGGACTGGAAGCCAGTGTAGGTCTCTGAGGTGGGCTGAGATGTGACTTCTTGGCTGTGTTGTGAGGACAGAGAGGCATTCAGTGGGTCGAAGCTGTCAATAATCCAGCAGATGCAGTGGCACCGGGGCCCAGGGCATCATCACAGTTACGGCTGTGTTTCTCTACCCACCCTGAGGACGGGGACCTATTTACACAGTTATAGTTATAACATTTATGGTCAGTAAATATCACCCTCTGTTCAAACCTAATGTATTACATTCAGTGCTTAAATTGTAAAAAAAAAAAAAAAAGCCAGGGCCCTCGTCAGGAGGCCACTGCAACTTGCACCACCCCTTGCCCCTGCCAGTCACAGTACCAACACAACTAGTAATCACACACACAAGTGTGGTAATTTAGACTATTCCAGGCCACCCAAAGCTATGGGAGGTATCATTATTTTAATGTATATTGAATTATTAAACCCTGTGGAGTTACATTCACCTCAAAATAAGACAAACAGTGCCCCCATGTGGTAGGCTGCATAAGCGCTGGTGTTGATAATCGGTGCTGAGCACCGCAAACACCAGCTCAAATTAAGCACTGATTAAATTGAAACATAAATGTTGATTAAATAACCCTTACTACATTTAAAGAGTGTTTCCTTACATGAGCTTTGTTCCATGACTTACATGTCATCTATTACAGTGGCCGGGCTCGTGCTGTGCTTCGTAAGGCCAAGCTAGACCTCTGGCTCGGCTTATGAATTTGCTGGCCCCTCCATCTCATCCTGAGTTTGGGGAAGGCTTTTCTGGCCACCATGTTGGAAAGAAGAAGTGTAGCCGCTGCAACTGTCGACTTTGGCGAATCCCGGCCTCAGCTCAACACCCTGTGATTCTAGGCAAATCACTTCACCTGTGTATGACTAATAAAAAGTTTTAAAACGTGTAGCATAGTTTGACTATGCGTTCTAATGCCCTTTGGTCAGATTCATGCTATGAAAAAAATTCGTTTTTTTAAACTTTGGTCAGATTCATGGTATAAAAAAATGCATGTTTTTTAAAAACTTTGGTCAGATTCATGATATGAAAAAAAAATCTAGTAACCCTAGAATGGACTGTTTATCAGCCTTGGTGTTTGGTGGAGTCAAACCACTGCATATGTTGAAGTCATCTCCGCCAGTGACATGTTCTCCACCCAGGGCCTCCACCTAGGTACTCTGAGCAGGGTGGTTGTAGCACCGGCATTGTCAGACGGTCCATTACCGCCCTCCTCAAAGTCTGGCCCTGTGTGTTCCAATGTCGCTGGTGTTTGTTTTATGAAGGAGAACACCCTTTTAACGTGCATTGTTCAGCATTGAGATCAGAGCCCTGACTCAGCTCACACTGGTCCCGGCGCATAACACCAAATATGTCCACAGTTTGTGTAGCCCTGGGCATATTCCAAATCCCGGCCCCGCCACGCTTCTAGAAAGCCCGTCGTTTCATTTATCACGTACAACCTCTGCAGTTCTATAGGCCACCGGTGGTTACTATGGAGCTCCATTCATTTACACATTTACAGTAAAAGTGCTTACAAATCAGAAACATAAAAGGGGATATTAAGTTCGGATTCTTCTTGCCGATAACTCACTAAATGTAATTTCCCCCATGGCATTAGCACGATTGGTAACCCTCTGCAGTCTCAGCAGAGAGGCCAAGAATTGAATTAGTGTGCAAAGTGAATCCTTTTTTCATCCACTGGGGCAAGTACAGAATCCTGGGCAATGCACGCTCTCATCTCAGTTAAGTGTCATGACAATATTTTTAAGAGCAGCAGTTGAAATACATCATTAAAAGGTGTGAATATACCTGCTAAAACAGCCTTCGCACGATTTATGTTAAAATAACCCGTACGCTTTACATCATTACATTAAACACTTGGTTATTTTAATTCTGCCCTGTGCGATAATTTATTCAAGATTATATGTGGTTTGATGGACCACCTCCCTCCAGGTCATTACCGGACAACCTTTCCAGCCCTGAACTTGTGTCACCGCCTAATGCATTCTGGGTGTTGTAGTCTTGCTGTGCCTTCTTCGAACTACCTGCAGTCAGTGGTTCGTAGGTAAAGAGATCAGTGCTTGAGACAGTGTGCAGTAATGGCCTGGAGTGAGGTGGTCACCTTCTTTGATTGGCTCAGGCCTCAGTTTAGTACACCCGGTGGGCCAACGCTAGCTCCACAGGTGGGATTATTAAATAATGAGCAGCGCCACTGGAATTATGCGGCAGTAGAGACCCAGATGACACTGAAAAGTGGATTAAATAATGCTCCTAGAGAGTCAAGTTATGCAGCATATTTTATCTTAATTTGCCATTTTAATACCTATTGTTGGAAAAGGGATTCCAACGCCATTCAAAATGCAAAGATGTGTTAAGCAGGAAACCCATATGCCTTCGTCACAGCCTACGGGAAAAATGCTTTACTGCAAATAATGACTTTGCTTTACAAGGAGGCACAGGAGCTCAGTTTTATTAAACCTGGTCCCCCAAACTCCCAGAATCATATAGTTCGTGTTAAACCTACAATGTTGCACGCAACAGAAAACAACTGAGCATGTGGATGCCACGCAATGAAAGGGTGTGCCACTTTTATTCTTTGTATCACAGTCAGGTATTAGAACTGGTCTTGTGTCCTTGTTAGTGGGCACCATAAGGCCTTCGTCCTATTGCAAAATAGACTTTCAGAGGATTCTTCTTCATTACATACCATAGTGAGCTCTGTACGATTTAAGACATCAGGGTCTGAAAAGAGAAGAGAAACGTTTGGGGTTTTTCTTTAGTCCAAGTGTCCTCTTGAAATTTGTTTTGAGAGCAGTAGTTGTGGTTACATGAATTTGTAACAATAATGAAACTCAACAAATTCAGGTCAAAAGAGGAACTATAATTTCCACCCTGTTGTGTGTCCTAATGTGTTTCTTGCTGCACAGGAAAGCCTTACCCAGTCAATAGTTTGGAGAATTTAAGACAAGGGGGCAAGCTTGTTCCACACTTTAAGCATCAGACAGGAGCATGAATGCCCTCCAGTGCCCTTTCTGTGCCACAATACAGCAATCAAAGACTGAGAGCTGTCCTGCCAACAGTTAGAAACTCCTGCCAGTGTCGCACCCTGGGCCCCGCATTGTCCTTTGTAACTTTTGGTCCGTGTGAGCTTGAAGCAGTTTGTGTGCAGCAGGGCCTGTTTCTACTGCAAGCCCAGAAAAACCCCTATTTATGTGGGAAATGTCACACCCGAAAAATCCCGTTTTTTTAGTGCCCCTGATTGTAACTCCTAGTCAGTGCAGTGAGGATGGAGACGGAGGGTGACAGCTGGCGACCATCAGACTTGTGGTACTGATGGAAGGTTGGGGGGGGGGGGGGTCAAGGAAGAGCCCCCATCCATGGTGGACAGATGGGGGTCTGAGGGCTTTAGCGCACACAGGAGGCAGTGACGTGGTTAGGGGCTCACTGTTACTTCCTTGGAGTTTTCATCGGAAGCTCCTTGTGGTGCTGAGGCAACAGTACACGGGGGGGCTCTTGCCAGCAGGCCTGGGTGATGCCAGGCTGACCTTGTACAGAGATGACTTGTGGATGAAAACTCTGCGTTAAAGGTGCCCTTCGAGTGAACATCACACCCCATCATTGCTTACATTTGGCCTCAGAGCTGTGTCTTTGTGTGTCAGTCCCCCTCCCCTCATCCTTCCAGGTGCCCCCCCATACCCACCCTGTACGTGCCTGGGCTCCCGATGTGCGGTATTGTCACCCTCAAGCCGCCTCCCCTCAACATTATTGACTAAGCTATGCCCCGGCGGAGGCAGAGACAGTCACGCCAGGCGCCTTCTGGAAGACTCCGTCAGACTCCTCTACATGCCAGGCCAGTCAGATAGGACACGAACAGCCACATGCCCCATCAGGGTGGCGGGGGCAGATAAGGTAAAGATAAGCCGGTCCTACCTGACAGACTACGTCAGACATGTCACGCCAGTCAGCTAACACAGTCAAATGGTTGCGGCATAGACAGAGAAGACAAGCCTGCCCTATCTGACAGACTCCGTCAGACTCTTAACATGTCGAGGCAGTCTACTAGGACCCAACAGTCACACAAGCCTCCCCTACTTGACAGACTCCGTCAGACACTTAACATGTCAAGGCAGTCAGGTAGGACAGTCACATGCCCCGGTGGCGGCATAGGCAATGAAGAAAAGCCGGCCCTATCTGACAGACTCCGTCAGACTCTAAACATGTCAGGCCAGTCAGCTAACACAGTCAAATGGCGGCGGCATTGACAGTGAAGACAAGCTTGCCCTATCTGACAGACTCCGTCAGACTCTTAACATGTCTGTGCAGTCAGCTAGGAGAGTCGCATGCCCCGGCGGGGACACAGGCAGTGAAGACAAGCCGCCCCTACTTGACAGACTCCGTCAGACACCTTTACATGTCTAGGCAGTCAGCTAGGAGAGTGTCATGCATGACGCGGGCATAGGCAGTGAATACAAGCCGGCCCTGCCTGACAGACACCCTCACATGCCAGACTGTCTCTCTCCCCACCACAGCAGACCGCACTAAGCCATGCGTGCGTGTGTTTAATGCCGGCGGAGCAGGTTTATTTGTTCTTCCCTTTGAACCGGGGTGGTCCTCCGCCCCCCTCAAGTTTTGGATTACATATCTGAAGATGCAGACCGGTCCCTGCCTTTGAAGTGCTGGTTGAGCGGGACGTGGACCAGCGACGGGGCCATGTGGCCCTGGGCTGGGAGCCCAGACTGGCCGGGTGGCAGGACTCGCAGAGGACATGTGGCCTCGTTTCAGTCTCCGATGTGTTGTGCCAGGGGGGCCTGGCCGTGTGAAAGGCAGTGCCTCGTAGGCACACGCTTCTAGGCTCTTCACTGCATGGAGCCGACGCACCGAGATGCACGCCCACGATCACACGGTGTGCTGTGGGGTGAGCAGGAGTATTTGGGCAATGGTGGCCCAGTGAGATGCAGGCACACGCTTCTAGGCTCTTCACTGCATGGAGCCGACGCACAGAGATGCACGCCCACGATCACACGGTGTGCTGTGGGGTGAGCAGGAGTATTTGGGGATGAGTGGCCCAGTGAGATGCAGGCACACGCTTCTAGGCTCTTCACTGCATGGAGCCGACGCACCGAGATGCACGCCCACGATCACACGGTGTGCTGTGGGGTGAGCAGGAGTATTTGGGGATGAGTGGCCCAGTGAGATGCAGGCACACGCTTCTAGGCTCTTCACTGCATGGAGCCGACGCACCGAGATGCACGCCCACGATCACACGGGGTGCTGTGGGGTGAGCAGGAGTATTTGGGGATGAGTGGCCCAGTGAGATGCAGGCACACGCTTCTAGGCTCTTCACTGCATGGAGCCGACGCACCGAGATGCACGCCCACGATCACACGGGGTGCTGTGGGGTGAGCAGGAGTATTTGGGGATGAGTGGCCCAGTGAGATGCAGGCACACGCTTCTAGGCTCTTCACTGCATGGAGCCGACGCACAGAGATGCACGCCCACGATCACACGGTGTGCTGTGGGGTGAGCAGGAGTATTTGGGGATGAGTGGCCCAGTGAGATGCAGGCACACGCTTCTAGGCTCTTCACTGCATGGAGCCGACGCACCGAGATGCACGCCCACGATCACACGGGGTGCTGTGGGGTGAGCAGGAGTCTTTGGGGATGAGTGGCCCAGTGAGGTGCAGGCACGCGCTTCTAGGCTCTTCAGTGCACGTAGCCGACGCACAGAGATTCACGCCCACGATCACACGGTGTGCTGTGGTGTGAGAAGGAGTATTTGGGGATGAGTGGCCCAGTGAGATGCAGGCACACGCTTCTAGGCTCTTCACTGCATGGAGCCGACGCACCGAGATGCACGCCCACGATCACACGGTGTGCTGTGGGGGTGAGAGGAGTATTTGGGGATGAGTGGCCCAGTGAGATGCAGGCACACGCTTCTAGGCTCCTCACTGCATGGAGCCGACGCACCGAGATGCACACCCACGATCACACGGTGTGCTGTGGGGTGAGCAGGAGTCTTTGGGCAATGGTGGCCCAGTGAGGTGCAGGCACGCGCTTCTAGGCTCTTCAATGCACGTAGCCGACGCACAGAGATTCAGCCCACGATCACACGGGGTGCTGTGGGGTGAGCAGGAGTATTTGGGGATGAGTGGCCCAGTGAGATGCAGGCACACGCTTCTAGGCTCCTCACTGCATGGAGCCGACGCACAGATATGCACGCCCACGATCACACGGGGTGCTGTGGGGGTGAGAGGAGTATTTGGGCAATGGTGGCCCAGTGAGGTGCAGGCACGCGCTTCTAGGCTCTTCAATGCACGTAGCCGACGCACAGAGATTCAGCCCACGATCACACGGTGTGCCGTGGGCTGAGCGGGAGGATTTGGGGGATGGATGGTCTGTGAGTGGCAGGCAACCTGTGAGGGACCAGGTTAGAAAGGGTCAGGTGTACCCCCTCCCAACATGTGTCTCTATCTTGACGCTTAAGGCGTGTAGTCGAGGGTCTCTCGCCTCATCTTGGAATCAGAGATGGCACGGCATCTGTAACTGACAGAAAAATAAAATTGCTTCTGCATTTTACCATAAAGTTTATATGCGCATTTAAAGTTTTTATAATGCGATACATACTCCAGTTGTCGTCAAGGACTGCAGATTACCCCAAAGCACAGATAAATGATTTAAAACACAGCAGTATTCTCTGTACCTGGGATACACCGAATGTTGCCCACACTGACGCTTGTTGCCTCATCAAAGACCGCCCTTTGACCTTTTCAACCCAGGATGCTAGGTTACCAGCGTGGTGCTGAGTAGGTCAGCAGAGGATGTACCGACTTCTGGCCTAGTTCTCGGGCGATAATGCCGAGGGCCCTGATGCAAGGGAGTAAATGCCCCCCAACCACTGCCCAAACAGTACCATACTGCTATTGTTTGAGTGCATTGAGCCTCTAAGACCACTGGGCCCCGGTGCCACTGCACCTGCTGCCGCCTTGAAATCTATGACCCTGCTGTAGTCACAAAGGGGATCAGAAAAATGTGATGTTATGTTATATGGATTTGTATAGGCACTGTCTCCCGGCGCTTTGCTTGTGTGTGGTGCTGGCCTGGAGGGGCCTTACTCCAACAGCCAGGCCTTCAGCTTCTTGGGGAATTCAAGAAGAGATGAGGGGGCTCTAATGGTGTGTGGGAGGTTGTTCCACGCTTTAAGAGCGATACATGAGAAGGTACAACCTCCTGATCTGCTTTTGTAAATGCGTGGGATGTGTCCTACCCAGAGTCCGGCTGAGCGGAGGTGTCTGGGTGGTTGGTGGAATTACACTCTGCTGTCCCGGTAGGCTGAACCAAAGTTGTGTAGTGCTTTGTACGTGTGAGTGAGTAGCTTAAGTTGTGCCTGCTTGTGTGCCATTGTAATTTCCTCAGGTGTGGAGTGATGTGAGACCAGCATGGGTGGCTGAGGACCTGTCTGGCTGCTGCGTTCTGGGCGGTCTAAAGTCTGGTTGGTTGGTGATTCCCGCATAGATGTTCCCAGTAACATGGACAGTAAATCAATCTCTGTCCAACCCTAACTTGGCTGGTTGGTAGAGGGTTTGGGGGCTAAGAACGGTGCTGTGGGCAGGCTAGCCACCTCACAATGCCACTAGGGCACTGTTTCCCAAACTATGGGTTGCGATTCACTCAGTGCTTAATTTGTGCTTGTTGTTTCCGGTGCTGATCACCGGCACTTATTTTTGAGGGCCGGCACTTATTTTTCTGCCACAAGCATTTACTACGAGCAAAAGAAACGTAAAAGCGTCAGAAAAGGGAAAAGCAGGAAGCTGCAAGAGTGAGTGGACGGAGCAGGGAGTGGCTGTGAATGGATTAATGAGGCCAGAGATGGCTTCAGGATTACGCCGCCTCAGTATTCTGTGTTTGCATATTTAATTGCAGCAGCCGCATATTTAAGAGGAGGGCTTTGAGCACCAGCATGTTTTTATTTATAAATTAGGCACTGGAGTCACTGGTGCGTCGTAGGGAGATTTTTGGTAGATCGCAAAGTCCGACCAAAAATTGTCAAGATGCCTTTAAATTCTGTATTTATCTTGTCACATTTGCTGCACTTCAAAGACCGATATCAAACATCAGCCTACATCTTCTGCTGCTTCTCTTTTCTCACGAGGACTGCTGTCTACAAACTCCTATCACTTCGCTGTTGGAGAAAGAAGAATAAAGTGAATTACGTGACAGTCTTGCTGGGGTACATGAAGTGTGAAAGGAAAGGCTGTAAGATGTCATTGTTTCATAACACACAACAAAATGTTAATACATTTAAATGAATTACACATTCCACAGCTAGGAAAGCAAAAATTAAGCACTTTTTTTTGTAATTCTGAAATGTGACAGAAAATGCGCTACCTCATGATGCTCTAGTTACATGAAAAAAATCACCCTCCTCATGTCCATTAAAGCTAGGTGGGTCCTTAAAGTATTTTGTATTAAAAAGTGGGTTGTAGTAGCACTACTTTAGAGTCAGGCAGTTGGTAACCCCCTGGTGGCACGTCACTGCAAGAGCACAGAGGGGTGTAGTGACTACAGCAGCGGGATGCCAGACTGCAGTGAATCCAATAGCTGACCAGTGGTCGAGGTGTGCGGGATCCGAAGGGTACGATGCGCCCATACTTTTTTAATTTAAGGAATATAGGGCCAGATGTATCAAGCTCCTGGTTTGCATTTCTTAAAGAGCGAATTTTAAGAAATCGCTATTTAAGAAATGCAAGATGGGGGATGTATGAAAATTGCAATTTGTTAATAGCAATTTCTTAAAATTCGCAATCGCTATTACTGAATCGCAGTTAGGGAATGCGACTCCATTCATCCCTACGGGCCTGTAGGCCCATAGGTGCGAATGGTTTTGCATTTCCCAATTTGCGAATTCCAGTTAGGAATTCACAAATTAGGTAATGGAAACTCCAGGGTGCTGGGGGCTAAGGCCCCCTGTGATGGACCCCCCAAAAATATTTGCGGGCATGTGTGTGCTACATGTCATTTTTAAAAATGCACATGCTTACCACCAACTTGGATTTGGTGGTAACTGCATTTCCTAAATGCTCAACTCACATTTAGGAAATGGTTGCTACATGTGCTTTGGAAATCGCAAATAGGAATTCCCTATTTGCGATTTCCTATTTAGAGAATAGCAATTTGCGATTCTGTAAATGGGGTCGTAATTTTAAGGAATCTCTATTTTTGCGATTCCTTAAAATTGCACCGCGAATGCCTTTCACAGGCATTTTTGCATTCGCAAACGGCCGAATTTTGCAATTCGCACCATTAGCGAATGCAAAATTACTTGATACATCTGGCCCATAGTTCCCCTACATTTTGCGAAAAGACAACTGTCCCGGGACGGTTAATTTCGAGAATTGAAATACTAGAGCTGAAATGTAAGGCAATGAGCTCTTGTGCTGTGAAACCTAAGGAGGGTGAACAGCTAAACAAGCCTTCTTGCCAGGGTGCCTGCAGCCTGAAGAAAATGTAAATGTGTGCAACTGGTCAATCTGCAAATGTAAACGGTGCTTGGAAGCCGGTATTTACTTTAATAGGTTTTATTTGATGGAATCACTTCAGGTTTCCTGATGACACTGATTTAGGGCCTCATTTCGACTTTGGCGTTCGGACAAGCCGACTGCCAAAGCTGCGGACAGGAGGCATCCGTCATGCCGGCGGCCTCCCCATCATATTATGATGTTTCCACCAGGTTGACCGGCAGAAACAGCCTATTACAATGTTTCCACTGGACAGCCCAGTGGTACAGTGCCACAGCTTTGGTCTCGGCTCCTTTAACAGTATGCATTCTGAGGGTGCTGCCGGGGGGGGGCATGCACTGCCCATGGCATGGGTAGTGCAGGGGCCCACCTGTGGGCCCCAGCATTGGCTTTCCACCAGCCTTTTAACGGCCGGGACCCCGCTATGAAAAGGCTGGTGGAAAGAGGACTCGTGATCAGCACAGCGGTGCGGAACTCAGTGCCATCTTGGCTGACCACGACTCCGACCGCTGCCCCCCAGTCAGGATCCATGATCCTGGCTGTGGTGGCGGTCCAACCGCCAGGGTCATTATCTGGCCGTCAGACCGCCAGGAGTGCGGCGATCTGACGGCCACCATGAGTTTGGCGGTCCTTGGAATGCCAAATTCGTAATGAGGGCCTTAGTCTTTTTGAGTGGTATTGCAATAAAGTTATCAGCTGAGCCGTGAAGTATATGCTTTTAAAGAACATTTAAATTTGCACTTTATACAGTCTGGATATTTTGGAAGCTCTTTTTCATCGTAAACCTTTTTACGCATTTTGTAGCAGCCTATCTAATACTGAGCGAAAGCAAGATTGAATAATGACTTACATATTCACAGTGCTTACTGTCACAGACTGGTGCCTCATAATAATAAACATGTACAAGTCACTATTCTCCACTGCATCAACCAGGTTTCAATTCGGTGGCTCTCTGGTTACAGACACAGACTTCTGCAGTGCATTAACTGATAGAGGTTTCATAATGCACTTTAGTGCGTTTCCCACGTATTAACTTAACTGGCATTTATTATTCACGTGAACAGTGCAACATTTTATATGCGGTTACCTGGAGGTGAAAGACCGAAAAAAGTTGCAGAATATTTTGTTTCTCTTAGCTGTGTCCATAGCAGACAGTGTGCATTCTGAGGGTGCTGGGCAGGGGGCCCCTGCACTACCCATGGGCTTGGGTACTGCAAGGGGGGGGGGGCCGTGCCCCCCTGCACTTGTTCTCCACCAGTCTCTTCATGGTGGTGAAACTGCCATGAAAAGGCGGTCGGAGAACAAGGTTGTAATCAGCAGGGCAGGTCTGAGTTCAGCGCCCCCCTGGCTGATTGCAACCAGAACTGCTGTCACCCCGCAGGGACCTGGGTCCTGGCGGAGGTGGCGGTCTTGTGACTGCCAGCCTCGTAATGAGACCCTCAGTTCTGTGCATCAATAGAGGTTTCATAATCTACTATAATGCATTTCTCATGGAGTAACAACTTTTTTTAGCTCGAGCCTGCAAGACCTGTTGAAATGAGTAAAGGACTTTGCTCCCGCCTGCCGCTGCTTGCCACTTATCAGAGGTTGAAGGCAGTGTCACTCTTGTTTTGCTGCCTCCTAACTGGTTTAGCAGCCAATACGTCACTTCTTGTTCTTGGCTGACGAGCACTGGCCAAGTACAGTTTAATTAAGCCTGGATTGTTTTTCTGTTTGGACAGATTCTTTTTTTGTTTCCTGCCTCTGTGGTGAATTCATATTTTATACAGCGGGACTGCCGATCGAGTTACCACTGTAAAATAAATTGAAAATGCCACAAATACGACTGAAAAACAAAACAATGACAAGTAACTGCCAGTTATTTGTCATTGTTTGTTTTGTTTTTCAGTCGCGCTGGTGGCGCTTTCAAGTTTTTTACAACGAGAATGCCCGCTGTGCAAAACTTGTTCTCCTTTCCTTTCCAGCTTCTCACCTTGTCCCCTTCTCTTTCCTGCCCCTTTCCCCCCACATGGCAGGAAAAGTCCAGTTAGGGATTTACAACACTAATAGCGCTCTAACTCAGCAAATGCAAGACCCATTGCATTGCAAATGCTTGTTTTATTTATTTTCCTTTAAGATGCATGTGATTTTACATTTAGCTACCTGACGGTGAAATACCAAAAAAACTTTCAGAATTTTTTTTTTTGTTCGCCACACCCGTGACCCCGCCTTTACGTCACTGCCCCTCCCCCACCGCATGTAGCATCACAGTTCCCATACTTTTTAAATGCACTTCGACTGCTGGACCCCAGAGTGCAGCTAGACACTGAAGTTCTGTGTCTATCCAGCAAGTGCCAAGAGTGCATCGAACCCCGTGGAGGCCGCGTGCTGCACTGTCCAGTGAAAGGATGGCGCCCCAAGAGCGCTGGGCCAGTATGGCCAGGCCTTTGCTTGACATCACTTCTGTGCATCAAAGTGTAAAGCTTCAAAATCAACGCAGCGAGTTATGTGCAAGTGTTTGGTATTTGTATTAAAGCTGCATGTCACAAGTTTAAATCTCTGTAACTTCACAGTGCCGTTTATCCTTATAAAGTCGATAAAGTGTGGTCTGTTCACGTAATTGTAATCATCAGACTTTTTACAATCCCTATAGCACGGCGACGCGGCGAGCTTTTGGAACAAGGCGCTATATACAAAGTTTATGGCCCAATAAATTACTCAAGGAAAAAAGCCTGTTTTCCAAGGCCTGGCGAGAATGCCCAGGATTTTCTGGGGGCCTGGCGGGGCGCTGGGAGGGGGCCGCTCCCGCGGATGGGGCGGGTCAGTTCTTCAGCCTCAGGCAGTACTCCATGCCCAGAAGCAGAGCCTGCCCTCACAGCACATAAATCACCGCAGATAGGCTGCCAGCTCGCCGCCTTTAATTGGAAGATGTTGGCGTTATGTGATGATATTGGGAATCAGATAAAAATGTAATTTCCCTTTGAGTGTGAGACTGCATCTGGAGAGGTGTGGGGTCAGCTGGGGCCAGGGAGGACTGTGCAGCCCCATACCAGCTGCAACTCACTACTGCAGCCTGCTGGGCGGGAGCAGTGTGCACGGCGCCAACCGATCCGCTTCTTGGCGCTGTGAGCAGCAGTACTGGGCTCGATCTAGATATAAACGTTGGGTTTATGCACCCAGAAATAACATGATCGAAAACTGAAATAGACGACTCTGCCTTTCATCTTTCTGATGTTGAGGAAATAAGAGTTCTTGATTTGCGTCTTAATTAGCATCTGTGTTTATAATGAGTGGATACCACTGGGGTGAGCGCTTTATGGAAACACATCACTGTTATTTTTTTGTTATAATATATTTATTTAATTTACTTACATAGTACTGAACTCACAGTTGAGCAACCCATGAGTTGGTATTCAGTGTAAGGGGTTTCTTTATCGAGTTCAGACGTTAAAATGCATGTGGTGTTTCCAAATGTGAACTGTGGTGGACGAAAGGCAGGGATCTAATTCTTAAAGGGGGCTTAGAACCCACCTTTTGCTACCCATTGGTTGGCTTCATTGTCACTCTCGTTTCCTTGCTTCTCATTAGTCATCGCCCTCCAGCTTCACTTCCTTTTTGTGTGTTTATCTGTTCCTTGGAGCATGGACCAAGTACTGCTTCCTTTACCCAGGCCCTCATTATGATTTCAGCAGTGGTCGGACCGCCACCATGGCGGTCCACAGATCGCCAGCCTCATAATGAGGCCGTTAGTTTGTCTAGACTGCTAAAATCGATTTTTTATAATACATTATTAGGTTTTATAGTTTAGCCTTGGTGAAATCCTCACTACTTTCAATAAAATGTTCTTTTATACCTACTTTCAATAAAATATTCCTTTATAACTCGACACGAAGTCTCGCCTATAGTAAGTAAAAGACCAGTTGGAGTCTAGTGGTGTTTCAAGCCCCCCTGCTCCTCTGACAGACTGAGTGATCTTTGGCAAACCGTATTGTAACACCCCTCATTAAGGTGCAATGGCTGATCCTAAGTTGGTTATTTGAGGTCTGTAACTCGCGCCTGTTCGAATGTTTTGTGCGTGTGGTGTGAGGCTGGGGGGGGGGGATAAGGCAAGGGAATGGAGGTAAGGGGGTAGTGGTACGATAGGGAGGTGAGTGGAGGTTACCGCCGAGGCAGCTGACCTATGATTCATCCGGGTATTCACTAGGGACCCGCCACTTCTTTCTTCCCTCAGATCACACCTTGTATACGCTGCTGAGCTGTGATTCCTATTACGGACACCGGGGACATGTCACGCTCTGCTCTCACGCCTCACATCACACCTTGCGCGTGCCGCTTGGTCCTTGAGGGAATGTCCGCGCTCTCACCTCTCCTCTCAGCTTGTGAGTGTTTACGACAGAGCTGTGACTCATCCTCTGGAGCCCGGGGGTGCACATCACTAGTCTGGAATCCCCTCAGCAGCTCGAGGAGGGGCGCCTCTGCTTCTCGGCATGTAGTCCGTGGTGGCGGAAGGAGACCCTTCTAATGTTGTTCCACATTCTTATATAGACCTTTATCATGTTTTTTTTTAAATTATTATTATTAATTCCTTATGTTTTTGTGGCTGCTTCTCTGCTACAGTGTCCTATGCTTTCACCGCCCTTTCGGACAAACTTATTTTTAAATGTATCTTGTGAGCCCCCAGCGGCCCTGCAGAAATCCAGCACACCCAATTTCGCCAGCACAACAAGGTTTGCACCAGGGCAAGTCTACGATTTCCATCTCTATTTACGCACTGGTGCAACATTGACCAGTGCAACGTCTTTTTTTTACCATTTCGTGCATTTTTTATCATTCTGTTTTTACGCTCATTGGTAGTAGCGGAACATAGATAACCCATGTCTACAGGTTGTACTAAACATAATATTCTCATATTTAGAAATAAACCCGTTTTCTTTTATCTAGCCACGTAAAGCTGGAGACAGTTTTTAATTCCAAACGCCGGGTGTCAGTTTTTTTTTTTTTTTCTTTAGCAATTAAATACCCTCGACATGGGGGCGTGGTCTGGCCGTCGAAGAAAATGGCCGCCTGAGAAAAGATCTCTGCGCGCCGGGCAGGCCAAGCTGGCAAACAGAGGGTCTTCCCCCTGCGATCCTGACCCCTAGTGTGGCCCCCCGGCTGGCGGAGGGAGGGGGCCTCCGGAGGGGCAAAGTTGTGGGACCAGAGCAACGGCAGACACGTCTGGAGACGCGAGAGCAAATGCGGCCTCCGTGCTTCCGCGGAGCCGCAGACTAAGGTGCGGTGCCACACGGGACCGGGACGCGTCGCGAGGGAGGCGCCCGGATCGGCCCTCTTCCGCCTCGGCTTCCCGGGTGCTGGTGCGCCGCACTACCCCCTCATGCGGATGGAGGGAGAGGGGACCCCGAGGAGGATGGATCACTGAGGAACCTAGGCCTGAGGACGACCACGGCGGAAAGGAAAAGAAGCAATATCACACGAGGACTAAATAGTGCCTGAAGGAGACCGCACGCTGAGACGGTGAGACCCCTCAAACAACATTATCTAGCGACACCACCAGCAGCAAACAAAGGACATACTCCCCCTCACCCCCCCTCGTTTATGACCTAGCGCGCAAAGAATAAGAATCTCCACGACATCCAGAGGGGAGGCAGAGGGAAAAGGGGGAAGGAAGACAAAAGGGAGACAGAGAAAGGATCTCAAAGAGCAACAGAGGGACAAAGATTTCTCACATAAGGAACGATAAAGAAGCAAAGAAGGGGGAGGAAAACCGGAATAGGAAGAAGAAAGAAGAGTAGAACAACACGTGTCGCACTACGCAACCTGACCCTCCAACCAAACAATAAGAGACTGATCTAAAATAAAAGATAGACAAGATACCCCCCCCTATTGCACGCTGCATCACACTCAAAATTCATTGATCTCTCTTCAGCTTTATATCAATGGACCTCTATCAGAAACTGAGCATATTCTAATCCTCTATAGATCACGCTCTAAAGCTTAGCAGACCACAGCAGATCCTATATTCCAAGGTCTGACCCATCCTTGGAAGTCGAGGAAACTTTCCGTGGACCTACAAGTGCTAGCTCTTAAAATAATATCCCCTAATTGATTTCCACCCCTTGAGAACAATGCCCAACGACAAGACCGCAAATAAACATTCTCGTCAACTGCTATTCTCGGAAGCCATTGCTCAACCCAAAGCTATGACGGCACAAACGGCATCACAGGGGCATACATCTCCCCCGGTAGATCAACCCGCACTAGACGCCACAGACCGTATACTGCAAGAGATTGCCTCAGTTGGACGACGCTTGGAGGCAATGGACTTAAAAATAACAGACTTAACTTTAGCATCCTCCTCAATCCGCGCTGATATAGCAGGCTTCAGAGAAACAGCAAACAACCTAGATCAGCGCCTGTCAGCAGTAGAAGACCATATAGCGACAACCCCTGATCAGGAAGAAGAACTAAAGTCGCTCAGAGCTAAACTTACTGAACTGGAGGACCGAAGTCGTAGAGACAATGTACGCTTTTTCAGTATACCGGAACAAAAAGAAGGATCATCATTAACATTTATAAATCATCATTAACATTTATAAAGCGCGCTACTCACCCATGCGGGTCTCAAGGCGCTAGGGGAAAAGGGGGGTTTATCGCTGCTCGAACAGCCAGGTCTTTAGGAGTCTCCGGAAAGCGGAGTGGTCCTGGGTGGTCCTGAGGCTGGTGGGGAGGGAGTTCCAGGTCTTGGCCGTCAGGAAGGAGAAAGATCTCCCACCCGCCGTGGAGCGGCGGATGCGAGGGACAGCAGCGAGTGCGAGGCCAGAGGAGCGGAGGAGGCGGGTGGGGACGTAGAAGCTGAGGCGTCTGTTGAGGTATTCCGGTCCCTTGTCGTGGAGGGCTTTGTGTGCGTGGGTGGAAGTCGGAAGGTGATCCTTTTGCTGACTGGGAGCCAATGCAGGTGTCTCAGGTGTGCGGAGATGTGGCTGCTGCGGGGTACGTCGAGGATGAGGCGGGCCGAGGCGTTTTGAATGCGTTGCAGGCGATTTTGGAGTTTGGCTGTGGTCCCGGCGTAGAGGGTGTTGCCGTAGTCCAGGCGGCTCGTAACGAGGGCGTGGGTCACGGTTTTTCTGGTGTCGGCGGGGATCCAGCGGAAGATCTTGCGGAGCATGCGGAGGGTGAGGAAGCAGGCGGAGGACACGGCGTTGACTTGCTTGGTCATGGTGAGAAGAGGGTCCAAGGTGAAGCCGAGGTTGCGGGCGTGGTCTGTGGGGGTCGGGGCGGTGCCGAGGGCCGTGGGCCACCAGGAGTCGTCCCAGGCGGACGGGGTGTTGCCGAGGATGAGGACTTCCGTTTTTTCAGAGTTCAGCTTTAGGCGGCTGAGCCTCATCCAATCTGCGACGTCCTTCATACCCTCTTGTAGGTTGGTCTTGGCGCTGGCGGGGTCCTTGGTGAGGGAGAGTATAAGTTGGGTGTCGTCGGCGTAGGAGGTGATGATGATGATGTCGTGCTTGCGTACGATGTTGGCGAGGGGGCTCATGTAGACATTGAAGAGTGTCGGGCTGAGTGATGAGCCTTGAGGTACGCCGCAGATGATCTCGGTGGGTTCTGAGCGAAACGGAGGGAGGTAAACTCTTTGGGAACGGTTTGCGAGGAAGGAGGCGATCCAGTCCAGGGCCTGGCCTTGGATCCCGGTGGAGCGGAGGCGGGTGATTAGGGTGCGGTGACAGACGGTGTCAAAGGCAGCCGAGAGGTCGAGGAGAATGAGGGCGACTGTTTCACCGTTGTCCATCAGGGTTCTGATGTCGTCTGTGACTGAGATGAGGGCGGTTTCAGTGCTGTGGTTGGTTCGGAATCCGGTTTGTGAGGGGTCGAGCAGGTTGTTGTCTTCCAGGAAGGTGGTCAGCTGTTTGTTGACGGTCTTCTCTATTACTTTGGCTGGGAAAGGCATAAGAGAGATGGGGCAGAAGTTTTTCAGGTCGCTCGGGTCAGCCGTAGGTTTCTTTAGTAGGGCGTTGACTTCGGCGTGTTTCCAGCATTCGGGGAAGGTAGCAGAAGAAAAAGAAGAGTTGATGACGGTCTGGAGGTGCGGGGCGATGATGTCGTCGGCTTTGTTAAAGATGAAGTGCGGGCAGGGGTCCGAAGGGGCGCCGGAGTGGATAGAGTTCATGATGGATTTGGTTTCTTCCGTGTTGATGTGGGTCCAGTTGTTGAGGGTGATGGCCGGGGATGCAGGTTCGGTGGTGTTTGGTTGGGTCTGGTGTCCGAAGCTGTCGTGGAGGTCGCTGATCTTGCGATGGAAGAAAGTGGCGAGGGATTCGCACAAATCCTGTGAGGGTGTGACGGCGTTGGCGCTGGGGTTGGAGAACTCCTTGACGATGCTGAAGAGTTCTCTGCTGTTGTGGCTGTTTTTGTCCAGTCTGTCAGTGAAAAAGTTCCTTTTGGCAGCGCGGATCAGGTGGTGGTGTTCGCGGGTAGCGTTCTTGAGGGCGGTCATGTTGTCAGCGGTGTGATCCTTGCGCCAGGCTTTCTCAAGCGCGCGACAAGTTTTCTTTGATTCTTTGAGGGTGTCAGAGAACCAGAGAGGTTTTTTGGTGTTGGTCTGTCGATGCGTGCGTTTGAGGGGAGCAAGGTTGTCTGCGCAGTTGGAGATCCAGTTTGTGAGGTTGAGGGCTGCGTCGTTGGGGTCGGTGGTGAGGGTGGGTTGGTTGGCGGCGAGTGCGGAGAAGAGTTGCTCTTCAGGGATCTTGTTCCACTGTCGACGAGGGATGGGTTGAGTGCGGAGGTGGCGGGTCTCGCGTCGGAATGTGAAGTGGACGCAGCTGTGGTCGGTCCAGTGTAGGGCGGAGGTGTGGCTGAAGAAGACGTGTTTGCTGGCGGAGAAGATAGGGTCGAGTGTGTGTCCGGCGATGTGGGTGGCGGTGTTCACCAGTTGTTTGAGGCCGAGGTTGGCGAGGTTGTCGAGCAGGGTGGTGGTGTTGGGGTCGTTGTTTTGTTCCAGATGGAAGTTGAGGTCGCCTAGGAGGATGTAGTCCGGTGAGGCGAGGGCGTGCGGGGAGATGAAGTTGGCGATGGCGTCGCTGAAAGGGGCGCGTGGTCCGGGAGGACGGTAGACGAGGGATCCTCTGAGGGTGGTCCTCGGGTCGGTGCGAATCTGAAAATGCAGGTGTTCAGCGGCGAGAGGGGTGTCTTCGGTGGAGGTGGTGACGCTAATGGAGTCTTTGAAGACGATGGCGATACCTCCTCCTGCTTGGTTGGTGCGGTCTTTCCTGGAGATCTTGTAGCCTTCGGGGATGGCGGTGGCGATGTCTGGAGCAGAGGAGGCGTTCATCCAGGTCTCCGTGATGAAGGCGACGTCCGGTGCTGTGGAGTCCAGGAGGTCCCAGAGTTCAACGGCGTGTTTGTGGACGGAGCGAGCGTTGACTAGGATGCACTTGAGGTGGTTGATGGCGCGTGGGCTTGTGGTCGTGGTAGTTGCGTGGTGGAAGATGCGTTTGCAGGAGTTGCAGGCGAAGGGTCCATGGGTGCGTTTGGGGTGAGCTTGGAAGCAGGTGTTGGAGCGTCCTGGGTTGAGGGCGTGGAGGGTGGTGGGGTCGTAGCGGATCAGCGGGGCTTGGGAGAGCTGGGGACCAGGGGTCGTGGTGCTGGGCGAGGGCCAGGCGCGGACGGGCGCAGACGGGCTTGCCTCTGGCGCGCCCGCTGCGCGGTCGCGCAGTGGCCGCCATATGAGCTAAGGAGGAGGGGTCAGCTGGGGGTCACAGAAGAAGATGAGGAAGAAGAGAGGCGACAGGAGAGGCTGAGAAGCACACAGAAGAAGAGAGAAGACGGGGAAAAGAAGAGTACAGAAGAAGATTACAGACGAGGAGCGAGGAGGAAGAACAGAGAAGAAGAAAAGAAGAAAAGAAGCAGGAGCAGGAGAGAGGGTGAGTAGCGCGGGGCAGAGCGAGGGGCTGGGAGGTGGGGGGTACTTACTGTGAGGTGGGTCTCAGGAACTCAGGAACCTGGAGGAGCTGGAGGAGCTGCAGCGGCAGGGGGAGCGACCTACCCTTGGGTCAAGGGTCGCTACCACTGTCGCGCAGCGGGCGCCATATGAGGTAGGAGGGGGGGAGGGGTCAGCTGGGGGCGAATGGGAGCTGGGGGGCGGGGCGTGCAGGAGGTCGCGGCGGGAAAGCGCGAGGGAGGGGGGACAGGTAGAGTGAGAAGAGCTGGGGGAGGGGGGGTTTAAGGGTGGAGGGGGGTGAGTGTTAGGAGGTTTAGGAGATTAGGGAGAAAGATAGGAGTAGGGTTGTGAAGATAGGGGAGGGGGGGTTGTAGAGGTGGGTGAGGGTGAGAGGTAGAGTGAGAGGATAGGAAGATAGGTAATAGAGGGGGTGGCGGGAAGGGGGGAGAGATAGAGAAATAGATAGAGAAAATAGATAGATAGAGAAATCGATAGATAGAGAAATAGATAGAGAGATAGGAAAATAGGAGGAGGTGGAGAGTGAGGGAGTTAGATAGTGGGATAGAGAGATAGAGAGATAGGTAGATAGGAGTGAGGGAGGTAGATAGTGAACGGGTTAGATAGGGGAGATAGAGAGGGGGATGCGAGTGAGGGAGGGGGATGAGGCAGGAGCAGGAGGGCAGGCGCGGGGAGAAGAAGACGGAGGAGGCAGAAGAGCCGAAGGCAGAAGATAGAAGATAGAAGACAGAAGACCAGAAGACCGGAAGAACAGAAGAACAGAAGAAAGGAAGACCAGAAGAACACAGAGGAACACAGAGGAACACAGAAGTACACAGAAGAACACAGAAGAAGATGAGGAAGAAGAAAGGATCTGATATCAAAACCTTTCTTAGCTCACTGCTGACCAACCACTTTGGCATAGAGTTTTCACCACCTCCAGAATTTCAGAGGGTGCACAGAATTGGTCCTTCACCCAAAGCGTCTGCAAATAAACCGCGCCCTATCATCGCATGCTTCCTGCGCCATGAACAAGCCTGCCAGGTCATCTCAACAGCTAAAGCACGACAACCGATATCACTGGATGGACATGAAATCAGAGTGGCAGCAGACTTCTCGAGGTTAACGAATGACAGAAGAAGAGCATTTCTTGCCCTACGTCCGCAACTAAGATCTCTAGACATCAAGTATGGTCTTTTTGAACCAGCACGTATGTGCATCACACACCACGGCACATCCAGAGACTTCACTGACCCCGAGGACCTCAGTGCTTATCTACATAGTGTGACCCCGCAATCTATGGGCACCGCCCCCGGCCGTCCGGACTCCCCAGCGGCGCATACAGAAACTGCTACTAGTCTATCAACTCCATGGCCCCAGACTCACCGTCCCCCTTCGCAAAAAAGAGGCCGAGGATATGATCGGCCACCAAAGACACAGGAATCCCGGGAGCACATCCTGCAAGCAGTGATTGATCACACTCAAGACACGGGCAGAGACAAATCCCGCTCCCCCCTGAAACCACCATCAGAAGATCAGCATGCTGAACACTAAACCCACAGTAGGACAACTGCCCAGGAGATCCGGACCCGCTTCTAGAACATCTACTCTTCACCTTGGGACAGATATGCTGCTCACCCAATAGGGGAGTGGGGACCTACTAAAAACACATTTATCAAATACTGATTGCCACAATGTAACACATAGGCATACTTGTAGAACAGCACAGTTAACTCTCAGGCATATAACGATCGCACTGAAGAGAATAATCAGACTAACACAACTCGGGGTCATGACGGCTCCAAGACTACCACAAGGGGCATGCTCCCGGACGAACACTCAAAATGCAACACCGCAGGCCATCATAAGATACTAAGAATTCTCATATTCTAAGATGTCTTAACAGATGATAAGCACAGAACGTGTAGCGGGAGGTCCTGTGGCACATGGTCCCGGGCCTGTCCCTCTCCCCCTCCCCTCTCCCTCCTCGTTCTTGGACCATAACATCTACTCCGGGCCCGTGCCCAGCCCATCCCGGCACTTCATGCACCCATTTATGCACCCACACGACTGAGGCCCCCCCTCACCCCCTGGGAGGTCCCATGATACCAGGAACGAAGCATCTATTCCCTTATCATGCCCCATTGATATAATACCCTACCGGCGCGCGGGCCTTACAGGTTAGACCCGCAGATTAGAAGGTTTTAGACAGTAGTGAGTGTTTTCATCCTCTGACCAATTTCCATTTGCTATTCCTTTTTCCTTTTCCTATTTATTCTTTATCACTTTTATCAATTATTCTTAATCGTTGTCCGTCTCTCTCTGCACATTCCACGCTATTCCTCTCCATCCCCCTCCCTCCCTTTCTTTTCTTTTCCCTTCTCTTCTATATTTTTCGTATTGTGACCAAGGGGAACTCTCCCAACCTCCCAAGGCCTAACTGAACAAGAAATCCATATTCCTTGCCTCTCAGCCCAGTCCTTACTTACTTCCTGGTCCCACCACGCGGACCATAACATATTCAATACACCATAAACCATGACACACCCGGCGCCCTCAGGATCGACAACCCCACTCACGGCACTGTCCTGGAACGTACACGGCATGACCCATTATATTAAAGGACAGAAGATACTGTCCTATCTCCGCTCCAAACATACTGACATTGCTCTACTACAGGAAACACACCTCTCCTCGACGGAATCAGAGAAATTACGTAGAGATTGGGTGGGAAAAGTAATATACAGCGGAACACCACCCATGTTGGCAGGTACACAAGGAACAGGAAGAAAATGTGGAGTGGCAATACTCCTGCGTCGCTCCCTGCAATTCCGACTAATTAAAACATGGCATGACCCAGAGGGACGCTACGTACTGGCTAAGCTAGTGGTGGGATCCTCCACAATATGCATAGGCTCCATATACGCCCCCACCGGCTCGAAGCGCACCTTTTTCCTCTCCCTCAACCGTCTTCTGACACAGATAGGTGCCTCACAATATATTCTTGGGGGGGACTGGAACTGGACTGGAACTGGAACATAGTCCAAGATGCCATTCTAGACCGATCAATTGGTCTTGACGCGGGTAACAATGCAGATAGAGCCGTTTTCAAAGACATCCTCTCAGATCATGGCCTAATAGATTGTTG
The DNA here is from genome assembly GCF_031143425.1 of Pleurodeles waltl. Lineage (NCBI taxonomy): Eukaryota > Metazoa > Chordata > Amphibia > Caudata > Salamandridae > Pleurodeles > Pleurodeles waltl. Next base: position 72,883,889 of record NC_090440.1, on the reverse strand, counting down.
GCGTCTCTCCCACCCTTCCAATAGGGAATATACTTTTGTCTCTTCAGTCCACGGGACCCAGTCACGGCTAGACTATTTCTTACTTAATCATAGAATACTACAAGCGGTTAAGTCAATAGAAATACTGGTAGCCGCACTATCAGACCATTCTCCGGTAGTAATAACCCTGGAACTCGGAATGATTACACCCGGCCGTAAACCCTGGCGCCTCCCTAACACTAGATACCGATCCCCGACTGGGAAGGAACAACTTAAGACCCATATGGCCACATAATTGAAGGACAATAAAGGCTCAGTGACCTCACCACAACTTCTCTGGGCTGCGGCGAAAGCAACTATCAGAGGGCAATTAATGAGAGATGCAGCTATCTCCAATGCCCATAGACGGGCCCGACAACACACGCTAGAAGACACAATAACACAGGCCATGAGGAAATACACACAACAACCCACCCCCCCCAATCGCCACTCCCTAGAACAGGCTAAAATGGAGCTTAACACCCTCTACACCTCGCAGGCAGAATATGCCCTACAACGGCTGAAGGGACGCCACTATGAGCACGGAGAGAAAGCGGGCCGCTTACTGGCTGCCCAACTACGCCAACGGGAAACAGCACTTGCTATACCGGCACTACGCACCCAGGATAACTTACTCATTACACACCCCCAGGAGATTGCAGAAGAATTTGGCCGGTACTACCAAACTTTATATTCCTCAGAAACATCGGAAGACACTGCCCGCTTAGACGCATTCCTGCAGAGGACGCACATCCCCCATCTTACAGATGAAGGCAGGGCTCTTCTAGAAGGGGATATTAGTAAGGAAGAGATACAACAAGCAATAGCTAATCTATCATATCACAAAGCACCGGGGGAGGATGGGTTTACATCTGAATTCTATAAATGGACGGGAACCAACACCGTAGATGTCTTATACAAGGCATTTCAAGGGGCCGAAAGGGAAGGCTCCATACATCCTATGTCTAATAAAGCCACTATCACAGTCTTGCCGAAACCCGGAAAAGACCCACTTTTTAGCGGAAGCTATCGCCCTATCTCCTTATTGAATGGAGATATTAAAATATTAGCGGGAATACTGGCCACTCGCCTTAAAAAAGTTATCCCCTCGTTAATCCATCACTCCCAAGTAGGCTTTGTACCGGGCCGCTCCTCCAGGAATCACCTCCGCACACTTTTCCATGCCATTTGGGCCGCCCGCGATACACGAGAAGAAGCTCTAGCCCTCTCGTTGGATGCCGAGAAAGCGTTCGACCGAATAGAATGGTGGTACCTCTTCGAAATCTTGAAACGATTCGGGTTAGGAGAAGGCTTCATTAACAAGGTGCGCCTCCTATATGGCTCCCCGACAGCACAGGTAAACTGTGGGGGGTTCCTGTCGGACACTTTTGAGATCCGGAGAGGGACACGTCAAGGATGCCCACTATCACCCCTCCTATTTCTACTCGCGGTGGAGCCTCTGGCTGCAGCCATCCGTAGTTCCAACCTCATATCAGGAATCCCGCTACCAGGCGGAAAATCTGACATATATTTATACACAGACGATATCTTACTTACCCTCACTGACCTGCCCACTTCCATCACTGCCCTGAGGGAGATTCTAACGGAATTTGAATGCATATCAGGATATCGAATCAATTGGGACAAGTGCGAAGCTCTACCACTTTCCCCAGTCACAGTGAGTGCCTCCATACAAGGCTTACCGATTAAATGGAAACACTCCCGACTAAGATATCTAGGAATTTACGTAAATACAGGGTTGGTCAATGTGGTGTCAGACAATATAGACCCACTGATCAATACCATGAAACGGGACTTTGAGAAATGGGGCCAACTGAACCTCTCCATGTGGGGCAGAGTACAGGCGGTGCGGATGGTAACCTTGCCGAGGTTCCTATATGTCCTAGGCATGCTCCCCTTACAGATCCCCTTACCTGTATTAAGAGAGACCGCTGTATCCGCTCCTTTGCTTGGGGATCCATGCGCCCACGACTACCCAAAACCACCTTGATAGCCCGTCGGGAATGCGGTGGACTAAGCCTTCCCTCGATCGAACACTATTCGTACGCGTTACATCTTTCACAAATGGCCCTCCTACTCCCGACTGTAATAACCCCGCCGCTATGGGTGGACGTAGAACGAGCCCTTACAGGGGCCCCCTACGGCCTCCAGCTATTATACGATACGAGCCAAAAATGCCCCCGACCCACCAATCCTATGATAGGAGCCATGAAGAAAACCTGGCAGCGGGTACATCGGCTCCTTAAGATAGACCCCCACTTACATGACAGGGCTCCGTTATGTGGCAACAAAGGGTTCCAAATCGGAGGGAAAACTATTACCTGGAAGGATTGGGGTCAACGAGGCATCAGACGAGTGGACCAACTTATATCAGGGGAAACCTGGAAAACTTTTAGGGACCTACAGGTGGAATTCAACCTCCCGGAATACCACTCATGGCGTTACCTCCAACTCAGACATTGTCTTAAACAGAGACTAGGTGCCCTTCCCCGACAGCTCCCGCGCTCTCCTATACTACACTATCTAGAGACATGGGGGAAGATGAAAGGTGCGATATCGGGACTACAGGCATTGCTGAATCGCCACCTCTTCTCACTCCCACTCCTGACTTCCCTCAAAAACAAATGGCAGACGCACCTACAAACTGAGTATGACCTGGAGGACTGGACTGACCTGATCGAAGCCAGGGACCGCGGAGCACGCAAGGCTCGTCTTAAATTCTGCCTCTTTAAGACACTACATGATTGGTATTGGACCCCACAAAAATTACATATGGCAAGACTTCTCCCCCATGCAAACTGCTGGAGGTGCTCACACACACACTGCGACTTACTCCATATCCTACACGATTGCGCAGCCGTACAACCTTTTTGGAGAACAGTGGGAAACACCCTCCGAGAATCCCTACCCCTCCCACCACTCCTCACCCCATCTCTTCTATTGCTACACGACATGGGAGAACTCCATAAGATCACACGAACTCAAAGTAGACTCCTACACACCGCGCTAGCAACGGCCAAATTATGCATCCTTAGACACTGGCGTGCACCGACCGTCCCCTCCCATGATGAATGGTTGACAGCAATGTACCAAGCAGCCACACACGAACGACTTATTTACAGTTTACAGGACAGAACGGAGGTGTTTCTCCAGACCTGGTCACCCTTCATCTCCGGACACTAGGACCAGATTCCTCCTAGAGAACTCCACAAAATACCACGTAGTGGGAATATACCATTCCTGCTATCATACCCATGCAGGTACCTCCCTGCCCTCCTGGACTCAGATGACCCCCTCCACCCCCCTGGTAGAAAGGTAGAAAGCTACCGTATAACCTATGATAAAAACCGCTGCTCACCATCCACTATTCATTGACCTTTTTGGCATAACCTATTCCGTTATTCATATCCCAATCCTTATACATACTATTGATGTTCATATCATCGTGTCATTCCCCGATCCATTCCCCCCTCCACCACACCCCCCTGCCCCAAAACATCTTATAACACTTTATAGTCTGGCTCTATTTTTCTCTTCATATGGAAGGAGCCACTATAATGATTTGCCTTTTGAATTCACACGGCCCCCTCCCCTTGGTCACTATCGCTATCACTATCACTACTAATATCACTACTAATGTTAACATCATTATTATTACAGTGATTTTTATTGTTACTATCGTTGCCACTTCCTTATTCTTCTTCTACCTATTAGACACCATGGACACTAATACAATCCATATATACGCCCTCTTTCCCCTTACCCCTTCCATACCCTCCCTACTCTACATTTTCTATACACTTAGATTCCTACCCAGACACCTCTCCCCCTCACCCGCTACCCCCACCCTCCTTCCCCCGTTCTCATAACCCACACTAATCACTACTTTTCTTTATATCCCTCAATACACTCCTAATGGTCCCCCACTACCCTTGACCGTATCCCACCCATATCACAAAACATTATGACTCACACTCTTTAAATGGACTAGCAGCATATTCCAGGGAGACTCAAGGAGATGGCAAATGGGACACCTGGTTAGTATTGACCACGACTGTTATTACAGTAGAATTGTATAACGAGGACATCATGGAGCAAATGGATCCTTGTTTTTTTTTTGTTCTCTCCCTCTTTTATAAGTTGGTTTCATTGAATCATTTAACATATCTCTGATTGTATATGCATTATTATAAGGAAAAAGCCACAACTATGTCAAATGGCATAGCAATAGACAAGAGAGATATAAAATAACAATTGTACATGTATGATGCCTAGAAAAAACAGACATGTGTATTGATAATGACTCATAGAATGTAAAACTGTACTTGTTGTCTTCCCTATGAGAAAACCTGATTGGAAACAGAAATGGCTTAGGTTAACAGACTGTTCACTATACTATGTAATATGATGCAATTAACAATAAAGAAATACAACACACAAAAAAAAAAAAATACCCTCGACATAACCAGAGTTTCTCTTTTTTTTTAACACCTTCAGTGAGTTGTTCATTCTTTTGTGTTGAATTTTGTTTAGCTGTACAGTGGTATTTTATGGCACATTTAATTTTTTCATAGAAAAGGCACACGTTCGTGGTTAAGGTGCTTAGGTTCTAAACCTGTTATCCCAACTTGGCCTGCTTATGTGATCCTGAACAAAAAATATATGATCTCCCTGAGTTTCAGTGCTTTTGCTTGTGAAAATTGGAAATATATGGAACCCTTGAATCAGGCTTTATGTCAGTCTTGCAAGACAGTAAATTTGCCGCCCAGTGATAAATCAACATTTAGCCCTTTGTGTTGTCATGAAGCCCTGAGGTGGCCTGTGTAGCAACTGATTCAAATCTGTTTTGTTCAAAATGAGTGTGTCGTGTTCCCAATCAGCCTTTTGTGTTCGCATTGAGTGTGTTGTGTGTTCCTTGAGTTGTAGTGCCCTGGTGTCTGTTGTGTGGTCACTGAGCCTGTTGTGTTGTGAGGGAGCCCTGTGTTGTCAATAAGTCTGCTGTGTGTTTTGCGAATCTGCTCTCGTCACACTTTGTTGTGTTCTTGGGAAGTCTGCTGTGGTCATGGAGGGGTCTGTTGTACTGTCATAGATTATTCTATGCTTCCAAGGAGTATTCTGGCTGTTGTATGTTATCAGTGACGTTATTGAACTATGATCGAGTCTGTTGTGTTGCCATGTAGTTTCTTGTCTTCTTAGGAAGCATGCTTGGGTCTCGGGATGTTCAGGTCTCAGTTGAGTTTGCTGTATTCCTAGATGATGTGTGTGTTCTCAGTCTGTTGGGTGCTTGGTATGTTGGGTTCAACGTAAGCTTGATGAATTCTCTGTAAGTGTTGGTATGGTTTCTGTGAGTCTATTGGGCTTGGTTCTTGTTTAGTTTCTCTGTTATTCTTTTGGCTTCTGCATAAGTATTTTAGATTATATACGAGTATTTTGGGTTCTCTGCAGAGAATGCCACCCCTCACTTACCCTCATCCTACCCCTCCCCCAGACTGAGATGAGTGAGGGTGGGGCCTCTTGACGGCTCGGGCCACGCATGGGTTCCTCTACAGTATATTGACTGTCTGAAACCTGTCTGAGCTGCTGCTCCTTGCTGCCCTGGTGCAGGGCTTCCAAGCGCAGAAGAACGTTTCTCCCGCACTGCCTCTTCAGTCAGTAACACATCTTATGTACATAATTCCGATGCAGCGCAACAAGACGACCTGCACTCCGCCTCCCCCTGTGGACTCCGGAGCTCCCCGAGTCCAGGCGGAGAGGCGTAACAGTTCAGCGTCTAGGGACTGCGTTCCCCCTACCAATCCTTCTCCTCCTGCAGATAAGCTGGACTTGATCCTATAAGAAATTCATGAGTCACGTGCTGCCATAGAGTACCACATGGACACTATTGCGCAGACCTTGGCATCTTAAAAGATTACCACAAGAAACTAGCTGATAAAGTACGTGCTGTGGAGGGCACCCTCACCGAGCTGGCCCACCAGCACAATCAGAATACTGGCACTATCTCTGACCTACAACGTCAAATCCAACAGCTACATGACTGCGCAGAAGATGTGGTGGGCCGGGAGCGGTGAAATAACCTGAGAATAGTTGGCCTGTCTGAAGGTGAGGAGGTAACTAATCCCACCTAGTTCATCGAGGAGTGGTTTCGGTCTGCTGTAGCACCACAAGGCCTATCGTCCATCTTTGTTGTTGAGAGGGCCTACCGTGTGCCTTTGCTTCGCCCACCTACAGGAGCACTGGCCTGCCCCATGGTGGTGCAGATCCTGAATTTTCGTGATCGTGACCACTTATTGCGAATGGCTCATTGTGTGTAACACATCAAGGTGAACAATGCAACTGTTTCGTTGTTGCCGGACTGCACTCTGGAAGTGCAAAGACGCAGTGCATCATACCAGTCTATGAAAAAGCAACTTTGCAAAAAGGGAATGAAATATGGCCTCTTGTTCCCAGTGCGGTTGAAAATTCCACACAACGATCACTGTCTGTTTTTTGAGACCCCGGAGACGTCGTGGGACTGGCTTGAGCGAACATATCCTGCGGCTCACCTGCAGGCAGGGGAAGAGGAAGCCCTGACCCATACCTGCAAGAGACTTCGACAACGTAAACGTTGACCAAAAGGAGCATGAAAAACAGTCCCCTCGCCTCGGGAGGCCCGTGAGGTTAGGGTGGCAGCGCTGCAGACAGTGAGGAGCATGGAGGCCCGAGCCAGTAGATCACAGTCGTGTCACTCTACTACATCCCTTTCGGACACCGAGTCGAACTCCAGTATGGCCTTGTTCCCTTCCATTACTCCGCAGACTGCAGACACTATCATCTGACTGTGCCGGTATTTCACTATGTGGTCCCCAATATCACGCATGAGTTTATTTGCTCTGGCGTCTCTCCTGCTGGGCTGAGGACAGCTCACTAGGGTTTCTATAGCTTATGCTCTACACAATGTCATGGGGAAGGCCCTGGCTTCCCAAATGCTATGGACTCACCAGGGCGGACACTGGATCACCGTTAAGCCCGCCACAGACCAGCCTGAGCCCACTAGGCTCGAGTCTTGCTTGGGCCCCCCCATGTGCAATGGCACCTGTCAACTGTTAAGTTAATTGGAATTAAGGTTGAAGTTTGGTCGAACAGATGTTTCTTGTTGGACCTAAAAGTTAAGGTATATAAAATGTTGCTTTACCTGCCACGTGATGCTCTGCTGGTGAAAAAGGACATAGTCTCAGCCGACCCGCACATTAGAATAATTAAAAAGACGGAACACCATTATAGAATTATGACATGGCATGCTGGAGGATTGGGTTCCGCTCAAAAGCGACACAAGGTGCTAGTCCAATAACATCGCCGTAAGGCATCTATTGTTTACCTGCAGGAAACACATCTATCATTACCCATAGTGGCCCGGCTTAGAGCAAAGTGGAGAGTTCCAGTAGTAGCCACCTCTATGCTGGCTTTGCCAGAGGTGCCACTATCTGGATTCGAGCAGGAGTCCCCTTCCAGATCATGCACACTAAAATAGACATCCTTGGTCGATAGGCCTTTGCCATGGGACACTTAGATAAGGTACAGATTGTTTTTGGGAGCATATATGGCCCCAACACAGAACAAGATGAGTTTCTGCAATACCCGTCCACAGCGCTAGCAGAATGAACACATATACCCTGGTTCATAAGAGGGGATTTTAATTCACTGTTAGATGTATTACACTTGATCGCTCACATCCACCGCTATGTCACACCAACTCAGTGAAGCAGGCATGGGCCCTCCCGTCTTGGCCCACCCATTGGGATCTTGAAGACGTGTGGAGAACACACCATTTAGGGATGAAGGAATATTCCTTCTTCTCCCCACCGCACAGGTTACCCACCCGGTTGGACCGCATCCTGTGTTCAACCCATATGGCAGGGCGATTCACAGACACTTCATATTTAGCTAAAACCTTCTCAGATCACAGCCCACTGGAAGTGACACTCCATAGGGGTCACGTCCCCGCACCAATCCCCACGTGGCGCATGCAGCCAACTCAATTAGAGGATACAGCCTTTGGCGGTTCTGTAAACATTGAAGAATACTTTACCATGAATCAATCAATCAATCAATCACTGCATTTGTAAAGCGCGCTACATACCCGCGAGGGTCTCAAGGCGCTGGGGAGGGGGGGGGGGTGCTACTGGTCGAAGAGCCAGGTCTTGAGGAGTCTTCTGAAGGCCAGCAGGTCCTGGGTCTGTCGTAGGATGGTGGGGAGAGTGTTCCAGGTCTTGGCGGCGAGGTAGGAGAAGGATCTGCCGCAGGCGGTGGTTTTTTGGATGCGGGGGACTGTGGCGAGGGCGAGGTTGGCTGAGCGGAGGCTTCGGGTGGGGGTGTAGAAGCTGAGTCGGTTGTTGAGGTAGGTGGGTCCAGTGTTGTGCAGTGCTTTGTGTGCGTGGATCAGGAGCTTGAAGGTGATCCTTTTGTTGACGGGGAGCCAGTGCAGGCCTCTCAGGTGGAGTGTGATGTGGCTGCGGCGGGGGACATCGAGGATGAGTCGGGCCGAGGCGTTCTGGATGCGTTGGAGTCGTCTCAGGAGCTTGTTTGTAATTCCTGAGTAGAGGGCGTTCCCGTAGTTGAGTCTGTTGGTGATGAGGGCCTGGGTAACAGTTTTTCTCGTGTCGAGGGAGATCCATTTGAATGAGGGTACTTCCTCGACAAGACTTGTGGAGTGGGAGGCGTTCAAGGTGGTTGTCAGGGGAATAGCATTAAAACTTTGGTGAGGGCCAGAAGCCAAATCCTGGGGGAGTTAACTGATATGGAGAATCAGATGGGTAGATTAGAGCGGGAGGCAATTGACGACTCCAACCTTTTACCCGATTTACTAACAACTAAAAAACGACATGCAGAACTCATTGAGCCATTGCAGGTCTATGACTATAGAACATACACTCACCGGCCACATTCAGATGGGGATAAGGCTGGTGTTTTACTAGCACCTATGATATAACCTCCCAGTGCTCCAACTCTGGTTCTACAAGTGATATTACATTCAGGTCAACAATGCTCCATACAACTAGAGGTGAATCGGGCATTCCAAGAATATTACAGTTACTTATATATGGCCACCCCCATTTCCCCCCTGAACATTGTCCAGAATTCCTCTGAGACCTCTGACTTCCTCAACTGACCGATGAATGCTGTACACAAGGGAGATGCCATGCAATAAGTCCGTGGGTATACTTGGATTGCCCATCAAATTCTACTTGGCATTCGCCCGCAGCTCATTCAAAAGCTGGTGAAAATGTACGAAACTGCACTAGAAAGCAGGGTGCTCCCCGCGACATTGAGTTGAGCCCTAGTCACCTCTCCATTAAAGCCAGCACGTACACCAACCAAGCTTTCCTCTTATAGACCACCGTCAATATTAATGACTGATTACAAAATACTCAGCAGGTGCTTGCACAGAGGCTGTTACCACTCCTCCCTCACTTGATCAACGTAGATCACTGTGGCTTTATACCCCAAAGGAGCACTTCCTTAAACATTTGTCATCTGTACCATGTGATGGAAGTAGCACTTCCTGTCTTTCCAAAGGCAGGATACTACTCCTTGGATCTGCAGCAGGCATTCGATTCATTAGAATGGGAATATCTGTTATTGGTACTCAGGAAATTCAACATATCAGTTGGCTACATTAGATGAGTTAAAGTACTATACTTCCGCCCCACGGCCAGAGCGAAGACAAGCGAACATATCTCTCCATCTTACCACATATCCCGGGAGACGCGGCAGGGCTGCCCGCTGTCCCCATTACTGTTTGCGCTGCCAATGGAACCCCTTGCTCAAAAGTTGAGGAAAGAGGGAGTCGAATGGGGAATATCTGACGGGTGTCGAATGCACACAGTGTCCCTATATGAGGATTACATGTTCCGTATGTACACGACATGAACAGGGAGCTTGAGCGAGTAAGCCACACCCTAGAATAATATGGTGCAATCTCAGGCCTGAAAGTAAACCCCGCAAAGTCACTAGCATGTTCATTCCGAGCGGGGCTACTCTCCTCTGATACAGTCCCCTTGGGCACACTTGAGATCCCAGTGAAACAACAGGCATTTAGATACCTGAGTATACAGCTATATCACTTACCTACTGACTTACTAGAAGCCAGTTTGAATAAAGCGATAACGTCATTGAGAGCAAAGATCAAATTCTGGACCTCGTTGCCCCTCTCAGTGGCTGGGCGCTTGGCACTGGCCAACAGGTTACTGTACTTCTTTGTGACCCTCCCAATCCGCATACAGCAGTCGACCTTTAAAACACTGAACACCTTACTGACAGAACTAATATGGGCGCTGTATTAGTCTCCAATAACTACAACTGCCCACAGATGGGGGGGGGGGGGATGGGCACACCCGATTTCCAAATATACTGCCTTGCAGCACACCTGCAATGGCTAGCCCACTGGCTAGCAGGTATTCATCTGCAGGAGATAAACTACACACAGGCACGATTGGGCAATGGGGAACTACAATCGTTGCTCCTGCCCTGGAAACCTGCACACATCCTGGGGCTGCCTCTTCTATTGCAGAATGCACTGTGGTACTGGCGTATGGCGCTCAGAGTAACCAAGACTACAGTATCATATGCGCCCAGTATCCCCCTTAGCGGCTTTCCCACCCCATCTGGAGTTCTTTTCACAGCACTGTTGAGGTATTGGTAGGAGAACGGATTTTCTGCCTTGGGGGATCTGTTCGAAGGGGGGTCACCTCTTATCCCATGGAGAGTTTACAGTCCAGATTCAGCTACCAGGTACCCGATTTCTAACGCATGCCAATATATTGCTACACCAACAGTGGGCTCCGATGGGGGAAGAGCCCCAAACACATGCCCTAGTGCAAACACTTTGAGATGGGGAGGCACCCGGTTAAATGGCTGTACAACGCACAGTGCTCACATTATCGTACTTCTTTGACACCTCTCCGGGACAAATGGGGAACAGACTTGGCATGCCCTTTACATGATAAGGAATGGAAATTCCTTTAGGAACACGCATCACATATACCACGCAATGCACAGTTCAAATGTATCCAATTTGCAATTTTCCACGGAGCCTATGTTACTCTTCAAAGGGTACACTCTCTTTTCCCAACTGCAAAATCCACATGTCCCCGATGCCATGTGGAGGAGGCCAATCTCCTACACATGTTGTGGGCCTGTCCGTCCCTGAGACACTATTGGATTGAAATCCACAACACACTTTGCGAGATCACAGGGTCCTCCTGTTGGGATTCAGCAGATGCCGCATATTAGACCTTTATCCTAGACCTGAGAAGACTGTAGTGGCTTTTAGATACATAGACCTAGCACTTATAATAGCCAAGCGACTAATCACAATCCGTTGGACATCCCCGACTCCTCCGTCAGATCTAACATGGAAAATGGACTTGCTCCGTTGAGGGGAGGCAGAGGATGCGGCCTAACGTAGGGAGGAATATAGGGGACTACAAAAACTCCCCATAACAACAGAATGGGAAACATTGTTAGAGCACCTTCGACAACATGGTTCAATTGACACCAAGGAAACTGCAGGGTGTACAGATATAAATATGGCTAGCTGAGCTGTGATCCCCTGGTTACACAACTTACGAGCCCCATCCCTCCACAATATTATGCCAATTCAAAGTACTAAGTGGCAGGGCTAGATCATTGGGGTCCCCTTCCCTTCCCGCACTGCGGTACGTATATTGATACAGACCTAGGTGGAACAAAGTGCAGGTTAAAGCTAGTTGGGGATGTAGGGGAAAGAGGGTTAACTACTTCAACCTCAGTCGGCGGCAGGCACCGTGGGAGGCCCACATACCAGGGACTGGAATGCACCCAGGCAGCAATGAGAATATACATGACCTACACTCCGTCCAGCACCACGGTGGGGTTGTCCAATTGTTTCAGTGCATCTAATAGTATTGGGACAATACACTGGGGCCTCTTTGCTGGTGGCTGATTGTTTACTAAAATACCTGATAACTCTTGTTTTAGGTCACACATATGAAAAGATGTGACGAATGTTATGAAGATGGATCTGCCTTAGTCAATGTTTTATGTATTTACCTTAGTCTCACACTTTTGCTTGCCGATCATAGAATGTCATTTAGGGTATATAAATGGCTTCCGCCGGTATACCAGGTAACATATTTCCAATGCCATGTGAGTTGATAATAGTTGTTCTAAAAAAAAATTCCAATAAAAAGATGTTTAAAAAAATATAGGTTCTCTGTGAGTCAGCCAAGTTTTTGCTGGTTTCGTTGGGTTTACAGCAAGCCATTTGTATGAGCTGTGAGCCGTGTGTTCTCTAGGAGTGGGTTTGGGGTCAGTTATATTCACCTCAATTATGTTGTTTATTGTTCTTGAAACTTTAACTTAGTACATTATCTCTTTCTTTCAGTTCTCGCCAAAGGGCCCGATCACCACCTAGATCTCCTCCTCATGGCAGGGGGTGCAGAGGCAACACCAGACACTGTGGTCACCCACCACCGACAAATGGACCCTGGTGAAGAAGGAGAACCAACCAGAGCAGCACTTTCTTCTTTGGTGAGACTGTTAAAAAACATGCTATGGAAAGAGAACAGAGAATTATGGTCAAGTCCACCTGGGCTACCTAGTTTCTTCCAGATGTTTCATACATGCATTCTACATGGCTGATTGGCCAGTGCTGTCCATCTTCTGTGTCTATCCCAAGCTTTTTGTAAATTATTTTGTTTGTGTGTTCTCAGGACCACTTCTGGGGCACTGCGCTCTGCATTCACCAACTTTCCCATACAATATTCTGGTCCTACTCCAGAGATCCCTTGCCTTTCAGTCTTACATTGGGCCCCACTCACATTTCTTTTCATATCAATTGCAAAAGTCTTGTATTTTGGAATTTGGCCATCTTGATCCTGGTGCTCAGTTCCTTGTGTTTTTTCCCTCAAAGAACACTCTCTGGGAATATCTGGAAAAGTGATTTCCCTTACCTGAATCCTTTATTCCTCCAAGATGATTTAGTTCCATAATTACCTTAAATCTCTGTGTGACAAAGGACCCCTGAGAAAACTGCATCATTTTTGTTCAAACTGTGTTACAACCTGTAATTACTAAATAAACCTGTGGTTTTATTGTGGGTGGTTAGGATATGTTAAGCCTAAACAACCCTATTGGCAGGTTTACTTTCTTCCTAAGGAATTTGTGATAAAGCTGAAAACACTTCCTATAGAGGAGACTGCAGTAATTAAACAAACAAAACGAAGGGGTTCTTTTGCCATAGAAATTATAGTTAATGCTCTGGAGAAGTAAAATCAGAACATATTTTCTATATGAGTTCTCAATTTTTTTTCCTCATCAATGGCAGCAAAACATTCTTAAAACAGTGATAAACATGTACTTCAAACACGAGCCACAATCTGTCTTTTAAATACCTAGTGATCACCTGCACCTTCGCCACAGAGTTCTAATAATCAACTAGAGTGCTAACATGTTTACAACACAAGTGTGACTAACCTGAACTCCATCTTGATGGGATCAAAGGATGCTACAGTAAATAAACAAAACAAGGGGGTTCTTTTGCCATAGAAATTATGGTTTAATGCTCTAGAAAGCTAAACTGTCAACATATTTTCTCAAATATCTTCCTTAACGGTTTCACTAAAACATTGACATGCAGAATTAGCCATGTACCGCCAAAACCAGCCACAATCTGTCAGTAAACTTCCTAGTGATCAACTGCAGCTTCATCACAGAGTTCTAATGAACAACTAACATTTTTTAATCAAGACAAAAGTGAATTACTCCTAAACTTCATTTTGTTAGAATAGGAGTGACTGAATTTAAATCATTTCCTGAGGAGCAGGCTGAAATTACTGGGAATTTAAATGTTATTACAGATATGAAACCAGTGGGTTTAAAATGGGCTAAAAATATTTAGAGAAGAAGTCAGATCTGTTAATTCAAACTACCCATCTTCTCAGTCGCTTAATAGCTTGCTAATTTTATAATAGTAATTAATATATTCCACAGTGGCAGTCGCAGCTGTGTAGTTATAGTTGTAAGCTAGTTACCATTGGATTATTTGGTTTGCTCATAACTTTGGTGTTGTTTCAATAATCTTCACAAAACTTTCCTTAAAAAAGTTCACCCATCTCAGCTCCTTCTTGGAAAGTTTTGGGGTGATCCATCAAGCGAGGGCAGAGAAAAAGGATGTGGATGGTCCAAAAACGCAATTTCTTAATGCAGTTTCCATAGGGATTTTTTTAAAGAACTACCGCCAAAAATTCTGAACAGAATTGCACCACATTTAACAGAAAGCTAGATGTTTACCCAGAAAGTGTTCTTTTTGTGTATAAATCCATTGAGTATTTATTGTGAAATGAAAGTTCAAAATGTATGTGTATCTGGATGGTTGGGTACGCGCGAGTCACACAAATGCAAATAACCGAGTGATATAATGGGCCGAGGGAAGCTTTCTGATTGTCTGGCCGCAACATGAAGAGAAATGTTGTAGCCACCATTACAGGAAAAGTGGACTTGGTGCTGATGTACTGAACATTTTAATAAGGTATATTGGGGATGGGGCATCAAATTATTTTAAACACTTTTTTTGGATTGCTGAACTCATTTCAGGACTCCTGCGGGAGTGACCCCGATCCACTTACTGGAGCACTGGGGCCTGTGATGGCTCTTGCAAGAGACCACGGAATCAAAAAAACTTTTTTTTTTAAAAGGCAGGCATGAGTGTCTATGGTGGGTTGATGGCATAAGGGCTTATCCAAGCCACTCCTGGTCAAAGGGTGGCTGCCCTCCCGCTGGGGGGATATTTGGCACAGGGCCTGGCTGCAGAACACGCAGCCATGCTTGGTGGGGTTTGGCCACCCACGGGGGTCCCTGTGGTGACCAACCCTGGCTGTGCACGATGCGGTTTTTGATGCATGTGGGATGTTGCGTGCAGGGCCTGGCCTTAGGCCATTCCCGGCAAGGGTTTGGTATAGTAATGCATGATAATAGAATATTACTTTAGGTTTTTTTAAAATCCTAGTAATTCACTTGAAGAAAGCAAAGGTTAAAGTGACATTATAGTGAGGTATAGTGATAATACCTTGCTTCTCAAAAAAATTAGCCTCACAAATCACTGTAAGAAAACAAATAATAAAGTGATGTTATAGTTAGGTGAAAATGTCAGTTTTAATGTAACCTTTTAAAAAAAAGTAAACAGTTTACAGTCTACAAGACATGGTGCCACACCAGATCATGCATCCAGCATACAGTTGGGGTTGAGCTGTGGCCTTGCACTATGGCCAGCCTCTTTGCCCAACCCTCACCATGTGGCTAATGCCTGCTGGGCATGGCCTTTGGTCTTGCATAGCGGGGTTGGCTGTAGGGCCTGCCTGTGGCCAGACCCAGTGCCTACATTGCCTTCTAACACCCACTTGCTCAGGCTTCAGCAGTAGCTGACCAAATTGTCTATTGTTCAATGATGTTCAGCGCCCATCTGTTCCTAAATGATCTACCCAAAGACGATGACACCCATTAAAAGTGTTTCACTTCTGAAATATCCAATTTCTTTTGCATCATTTGAAACTGTATATACAAGCCTATAAGAGTCCAACTATCCATTCATGGTGTTGTATTACTACTTGTTCACAAAGCCTGTGGTACAGTGTCAGAATCGTGGGTTGACCTCAATAATATTGTTATTTAAATGCAATGTGTGATGTCATCAGTGATGTAAAATGTGAAGTCATAAGCAATGCATGATGGGAGCACAATTTATAGTTAGTTCAGTAAATTATATTTGGAGTATTTATTATTTTTTTAAGTAAGCCTGTGTCTCATGCCAATACCTAACTATAACGTCACTTTAATTGTTGTATTTTTCCAATGGCTATATAGACATATAGGGAAGATGATGTGGCATAATGGCTAGAGCCGTTGACTTTAGAACTGGCGAACCAGGTTCGAAGTTTGACATCTGCTCAACATCCTGTGATTCTGGGCAAATCACTTAATCTCCCCGCGCCTGCCAAAAATGAATGTGTCCTTGTGTAATGTAACGGGTGCTCATGTAAAGTGCTCTAATAACTTTGGGTCGAGTTTGTGCTACATAAAACAGCAAAAAAACATATATTCGCTGGAAAAAGAAATTTGAAAACTGTGTTGTGTTGTGGCTCTAATGAGACAAACCACTAAAATCCTCCGGTCATGGTTACCAGTGCACACAGACCGCGCCAGAATGTGTATCTCCCCCTCTGGATATACTCTTGTTCGCTCTTTTCTTTTCTCTGTGTTTTTTTTGCAAATTGGTGTTGTGAGTATAGCGGTTGTTGCAAATTATGGCGGGGGGAGAGAGAGAGAGACAGACAGACAGACACTGGTCCGGCTGCATTGTTTTCCCCATGACAAACCTGACGTGAGCATGATCTGACCGGGGGTAACGTCAGTGCTTAATTTATAAATAAAAATGTGCCGGTGCAGGCGGCTGCTGCAATTAAATGTGCGAGAGCGAAATACTTAGGCAGCGTAATCATGAAGCCATCTCGGGCCTCTTCAATCCATTTGCAGCCACTCCCTTCAGCTCACTCTTGCAGCTTTCTGCTTTCACCTCTAGTGATGCCTTTTTGTTTCCTTCTTTTCCATATGTGTATTTTGCTCGCAGTAAATGTCTGATGCAGAAAAAGTGCCAGCCCTATAAAATAAGTGCCTGTTCCCAGCCCCGGAAATCACCGGCTCAAATTAAGCACTCGGTGACGTTGATAGTCATTCATTTGGAGTTCCTGAATCAGGTGGAGGAAGAGGTGCCTGCCCAGTAGGTATTTTCCCCATCCAGTGGGATGAAACCTATATTGTCCAGTTTCTCATTGATTATTAATATGCAGGATTTCCAGGGATCCTGCATCTAGACGTAGGATGCATGGGGTGAAGGCTTACTTTGAAAGCTCCGCTTGATGGCTTCCTCTGGGCATTGCTAGTATGTGTTGGTCGAGATCGCAGAGGCAGGGGTGAAGCGCCTCGGGCAGGGTGTTTGGGGTGTTAACTTTCCTCCCCGCTCCCTCACCCTTTAAAAACTATTCTGTAGTAAATAGTTGAGTACAAGTGTTTTCAGTCGGGTAATGTGAATGGTCTGTCAGTTTTCACAAGGGACTTCACAAAAAAACAACACACACACTCTCCTCTGTTTTGAAGGCCCTGCAAAATAAAGGGGGTCATTATGAACACCGCGGGAAACCGCGCCGTGTTCATGCTGGCGGTCTTATCACAGACCGCCAGCCCTCTTGAGACCCCACTGGCTGAATAATATACATTCTGCTGGGCTGGGATATTGCCGACGGCTCCACATGGAGCCGTCGTCAATGCCGCTGTGCGGCGGGTGCAGCAGCACCTGCTGCGCAGATCACTGCCCATAAATCGGGCAGTGGCCTGCACGACGGAGCACTGCACGGGGGGCCCTGCACTGCTCATGCCAAGTTCATGGGCAGTGGAGGGCCCCGGGGGGGGGGGAGCACCCCTTCAGCCAGCCTTTCCCTGGCGGGGGAACCCACCAGGGAAAGGCTGAAGGAACAAGGCTTGTTTATCCGGGGGGCAGCGCTGCTTGCAGCAAAGCCCTGTCAGATAAAGTAATCCGCCATTGTCAGGCTGCCTGTCGGCGGTAGCCTGCCGGTGGCGGAGGACCGCCTGTGGTGGCCCTGCCTTGTTCAGAATATGGCGGTTCAGACCGCCATGCCGGTGGCGGTATTTTCCGCCACCGCCGGCATGGTGGTCTGAACAGCCATGTTCGTAATGAGGAACAAAATGTTGATTAGTTTTAAAACATTGCTTTGTAAGTACCTACCCCCTAACAGTCCGCACCCCTCTCTCTTCCCAATGCCCCTTAATACCTTTCGCGTCCTGCTTCTCAAATAATTTGTTTTAAAAATATGTGATTTCTGGAAAATCTGTAGCACACAACGTCCCAGTCATACTGATTAAACTACGCCCCTCACATAAGCGTCATATTTCACCACGCCCCCTCACTTTCACATTTTTTCAAACTTTCTCTTGCACCCTTCGGCTTGTTTGTCTCTCCCACTCTATGTTCTACCTTTTTCACTATCAATGTCTTTGCTGTCCTTTTGTTTGCTTTTTATTGCTCTATTAGTCTCAAACGTTCATCCCCTCGTTCACCCATTCACCTTCTCCATTTTTGTCAATCTTTTTTTATTTTCTCACACTCGATTATCATCACTCTCCATGTTTACTTCTCCTTTACACTCTCTTTCGCTTGCCAAGCCTCTTAACATCTCAGTTTGTAATCCTTCAAGTCCTTTCTAAGATGCTCATGTTCACCGTGTCTCACACCTTTATTTTCTGTCAGTTTTCGTCACCATCCCTATAGCACTTTTAACTTTCTCTCAAACTCATTCTCTCTCACATTCTTAAGTGTATTTGCCTTCTTTCCTTTTTTCTCTCTCACCCTCTTTCTCACTGCTCACTGCTCCAGCCCCATTTTCATCTCAAAGCCTCATGTCGACTTCATCTCACCTCTGTCTCACTGTTTCCCAACATGGGGTGACCAGACATCCCGGATTTCCCCGGACAGTCCCGGTTTTTAGAGGACTGTCCCGGTGTCCCGATGCTCCTCTTAATTTTAAATAAATGACCCGGTTTTGGGGTTTTTGGGACAAAGGTCAGATTATTAAATAAATGTCCCGGTTTTGGGACAAAGGTCAAATCATCTAGGGAGGCATAAGTTAAAGAGGCCTACAAAGTATGAAATCATTAAAGTATTTTATCTGTTAGTGTCAGACAACACAGTCCCCTGTCTGCTCCCAGCAGAGAGACAGAGCGGGGAGTAGAGAGAGGTGGGTGGGGGCGGGTTGGGGGTGCAGGGTGGGAGATCAAGTCATAGCTAATTTTATATATATGTAGTCTTGTAAATGTGTTTGTGCGTTTATATATATATATATATATATATATATATAAATGTGTGTATGTGTTTATATATATATATATATATATATATATATATATATATATATATATATATATATATATATATATATATAAACAAACACATGTATAGGCACACATTCACACGCAAAAAACAGGACAGGCCAGATATAAAAGTGAGAGTAAAGTCTTTAGTCCTTCTTTTATGTCTGACCTGTCCCGGTTTTTGCTCCTCAAAACCCGGCCACCCTACCTATCTATGCACCTTGTTTTCCCTCGCACCTCCAGTTTCCCGTCATTTGTCTCTTGTTCTTTCACTTTCTGTCATTTCTCTTCCTCGTCATCTGTACACTCTCATAGCATCTCTTACTTCCACCGTGCGTCTGTCCTCCCCCCTCTCTGCCCCCCCTTTCACGAGTCGCCCCCTCTTCTCCCGCCAGGCCGTCTCTGCCCTCCCCGGTGATGTCACCGGCCCGGTGCTGTGTGCCAGGCCCGTGGCCCCTCGTGGGCGAGGCCACAAGGGCGCTTTGTTCCCTCTCACAGAGACGCTATTGAACTGTAGAGTGTGCAGTGTGTCTCGTTCCTCGGAGTCTGGGTCGTATCCACCCCTGGAGAGCTCCTTCTTACGCACACGGGGTGCCCGGGTCACTCCCCGCCGGCGGGGACCGCTGCACAAAGGCTCATTTCAAGGATGGGCGCGTTTCTTCTAGTCCCTGGCGCCCTGCAGGAGGCGCCCGTGGCACTTGACCGACTCCTGAACCCTCTAACTATGGGCCTTTTACTGTATTCTCTTTTTATTTATTTATCTATTTAAAGTTCCCTTTAGCGTGAACCAGGCGCCTGGCGCAGGCCTCGTTGACAATTCGTTTATGCCAGCAAAACTTCACGTTGGCCAAATGCATTTCATTTTTATTCTCGAGGGACTAGTTGGTGCAGAAGTCCATCGCCGAAGGACATTTTCTTCTCCTACCAGTCCCCTACAGACAGTGCTTAACTTGTAAAAGAATGAGTGCCGGGGCCCTCAGTTTTGCTCCATTTATGTACCCTGGTGACATAGAAGTGGTTGTCGATTCTCACTGGAACAGGAGTGCACTGAAAATGTTTCCTCAGTACAGGGTACATATAGAAAGACTAACACTGATTTTGAATCAATCAAAACTGTAACCAAGAAGCAAAACATTTTAGTGACTAGGGACATAGAGACTGCAAAAAGCGGCCAGTGAGAGCCTTGTCACGGGTGATAAAGGGCCAGTTTATTCAAACATGATAAAAACTGGCAAAGTTTCAAAGTTCTCCGCGTGTGGCACATCGAGTCAGTCCTGTGGCTTTTCATCCAACTGCACCTTGTAGGACCAAGAGACCCTTGCCAAGAGTAGGAAACGCAAAACTACAACTCCCAGAATGCAGCATGCCGTCTGTGGGTAAAAAGCCAGGATTAAACAGTATTGGTGGCAGTTTTTTCTTTCTTTTTTGATGCAAAATGAGTTATAGGAACCCAAATGTGTAACACATTTTGCCTTATACGAATCTGAACCCTTGCTCGCGCCCAGATCATTCCCTGCTGCAGCCAGGGCACAGGGGTTTCACGGATTTTGTAGTAGCCAATCGACAAAGTAAGTTTTCTTTACAAAAATACTTTAATAAACCAACAGTGGGTTATCACGCGTACCCTCATTAATTTACGCCACTTTCTCCCACCAACAAATATTCCTATAACTGTCCAGTTGTCTACCCCTTTTCCATAAATTTATATGAACCCACGTTTGGTGTTTCCAGTTGAATTACACAAATCAGACAAAATCCCAGCTACAGAGAGCGCAACATTACTGTGATCTGTATGATCTCTTGTGGTCAGTTTTAGTCTCGTCGCCAATGTGGAGTTGAATAAAAGTCCATTCAGTAAAAGTTTAATTATCTTTATTTGGACTAAGAGAAGCTCAGTATAAGGCCCTCAACCAGCGAGGCTCATCTTTCCAACCATCTTCTCTGCTAGCTTCCAGAACTCCCAGTGTATGAGCAACCCACTCACATGTCAGCATTCCCTCTGACATACATATCATACATCATCAGGATGCCGCATATCTCTTTAAACCCCCTCCGGTTCTTCCACCCATAGTCACAGGGCGTATAAGCCACAGAAATCACTTAACAACAAGATATAATTCTCTTTATTTAAAACCACGCTGATCGAACAGCAAACTGATCTCCCCTATGTTGACATCCTGGTGTCAGTATAAAAACACTATGACAATTACAGCCAGGTGAAACCTGTCAGCCGAAAACATCCAAGCTCACCTCTTGTAGCTTGGGCCCTCGTTGGTCTGAGCTATTCCAAAAAGAGCAATTAAAAAATCTCTGCACATCAGATAGCTGATTCTACAACATTTCTTTTTGTGGCAAGATTGTAGTTTGCTAAATGAACCAGACATTTCAGGTGTCTAATTTCACTTTGTTGGAGGGGTCACTGTCAGGAAAGTACCATATCCTGGAGAGTGTAATATACATGGGCAGTAACTTGCAAAATCTTTTTAACAGAGGATATTTATTCCTTTTAATATATGTTTACACCTTACCCTTGTAATGTAGTTCTGCTCTGTGACCTGCTTTACACACTGTGTATGCAAAAAAGTAATGGACGGAATGCTTGAATTATTATCAGCCACTGGTAATTACTTGGGCTGCATCCCAATCCATTGTTATTTTGCACGTCAGTTTGGACCCAGCTGTATACAAGTCAGTCTTGACCCTGCTCCAATCGGAACAGTCCGGCCTGATCTGCCAAGCCAGGTCCTCCCTGAACCGGAAAGCAAGCAACGGAGGACCGGCTTCGCCCTAGTTATGGGCGCATCAGCCGGGTACACCTTGGTTCCATTGACACAGTGTGCACAGGACCCATGTCTGGGCTTACCCATCCCACTTAAGGAGACACACTATTGTATACAAAAAACTGATGGATGGAATGCTTGAATTAATTTTGGCCACTGGTAATTTGCTCGACGCCGCACTTAATCTGTAGTTATTTCGCACACCGTCACCTCAATTTGGGCCCAGTCACATGAAGTAAGGGAGTTGTATATCTACAGCAGTGATACTCAACGTAGGGCCAGGGGCCTCATGCAGCCCTCCTGACCTTTGTATGGGGCCCCCTGTTTTCTCCACTCACCACTAATATCAAAAATATGTTACATAAACAGCTTTAAAGAAGGAAGTGGTTAGAGCTAAGAAGCTTAATTTTTTAAGACATCTTGCAGCAAAAGTGTAAAAGTACGATAAAGTCTTTTTAAAATTCAAAAAGTGTTTTTCATTAACATGCAGAACCGTTTCTTTTTAGTACATTATCCTATGACATGAGAAGTATTGTTTTGAAAGTGATCGTTTTGGAACATGAATTTAGAAACATTACTCTTCCCCCCAACATGGCAACTATGCCAATAGTGAACTAAGAGGCAAGCCAGTTGTTATGTGCAATCTTTGGGTGGCCTGGGTTCTTCTTATACATGAACAAGATTGTAGTTTATTAAATCAAACACATGGGAAGGTTTTGTACAGTGCACATCCTGAAGTAATGAATTTCAAAGTCCTGTTGTATGCGATAGTAAAGAAAAAGGAGGGAAACTGAAATAAAGCCATTTCCTAGGATCAAACAGTTTGGTTAAGTGGGAAAGCCAGGATTAATCCCAAGTTTTCTGGTTTCACATTGTGCAATTCAGCCACCAGATGTATATGCTTAGCTCCCCCTACACCCACCTTACTGGCTTCCTGCCCCCTAAGACCCCCAACTGCAGTCCTGCGGGCATCAGTGCGGCCCTCTGTCACATCACAGACCAAACTTTTTGGCCCCTGGAAAAATGTTTGCGAGTACCCATGATCCACAGCATTGTATGAGCTCAGCCACACCTCCATTTCAAACATTTGTTATGGGGTTCTGGGTCCTGATGGTTTGCTGCAGAGGCCGGAAACTTTGGCTTGGAGGTACCTGACTGTTGTGGTGCGACACATTCAGGTTAGAGCAAGTGCTGAACACGCTAAACTGTTTCTGAAGCTCGGTAATTATTGCAAAAAGTGCATAAGGAGACAACTTACATGCATTGTGAAACCAGCTTCAAGGCGCTGTAAAAAGAGAGGAACGATTGTTATAGTTTAATTGCTGTAATGCAGTCCCTTGCATAAATTGAACAGCAGTGGTCTGCAGAATATCGACGTTTTTTCCTGGAACTTTGTAGCTGTTCCAGGAAAGCACAGGTTTGGCACAGAGTTTGCCAAGGAAAATGTTTTTCACTTAGGAAAATATGTCTGGCTTCACAAAGGAACGAAGCTGCAATCACTGTCAGGAGTGTTGGCAACAATGATGTGCCATGAGAAGGTTTACTATGCGCCTCGAAGCCACAGTGAGTTGGGATCCTGATAAGTAGAGACGTCTTGAATAAATACAATTATTATTGGAGACTCAGTACTGTAATACATAACACAGGACTATGGGCAGAGCAATAGCCAAACCTAGAACACAAGAGGCGTGCACTCTTCTAGATTCCAGAGTTTATGACACGGGGATGAGAAACACACTGGAATAGAACCTAAACAGCAGCAATGTCTGCCCAGAATATAAGAGTTTCCGTGCATAGTCTGAACTCAGCACACCTTCTTACACTCTAGAACATAAGATTCCAGGACACACGCTAATCTCACTGCACCTTCATGCATTCTAAAACACAACAGATTCCCCGACACAGTCGTATCTCCGTACACCCGCATAGACTCTAGAGCACAACAGGTTCCCCGACACAGTGTGATCTCTGTTCACTCGCATAGACTCTAGAGCACAACAGGTTCCCGATACAGCCTGATCTCCGTACATCTGCATAGACTCTAGAACACAACAGGTTCCCGACTCAGTCTGATCTCCGTTCACCCGCATAGACTCTAGAGCACAACAGGTTCCCCGACACATTCTGATCTCCATACATCTGCATAGACTCTAGAGCACAACAGGTTCCCCGACAAGGTGTGATATATGTTCACTCGCATAGACTCTAGAGCACAACAGGTTCCCGACACAGCCTGATCTCCGTACATCTGCTTAGACTCTAGAGCACAACAGGTTCCCGACACAGCCTGATCTCCGTACATCCGCATAGACTGTAGAGCACAACAGGTTCCCCGACACAGTCTGATCTCAGTTCACCCGCATAAACTCTAGAGCACCACAGGTTCCCCGACACATTCTGTTCTCCGTACATCTGCATAGACTCTAGAGCACAACAGGTTCCCTGACACAGCCTGATCTCCGTACATCTGCATAGACTCTAGAGCACAACAGGTTCCCCGACAGTCTGATCTCCGTACATCTGAATAGACTCTAGAGCACAACAGGTTCCCTGATACAGCCTGATCTCCGTACATCTGCATAGACTCTAGAACACAGCAGGTTCTCCAACACATTCTGATCTCCGTACATCTGCTTAGACTCTAGAGCACAACAGGTTCCCCGACAGTCTGATCTCCGTATACACTCCAAACTGGCTGAGGTAGGTAGCACCAATGCCTAATGCCAACTGACCCGATTCAGATTGGAGACTCGCGATTTTTAAGTCAAAAATGCGTTTATTTTGGCTGTCTAAAATATCTTCTGCTTCAGTATAAAGGGGGGAAATTGATTCCCCCGATTTTTAGTTCAAAATCTCCCTATTGTCAATTACTTGTTGTTGACATGTATGCCAGTGTCTTCTACATGTTACTTTCTATATTTTTATACTGCACACTTTAATTAGCACCCCATTTCCACCGAGCTCCTGCAAAGCCTTCACCCTGCAGCGGCTCCTTCTGGGCTCCACTCCCCACCCTAATACCACTCTAATGACCACAGTGATGTTAATAAAAAGTATCACCATCATTGTGTGAGTTAAGCTTTTTTGGTCTTTTTTCCACAGTCAGTTGTGCTTGTTTGCATGTTCACAGTCGGGAAGGACAGAGATCAGTTTCTTTTAATGTGGGAGCGCACCCCCCTTAATATGATGCCACAGACCCCAAAGTTTGAAGACCTTTGTTGTAGAACATAACAAAGTCCACAACACAGTCAAATCACAGTACATCTCCATACACTCTAGAAAATAGCAGATTCCTCAACATAGCCTGAACTGAGTGCACCTACACACACTCTAGAACATAAAAGATTCCACAACAGTGTGATTTCGGTACACCTGCATAGACTACTCGATGCATCTGCATGCGTACTCTAGAACCCAAGAGATGCCATGACACAATCTGGTCTCACTACTTCGGCATACACTCTACAACATGATTGCATGTCACAATCTCATCCACGTACATCTGCATAGACTCTAGAAAATAGCAGATTACGAGACACAGCTTGTAGTGAATGCACCTGCATACACTCTAGAACATAACATATTCCACAACACCATGATCTCAGTACTCATACATACAACCCAGAGCATAATAGTTTTCACAACACACACTGACTTCAGTACACCTGCATACGTACACTCGAGAATATACAGATTCCTCTACACAGTCCGATTTCAGTACATCTGCATACGCTCTAGAACATGAGATCCCATGGCACAGACTGGTCTCACAACATCTGCATATACTCTAGAGCAGAGAGGACGAATGCTACCGGTTGACTGAGCTTGCATTCAAGGACTGCGAGCAGGGAAGGGGTCTCTCAGCTCGGAGGCATGCGAGACCCACATTTCTAGCTCACTGCTGACAGGTATGGAATGCACCCACTGTGTTTCTGTGGTCTTTCATATGAAAGTCTACATGGAAAACTTTGCTAGGGCTCCTTGGCAAGCAGTTCAGCATTGTTTCAGAATCGGTTCCTGAAAAGGCACTCTCCCAAGCCTCAAGGTCTTCAGTTGGCCTTAACTCAACATTCAGCCTTAAGTGGTTGGTGGGGGACTGGCGGGGAAGCAGCTTGGGGCAAAACTGACCTACCCAGGTGCCTGCCCAGGACAAAATAGGAAGCTGAACTTGGAGGTAGCCAGGAAGGAATTGGGACAGAGGACTTGGGGTCCACCAGAATAAAGGAGTTCTAGCTGGGGCCAGTTAGGGTGGCCCCGTTCCACTCTCCTCCTCCCCCCCACCCCCATGGCTTCTCTCTGTAAGCAGTGGGTATTCTGCTTAAGAGCCAAACTATCATATGACATGTTGGATTGCGTAGTCTGTAATATATTTTCATTTTCTGGTGCCTCTGATACAAACTCCCGAATCACCAGGTGAGCAGGACACGAACATATAAAAGCAGATGCCTGTTCCATACACACATCACAACAGGTTGCCAAGCCTCCTATGGCCCATTATTACTAAACATCTGCGCTCTTTTTCATTTCATGTAGTTAATTCCCAGGATGGAGAATTTATGCCTGGCTCAATCCATAGCAGTGTCACAGTATGCAAATACACTGGTGGTGAAATCTTGTGATGGACTCTGCCTCAATCCTGCAAACCTTCTCAGAGAATCAGCCGTGCAAATCTCAGGGTCTAAGGTCACAGATTCTGCAAATGTGATGCTCCAGATCAAACCTTACCTTTTCAGATCTTTACCAAGACAGTCTTGAAATACATTATGTTACCTTACAGGTGGCTCAGATGAAGCCCATTTCTTACCATTGGTTAGCTTCATTGTCTCTCCTATTTGCATGCTTCATATTCGTCAGCTTCAATAGGCTTCCTTTGTCGTCCTGTTTGTCCCTCCCGTGGAGCATGAACAGATTACTGTTGCCCTTCCACTGAACATGTTTCAGGCAATACTTTTTTCTTTTTTTTTAAGCACTCTGTGGGAGTATGTGTGTTTTTCAGCTGTCTCTCTTGTGTACTTCCCCATCCACAAGCCTTTCCCTACAGCTCATCCTCCTTCTGTTATCCTTCTGATAATCCCAGCCCCCACCCAACCCTTCGTTGTCCGTCTGCTTGCCCCCAGCCCCTCCCATCCTTCACTATCCATCTGCTTGCTCTGAGCCTGTCATGCCCACCCTCCTTTGTCCTGCTTGCCCGCGCCTTCTCTCAGTTGTCCATCTGCCTGCCCCAGCCCCTCCCGCTCCTCTGTTGTCCATGTGCTAGCCTCCAGCCCCTTACGCCCACCCTCCATTGCCTACATAGTTGCCCCCACCCAGCCCATCACCTCTTGTCTATATGCTTAATCCAGCCCCCCTGCCCACCCTCCAATACCTGAGTGCCCCCCACATGCCGTCACCTGTTCTCTCCCCCCACCCACATCTTTCTCTTCTGTCCTCACTCCCCCTGTTTTGCCTTGGGAGAGCACAGGCTAAACATTTTTTTTAAAGTGCTATGACCTAGCCAGAACTGATGCAGTTAAAAACACACACATTAACGTTGTCCACGCCATAGAGCATTTTTATGTAAAAAAATAAAATAAAAATGTTTTAGCCGTGCTGCATAGCATGAAAAAGCCAATAGGTCTGTTAGGTGAGACTTATGGGCTTTACCAGTGCTTGTTTCTAGCGTGCCCATCCAGTGTCTAATAACTGCTGACAAGTGCAATTGCTGTTTGGAATGTATTTCATTGAATCTGCCCTTTGGTGCACATCTGGCGCTGTTGTGTTTCACCGGAGTGAAGGCTGTAACCTGTCCCTGTGTTCTGTTGCAGGGATCTGGAGGCTGTCTGTCCGCACCTGCGGGCACTTTCACAGGTGTGACCAGTTCGAAGCTAGGAGGTGCCACCTGCCGGCTGAGAGGGCCAGGGCGATGCTCTGATGAAGTGAGCACCACGCCCTGCAGAACTTCGCTGTCATCTACCATGCTAAATAAATTCTGACTGTCTTGTTGATTTTCATTTCCCTGTTTGTTGGTAATCTATTTCAGACAACTTGCAACTGCGAATGATGATTTTTATGTTTTGTTTTTGGCTTCTGCTGCTTAGCACCAGGTGCCTGAGATGGTAGGATTGTATTAGAAATCAACATATTTTTTTTAACTAGCACTGAATGTAAATCAAGTTTCCTGAAGGATGGCTGGAATGGGGGTCCTTTTCTGTTTCTTACCTGGCATCAGGCTCTCTTGTGTCTTTTTTTTATTTCTCCTCTCCTGGTTTTCATGTCAACTTCACATGCGTTCTTGAACTATCCAGGATGCACTTGAAAACCAGGACCGGATTTCAAGCTCAGATGGCTGGATGGGCCAACTGTCCACAACCTGGCCCACCTGGTACTGTTTCTGGCTAGGGTTCTGGTACTGGAGAGTTGATTAATCCCATCCTGTATTACCCATCGAGTTGTCCATAACCAGTCACTGTGATATGATGGCCTATATCAATAAAATGTTTCTTAAATTTTACAGTATTGTCACATTTGTGCATTGCCTCACATCCCCAAGATGTGACAGACTGCTCTGATTTGCATAATCCCCATGATGCCCTTTCATAGTGTGTGGCTGAAAGAGTGTGGACTGTTAAAGGACCTAAGTGGGCATTCTTGGTGTTTCAGCGACATGCTTCAAACATGTAGCGTCAAGTGTTGCAGCACTTAAGCATGTAGTGTTACAGAGAACCTGAGGCTAGATCAGAAGATTCCACCTCTCCATGACTTTTTGAACTGAGGCATCTATAGTAAATGTTGTTGCTTTGAGTGCATAGGCCTCGCTTGAAGATGACTATGGAGGTGGCACCATGCGTGACATGGACCCTCATTGGAAGGTTCAGTAGCTGTCTGGCGTCCACATTTTAGATTCTCTGTAGTTTCTGAATTATTAGTACGGGTGCTACAAACTAAAGCCCACTGGCCTAGTTAAGATTTAAGAATACTAGAGAGGCAGTGTCTTAGAACTTTTGTAGAAACCCAAGTTATGGGGAAATTCGGCATGACTATCTCTTGGCTACTTGATGAAACTCTCGTAAAAAGGGCAGATTAGAGAAGCGATGGTTGCACAAGAGCCAGATCTGCTGACTTTGGAACTGGGGAACCAGGTTGGAGGCCTGGCATTGGCTCATCATCCTGTGATTCTGGGCAAATCACGTAATCTCCATGTGTCTACAAGAATTACAAAAAATGAATCTGACCGTGCATAACATGATCTTGTGGTCTTGTGAAGCACTCTAAGATCCTTGGGCTAAGTTTGCGGTACGTAAAAGCCTAAGGTTAAGGCAATTGTTTTCTAACATAGCAATAGATTTCCTATGCTTAACTCCACCTATACGTACCTTGACTATATAGGTATGTATGTATGTAGATAAGGTGTTAAGAATAGTAAATCTATACTTACCTAGATGCAATTATCTCCTCTCCATTTTGGTCCTGGTATTCGTATAACTCGATACTCAGCACACGATATTCTGGACTACAACCCCATCCTGCACCATCGTGGTGCTGGTGGAGGAGGCTTCTGTTGATGAAGCATGTCACCTAGTTTGGATTGGGGATCCGTTCTTTAAAAAATTGAAAAAGTAGGATTCGGTGATACAACCAAAATATCTAAAAACTAGCATTAAAAGAAGATTAGGAATTGGTGCTGATCTTCCCATATCCCTGGAAAACTTCTCCCCAGTCTTGTATCACTTTGTGTTAAGCCATTCGGAGGTGGAACTGGAGGGTGGGCTACTAGGACCGTGCTAACACCCTTTGACCATTGACGGCATCACAGTGTTGGTCTTGATCCATTGTCCTCGACCCTTTACCCACCAGCGGCCTCTTTTCTACTGTGATCCTTTGCAGGTAACAAGGTGACCCACATACCTACGTGAACCTGAGTATACAATTATATTAAAAAACAATGGTTCCCTTGTAGGTCAGTTGGAAGAACAGTCATACAGTTTGTGCAGAGAAATCACTGCATGCATTTATTACTTACATACATACTGTAACCATATAATCGTTCCAGGGTGGAGGTGCGCAAGGATGCACAGATATTAGTAAATCACAAGATCTGCTCAGAGGTAGCACTGCCCTCGTCTCAGGTTAGATGCTGAGTCAAAATACAGGAGCAGTGCAACCATCACCACCCACGGGAAGTGAATCCTCAGGGACATAGATTCGGGGGTGGGGGCATTGGGGTGTTACACCTCTCTAATAAATGTATTTTCTGGTGAATAGTTGGGTACAGGTGCTTTCAGTCGGGTATGGTGAGATGTCTGTCGGATTTCACCTGGGATTTGTGCATGCCCACACTGACAGAAACAAACACACACACTCTGTCATGTCGGTTTTGAAAGTCCTAAAATTTTTGATAATTTTACAAAATATTGTGTTTCTCTTGCTTAGTACTCTTAACAATCCACATTCCTCTCCCCTTCCACAGCCCGTAGGACCCTCTCATGTTCCCTGCTTGTTGTAGTGTATTTTAACATTGTGGCCCCTATTATGAGTTTGGCGGGCGGCGGAGGCCACCTGACAAACTTGTCTCGCCATGAGGCCGCCTGTGCGGCCTGAACACCGCCAGCCCTACTAAGAGTTCGCCGCATGGCCGGCGGTGAACAG
The DNA here is from genome assembly GCF_031143425.1 of Pleurodeles waltl. Taxonomy (NCBI): domain Eukaryota; kingdom Metazoa; phylum Chordata; class Amphibia; order Caudata; family Salamandridae; genus Pleurodeles; species Pleurodeles waltl. Next base: position 72,853,491 of record NC_090440.1, on the reverse strand, counting down.
GGCCTTAACATTGACGCTGGCTCGTAATCAGGCAGTAGAAAGTGCGACAGAGCTGTCCATGGGGGGCCCCGTGCACCCCTTTCCGCCAGCCTGTGCATGGCGGGGCTACCGCCATACAAAGGCTGGCGGAAAGGGGACTCGTAATTACAACCTCCAAGACTTCCAGACTGCCACCTGGCGCCAGCTTGGCAATTCCACGGACGTAAAGTCGCGGCCGGTTCGTGACCCTAGCGGTCTGGTGACCGCCCGGGTCATAATTGGGGCCTATGTGTCAGTGTGATTGTCGGGAAATCTGAAGCTCACCCTCCAATCCTACCAAACTACGCCGCTTTGAATCTTGTCCTTGCGCGCATCCAGACGGTTGTGATAGCTGATGTGGGCTGTTCGCTGTGGTTATACCTCTGTGCGACAATCTGCACTTGCACCCTCGCGAGTTGCCCCCAACAGTAATGTACGTTTTAAATATCGATCACCCTTGGTGTCACCACTCTACCGACAGCGGTCATCACTTGGACCATGGATATCTGAAAGTGGCCTTGTTTAATCCAAGGTGTCCCTTCCGCGGAACATCCTATCGTAATCAGACCATGACAATTTAAAATAGGTCGAAACGGTGTCAACAAACTAATAGCATACAAACTTGTTGATTACAAGGATTCAATCTCACTGGACTTATTTAAGGTCCATGTGGCAATTAAGGTCACTAGTTGTATGCTTCTTTAAAACACTCCGTGGCAAGGCCGGACTGGCTGTACCGGGTATCTAGCGTTTACTGATGGGCAGTTTTGTAGCAGTGCAGCAACTGTAAAAGCACTGCAGAGTTCCTTGTGTATACAACAGTTTTCAGGCAACAATTAAAGTCCCAAGATAACTCTGGTACCTGCTGGAAAGAGGTCTGAGTTTTGTCTAGTGGCAGTTTAGACTCATCTAAGGTAGCATAGATGGTTAATATACCTGCTGCAAAGAATGTGTACTATGCAGTTCACAGGACATTATTTTATGTTGGGCTACTGCTTTTGTGACAGCTATCCTTTTGTCCTGTGCAATTCATAAGTTACAATCATAATCTAGCACAGTGAGATATGAACTGCCATCAAAGAGCTGCATGCAACTGCACGATATAAGTTAGAAAGTTATGTTTGTTCCCCAGTCTTTGATTATCCTAATTTTGTTAAAAAGAATTTGTTTGGGTAGAAATAAATTGTTATTAGTAAAGTCAACCCTAGCCACTGTGTTACGCTCTGAATCCAGAGTTTATGCTTCACCAGACCAATCACTCATACAAAATGCCTGCCAATATGAACTTGTGAATCCGAGTCCCCTATGTCTGATGTAACATTTTCTATACACTGATTTACACACGTATGATTCATTGTCTCTGTACGTGTTTGTGAGGTAAAGTGCTCCACCACCCTACGCTGGTATGAGAGGCACTACAAAACAGATGAAATACATGTGAGAGAGGGGCTATGGAGAGATGAGAGGCACAGTTATAGGGTCATGTTTAGGGAATCATTGAAGAGCCCCAATAAAGATTGCTGTACCCTGGTGCACTGTAAGGTCATCATTTACTGTGCTTTAGAAAATAATACAATTGAATATGGAATTAAAAATGTGTTGTAGAATACACAGATTTTGCCATTTTTTCCCATATTTTCTTGTGGGTAGAAACCCCCCAAACCCAATTGTAGTGGTCACCCTCGCTCGCTGTGTACCCTATGGGGGCTGCTCTGACGACATTTCCCAGAGCTTCTTTGGGTTCACAGTCCGGCCCTGCTCCGTGAATAGGTTTTGTTCACTTTTGTTCAGTTTATTTAACCTGTGCTTTCTTTCTCTTTACTGGAGACACAATGCACTCTGTTTTTGATGATTGAATTACACCTTTGTTACTATTATAATGCATTTTATAAAACACTGTGCATTAAACTGCTTTTTGACTGGAATTATTAAATGACTAAAGTATATAAGTGAGCATTGTGAGCAGTTTATTTTTGCTGCACAAATTGTATACATTTTCTTGCAAATGAGCTCCATAACTATTGTTCTTTAAAATATTATTTCTGCTGTCAGGCTGAAGGGTGAGAAAGGTATTCAGCGAATAGAGGATGGATCTTGTAGCGCCTGCCTCTTCCTGTCCCTGCCATTGCCTTCATGGCCTTTGAGACCTGAGCTCCAGGAGCTATGCGGGGTGGTTACCAAAGAACAAGCTAAGGACAGCCGCTGCTATTCCCGATCCCCCCAAATCAAGGTCCATGCTATCTTCTGTGTCCCTTTCTTGCCCTGACTCGCTCCTCGGTTACTGGTTTACTGCATCACTAGCAAATCGAATCAGGTTTATAGAGCGCAAGTACTCACCCGTAAGGGTCTCAAGGCGCTGTAAGGTCAAGACCAAGCCTGTTTGGGCCTATTTTCCTGAGTCGCACATAGATCCACCCTTACTTAATATCCGATTAAAGGAAGATTAAATTGATAAAAAGTCGGGAACAGTTGAAATTGATATCAAAAGTTATGTCACAAGGTTTTGTCCTTATGTTATGTAACCAGTGCTCAGGTAAAGTGCTCCCAGAGCTTTAAGTGGGATGAAAAAACCAGGGGGGGGGTGGTGATGTCTCTCAATGGGGCGTGGTTGATATAATTAATGGCGAGGCTTAAAAACACATAAGCGAAAAATCTGTGCTTAGCATTTCGTACCTCCCGACTGGTATTTTGATGCTTCTTTCTGTGATTGCATCCAGATATATATTAAAATAAGTAACATTACACCTACAACAAGCCAGGACTATTGGCTTTGTCAAGGGTTGTTAGTTGTATAAGATAAATAAGCAACAACTATGGTGTCTTTGTATACAATATTTAACATGCTTCAGTTTTGAAATGATGAGACTGTGATGGAACTACAACGAGTCTCTTTGAAGTTACATCAAAGGCAGTGAAGGGTTGCTGTGCTGCAGGGTTATGGTTTCTTTTTCGCCCGGAGGGTGAGGGCAAAAATAAAGAGCACGAAAAGCACCTGCTTTTTAGAACTGCCAGTGCTGAGCACCGGCAGGACCCAGCCTACTTAAAACCCTGAGCGCTCCAGTACTTTTGGATCGAGTCCGCGCTATATAAAAATTCAATAAAAAAAAAACAGGTGCCTGGACCCAAGGATCTCCAAAACCTAAATGTGGTTCTGTCACTGTAGTCAACAGAAAATTATATTTGTACTTTTTGGTTTTACCTTAATAATAGGGTTAAAAATATCAGCTGTTGGCCAAAAACTCAGGACTGGCTGAAGTTGTCACATGTGACGTGGGACACATTACAGTTATGTAGGTTTGCCTTTCTCCCTCTTTTCGATTTTCTTTTCTTTTCTATATTTTTTCTCCAGCATAGACATAACCCCACAGGGTTGCAGAGCGCTGCACATTGAAGTCTGGATTACTTGCCGCTGTAAGCATGTTGCAAAAGCAATATCTGGGTGCCTGCAGAAAACAGGCTGTTTTAAATATGGTGGCTGCCCACAAACAACTTTTTGCACCTCTGTACAAATCACTTGAATGCATTACAAATAAAGGCTGGAGAAATACTGCATCTCTTTTTTTTGGTACTTATAATGTGGAAGTTATATACAAATCCCAGAATACAATAAAAAAAAGCATTTGCAAAGCAACAGGTCTTGCATTTTCTTGAGTTAGAGATATTGCCATTGTAAATTCAGAACTGGACTTTTTTGCCACATAAATTGGTCAACCCTGTCTCATAATTTCATCCTTTCCTGCGATGTCTTGGTGCTCACTGGCACCTACTGACATCAGAAATCATAAGCCCTTGAGGAGAGAAAAGACGAGGGCTGCACTACCTCAAGTTATGTAAACGTCTGAACAGAAATTGGAAAATAAGGCTGGAAAAGTATTTTCTTTTTTATTTAAACAGAATGACACGTCTTGCAAGAGCTCTTACCTCCCATTCTAACAAAACCCTAATGAAGTTAACAGTAGCAAAGCAACCTGAGAAGATTTATGGCCCAATAAAGGAGATAAGCAATGCCCTGTGTGCAATGTCCTGAGTGCTGGCAGGGAGGGGCCCTGGATAGAGAGACTCTATGAGGCTAAGCAACTTTCACATTATTGCTTCTAGGTTTAGCTACATTATACCAGAGAGGGCATATTGTGACTTTTTGAGCAGTGAGCTAAACGACCAGGTGTTTCTTTTGTAAAATAAGCTTATTTTAGGAGCCAGAGGCAAACAAGGACAGCACTGGAATAAAGCCAAAGCAAATGTCAGCGACCTGGGAGGAACAGAATGCTGTAATAAAACAGGCAGCTAACAGCCTATAACACCCACAGTGAAAAGGCAGCAACAAAGAAATAACAAAAAAAGTCTGTCACAGCAACAGATAAAGAAACCAAAGTGGAATAATACAGTAGTTGGTCACTGCTCTGAAACAGAAAAAAGAGGGAGAAAAAGGCGGACCTGACCACTAGCGAGCAAGAATTTTTAAAGGACACTGCAACCAACAAATGAAATTGCTTTAAGCCATAAGAAGTATACTAAAAGTATACATGAGTTTGAACGCTTACGCTCAACCTAAAAATGGCTACCTTACCTTACTCACCAGGCATGAGACAATTTCATTCTGGCATTATCCTGTGCCCACCAACCGCACATTGACTTTTGACCCAAGGGCCCTTATTGTACAGCACCACCTCTCCCCAGTATATCACCTTGTGCACAGTGCTGAGGATGCTGCATTGTAGCAGGTGCCACCACAACACAGACTGCCTAGTGGACCTTGGCAGTACATTACTGTCCTGATCCGCAGCAAGTACTGGTGGCACATCACAAAGTACTGCCCATTGTGACCCTTCCTGTGGTCTCCAAGCTCTCTTCAGGGGCACATAACCTAGTACTCCCCATTGGGACATCACACATAGCTTCCTGTGGTCACCAAGCACTCCTCAGGGCACATTACTGAGTACTCCCCATTGGAACACCACACATAGCTTCCTGTGGTCACCAAGCACTCCTCAGAGGCACATTAGCCAGTAAGGCGCATCCTTGGTGCTCCACTGGTGGACAGAATCACACGCCCCTTGATGGACATCAGCCTGTGCTCCACTGATGCACTTGATCTGGTAACTCTTGCTGCGTAGAACGATGTGACGACTGGTGGGGATAGTGCATTAACACCTGTATGACTGTTGACTGCTTGGGCACATGATGGTGATTGCCCTGTGTCCTGGAATAAGTTATTTTAGGGGGCCACTGAGCTCTCTAAATGACAGAAGGGAGAGGTTCTCCAGCTTTCAGCACAGGGTATCACGTTCCTTACGGCAATTATGGGGGTCACTTTAATATCCTTGACTTCTTAGGTCAATGCGGACGAGCAGTCTAAGGCAAAACTAACGAGGGTGTGTGTCTGATTGCTCGCACATCACCTTTGATAACTCATGTATGTGACCTAGATGTATAGTATGAACAGTTCAGATCAAATGGAAAGTGCACAGAACACATTACAATGCAACACTGAACACAATACATAGTGCACAGTAATGGTACAGTTAGTAATCTGATTATGACATTGGAAGTCTGTAGGAATGGCACCTAACACAAGCAGAGTAGTTATAATAACTAAAACCAGTACAACTTGTAAACACATTAACAATACTAATGCAAAGTTCTAATGTTTGTGAAGAACTAATGTGTGTGACTTTTAGCACACAAGTAGAATAACCTGCACGATCCATCAATGGTGGTGTCCAAAAGGGCTCAGTCCGCTCCTTTCTGTTCAATATCTACATGACTTTATTGGCCCATCTTCTTCGCTTGATGGGTGCTCAATTTTACATGTATGCAGATGAGACTCCGCTGATATTTAACCTTTCCAAGGTTGCCAAGTATATACCCAGACAATGGGCTCCTTGCTCACTGTGCCACTGAAACCAAGCTGCATCTGGCTGAGGAGCACCAATCAAGGCAAAGCTGATTGGGTTGCTTGTGTTCCACTTCAGGATGACCTGGTATGGCATTTCAGGTTGGACTGTTCCTGTTGGAGTAGGTTCAAGACTGATTTGCATATGGTTAGGTCTAATCTGAGGTGGCATCTTGGTCAAAAGAACAGTGGTTTGCAGTGCTACCCCGAGCTTTTACCGGTGGTTAGACTAATTGCAGGCATCCTCTTATCATCTTTTGGGGGTTGGATATATAAATATTTATGTACATATATAAAAAACTTTAATTATTTAAAGCAATTTATTAGATTACAATTCATTTTATTTTTAAATGTACAGTGAAATTAATTATTTAATTTTAACATTTTAAAGGGCACCCAGTGTGCAATGGGACCACGGGTGGAGCCTCAAGGCCCCGCTGTCCCAGCCAGCTCCCCTGCTCCTGCGGGAGCCGGCATTGCTGTTGCACACAGGGAGCTGCTAACCATGCAGCTCCCTTTGTGCAAGAGCAATTGTTTCATCTCTTTCCGTGCCTGTATCTCTGCTGGCAGGGAAAGAGATGAAACCTCCACTCTCGCCCGCTGGAACCGGAGTGTTTGTTCTGACTTAGCGAGAGCTGTCATATATATATACACACACACACACACATATATATAACCTAGTGGTAGTCGCCAGTAGGTAGTTACAGTATAGCCCATGTTTCCACAGAAAAAGCGATTTTTGACTTGCCTATGTCTTTGGCACTGTTGGTCGAATCTTCACAAAATTTTCCAAAAAAGTGGCCTGGTGAGGCTTGTTGCGCATGGGAAGTTTTGGGGTGTTCCGTCTCGCGTGGGCCGAGAAAAAGGGGGCTCAAAAAATGTTGCGTTCCCCATGATAATTCCAATAGGACCTGTCAACACGTCTACAGCCCGAACCACTGGACAGAATTACACAAAATTTGGCACCAAGCTAGCCACTCAGACACTCATGCACCCACTCACACATCCTTCGGCCGTGCGCGGCAGGGGTTGGAATAATGTATGGTAATTAAAATTATTTTACTTTAAAAAACCATAGAAATTTACTGAAAAAACAAAGGTTACAGTGACCTTATAGTTAGTTTCTGAATTTACTCGTACAAAACCATAGACATTCAGCAGATATAGTTCTTTCAAGTAACTAAAACCCATACCCACCGTAAACCCTAAAAATTCCCTTACCACCCAAAAACCCACACCAACCCTAAATCTTAAAACTTCCCTTGCCACCCAAAGACCCACCCCCACCCTAAACCCCGAAAGTTCCCTTGTCACCAAAAACCTATATCCAACTTAAAAATTCCCCTACCACCAAAATCCCACACCCTAATATGTATACGTATATATATATCTATATATAGATATATATATATATATATATGTGGCTGTGTACATATATACATATTTTTACACACACACACACACATATATATATATATATATATATATATATATATATATATATATATATTCCCTGAAAAAAGCAAATGTTACAGGGGTGTTATAGTTAGGCTCACATTTCAAACTAACAAAACCATAGAAATTCAGCTGGTACAGTTAGAGTTATTTCAAATAACTATAACTCTTGCCCCAAGGTAACTATAGCTCCAGTACCAGTAGGTAGTTATAATTAGGACCTAGTGTCCATTGAAAAAGCATTTTTTGACTTACAAATATCTTTGGTGCCGTTTGACGAATCTTCACAAATGTTTCCACAAAGAGTGTTTCGGGGTAATCAATCAAGCAGGAGCTGAGAAAACAAGCATTTGCCATGCAACGGGTCTTGCATTTACTCGAGTTGGATCTATTAGCATTGTAAACTCCTAACTGGAATTTTCTTGCCACACAAATAAAAATAAAAAAAGAGCGTGATCGCGCTGCCTGGAAAATAAAAAGATGAAGTAGTCTGGAAAACATGCTGAAAACATGGAGCCTTGTATGTTTTCAGTAGTTGGCTGGTGCGCTCGAGGAGGGCTAAACACTGGAAAAAGGCATGATATATGCATGCCTTTCACTAATGAAATCAAGCAGATTTTAAAAGGCAAGCCCACGAACCAACGAAAGTGACAGGCGTGACATGGGTGTGGTTAAAAGCCCAAAGAGAGATTACAACAGGGATGAAGCGCTTGTGGGATCAACCCTAAAAAAGGGGGGGGGGTGTCAAAAAAATGCATTTCCCCTGTGAATTCTACCTAGGGATTTTGAACACAACTACAGCCCGAACTGTTGGATGGAAGTACACTGAATTTGGAAGAAAGGTAGCTTTTGTTCCAGAAAGAAGCCTTTTTGTTATTTGGTGTAAATCCGTTCAGTAGTTTTTGAAATATTAGATTACAATATTAATATTACACCACCAAATGTGTACATCTGGAGGTGCGGAGGTTTTGCGAATATTCCAGATCTTGTGCAGAGATCTGATTGGCTGCCAGCACTTCAACCAGGAAGTGTTAGCAGCCATTTAGAGACTCAGCTTCAGCCTAGTCTAAAATAAAAGAAACAAAAAAAGAAAAGGGGGCAGGGTACTGTTCCTCTACCCCCTTAGCCTTGTTGCAGGGGTTCCCCTGGGATCTCCCATCCCCGGCTTAAAAGTATTTTTTTGTTCAAATCATGACTAAAATCGAAGCAAATCTGTGAATTGTGCTCAGATTTTTTAATAAAAAAAAAAAGCAAGCAATGGCTCCTGTGATTGCTTTTAATATTGGCCCCGGGTGGACTAAGTCCCGGGGACACTGAGGAAAAAGAGGAGGAGGGCGCACAGGGCGCACAGGGCCCCCCCTCCTAGGGCTTATCAAAGCCCTGGAGCCCACCACCTCCCGGGGCACTGTATATCATCTATGCGGGGGTGTACGCACTACACCCCCATGCCCCGGGGACTGCCACCTTCCAAAAGTTGTTAAATTGATCCCAGTCGCAGCCCTAGGGGCCGCCACCTCCCCCCAAGGGCAAAAGTTGTTAAATTGATGCAGAGGGGCCCACGTGGCCCCCACAGCCCTCGGACCGCCAACTGGTCTGGCTATCTGATTGGCTACCAACACTTCAACAAGGAAGTGATGGCAGCCATCTTGGGGCTCAGCTTAAGCCGAGTCCCACAAAAAAAATGTAAAAGAAGAAAAGGGGCCAGGGTAGGGCTTAAAAGCATTTAAAAAATAATCTCAGAAAAATCCATAGCTAGATCCACTGATTTTTCCAAGATTTTTGTTTATTTTTCCAAGATTTTTTATTATTTTTTTATTTTTTTTTAAGTGCGGTCTCCTGCATTCTTACTTACGTTTGCTCCCTGGTGGGCCACATCCATGGACATTGGAGGCAACAAAAAAAAAAAAAGTGCATGGGGCTCCCCCTCTTAGGGCTTATTGTAGCCCTGGAAACCTCCACCTATCGGGGGCAAGTCTCAATAAATAAATGCGAGGGGGCTCTTACAGCCCCTGGGACCACAACCTACTCCAGGCACTTAATATATGGCCTGTCCGCACCCCGAGGACTGGCACCTTCCCGGATTAAATTTTAGGAAATTAATGCAGGGGGCCCATGAGGCCTCCCCACATCCCCAGAGACAACAGCCTCCCAGGGGCAGTTCATCCAAAATAAAGGAAGGTTGTGCAGTGCCCGCATCCCCTGGGACTGGCACCTTCCTGGGGCTGATATAAAATAAGATAGGGGATCCGTCACGGACCACCGGCCCTGGGGACCACCACCTCCCCAGGGCTAAATAGAAACGATGGAGGTGGGCCGCACAGCCCCCCTCGTGGAGCCAATAATGGCCCTAGGGACCACCACACCCCAGGGCCGGCTCCTGCTATGTTCTGGGGGTGCCCACCCCTGGGACATAGCTGTTTGCTATAATATATATACACACACACACATACACATATATTTTTCATACTTTCTACTTACCTGCATTAGACTTACATTCCCCACAATTTTGGTGGTAAAAGGCATCTGTGTTAAAGGCACGTTCGTTGTAAAAAATGTTGTTGTAAAAGACTGTCGTCGTAAAGGCTTTTTCATTGTAAAACCTTTGTTGTAAAGGCGGTTCCCCCCAACAATGGTATTTTCTACTGTCCCTCCTGTCCGCCACAAAAAACATTAACAAAGCTAAATAACACTTGTATATGCGAGAGCTATTTGGCATTTGGATTGGTCAGTGTTTTTTTTAGACCTGCTGTGTGATAGTATTGTCTGCTGTGCAACATGGCTTAAAGGAAAAAAAGTGCTATGACACGGTCAACGTTTGTTGCATCATAGCGCTTTTGTTTTCTTTACTTTAAGCCATGTTGCACAGCAGCCCGTGCTGCTGTGTTATATGTATAAAAACTATTGACAAAGCCAATAAAACTTGCATAGGTGAAACCTATTGGCTTTGCCAGTGCTTGTTTTCCTTCCATTCCATTGGTGCATAGGTGTTAGGCTCCAGGTGGCTTCCAACCAGGATGGTACTTGAACAAAAGAAGAGCTGCTGCCCATTTAAATCAGGCATTTTTATTGTGCCCAGCTGGATGTGAAAATAAGAAAGCCCCCTCACTGCCGCCAGCAGGTTGGTGCCCTGAACAGAAAGCAGACAATATATGAGCACTGACGAAATGTGTCTTGAACAAATTCAGCTTATTTCACTGGGTCGGCCAGATCCCAGATCCGGCTCAGAAATAGCTGGCGGAACCGGGATCCCCATCAGTTGCAGCGCTGCAGCTAACTGAGGCAGGTTATTTTTAAAGAACTGCCTGATTAATCTACAGGCTATTACATCTGAATTCCCACAAATATCACAAGCAAAACCTAACCATCTGTGGGGGAGGGGGGTCAAAACTTATCTTCTCCTGCAAAGCAAATTGTTTAAGAGAATCTCACTCCCTGCACGTTCCTGTTCAGGACAGGCATCTATGACATGGAAGCCCCTCCCATTATCTATGAGACTGCTGAACTTGTTCAGCTTATGTAACCCCTCCCTCAAAGCTTACGCACGCGAGTAGTAGCTAAACACTGGATACCTCTTGTTATCTATTATTGTGACCTTGTGTAATGTAACTGTGTGATAGCCAAGCCCCAATCATTTAATGACCCTCAAATATGTTTTTGCACCCCGATGTTTGCCTCCGGCAATCCGGAACGTAGTTCTTTTTGATCTAGCGCCAAGAGTCACCGGCCTCCTAAACGTTAAGCCCACTAATTAGCAGAATAAAATTCAAATCAGAACTAAGACAACTCAGTAACCGAGTTCTAGATCAGGAATAAGTTAAAAAGAATTATCACAAAATTCTTAATATAAGTGATACAGAAAAATGCATAGAATGCCATAAAGGCCCAGATACAGAACAGAAAATCAGAGCAAGAATTTCTATTTAAGCAGCTAAATTGCTCCAGATTCTGAGTATCAAACTCATACAGAGTACAGACAGCATTCTAAGGTAGGAGGAGGATGTCTCAAAATAATTGGACAGTCCCAGGAGGGAAAAGAGAAGTTACCCCCTAACCTTCAAAACTGTGGCCATTTGTACACATTTTTGCGTGAACAATTAGCAAAACTGCAAATTCACCTTGACATGTTCATGGTTAGGTCGCACTGGCCAATCAAAACTCCTTCATATTAGTGAAAACTCTTATCACTAACCCATTTCTTAACGTAAAAGAAAATTTGTTTTCCTCCTCAACAACTACACTCCAGAGATGTACAATCAGTGCTTTAAATGGAAAAATAGAAGTGCAGGTACTTTGTACTAGAGTACCTGCTTGTTTCTGAGAAGTGCCGGTACTCTCCAATTAAAAGTATTACGTTTTTCTTGAGATGTGCCGGTACTCACCCTCTCAAAATAAAAAAGTGCCGGTACTCAGTACCGGAGAGTGCCGGCCCATTTAAAGCACTGTGTACAATACAATATGAAACATTTCTCAAACAAAAGCTCATAGATTGATGTTCTTCTGATAGCCTACATCAGAACGTCTAGAGGAAATCTTTCAAAATGGCACATTGAGCACATGGTGGAAAGTTTCATTCTCAATAGACACTTTCTATGGACAATCAGCGTTTACTTCATAGGACTCTGTGCTTTCCGGAACTGTGGCGAGGAGACCTGCGCTGGGCCTCTGATTGGGAGGGGAAACAAACAGGAGGAAGATGGGCAGAAGAACATAAACTTTATCCATTATAATAAAATGAAATCTCGGACAAAAATGTGGCACAACTTTACTACATTACTAATCACACTTCTGACCAACCTAATTAAACCGTTTCAAGTGCATCTTCATTTATTCATCATTTATGACCACATGCATCATGAAAATCACTAATTCGCACAAATAATTTTTCACCAAAAATGTGCACATAAGAAATAAACTTTAACAACTTTTGCTCGTGTAAAGCGCTCTAAAACCTTCAGGTCGAGTTTGCACTTGATAAAACTGCATAACAAAAAGAAACTAACTTGATTTGGCTTTGTTTCCTGCTTTTTCATACTTGCCCGTGCAAATAAATCTAAAAGAAGCCACTGCAGTGCCATTAGAAAGATGCCCTTTTATTATTTGCATCCCACGTCCTTCTTGTGCCCTTGAAGTCGTGGTTGTAATGTACTCCCCGGCATCTGCTCCAGCTGAGCTGAGACCACACGTCCCCTCCATTTGGCGCGAGCCGCCATCTTTAGAGGCAGGGGGCTCCCTTGGGCCATATGCTGCTCGGCCTTGGACCCTCCTCAGCCCTGGCACCGGACCAGAGCAGATGGGGCCTCTGCCGTCTTCCACGCTGTGCCAGGCGAACAAGGCCGTCAACACTTCCTAATAATGCCAGCAGACAAACCCCAAGCAGCCTGGCCAGGCCTGGCTGGCACCGGCCTCTGAAGCTCCCGCTGCCTTTCATCCTCACTCGTGCCCTTGTGTGATCTGCTGCAAAGGGAGAGGCATACGTGCCAACTGACCCGCTCCAGGCTGGAGACGTCTGATTTTGGAAGCCAAAAATGTCTTTATTTTAGCTGTTTCCCGCCTGCAATTGCCTCTGTTTGAATATATGGCAACGGGAGGTCGACAGTGCCCGATTTTTTTTCAAAATCTCCCACTTTCCAGCTGTAAAGGTTGGCATGTATGGTTTACGCGCAATATGGTTAGGTGCAATTTACAAGTAATACGGTTTAGATCTAACAGCAGGGTCGATTCGCCCTTGCATTGATATGATGCGTTTAAAATGAGTACTGTCCATAATAACACTAGTAGACTAGTCACTGTTAATATTATCATTATTGCAAGCGCAAGGGGTTATGGGAGGACGCTGTGTGATCCATTTCGCCGGCGCTGATGCGCTCCGACGGGCGCACTTGTTCCGAGGCGCACGGAGATGGGCTGTCAGCCGTGGAATGAAGTGCGCCCCGCTGTCGACACGCTGCGCGCGCGGCGGGCCATCTGTAAGGGCTGCTGCATTATTCACGAGGAGCGGAATTAGGTTTGCTTTCTAGTTATTTATTTATTTTTATTTGCAACGCCGGCTGCGCTCGAAGGACACGGAGGAAATAAGCTTTGCCAGGAGGGAGCGCTTTCCGAGCACCAGTCCTTCCCTTATTGCAGCTGGCGAGTTCTGTCCACAGTGGGGGGAGGGTGGTCAGGACTGCCATCAGAGCCGGCTTTAATAAATAATAAAACGTGTTTTCTCCGAGCGCCCTTTTCCACAGCCCTGCAGCAAAGAGAGATGCCTGAAGAAAAGGATGAATTGCGCAAACGCATTTTAGTTTCAGAAAACTGCTTCAAAGGCCACACCTAGCTTAGCAGATGATCTGGGTACATTTGCCCCAGGGTACCGGGGAGTGGCCACGTTTCCTGGGATGGTGGGGAGGCTTCCTAGGGATACTTAGGATGTGGCAGTGCACCAGAGGATACCGTAGAATGGCTGTGCACCCAAGGATACAGAGGAGTTGGGCTACTGGAGCGTGGCATTTACGCAGATACTGGGAAGTGCCCATGCCCCCAGGGATACTGGGGAGTAGTCATGTACCCATGGATACTCAGGAGTGTGCGTGTAACCAGGGATACTCAGGAGTGGCTATGCACCCAGGAGTACCCAGGTATACTGGGGGGTGGCCATGTACCCATGGATACTCCGGAACGGCCATGCACCCAAGGATTCCCAGGAGGGGCCATGCACCCAGGGATACTAGGGAGTTGCCATTCACCCACAGACATTGAGGCATGGCAATGCACCCGGGGATACTAGGGAGTAGCTATGCTTGCACGGCCAGGCTTCCTGGGATCACAGGAGGTTTGCATGCTCTTGGGATACTGGGGTGTGGTCATGTACCCAGGGATACCCAGGAGTGGCCATGCACCTAAGGATACAGAGGAGTGGTCATGCGCCCAGGGATACTCAGGAGGGGCCATGCACCCATGGATACTGGGGCGTGGGCATGTACACAGGGATACTCGGGAATGCCATGCTTTTAGGGATACGTGGGAGTGGTCATGTGCCCAGGGATACTCAGGATTGGCCGTGCTTCCAGGGATACTCAGGAGTGGCCGTACACCCAGGCATACTCAGAAGTGGTCATGCACCCAGTCATACTGAGAAGTGGCCTTGCACCCAGGGATACTCAGGAGTGACCATGTACCCAGGGATACTCAAGAGTAGCCATGTACCCAGGGATACTCAGGAGTAGCCATGTACCCACGGTTACTCAGGAGTGGCCATGCTTCAAGGGATACTTAGGAGTGGCCATGCACCCAGGCATACTTAGAAGTGGCCATGCACCCAGGCATACTGAGAAGTGGCCATGCACCCAGGGATACTCAGGAGTGAGCATGTACCCAGGGATACTCAGGTGTGAGCATGTATCCAGGGATACTCAGGAGTAGCCATGTACCCAGGGATACTCAGGAGTGGCCATGCACCCAGGCATACTTAGAAGTGGCCATGCACCCAGGCATACTCAGGAGTGTGCATGTAACCAGGGATACTCAGGAGTGGCCATGCACCCAGGAGTACCCAGGTATACTGGGGGGTGGCCATGTACCCATGGATACTCAGGAATGGCCATGCACCCAAGGATACCAAGAAGGGGCCATGCAACCAGGGATACTAGGGAGTTGCCATTCACCCACAGACATTGAGGCATGGCAATGCACCCAGGGATACTAGGGAGTAGCAATGCTTGCACGGCCAGGCTTCCTGGGATCACAGGAGGTTTGCATGCTTTTGGGATACTGGGGTGTGGTCATGTACCCAGGGATACCCAGGAGTGGCCATGCACCTAAGGATACAGAGGAGAGGTCATGCGCCCAGGGATACTCAGGCGGGGCCATGCACCCAGGGATACTGGGACGTGGGCATGTATCCAGGGATATTGAAGCGTGGCTATGCACCCAGTGATAATGGGGAGTGGTCATGTACCCAGGGATACTCAGGAGTGCCATGCTTCTAGGGATACGTGGGAGTGGTCATGTACCCAGGGATACTCAGGAGTGGCCATGCTTACAGGGATGCTCAGGAGTGGCCATACACCCAGGCATACTGAGAAGTGGCGATGCACCCAGGGATACTCAGGAGTGAGCATGTATCCAGGGATACTCAGGAGTAGCCATGCACCCAAGGATTCCCAGGAGAGGCCGTGCACCCAGGGATACTAGGGAGTTGCCATTCACCCATGGACGTTGAGGCACGGTAATGCACCCAGGGATACTAGGGAGTAGCCATGTTCCCATGGCCAGACGTCTGGGGTCATAGGAGGTTTTCATGCTCCTGGGGTATTGGGGAGTAGCCATGCACCCAGGGGTACTTGGGATTGGCCATGTGTAGGAAAGTAGCACCTTTCTGACATAGTTACCCCCCACTTTTGACTGGTGTCACTATGTTTAGACTGTAGTACACTGGGGTCCTGCTAACCAGAACCCAGTGTCAGTGCTCTCCCCCTAAATTGAGTTGCGAAATAGCTTTTACACCCTACAGTTGGCATAATGGTACACCCATGTAAGTCCCTGGTATATGGAACTTAGGTACCCAGGGCATTGATACACCAGCGGTCCCCAATGGACTGCAGCATGTATTGTGCCACCCATGAGGGTCCATGCAAACTGTGACAACAGGCCTGCCATTGCAGCCTGCATGGAATGGTGCATGCACCTTTCACCCCAGACATGTTTGCCCTATATCATCTTCACTGCACTCTGACCCTAAGTCACCCCTAAGGTAGGCCCTTCAGTCCAAGGGAAGTGTGCATGGTTCTCAGTATGAGGGCACAACTGCATGAGCAGAGGTGCCCCTACAAACCTCAGACCCCATCTGGGCTTCATAAGTGTGGAGAAGCCATCCTAAGCTATGTAGTGGACACTGGTCAACATGAGATGTCCAATTCCATAATGGGTTCACCAGACTTAGGCATGTTTGGTAGCAAACATGTTGGAATCATGCAACTACACCGATCCCCCATATCTACCTGTAGAGCCTTGCAGGTTCTGCATCTCAGCCCGTGCTGCTGCTGCCCCCAGACACTGTTCTGCCCTCCTGCTGCTGAGCTGAACTCCTCGGCAGGGGAAGGCAGAAAAAAGGATTTCCTATAAGATAGATGTGTGACCTTCTCTCCTTTAGAAGTAGGTGTCATTGGGCTGGGGTGGGTGTGCCTCTGAGCACCACCAGACTGCTTTAAAGGGCACATTTGGTACCTTCCTTGCATAAACCAGTTTACTCCAGTGCAGGAGCCCCCGGCTCCAGTTCTGGTTTTGAAGCCACACAAAGGACGGAAGTGGCCACCCCCTGTCCAGCTCCTCTCCTAGGGAGGTGCACAGAGCTCTGCCAGGTGGCCACTTGATTCTGCCATCGAGAAAATAAGATGAGCAGAGGTCCCTGGGAGCATCTGACTAGTTAGTTCAGCTGGGTGACGTCACTGCCCCCCCAATAGGTGGGTCACTGCAGTAAGTGTCCAACCCCCTTCATGGGTTACTTAAGGGCTCCCCAGAGGGTGAGACCCCAGATACATCGGCAAGACTTCCAGATCCATCTATAAGTCTCCTCTGCAAGACACTTCTGCAACCTAGATACCAGAACCTCTGTTGTTCTTTGCTGGAACCAAGAGCAAGACTGTACCCAGTAGGAGGGCTCCTGTTACAACTTTGTTTCCAAGTTCTGCAAGACTTCTGCAACCTTGGTGGCCATGCATCTTCCAGAGACACAAGGACTCTGCCTGTGCTTGGGAAGCAAGAAGGAATCTTCCTTGGAGTGAAGGAGTCACTCTCCTGCATCTGCAGGCACCTCAACGCTGACAACCAGTTTGTGGATCCTGCTGTATCATGGATTCTTCAAGGCTCTACAACACAGGTGGTGGAGCTATGGCTCTCGAGAGGTCTGACCTGTCTTCCTTGCAACTGGGAAGACTGTGGTCCCTCACTGGAGCTGCTGCTTGACCGGAACCCCTGTGCACAGTGTCTGTTTTTCATTGCCAAGGCTGGTTGGGTCTGCAGACCAGAGACCTCCTAGCTCCAAGAAGCCTCCAGCCTACAAAGCTCCATGAACGACATCTTCTCTGCAACTCCTGCAACATGGGCATCCCTCTTTGCTGTGCTGCTGAGGCCTTGCTGCAATTCACTTTGCTGGCTGCCAAAGGGTCCTCCTGGGGGCTCCAACAATTCCTGGCTCTCCTGCTTGCTGAGGGCTGGCCCTGACCCACCTGCCAAGGTTGGGTCACCTGGATATTGCTGGTCCCCACCACTCCTGTAAACTCAGTGCAATACTTTCCTGCATTTGACAAGGCTTGTTGGTGGTCTCCTTGACCACTGAATCTTCTGCAATTCGATGACCCGTGTGGGACGGCTCGTGGATGACTCCTGGGATCCTCCTGCATCACCTGGACACCACAGCTGCACTTCTTCGTCCACCGTCCAAAAGGAAAGCATCTCCGAGAAGGGTGGGCATTGCCTTCCTGCACTGCCTGGGCACCTCCAGGTGGCCTTAACTCTGTCCCCTCTTTGCATAGGTCCTCTTCTTCAGGAATCCACACCTGGGTTCCACCGACCTAGTCCACGGGTCACAACAGCAGCTGGACAAATAAGGTCCCCATTAAATTCAACAGGATGTTCCGAAACAACTTTGCTCCTATACACCCTGGCTCCCTGGTGTAGGTTTTCCACTGTTCTTGGTATTCACAGGTGGGGCACTATCCAACCTCCCTTGTCCCAGTGGGTTTCCTCGGGGTCCTCTGGGAAGGGTCCTAAAACCCAAAAACTCCAATCGTGACTTCCCCATATTATCCTAAGGACGCTGACCTGAGATTACTACTCTGCACACTAACGCCTGTGGAATCCTACTACTTACCATTGGGGTTTTAGTACTTCCCCAGCCCTAAGGGTCGCTGGGTGGTAGTGTGTGTTAGGATGGGGGTGATTTTCATATTCCATTTTTTTTAGTATATTGTTTGCCACCCCCCCCCAATAGAGGCCCACGTTATTTTATGCCTTTACTGACATGTTGCCAAATTATTTTTGTATGTTTATACCTACGGTTAGGAGATATACCAAAGTTAGTTCTAGAGTGTGTGTTACAATAAATATAACGCTAGTATGGTTCTTTCCTGTGCGTACATCACTGACTGACCTGCGTGGTATTTGCAACCACTTTACACCCTCCTGGATAAGCCCTAGCTGCTCTCCACAGCTACCCTGATGAGACCTCTGGTTATCAAGAACCACATACACTATCACTTAAGGGTTGCCTGCACTCAATACAGGGTGCCTCACCTATAGGTGTACAACATATACTAAGCCAACCTCCTACACCATGCACCCAGGGATATTCAGGATTGGCCATGCACCCAGGAATACTCAGACGTGTCACGCACCAAGGGATACTGGCAATGTACCCAGGGATACTGGGGAGGGGCCATGCATCCAAGGATACTGGGTAGGGGCCATGCACCCAAGGATACTGGGGAGTGGCCATGCACCCGGGGATATTCAGGCGTGGCCATGCACCCAGGAATACTGGGGAATGGCCATGGACCCAGGGACACTGAGGCATGGCGGTGCACCCAGGGATACTGAGGAGTGGTCAGGTTTCCTGAGATCATGGCAAGTGCTGATGCTTCCTGGGTTATTCCGGAGTGGCCATGCACCAAGGGATACTCGGGAGTGGTCATGCACCCAGGGATACGGAGGATTGGCCATGCCCCCAGGGTACTCAGGTGTGGCCAGGCACCCAGGGATACTATGAAGTGGCCATGCACCCACTGATACTTAGAAGTAACCATGCGCCCTGGGATACTGGGGCATGGCCATGCACTCAGGGATACTTAGGAGTGGGTATGCACCCAAGGATACTGGGTG
The DNA here is from genome assembly GCF_031143425.1 of Pleurodeles waltl. NCBI lineage: Eukaryota > Metazoa > Chordata > Amphibia > Caudata > Salamandridae > Pleurodeles > Pleurodeles waltl. Next base: position 72,834,266 of record NC_090440.1, on the reverse strand, counting down.
TGGCCATGCACTCAGGGATACTGGGAATGGTGATGCACCCAGGGATACTGGGGTATGGCCATACACCGAGAGATACTGGAGAGTAGCCATGCACCCAAGAATACTGGGGAGCAGTCATGCACCCAGGGATACTGGGGAGTGACCATGCACCCAGGGGTACCGAGGAGTGGTCAGGCTTCCTGGGATCACAGGAAGTGCCAGTGCTTCCTGGGATACTCAGGAGTGGCCAAGCACCAAGGGATACTAGGGAGTGACCATGCACTCGGGGATACTCAGGAGGGGCCATACTCTTAGGGATATTCGGGAGTGGCCATGCACCCAGGGATACTGAGGAGTAGTCATGCTTCCTGGGATCACGGGAAATGCCCATGAACCCAGAGATACCCAGGAGTTGCAATGCACCAAGAGATTCTGTGGATTGGCCATGCACCCAGGGATAGTGGGGAGTGGCCATGCACTCTGGGATACTGAAAAGTGGCCCTGCACCAATGTGTACGGAGGCGCGGCAATGTACCCAGGGATACTTGGCATAGCCATGCTTCCTGGGGTACTGGGAGTGGTAATGCACCCTGGACACCAGGGTATGGCTGTGCACCCTGGGGTACAAAGGAGTGACCATGCAACCTGGGAACATGGGGAGTGGTTATGTGGCCATCCACCCAGGGATACTGGGGAGTGGTTATGCTTTCTGGGATACTGGGGAGTGGCCATGCTTCCTGGAATACTGGGGAGTGGCCATGCACCCAGGGATACAACGGAGTGGCCATGTGTTTTGGGATACTGACAGTGGGCAATGAACCATGGAATACTAGGGGAGTGAGCAAGTACCCTGAGATACTGGGGGAGTGACCTGACATCCCAAGGAGTAGCCGTGCAACATGGGGTAATGGAAAGTGACCGGGCTCACTTGGATAGTCGGGGATTTACTGTGCACTCTGGGATACTGGGGCTGTGGCAATACAATCCGGGTTACTGAGGAGTGGCATGTAGACTGGGATTCTGAGGAGTGGGCTTTGCACCAAAGGACACTCAGGAGTTGCCAGGCACCCTTGAAAAACAAGGGCTGACCAAGCAGCCTAGGTGGAGAGGGTCCATGCACTCTGGGTGTTGCAAATAGGGTTTCGGTTTGGCCAGGGTATGCACCTAATCCAGGCAGAACCCACCACTCTAGTCAGGTCAAGTAAGTTAAACACCAAAGATAATCCATGCTCACCCCCTGGTAGCTTGGCACAGAGCAGACAGGCTTATCTCCAGAGGTCATGGATAAAGTATTTGCACAACACACTCAAACCAGTGACACAACAAATACACCACAAAAGAAACTCCAGACAGGATTATATACAAAAATATGTTTCATATTGTATATATCACAAAATCATAATCATAAATATTGAGAATAGCATACTATTAATTAAATTGTACTCATTATTCTGGGTAATGTGATAACCAACAGTGACATACCTCATAATAACAGTGAATACTCTGGGCATGAAAATGCAGCAGTAAGACACATGAATAATCACCTGTCACAATAAATGCATTGAAGTTATGAACAAATGCATGAATCACTGCATTCGGGTAAGTACTGTGCCCAGGTTCAGAGGCCACACATGGGTGCAGTGCACCTGCACTTCTACTACATGATATGCGGTAACAGTGAACCCCGGAGAGCTGAATGCAATGGTACCTGATAGGCTGCAGGAACTCCTGCATGCCTACTACATGAATTGGGTTAACTTCTAACTGGGGCGAGACTCACTGTTTGAGGGCGGACGAGGCCTCCGATGAGGGCCCGCCCTGCGAACATGGCATGAGTCCCCACAAGATCCAGGTGAGAAGTCCATGAAGGCTCTGAGTGAGCTCCAACTTTTAAGCCGCCAGCGTGCAGCTATTGTGCACTGTAATGCTCCCCCGGGGCTGAGGGAACAACCCAAAGCTGAAGGGTCTGGAGGGCAACCCCACTGGGCCCCCTCCGCATGCCTGATTGGTAAAGGCAGCTACCCGTGAGCACACAGGGTAGCTGCCAGTGTTTCCCTGTGGTGGCGGACGAGTGCAGGTGACTTCCCTCATTCCCTCCCGACTGCCACGTCCTAATAGCTGTAGTGTCGTGCACTGAAATGGGAGGCCGTGCTGCACACGTCCCGGGGAAGCAAGTGGGGCTGGTTCTTCCTTTAATGTCCCTGGGCTCACGCTATCTCCATGAGAGGGGGTGGCTATGAGGGGGACAGAGAGGCACCACACTCACCAATTGAAGAGCGGGTGCAACAGTGTTGAGCGCACTGGCACAGGAGTCACGGTCATCTCTCCTGGTGCTCGGCACAGGTCACCACGGGGCACATTTCAATCCCAGTTCCTGAGGACATACGGTGATGCGCTCATCATTGCAGTGTATGCCAGGATGTGAAAAGCAAAGCGCTCCACATGCAGATCGCAGGTGAAACCAAGGAACAGGGAACAGCACTCCCTGTGCGCTGGACTCCTTGGGGGAACTTTAAGGGGCACAAAGGGCAGGTATGTCAGCAAAATGCAGCAAGTAGATTATATGGCGGTTCTTCCTGGCAGCCCAGCAGTGTTGAGTGAACCCAAATTCAAGGAACAGCTGGCAGCAGGGCATCAAGCAGAAAAACAATCCAGAGAGTCCTTTTGCCACCCAGTAGATAGCGGGCAACAGAAGAGCAGTCAAGATAGATATTTTGAGCAGCAGGGCAGTCCTTCTTACAGAGGTTCAGTCCCAATTCCAAAAGTGCTCTCAAAACAAACATGGGGTCAGAGCCCCTGTACTTATACTCCAAAATGTCTTTGTTCAAGGGGTGACTTCAAAAGAAACCTTTCATGTGTAACAAAACCCTTTTCAACCCATCCCTGGCTCCAGACATCAGTAGGGGATAAATCAGCCCTTTGTGTGAGGGCAGGACACAGCATATACTAATGTAAGTGTGCCCCGTCCCTTCTCTCCCAGCCCAGGAAGACTATCGCTATGCAGATGGATGCAGATGCTTCTCCTGTCACACTCAACCCCTTTTGTGTTGTGGCTGTCTGGTAGTGTGCACAAAGTGTAGCTGTCACTCTGCCCTAGATGTGGATTGGAGTCAGGCTGCAAAGCACATAGTTATAAGCACAGAGAATTGCCAACTTCTAAAAGTGGCATTTCTAAAATAGTAATGTAAAATCCAACAACACCAGTAAGCAACATTTTTCACTACCATTCCAAACATACCAAACATGTCCCCACTACTTCTTTCATATCAGAAATTGCGTCTTAAACATATGTAAGGGAATTCCCAATGCTATCCTACGAGAGGAGCAGCCCTCATAGTAATGAAAAATGAAATAGGATGTTTGTTACTACTAGGACATGTAAAACATAAAAGTATATGCCCTACCTTTTACATACACAGCACCCTGCCCATAGGGCTAGTTAGGGCCTACCTTAGAGGTGACTTAGGTGTAGTAAAAAGAGAGGTTAGGCCTTGGCAAGTAGTTTGAAATGCCAAGTCAATGTGGCATTAAACTGCTCATGCAGGCCCTGCATGCCTGAAACAGGTTTGGGAGGCTCCTTCTGTGGGTGGCACAATCAGCGCTTCAGGCCCTCTAATAGCATTTAATTTACAGGCCCTGGGTAAATGGGATACCATTTTACAAGGAACATACAGGGAAATTAAATATGCCAAACTGGTGTAAGTCAATCATTCCATGTTTTAGGGGAGAGCATATGCACTTTAGCACTGATTAGCAGTGGGAAAGTGCTCAGAAAAGCCAACAAAAAGAGGGCAGAAAAATAGGTTGAGGAAGGCAAAAGGTTTGGGGACAACCCTGCAGATAGGGCCATTTCCAATACTGGACACAGGTAACACACCCTGAGATACTTAGGAGTGTCCATGCACTCATGGATACTGGTTGAGGCCTTGTACTCATGGATACTGGATGAGGCTATACACCTTGGATATTGGGGAGTGGCTATGCATCCTGGGATATTGATGGCTGACCATGCATCCTGGAATAATGAGGGCTGACTGCACCTTGTGGTACTGGGGAGTGGCATGCATCCTGGGATACTGATAACGGGTCATGCACCCATGACTACTGGATGTGGCCATACATGTTAAGGTACTGGGGAGTTGTAATGTATTCAGGCATACTAGGGAGTAGCTATGGGACGTGAATACGGATCACTTTCAGATACTAAGAACTGGCCATGCATCCTGGGATACTGGGGAGTGGCAATGCACCATGGACTGGCTGTGAGCCCTGGGAAAGTGGCCATGCACCCCAGGATAATAAAAGAATGACAATGCACCCTTTGATCCTGTGGAGTCTTACACACCCTTAAATACTGTATGGTGGAAATGCCCTTGCCTCTTCTTTGGTATGTATGGTAGTTCGATGAGTTTAGAGACACTCAGCTGAGAGTGGGCTTTGGTGTGTGCAGCTGAGGGTGGGCTTTGGTATGTGAGCATGGAAAATGGGTGGTCTTTGGTGTGTGGGCATGGAAAATACAATGTCTTGAGTGGTCACTGCACCGTCAGTACCTCTAGCTTAATTTTCCCAAGTGATGGTGAATTTGGTTAATACCCATTCTTAGGTCTCACCTGAGACATAACGGGCTGTTAAGACATTATGTTAGCCTATAGTGGTCTTAGACCCTGCCTACTGCTTAGCATTGGTTAGATCCATTATCACTCTCATTTTCTTGCTTCTCTTTGGTCAGCGCTTGCTGGCTTCCCTTCCTTTTCATGTTTTTGTCCCTCCTCTTGAGCATTGCTCAAGAATCTGTGTCTTTCCACTGCTGGTTCTTTCAGAGCTATTTTTTCTTTTAGTTTCAGTACTCCACAACAGTGCATGTGTTTGAAGTCTGTTGCCCTCGTGTTCTTCGCCCTCCCCCCCATGTCGCTCTCTCTTAAGCATAAGCTTTTGTCTCACCGCATGTTGTTGCTTGCCCCCATCTGCTGTTTGTGCTGTTGCTTGCCCTCTACCCTTCATGTTGTTGCTGCCTCCTCTGGGTTGTTACTTGATGCCTCACCCACCCTCAGTTGTGCTCCGTGTTGTTGCTTGCCCCCACCCACCACTCATATTGTTTCATGTTGGTGCTTGATCCATTGTGATCCATTGTTTGGCTCATCCAGTGTTGTTGCTTGCCTCTACTAACCTTCCCTTCCCACTCCATGTTGTTGCTTGACCCCTACCTCTCCATCCCTTTCTGTGTTGTTTGTTGGTAGACCTCCCTGTGTTGTTGCTGGACATCCTCCCACCTTCCCATCCCTAGTTGTTTTTGATTCACCACCTCGCACCCTCCTGTCTGTTGTTGTTCTTGCTTAAACCCCTCCCACCCTCTTGACCCTTGCTGTTGTTGCTTGACCCTCTCCCACACTCCCGTCCCTTGTTGTTGCTTGACCCCCTCCCATCCTCCTGTCCCAGTCCATGTTGTTGCTTGACCCCCTCCCATCCTCCTGTCACACTCTATGTTGTTGTTTCTTGACCCCCCTGCGGTTCCGCTCCATGTTGTTTATTGCGTTCCCCGTGCCGCTCCTCACTGTTATTGTTTGACCCTCTTCCACCATCCTGTCCCACTCCGTATTTTTGCTTGGCCACCTCCCTCACTCCCATCCCACTCTTTCTTGCTGTTGCTTGACCCCCTTCCGTCCTCCTGTACCATATCCGTGTTGCTTATTGTTTGCCGCCCCCATCCCACTCATGTTGTCTGTCGGTCAGTGTGCCTACTGCAGAGATGTGTATGTGACCAGCAGTTGAGGAAAATAGGAGCATAAACTCCTTTGGTCTTCAGAGAATGCACTGCACATTCAGAACCATTCTTGTACCACATTTTGACACATGACCTGAGGATATGACTTGTGTGAATAGTTCTTTAAGCACCTAAAACTAGGGTTCTATCTGCTTTAGTTGTTGGACAGCACCAGCCAAACCAGTCAGACACCTTGGCGGAGAAATCACCGAAGAGCACACTTCCCGCACAAGGATCACTAGTACAAATAATTTACATCTAACCACAGGTTTAGCTCCACAGCAGCTCCCACTGGGTTTTAAAATTCCCATGTAAAAAAAAATATATATTTTTTTGTTATTTATGAACTTAATTGGTTTGACCAATAGATCTGTAGTCACAGTTCGCTGACACCTATAACTAGGGTAGTAGGCACACATTTGTTTTTTGCAAGGAACGCAGGTCATTATCCTCTGTTTTTTTCCGGTCTCCGTTTTCAATCTTGGCACAGATGCCAGGCTGCATTAAAGAAAAGATAGTTATCTAGGGCACCTGTATCCAATTTCAATGTTTTTTGTTCTAACCTCTCCTATTTCCACTCACCACTGGTATTTTTTCAAACATTACAGTGCCGGTCTGGCGAGGAGCATAGTCCAATGATGAAGCATGTCACCTAACTGTGAGTGAAGGATGCTGTTCCTGCTAGGCTGAGGCTTGCGAGGAACTGCAAGACCTGACCCTACTAAGTAGAATGGAGTCTTTTTTCCTTTGAAACAGTGCACCTCAGTTTAAACTATAGGCTTAATTGTTTTTATATTGAATGTGATTCTTTGCTGAGTTTCCTTTCCCAGGGTTGAGGCTCTAGGGCATGGGCACTCGCAAACATTTTCCCAGGGGCCAAAAAGTTTGGTCTGTGACGTGCCTGGGGGCCGCATTGATGCCAGGGCGGTGGCGGTCAGGTTGGGTGACTAGGGGGATTGGTGGCAAGGTAGGTGTAGGGGAAGCAAAGGATGTACATCTAGTGGGTGAGTAAAGAATGGGAAACCAGAAAACCTGGAATTAATCCCGGCTTACCCACTTTTCCAAATTTTGTGATCCTAGGCAATTGTTTAGTGTTACTTTCCCTCCTTTTTCTGCATTATCACATTTAAGATGACCTTGAAATACATGACTCATGGTGTGCGCTGCACAAAACCTGCTTCTATGTTTGATTTAATAAACTATAATGTTGTTTATGTATGATAGGAACCCAGGCCACCCATAAAGTGCACATACCAAGTGACTTGCCTCTTTAGTTTACTATTGGTGGTGTTCTCAGGGTAAGGGAAATAATAAATGTTTCCAAATTTATGTTTGAAAACTATCACTTTAAAATGAATACATCCCAATGTACTGATAAAATAAGTTGTACTAAGGCAAAAAGGTTCTGCATGTTAACTAAATACACTTAATTAATTTGGAAGAGACTGTCTTAGTTTTACACTTATGCTGCAAGATGTCTTTAAAAATGAAGGCGTTTCTAAAGTTAAGTGCAGGAGTCCCTAGTTACTTCCTTTCTTTAACACCAATTAAGTTAAAAATAAATGATTGTGTGTGTATTTAATATTTTTGTTAGTGCGGAGTCGAGCAAACAGCTGCCCAGAGCTCCTGTTGCCCGAGGGGCCGCATGTAAAGGTCAGAGGGGCCGCATGAGGCCCGCGGGCCGTACTTTGATTATCCCTGCTCTAGGGCATACCAGCCACCACATTGCCCCTCCACACAGCACCGCACCCCTGGCCAGACCTCGCAGCACCAGAAAATCACAACGTTTTAAACATGAGCTACTGTGTAAAAAAAATAAAATGAACCTTAAAACACTGACTGACAGTACAAACCTGCTTCTATGTGTGTTTGTTTGTTTTTGTATTTCATTGTCTGGGCTAGAGTTTCTGTTACAATAACGTACCAATGCACATAATTGCCTGGCATTTACAGCCAAAATGTTTGGACGTTCTGCAAGGCCGGCCTTAAGCATGGGCGAACTGGACCCAGGTCCAAGGCTCCAATATTTTGAGGGGCTCATGGAGCTGTGTGCATTAAGGTTATGCCAAGAGCAGCGTCCTTCCCATCTTGCTCCAGCCTTGTCCTTGTCCCAACCTGTTAATTTCTGTCTGATTTACCAGTTTAAAGTGGTTATAGTCCTTTATTATCATACCGCATTGATGTCTTTCACCCTCTCACCGCTGCTGAGACACATCATCAAAACCATCATCTGCGTGAGGCAGCTTAGCTATCTGTGATTTAGGTGAGCGGGGGGATATCAGGGAATGTTTGTGTTCAGGGGCCAGGTGCTGCTCATCCAGGTACTGGCCAGGACTGACAATGGGGACCCCCTGCTGCCTCATTTAATTCACCACCATCAGCAAGGGTGCCAAATTTCTCTCCGCCCACTCCCAGGGTGTTATCTTAGCAAAGGCCAGCTCTGACTTCCTGCAGTGTCCCAACATCCTACATTGTTTGCTGCCTGTCCCCATCCTGTGTTGTTTGTTGCTTGCCCCATGGTGATTGTTGCTTGCCCCATGGTGATTGTTGCTTGCCCCATGGTGATTGTTGCTTGCTCCATGGTGATTGTTGCTTGCCCCATGGTGATTGTTTCTTCCCGTCCCGCTTCGTGTTGTTGTTGCTTGACCCTCTCCTACCATCCCGTCCCTCGGTGTTCTTCTTTGAATTCTTCCCACACTCCCGTCCTCATTGTTGTTACTTGGCCCGCTCCCACCCTCCTGCCTCCTGTAGTCTTTGCTTGACAACCTCCCTCCTGTGTTGTTGTTTAATCTCCACACACCCTTCCATCCATCATTGTTGGTTGACCCCTTTCAATTTCTTGTTGTTGCTTCACCCCATCCCACCCTCCAATTCTGGGTTACCTCATATCCCACCAGAAAAAAAGTGGTGTGGCACAGCAAGCATTGGCTGTCATAGCACTTTTTTTTAAACTCTCAGCCATGCTGCACAGCAGCCACACTGCCGTACAACATGGCTAAAAGAAATGGGCAGAGGCAATAGCTCTAGTAGGCAAGACATTGGTTTTGCCAATGCTTGTTCCATCTTTAGTAAGCGTCCATCAGGTTGCCCCATCCAGCCTTCCTGATTGTGGTACAGCAACTTTCTTATACTTAAGTACCCTTAAGGATGACGCCTCATAGCCTTATACTGTAGGTGCAAGGAAGAAAATGCAAGGTAATTGCATATATTTCTCTAAACTAGTGCAAAACAATCAAATTAGGATTTGATTAATTACTCCCTTGATGCTCCCAGTGTTATCTTTAAATGCTTATTCCTCAGTAAAGTTTATGGACATTTTCTGCTTTTTATAGATTGTAAAAAGCCTGCTAATTGCAAAAAGTGTTATACTAAGAAATTGGAAATCTCTCTGCTGATAGGGAATTGATGACATGACTAATGATTTGTGCATCAGAGTAATTCGGAAAGAGAGATTTAACGCCAGAGGTCTCTGAAATAATAGCACAAAACATTTACAAGCCTTTGCCTATTTAGACTTTGGATTTAAATTCTTCTATCTTCTGGTCATGAATGTTTAAAGAAGCGCAAGCCATACTTGTAGTTAGTAGGAGTTAACTTAAATCCTCATTTTTGTGTTCTGTGGTCAACCAACATATTGTGTCCCTATGAGCAGGACTTTCTCGGGCTAAATAGCTGTGCCAGTAAGGCTGAATGTAGAATGGATGGTTATATCATCAATATCTAGACCCAGTTACATGGAGAATAATAATATGAAGGACAAAATGTGGTCAGCTATCCATTAGAAAAGGATAAAAAACTAGTAATGGTTGGTTGTAGAAAAATCTGTAGTAGTAGTTATCGTCCACAATGTACCATACAGGACAGGTAAAAGTCAGTGGCAGTGTGTGTTCCTGTAGTAGGATAAAAGTCCCAGAAGTGTCTAAAAGAATCATGCATAAGACAAAAAGTACCATCAGTTTGTAATTTGCAGTCCAAGACTTTACAAAGGTCATTAATTGTGAAGTTTGCTGAAAGTGCCGACACTTGCCAAGGCTTCACTCAACCCCATAACAACGATCTGTTCTGTAAGTTACCAGATGCCATATTCTTTCTTATGTCCAGTGCTGTAAAGAAAAGGGATTGTGCCAGATCCTGTTCGGGTAGTTATTTCTGACTTGGATCTGGTCAACCCAGGGAAATATACTGAACTAGTTATGGCGTAATTTTCCACCCAAGGGACCTAATTTAGTAGGGCCCACTCGTTGCCTGCATCCTCGTCGGAGCAGCAACCTGCAGGCAGCTAGGATACGTCCTTATTTTCACTTCGAGCCGAGCCCAAAACATAGGCCTGAATTAAAGGGCCATCAACCTTTCTTTTGTTCAAGTATCATCTTGTCTGGTAGCTATCTGGAGCCTAACACCTAGGTGCCAAAGCAATAGAAGGGAACAAAGGCACACAGCGTATCACTTTACAAGTACTTTAGAGACACTATGACTTGGAGGCAGGATTTTGACTTTGTTCAACCCCTTAGGTAAGACATGTGCCTGCACTGTAAGAATGCAAGATCTATCCCTGTGTGTGCGTAGTTACACAATTACTGATTTACATGTCACCTACTAATTAATTTTTTATTTAATTCTTTTATAGTGTTACTCATCCCAGTGTAGGGTATCACGGCGCTTTACATCACGCACAGAGAAATAATAAATTATACAAGTGCGTAAATCAATATACAGGAAATGTTATAAAATGAGGATAATAAGGGGTAGGAACCACATATCGTACATACTTGCAGACATTATATGTTAAGAGTGAATGCTTGGGAGAAAAATATGGTCAAAATATAAAACATAGCACATTCATTGGGGTTTTCTATAATAACAGGAGTTTTTTAATTCCCAAAGGAACCGTTCTTTGCCATCTTAGAATAACAACAGATTGAGAAAAAAACACAAGGATCTAAACCCATGATTTACAGTTTTCAGGCAGGTCCAATAGATCATTGTGCTATATTAGAAGGATTGTAGCTTATGAACTAGAAGTAACAAAATGATCGGTGTCAAAAGCAGTACCCACTTACTTATCTACATAAATTACAAATCTGTGATCTGCATGTGGCACGATGGGCTTTGCAGCATGCACATTAACCCACTATACTACTTCACGATTCAAAACTGTGACCAGACTAACTACAGAACTCTCCCACAACTGCATTAACCACTAGACTTATCCACTATTATCGTATCCTCTATATTACTGGACACATGAAAATCTCTGCAGCAGGTATCACATTTTTATCTCATTTTTTACGGGTTTCTATAGCATGAACTCGACCCTAAGATATTGGCGTGCTTTATATGAGCTCCATTGAAAAAGGTCACATTCATTTTAATGCAGGGTGAGGTTAAGTGATTTGCTGAGAATCACGGGATGTTGATCCTATGCTGAGACTCAAACCCATTCCCCAGTTCACAAATCGTCAGCTCTGGCCGTAATGCAAATCTTCCATTCTTAACCATGTGAGAGATTTTAAAATGCAGCTTTTTGTGACCAGTTGAGAAAGGTAAGGTAGAACAGATTCGCTGTGACATTTGCCCTTGTTGGCAATTTCTTTGCCGCTAATTTTTAAAAATAAATGTATAAATTGAGTATCAGACTCTGCTTTTCCAGGCCTGCCCCTTGTGATGCCACCCTTTTCCTCTGGCCCACCTTGACCTCCAGTTTATGGAATTCCCAGAGTACATTTTTTTCCAGTTCCAGCACTGCTTATGTCTGACAGCATCAGTGCACACTGAGTTGACGACACTTGCCCAGCAAGCATGCCTTCTCATTGGCTATCCTAGGAAACCATGGATTACAATCAAAATTCTCCATAACCTTGACTGCCAAAATATCGACCGTGCATAAGCTCTTAAAATATATGTTCATAAGCAGGTGATCATGGTTTGGACTAGCATACAGGGCAATCAAGCCGTGCCCGACGGGCTGGTCTCACAAGTCAGTGTGTGGGCCAGTTTTCAGCAGGTTGTGGGGCTGTTTTAGGATCAGCTGAGACATTTTTTACTGATCAGTTCTCTGCTATTACCACAAATATTGCCCGCAGCAAACACAAACGCACGCGGTCTCCCAAACCTTGCAAAAAATGTATACAGCATGTCTTTACAGGTTCAACACTGGTCTAAATTGCCAATGTGGGTCACTTTTTTTAAGCTAGCTGGTTTGCTAAATGGAGTCACTTTACTTTGGTGCCTGGGCCTATATTTTTTGTTCCAATCCAACCCTTGGGTGGTCTAGCTATCAGGTACTTGGTTAACCATATCTCTGGACCGACCTTAGAAATATACATTATCCCACAGTAGGTGGGAAGTGAGTTTGTCTGGTTTCAGGAATTATATGTTTTTTTGTTGGGTGATGTTTATGTTTGGTCTGTATCTTTGACCTTATGTTGTTTTCAGGGCACGCTTCACATACAACCGTTGCTTGACCCATGTGGCTGTGTAAAATCTCCACTTATTAAGGACCAAGAAATCATTTAGTTGCTCTTTCTGAAAAATGCACTATAGAAACGGAAAGCATTAGGATTCTAGTGAAATACTATGGAGGTGTTCTAATAAATTAACACATTAAACAGGGTGAATTGACCTAAGAGATCAGGAGGGTAGGCATGTAATAGGCTCAATGTTACATAGTAGGATACGTGCAGGTAGGTAAAAGTCCAGGCCAGAGGGCAGAAGCAGGTTTTCAGGGCAGGGACCCACCCACCCTTTAAAGATGAAAAATTAAGGGGTGAGGAGGTAGAGGGCTGGAGGTTCAATTCCCTCTTCCCCATATCATACAACGCAATAATAATATATCACTGCATCTCCTACGGGTCGCAGCCCTCAACTTCTGCCTTCAAACTAAGGGAGACTTCAAGCCTCAAAAACTCCACCATTGCCAGTCCCAAGCCCAGTTGCGAGAGGATGAGGTTTTTGCTTGGGGATAGCTACCCCACCATGTAAAAAAATCCTAGCTACAGAAACATCAACCAAAAGACATCCTTGCCATAAGGAGAGAGGAATCTCCTTCACAGAGAGCTATGACACCTTGTGGTGGAAGCCAGAGATTCCTGGAAGCCACAAAGCTGATCCACCTGCTTTCGACCAAGACCAACACCATCAGGACATGGAACGTGATGACCATGCATGAGACAGGCAAGACAGCCCAAGTGGCAGCGGAGATGAGAAAATACAACCTTGCCCTGCTTGGCATCAACAAGACGATGGACACAGCACGGATAGACAAGACTGGCTCCAGGAGGAATGCTGCTGTATTCTGGACACAAGGAAGAGAACGTCCCACATACACACAGAGCAGCACTGATGCTAATGCCAGCAGCCAACAGAGCGCTGATTAGATGGGAAGGCCAAGGCCCCCAAAATCATTACAACGACCTTCCACACAAAGAAACAGAGAATCAATATGAAGGTTATCCAGTGCTAAGAACCTACAGGTGACAGTAAAGAAGAGGAAAGAGAACAATTTCACAACAGACTTCAGCCCATCCTAGAGAAATACCTTCAGAGAGACATCACCATACTGGTGGGAGACCTCAGGGCCAAGATTGGAAGCGACAACACTGGGTACGAAGAAGTCCTGGCCAACCATTGCCTTGGTGACATGAACAAGAATGGTGACAGGCTCACAGATCTTGGATTTTGACCAGTATGGTACTAGATGATAGTGTATTCCCACCTGAAAGAATACACAAGGCAACATGGGTGTCACCGGACCATTCAACTGAGATTCAGATCGACCATGTCTGAATTGCCAAGAAGTTCTGGAGATCCTTGGATGTGAGGGTGATGAGAGAAGCAGATTCGGTGTATTGGCCAGGCTAAAGCTAAAGCTGAAGAAAGTGTGAATGGAACCGACAAACAAACACCAGCAATAGAACACATGCCCCCTCAAAGATGCACAGAAACTGAGTTAATACTCAGTCACCCTCAATAACAATAACAAGTTACAAGTCCTGCAAGAACTAGAGGATGACAGAGAGCTAGTAGAAAGGAAGTGGGAGAAGATCAAAGACTCTCTGCAATATTTATGAAAGAAAGGAAAAGAAAGCTGCAGTCAACACCAGCCGAACAAGAGCAGAAAAAGCAAAAGCTCAAGACGAATACACCATACCAACAAGGAGGCAAAGAGAAGTTACAAATCAGAGAAGCAAAGATTCAATGGTCTTGCCACAGAAGCCACAACATAACAAGCAAACTCTCCAGCAGATAAAGCAAGCCAGAAAGATAAACCTGTGAAGGCAATCATGGGTAACGTAGGCCAACAACTAAGATGGGTGGAGCACTTTGAAGGCCTGCCGAGTCAGCCCGTGCCACAGTCTCCGCCAGACACACAGCCAGCTGACAAGGACTTGCCAATCGACTGCAGCAGGCCAACCAAGGAATAAACACTGCAGGTCATCAAACATCTAAGAAATTGGAAGGCAGCAGGACCCTGCAGAGGCACTGAAGGCAGACATTGAAAACATCAGTAGACATGCTCTACCCCATGTTTGCAGGGATCTGGGAAGAGGAAAAGGTGCTGCCAGACTGGAAGGAGGGTTATCTCATCAATATCCCCAAGAAAGGTGACCTTAGTAGCTGTGCAAATCATAGAGTGATAACTCTTCCATCAACCACAGGCAAAGTGTTCAACAGAGTCATCCTGAACAGAATGAAGGAACAAGTTGATGCTCAGTTGCGAGATCAGAGAGCTGTCTTCCGCAATGATAGGTCCTGTACAGACCAGATTGCACCATCATTATGCTCCCTCCTCTATGTCAACTTCATCAACTACAAATAAGCATTCAACAGCATGTACAGAGAGACCCTTTGGAAATTCCTCCACCACTATGGTGTGCCAGATAAACTCATAAGAATCATCAGGAGCTCTTACGAGTAAATGCCCTGCAAGATAGTTCAAAGAGGACATCTGACGGAAGCCTTCCAAGTGAGGACCGGAGCCTGCCAGGGTTGTTTGCGCTCTCCTTTTCTCTTCTGCTGGCCACAGAAGTGATCATGAAGGCATCTAGAGCAAGGAGAAGAAATAGGATCCAATAGACACCTTGGACGCAGCTCGACGACCTGGACTTGCAAACGGTCTGGCCCTCCTCTGCCCTACCCATCTGCATATTCAAGAGAAGGAAGTAATGGCACTAACAGGGCTTAGAGGAAGAGGCAGGAGAGTGCCAATGTCACAGTGGAAAAGGTATTGGTATAGGATGTGCGTCAGTGAAACGTCATGTAACCAGTCAGGACAGGGACGTCTTAAGGGTTTTGGAGGCCCTGGAGCAAACTTATTTTGGGGACCACTGTTCAGAACAGTTTTGAATTTATGATCCAATTTCAGCTCTTTCATGCCCTCTTTGGCCAGCTCACCGACAGTGCACAGTCACACTCATCCAAATTCTAAATGTGCCTACATCTAATATTCGGAGATAGCGATGTGCGTTTTCAATATTGTAACTCAATGTCCGCTCACTAATATTACTGCGAATAATCTCCAGAACACCCTCCATTTCTCATATGCGAGGTCCTGTTTCGATCTAAATGAAACGTTTTTTATGAATGCTGGATGAAACAGAAACACAACGGGCCTCATTTACAAAGAAGTGGCGTAGCGCAGGGCTGCGGCACATTTTTCAGTGCCGTACTGCATCATTTCAGAAAAGCAGGGAGTGTTGTATTTACTACAATACGGCGCACCCCTGTGTTTTCCCTAGCGCTGGCACTAAAATTAGCTGCCTAGGGCCAACGCACGTGCCCTTGCACGATAGCGCCAGGGTGCTCGCGTTCCAGAGAATGTTTGTTTATGTGCAGGAGATGTCCCTTCCTGCACATAAACAATCAATAATGGTGACTTGCTAGTTCTAATTGTGCTGCATTGTGCAGCACACATAGAAGTAGCAAATCGTCATTATTTAATGATTGTTTATGTGCATCAAGGGGACTGTTCCTGCACGTACACAGACATTAATGGTGATTTGCTCCTTTTATGTTTGTTGCAGAATGCAGCACACATAGAAAAAGCAAAAATGAGGAGAAATAAAAGTAATTCTCCTCGTTGTGCCACTCTAACGCCAACCCTGGGGTGGCGTTACTTTTTGGTGTTGCCTCAGGTTTACGATTTCTCGTAAATCTGGGGCAGCGTCAAACTGCAACGGGTGTTGCGGTGGACCGCCCAAAGCAGCAACACTCATTGCACGCCCCTTTCACTCAAAGTGATGCCTGTAGAAGTGGCTGAACGCCTGTTTGTAAATATGGCGCAGGGCATTGCGTCACCGGAACATTGGAAAAAGAGTTGTCCCGGTGGCACACTGACCGTGTAAATGTGGCCCAACGATTCTCTGCAAAATGTCTGGAATCGACTCACACACCACCCACATTAAAAAATGCTTTAAGTGAAACAGTATTTAAAACAATCTGTTTAAGAATTATTCAAGGCCATCGGGGCCAGGACTCTCTTCTGAACAGAGCGGGCATTATCAGGAGCCCCGTGAAGGGCTGGGGCCCTGGGGCAGAGCCCACTTTGCCCATTCAATAAAACGTCTCTGGTTCAGGAGATATAACCAGGTGACCTCAGGAAGTGATGGTCTCTGAAATAAGAGCAAATTCTGCTCACACAAGCCAATTATTAAAAGCGATAGAAATTTGAGGGGGTGGTCAGGGGTTGCTGGGTGAATTCCTGCGTGAACTTTTAATGCCTCAAAAACATGTCAGCAACTCTAGAAAGTACAGAGTCAATCACTTGAATATCTCATTACAGAGACGGTAGAAAAGCAAGCCCCCTCCTGCGCACATTGAATAATTCAACACGCTTTATAAATGACGTGTCATTCTCGCGGCGCAGAGGAGATCGGATTCCGCGAACGCGCAGCAGGTTTTGAGCAGATCACTCAATCTGTGCCCGCCGAGTCTCGTCTATGTAAAGTGGAGCGCCACAGGGCGCCTGGCACCCCGACTGGGTGCTGCGTGCGCGCGCATCTCGGCGCGGCTTGACCGCTAACTACGCGCTCCGCACTACTAGGGAGGAGTCAAAAAACATGGATGGAGGATGAAGGAAAGAGCAAAGAGAGTTGTAAGGTAAGAAAAGAAGAAAGAAAGAATAAATAGAGAGTAAAAAGAAAACCAAACAAAAGAAAGAAACATAAAGTGAAAAAAGAGGCAAACAATAAAAAACACAAAGACTGTAATAAGAAGTTACTTGGAAATAGGAGGAGGCTGGAAAACCAAACAGAGGTGAAAAGAAGAGAGAAAATGAGCAAAGAAACAGAAAGTGAGAGACAAAGAATGTAACAAAGGAGGATGAATGGGAGAGTGGATATTAGAAAAAAGAACAAAAGAAATTGAGGGCTACGGCATCCTCCTGATCTGGTCCTGCAGTTTGTTCCGGTGTACCCCAAATTTTCCTGCCCGGCGTCAACCCCTCAGCAAAGCGCAGCCTTCAAGAAGGCCAAACTACAGCTTTTCCAAATGCCTCTGGTACACCTTTATGCCCATGGAGCTGCAAGGGTTTCCAGTTGGACCTTCATCGCCGCCAGCTGACACCATGGGGATCGTGCCCAGGCCCGTTCCAATGCTGGTTCATTCTTCGGCTCTGGCTTTCTGGTTCACACTAGACCCTTCCATGCCAATACCAACCCAGGGCCCCATCTCAACGTTGATATCTGACCCCAAGCCTAGTTGGCTAAATCCAGACCTATGTCAGGCCGTGAGATCACAGAGGACCAACCATTTCATTTACAGCAGACTCTAATCCCCGACCTCTGGCTTAACACCAGTACTGTTAGAGGCTGGAGGCCTTTCTTGGAACCTGGGCCATTAATGTGTCTCTTCCAGCAGCAGCACAAAGACAACAGGTGTTAGACTTACAGTTGTCTGCTGTTGAAACTAGGACAAACTTGTTAAGTGAGGTTCTTTAACCCGGTCCAACATCTGAGCCACTATTGCCATTTAGTGATGGCCTTACCCACATCATTATGGCCACTTGGTTGACGCCATACTTGGGCCCTTCGGTCACTCATCCTGTTGTCAGGCTACATAGACCAGCTCCTGGCGAGCCAGATTGTGTGACAAGGCAACTTACACCTGAAATCCTGGTGGTACAAATGTTGATAATGCCTCTTTGTTCAGTTTAGCCTTAACATCCGCGAAGGCAATGTGCCTCCTGGGCAGGTATATACACGCTTTATGGGATATGGCCAGAGAAATCTTACTGGCTGTTTTGGAAAACCTCAGGACCTTGTTGGTTCAAACTAGATATGATGAACTGCAAAGTATGCCATGACTGCTGGTTTGAATGCCACCGATTGTGTTGGCAGAGCTAATAGCACTATTATAGTGCTTCGAAGGCACACCTGGATGCAGTCAACTTTTAACAATGTCCAGGCATCCCTTATGGACATGCCATTTAAAGGGTTTAGATTGTTTGGGCCCAAGGCTGATTCAGCACTCGAAAGATTTAATGACAGCCATGCCACAACCCATGGGACTCTTTTCTCCTGCTAAACAGCTCCATCAATAATTCAGGAAGATTAGAAATTATTCCATAGAGTTAGCCTACAGACAACGTCAGCTTTTCCAACCAGTGTAGCGGCAGGCCCAGCCTCCTCAGGGCACTAGTTGTGGTGACGGCTGAGGCATGCTATCAGGTATATTTCTCTTTTATCTTTTCATCCCCTGTTGTACAGCTCACAACTTCCTTCAACTTGCCCTCCCATGCTCACCCAGAAGGAGGCAGGATATGACATTTCCTGCCCAGTTGGAGAGCCAGCACATCAAAACAGATCTGACAAAGATGTTACACCCTGACTTTCATTTCTTCCCCACCCCTATTTGCCCCCGACGAGATCATGAGTCAGCAGATCATTCCACAGTTTTGCTGTAGGAAGTCAACCTTCAGTTGGCGAAGAGAGCAATTGAGTGGCGAGAGTTAAATACATTTGATCTACTGGCCAAAGAAGTCTATGATATCGTTTGATGCCATTCATCAAAGTGCACTGAGAGAAGTTTGTTGTCTAGTGTGATGTTCGTAATATCAACCCTCTGCAGCCCAATCTTTCAAATGTGTTTGTTTTACTGTTGGCCCAGCAAGGCCATGGACTGTATGCAGTTAAAGCTTGTCTGTTAGTCCTTTCGGCCTTTCTGCGTTTACTTGATCAGCCATATCTATCTAAATCACTTGCTGACTGCGACTGCTGGTGCTCAAAACAGTCTTCCTATTTGCGATCACCTCTGCATGCCGCATGAATACCACGGGTGCTCCAACCTCTCTAAACTACCTTCTTTCTGGACTTATGCTGAGTACTTGGGCAACCTTCTTGTCCAAAGTTGTGATGCCTTTTCATGTTGGCCAGTCCATCACCCTGCCAGTGTTTTTCACTCCACCTTATCCTTCAAAGGAGGAAGAGATACACGATCGACTCAATCTTAAAAGCTTTTACATTGACGAAAGGACCATTGTGTGGATGACCAGCTCTTTGTATGCTTTTTTGGAGCAAAGAAAATGCCTTTGCAGAAAATGTCACTGTCAAGATGGCTTGCCCTCTGCAATTAAAATCTGCTATGTGCTGGCCAAGGAGCAACCCCCTGAATGCCTACAGGATCATTACGCCATTGCTGCTACTATGGCATTAGCAAGGAGATGGCGGCTCTGGACATCTGCCAGGCTGGAGTGTGGGTGCTGTGTATAGTTTTTACAAACTACTACTTCCTTGATAGCTAGGTCTGATGGGAGGGTCACTTTCCCTGCTCTATCCTGCACGACTATCTAATCTGGGCCCACTCACCAAGGGGGGTGGTTTGAGGGGTAATGCTTTGCTATCAATTCTTGAAGTGAGAAATCTGCGATTAGAAGCGCCCATCAGGAGAACAATTTGCTTGCCTCTGGCAATGCTCTTTCTGATGGATACTGTATCTAACCTCAGATTGCTCTCTCTGCCATCCCAACTCCCCATTCAGACCTTAGAGTACAGGTGTGGAGATGATACGTGGCTCTGCTCCATCACTTCTGGTGCTACAGTCATTGCAGAACCACATGGTACCACCTATCTGTCCCCAGGAGCCTTGCTGAGAACAGTCTCCAGATTCAGTCTGGTGCCTGAGGATATTATTATGGTGAGGAAGATGCAGTTAGGTAGAGTACCTACTAGCAACCTATTCCATTCGGCAAAATTATTTTAAAAGTGTGCAGTAGAATGCACAGTTTATTGGTTTAGGGTGGGTATAGGTTTTGGGGTGGGAAGGGCATTTTTAGGTTTTAGGGTGGGTATGGGTTTTGGGTGGTAAGGGCATTTTTAGGGTGGGTATGAGATTTACGGTGGAAAGAGTATTCTTAGGGTTTAGGTTGGGTATGGGTTTTGGTGTGGTAAGGGCATTTTTAGGTTTTAGGGTGGGTTTGGTTTTTGGTGTGGTAAGGGCATTTTTAGGTTTTAGGGTGGGTATGGGTTTTGGGGTGGTAAGGGCATTTTTAGATTTTAGGGTGAGTATGGGTTTTGGGGTGGTAAGGGCATTTTTAGATTTTAGCCCGGGTCTGGGTTTTGGGGTGGAAAGGACATTTTTAGGTTTTAGGGTGGTAATGAGTTTTGGGGTGCTAAGGGCATTTTTTTGGTTTAGGGTGGGTATGGATTTTGGGGTGGTAAGGGTATTTTTAGGTTTTATGGTAGGTATGGGTTTTGGGGTGGTAAGGGCATTTTTAGATTTTAGCCCGGGTATGGGTTTTGGGGTGGAAAGGGCATTTTTAGGTTTTAGGGTGGGTATGGGTTTTGGGGTGCTAAGGGCATTTTTTTGGTTTAGGGTGGGTATGGGTTTTGGGGTGGTAAGGTTATTTTTAGGTTTCATGGTAGGTATGGGTTTTGGGGTGGTAAGGGCATTTTTATGTTTTAGGGTGCTAAGGGCATTTTTGGTTTTGGGTGGGTATGGGTTTTGCAGTGGTAAGGGCATTTTTAGGTTTTAGAGTGGGTATGGGTCTTAGGGTGGTAAGGGCATTTTGTGGTTTAGGGTGGGTATGGGTTTTGGGGTGGTAAGGGCATTTTTAGGGTGGGTATGAGATTTAGGGTGGAAACAGTATTCTTAGGGTTTAGGTTGGGTATGGGTTTTGGTGTGGTAAGGGCATTTTTAGGTTTTAGGGTGAGTATGGGTTTTGGAGTGTTAAGGGCATTTTTAGGTTTTAGAGTGGGTATGGGTCTTAGGGTGGTAAGGGCATTTTTTTGGTTTTAGGGTGGTAAGGGCATTTTTTGGTTTAGCGTGGGTATGGGTTTTGGGGTGGTAAGAGCATTTTTAGGGTTTAGGGTGAGTAAGGGGGTTGGGGTGGAAAGGGCTTTTTTTAGGTTTTAGGGTGGGTATGGGTTTTGGGGTGGTAAGGGCATTTTTAGGGTGGGTATGAGATTTAGGGTGGAAAAAGTATTCTTAGGGTTTAGGTTGGGTATGGGTTTTGGTGTGGTACGGGCATTTTTAGGTTTTAGGGTGGGTATGGGTTTTAGGGTGGTAAGAGTATTTTTAGGTTTTAGGGTTGATATGGATTATAGGGGTCGTAAGGGCACTTCTTGGTTTAGGGTGGGTATGGGTTTTGGGGTGGCAAGGGCATTTTTAGGTTTTAGGGTGGGTATGGGTTTTGGGTGGTAAGGGTATTTTTAGGTTTTATGGTGGGTATGGGATTTGGGGTGGTAAGGGCATTTCTTGGTTTAGGGTGGGTATGGATTTTGAGGTGGTAAGGTAATTTTTAGGTTTTGTAGTGGGTATGGGTTTCAGGGTGGAAAGAGCATTTTTAGGTTTTAGGGTGGGTATGGGTTATGGGTTGGTAAGAGTATTTTTAGGGTTTAGGGTGGGTATGTGTGTTGGGGTGGTAAGGGCATTTTAAAGTTTTAGGGTGGGTATGGGTTCCTGGGTGGTAAGGGCATTTCAGGGTATAGGGTGGGTATGAGTTTTGGGCTGGTAAGGGCATTTTTATGGTGGGTATGAGATTTAGGGTGGAAAGAGTATTCTTAGGGTTTAGGTTGGGTATGGGTTTTGGTGTGGTAAGGGCATTTTTAGGTTTTAGGGTGAGTATGGGTTTTGGAGTGGTAAGGGCATTTTTAGGTATTAGGGTGGGTATGGGTTTTAGGGTGGTAAGAGTATTTTTAGGTTTTAGGGTTGCTATGGATCATAGGGGTGTTAAGGGCATTTCTTGGTTTAGGGTGGGTATAGGTTTTGGGGTGGCAAGGGCATTTTTAGGTTTTAGGGTGGGTATGGGTTTTGAGTGGTAAGGGAATTTTTAGGTTTTAGGGTGGGTATGTGATTTGGGGTGGTAAGGGCATTTCTTGGTTTAATGGTGGGTATGGATTTTGAGGTGGTAAGGGCATTTTTAGGTTTTAGACAAGGTATGGGTTTTGGTGTGGAAATAGCATTTTTAGGTTTTAGGGTGGGTATGGGTTTTAGGGTGGAAAGGCCATTTTAGGTTTTAGGGTGAGTATGGGTTTTGAGGTTGTAAGGGCATTTTTTAGATTTTACCCCGGGCATGGGTTTTGGGGTGGAAAGGGCATTTTGGGTTTTAGGGTGGGTATGGGTTTTGGGGTGGTAAGGGCATTTCTTGGTTTAGGGTGGGTATGGATTTTGAGTTGCTAAGGGCATTTTTAGGTTTTAGGGTGGGTATGGGTTTTAGGGTGGAAAGGCCATTTTAGGTTTTAGGGTGAGTATGGGTTTTGAGGTGGTAAGGGCATTTTTATGTTTTAGGGTGCTAAGGGCATTTTTGGTTTTGGGTGGGTATGGGTTTTGCAGTGGTAAGGGCATTTTTAGGTTTTAGAGTGGGTATGGGTCTTAGGGTGGTAAGGGCATTTTGTGGTTTAGGGTGGGTATGGGTTTTGGGGTGGTAAGGGCATTTTTAGGGTGGGTATGAGATTTAGGGTGGAAACAGTATTCTTAGGGTTTAGGTTGGGTATGGGTTTTGGTGTGGTAAGGGCATTTTTAGGTTTTAGGGTGAGTATGGGTTTTGGAGTGTTAAGGGCATTTTTAGGTTTTAGAGTGGGTATGGGTCTTAGGGTGGTAAGGGCATTTTTTTGGTTTTAGGGTGGTAAGGGCATTTTTTGGTTTAGCGTGGGTATGGGTTTTGGGGTGGTAAGAGCATTTTTAGGGTTTAGGGTGAGTAAGGGGGTTGGGGTGGAAAGGGCTTTTTTTAGGTTTTAGGGTGGGTATGGGTTTTGGGGTGGTAAGGGCATTTTTAGGGTGGGTATGAGATTTAGGGTGGAAAAAGTATTCTTAGGGTTTAGGTTGGGTATGGGTTTTGGTGTGGTACGGGCATTTTTAGGTTTTAGGGTGGGTATGGGTTTTAGGGTGGTAAGAGTATTTTTAGGTTTTAGGGTTGATATGGATTATAGGGGTCGTAAGGGCACTTCTTGGTTTAGGGTGGGTATGGGTTTTGGGGTGGCAAGGGCATTTTTAGGTTTTAGGGTGGGTATGGGTTTTGGGTGGTAAGGGTATTTTTAGGTTTTATGGTGGGTATGGGATTTGGGGTGGTAAGGGCATTTCTTGGTTTAGGGTGGGTATGGATTTTGAGGTGGTAAGGTAATTTTTAGGTTTTGTAGTGGGTATGGGTTTCAGGGTGGAAAGAGCATTTTTAGGTTTTAGGGTGGGTATGGGTTATGGGTTGGTAAGAGTATTTTTAGGGTTTAGGGTGGGTATGTGTGTTGGGGTGGTAAGGGCATTTTAAAGTTTTAGGGTGGGTATGGGTTCCTGGGTGGTAAGGGCATTTCAGGGTATAGGGTGGGTATGGATTTTGAGTTGCTAAGGGCATTTTTAGGTTTTAGGGTGGGTATGGGTTTTAGGGTGGAAAGGCCATTTTAGGTTTTAGGGTGAGTATGGGTTTTGAGGTGGTAAGGGCATTTTTTAGATTTTACCCCGGGTATGGGTTTTGGGGTGGAAAAGGCATTTTGGGTTTTAGGGTGGGTATGGGTTTTGGGGTGGTAAGGGCATTTCTTGGTTTAGGGTGGGTATGGATTTTGAGTTGCTAAGGGCATTTTTAGGTTTTAGGGTGGGTATGGGATTTAGGGTGGAAAGGGCATTTTTAGGTGTTAGGGTGGGTATGGGTTTTGGGGTGGTAAGGGCATTTTTAGGTTTTAGGGTAGGTATGAGTTTTGTGGTGGTAAGGGCATTTTTAGGTTTTAGGGTGGTAAGGGCATTTTTTGGTTTAGGGTGGGTATGGGTTTTGGGGTGGTAAGGGCATTTTTAGGGTTTAGGGTGGGTAAGGGGTTTGGGGTGGAAAGGGCATTTTTAGGTTTTAGGGTGGATATGGGTTTTGGGGTGGTAAGGGCATTTTTTAGGGTGGGTATGAGATTTAGGATGGAAAGAGTATTCTTGGGGTTTATGTTGGGTATGGGTTTTGGTGTGGTGAGGGCATATTTAGGTTTTAGGGTGGGTATGGGTTTTGGAGTGGTAAGGGCATTTTTAGGTTTTAGGGAGGGTATGGGTTTTAGGGTGGTAAGAGTATTTTTAGGTTTTAGGGTTGGTATGGATTACAGGGGTGGTAAGGGCAATTCTTGGTTTAGGTGGGTATGGGTTTTGGGGTGGCAAGGGCATTTTTAGGTTTTAGGGTGGGTATGGGTTTTGGGTGGTAAGGGCATTTTTAGGTTTTAGGGTGGGTATGGGATTTGGGGTGGTAAGGGCATTTCTTGGTTTAGGGTGGGTATGGATTTTGAGGTGGTAAGGGCATTTTTAGGTTTTAGACATGTTATGGGTTTTGGGGTGGAAAGGGCATTTTTATATCTTAGGGTGCGTATGGTTTTTGGGGTAGTAAGGGAATTTCTTGGTTTAGGGTGGGTATGGATTTTGAGGTGGTAAGGGCATCTTTAGGTTTTAGGGTGGGTATGGGTTTCAGGGTGGAAAGGGTATTTTTAAGGTGTTAGGGTGGGTATGGGTTATGGGTTGGTAAGAGTATTTTTAGGGTTTAGGGTGGGTATGGGTTTTGGGGTGGTAAGGACATTTTTGGTTGTAGGGTGGGTATGGGTTTTGGGGTGGTAAGGGCATTTCTGGGTTTTAGGGTGGATATGGGTTTCAGGGTGGTAAGGGCATTTCTGGGTTTTTGGTGGGTATGGGTTTTGGGGTGGTAAGGGCATTTTTAGGATTTAGGGTGGGTATGGGTTTTGGAGTGGTAAGAGTATTTTTAGGTTTTAGGGTTGGTATGGGTTTCAGGGTGGTAAGGGCATTTCTTGGTTTAGGATGGGTATGGGTTTTGAGGTGGCAAGGGCATTTTTAGGTTTTAGGGTGGGTATGGGTTTTGGGTGGTAAGGGCATTTTTAGGTTTTAGGGTGGGTATGGATTTTGAGGTGGTAAGGGCATTTTTAGGTTTTAGACAAGGTATGGGTTTTGGGGTGGAAAGGGCATTTCTAGGTTTTAGTGTGGGTATGGTTTTTGGGGTGGTAAGGGAATTTCTTAGTTTAGGGTGGGTATGGATTTTGAGGTGGTAAGGGCATTTTTAGGTTTTAGGGTGGGTATGGGTTTTGGGATGGTAAGGGTATTTTTAGGTTTTATGGTAGGTGTGGGTTTTGGGGTGGTTAGGGCATTTTTAGGTTTTAGGGTGGTAAGGGCATTTTTTGGTTTAGGGTGGGTATGGGTTTTGGGGTGGTAAGGGCATTTTTAGGGTTTAGGGTGGGTATGGGTTTTGGTGTGGTAGGGGCATATTTAGGTTTTAGGGGGGGTATGGGTTTTGGAGTGGTAAGGGCATTTTAGGTTTTAGGGTGGGTATGAGTTTTAGGGTGGTAAGAATATTTTTAGGTTTTAGGGTTGGTATGGATTACAGGGGTGGTAATGGCATTTCTTGGTTTAGGGTGGGTATGGGTTTTGTGGTGGCAATGGCATTTTTAGGTTTTAGGGTGGGTATGAGTTTTGGGTGGTAAGGGCATTTTTAGGTTTTAGGGTGGGTGTGGGATTTGGGGTGGTAAGGGCATTTCTTGGTTTAGGGTGGGTATGGATTTTGAGGTGGTAAGAGTATTTTTAGGGATTAGTGTGGGTATGGGTTTTGGGGTGGTAAGGACATTTTTGGTTGTAGGGTGGGTATGGGTTTTGGGGTGGTAAGGGCATTTTAAGGTTTTAGGGTGGGTATGGGTTTCAGGGTAGTAAGGGCATTTCTGGGTTTAGGGTGGGTATGGGTTTTGGGGTGGTAAGGGCACTTTAAGGTTTTAGGGTGGGAATGGGTTTTGGAGTGGTAAGGGCATTTCTAGTTTTTAGGGTGGGTATGGCTTTTAGGGTGGTAATAGTATTTTTAGGTTTTAGGGTTGGTATGGATTAAAGGGGTGTTAGGGGCATTTGTTTTTTTAGGGTGGGTATAGGTTTTGGGGTGGCAAGGGCATTTTTAAGTTTTAGGGTGGGTATGGGTTTTGGGTGGTAAGGGCATTTTTAGGTTTTATGGTGGGTGTGGGATTTGGGGTGGTAAGGGCATTTCTTGGTTTAGGGTGGGTATGGATTTTGAGGTGGTAAGGGTATTTTTAGGTTTTAGACAAGGTATGGGGTTTGGGGAAGAAAGAGCATTTTTAGGTTTTAGGGTGGGTATGGGTTTTGGGTGGTAAGGGCATTTTTAGGTTTTAGGGTGGGTATGGCATTTGGGGTGGTAAGAGCATTTCTTGGTTTAGGGTGGGTATGGATTTTGAGGTGGTAAGGGCATTTTTAGGTTTTAGACAAGGTATGGGCTTTGGGGTGGAAATGGCATTTTTAGGTTTTAGGGTGGGTATGGTTTTTGGGGTGGTAAGGGAATTTCTTGGTTTAGGGTGGGTATGGATTTTGAGGTGGTAAGGGCATTTTTAGGTTTTAGGGTGGGTATGGGTTTCAGGATGGAAAGGGCATTTTTAGGTTTTAGGGTGGGTATGGCTTTTAGGGTGGTAAGAGTATTTTTAGGTTTTAGGGTTGGTATGGATTAAAGGGGTGTTAAGGGCATTTGTTGGTTTAGGTTGGGTATAGGTTTTGGGGTGGCAAGGGCATTTTTAAGTTTTAGGGTGGGTATAGGTTTTGGGTGGTAAGGGCATTTTTAGGTTTTAGGGTGGGTATGGGATTTGGGGTGGTAAGGGCATTTCTTGGTTTGGGGTGGGTATGGATTTTGAGGGGGTAATGGTATTTTTAGGTTTTAGACAAGGTATGGGGTTTGGGGTGGAAAGAGCATTTTTAGGTTTTAGGGTGGGTATGGGTTTTGGGGTGGTAAGGGCATTTTTAGAATGTAGCCCGGGTATGGGTTTTGGGGTGGAAAGGGCATTTTTAGGTTTTAGGGTGGGTATGGGTTTTGGGGTGGTAAGAGTATTTTTAGGGTTTAGGTTGGCTATTGGTTTTCCGGTTGTAATGGCATTTTAGGTTTTAGGGTGGGTGTGAGTTTTGGGGTGGTAAGTGCATTTTTAGGTTTTAGGGTTGGTATAGGTTTTGGGGTGACAAGGGCATTTTTAGCTTTTAGGGTGGGTATGGGTTTTGGGGTGATAAGGGCATTTTTAAGTTTTAGGGTGGGTATAGGTTTTGGGTGGTAAGGGCATTTTTAGGTTTTAGGGTGGGTATGGGATTTGGGGTGGTAAGGGCATTTCTTGGTTTGGGGTGGGTATGGATTTTGAGGGGGTAATGGTATTTTTAGGTTTTAGAAAAGGTATGGGGTTTGGGGTGGAAAGAGCATTTTTAGGTTTTAGGGTGGGTATGGGTTTTGGGGTGGAAAGGGCATTTTTAGGTTTTAGGGTGGGTATGGGTTTTGGGGTGGTAAGAGTATTTTTAGGGTTTAGGTTGGCTATTGGTTTTCCGGTTGTAATGGCATTTTAGGTTTTAGGGTGGGTGTGAGTTTTGGGGTGGTAAGTGCATTTTTAGGTTTTAGGGTTGGTATAGGTTTTGGGGTGACAAGGGCATTTTTAGCTTTTAGGGTGGGTATGGGTTTTGGGGTGATAAGGGCATTTTTTTAGGTTTTAGGGTGGGTATGGGATTTAGGGATGTAAGGATATTTTTAGGGTTTAGGTTGACTATTGGTTTTCCGGTTGTAAGGGCGTTTTAGGGTGGGGGTGAGTTTTGAGGTGGTATCGGCATTTTTAGGTTTTAGGGTGGGTATGGATTTTAGGGTGGTAAGGGCATTTTTTGGATTTAGGGTGGATATGGGGTGGTAAGTGCATTTTTATGTTTGATGATGGCTATGGGTTTTGGGGTGGAAAGGGCATTTTTAGATTTTAGGGTGGGTATGGGATTTAGGGTGGTAAAAGTAATCTTAAGGTTTAGGTTGGGTATGGGTTTTGGGGTGGTAAGGGCATTTTTTTGGTTTAGGGTGGGTATGGGTTTTGAGGTGGTAAGGGCATTTTTTAGGTTTTAAGGTAGATATGGGCTTTAGGGTGGTAAGAGTATATTTAGAGTTAGGGTAGGTATGGGTTTTGGGGTGGTAAGTGCATTTCTTTATTTAGGGTGGGTATGGGTTTGGGGCGGCAAGGGCATTTTTAGGTTGTAGGGTTCTTATGGGGTTTAGGGTGGAAAATGATTTTTCAGGTTTTAGGGTGGGTATGGGTTTTGGGGTGGTAAAAGCATTTTTAGGTTTTAGGAAAGGTATGGGTTTTGGAGTGGAAAGTGCATTTTTAGGGTTTAGGGTGGGTATAGGATAAGGGGTGGAAACGGCATTTTTAGGTTTTAGGGTGGGTATGGGATTTAGGGTGGTAAGAGTATTTTTAAGGTTTAGGGTGGGTGTGGATTTTGGGGTGGTAAGGGCATTTTTAGGTTTTAGGGTGGATATGGGTTTTGGGGTGGAAAGGGCATTTTAGGTGTTAGCGTGGGTATGGGTTTTAGGGTGGTAAGGGCATTTGTTTAGGTTTTAGGGTGGGTATGGGATTTGGGATGGTAAGGGTATTTTTAGGGTTTAGGTTGGCTATGGGGTTTGGGGTTGTAAGGGCATCTTTAGGTTTTAGGGTGGGTGTGGGTTTTGGGGTGGTAAGAGCATTTTTAGGTTTTATGGTGGGTATGGGTTTTGGGGTGGTAAGGGCATTTTTAGTTTTTAGCGTGGGTATGGGATTTAGGATGGTAAGGGCTTTTTTAGGTTTTAGGGTGGGTATGGGTTTTGGAGTGGTAAGGGCATTTTTAGGTTTTAGGGTGAGTATGGGTTATATATATATATATATATATATTTTTTTTTTTAAACATATCCACACAAAAAAAAAATAATATATATATATATATATATATATATATATATATATATATATATATATATATATATATATATATATGTTATACTTACCATTTTATTTTCGACCACGGATATGTCTTTACCAACCATGCATCTCAACAAAATGTTCGTGGTAAAGGCATTTTCGTTGTAAAAAAGCTTTCATTGTAAGTGCATTTGCTGTAATGATGGATGCGTTGTAAAGGCAATAGTGGTAATTGCATTCCTTGTTCCGTCATACAACCCTAATTTTCTGCTGACTGATGTGACCTGGCTGCCACCATCCTCTTAAAGGTCTTAGATTTAATTTAGCAATATTTGCAAAATGTTCTGACCTTAAACAACATCAATGTAAACAATTTACACACCTTCTATCTCCCTGTCCTTTAGATATGTGCCAACTGCATTGGCTAAGAAGATACTACTGTTCTACTCTCTTCTGCCTTGGGCCACATCACCAGCACACTTGTCTTCTTTGTTTCTCGTTGAGGCAAACAATGATCCATGAATACCACTATATAAGCTTATCGCATTTGGTAGGATGTTGAATCACCTGCACTAAGACATCCTGCAATTCCCAACAAATGCCTTAATAATACAAAGGTGGCCTTTATGCTGCTGGCCAACCTGTCTCAATTAGCAATCAATTGAATGTAGTAATACAAGAAAAGTTTGGTGTTAAAAGTGTTACATTTTACATCTCTGAGCATCATTCACAAACTGCTCTTTGTAGTATGCTTTGGTGTGCTACAAAACATACTACAAAGTGTACGTTTTGCCTCTACTTACATGTGCGGAGTTCTCTGCCACAACTGCAAAGTCTCTACGCGTGTCTATAGATTTCAGTAGTAAACGTGGAAAGGACATAGGGGAACGGGTGGGAAAAGGTCCAGGCTTACTACGGAAGGGGAAGAGAATAGGAAGTAGTAAAAGAGTTTTAGGGAGGGCCTGGGAGGGGTTTATGGTCGGACACGACCCATCCACAAGAGAATAAGCCAGCTGCATAACTCTGAGTCATGTAACAGGTAAGATGAAGAGATTTGACTGACATCTTTTTCCTGTGTCTTCAACAAATTGCCTCTCTGCTGTTTAAAGGTTGCTATTTCTAAATTAAGGCCCATATCTATACTTTTTTAGCGCTGCATTTGTGCCGTTTTTTGATGCAAAAATGCCGCAAACTTACAAAATATGGGCCAATGTGCCTTATTCTCTATTTTGACTAAGCTGACTTCATGGGTCAATTTAGTTACGACTTCCAGGAGTTGTGCCTTAGTCTATCTCTTGTGTAGTATGATGACATGAGCTAGGTAATCTGTCAGGTTTTGCATTACGCTTCTATGCAAGATCCAAAGGATTGATGTTTCTTTATGTCTTTCACGGTCCCCACCAGTGATCATATGTGCTAGATTTTGAGAGCTAGTGGTGGAAGTGGGAAAAAGGGGAATGCAATAGGATAGAAAACCGAGACACAGGAGTGAGTTCTGACTGCAGCACAAATTGCCTATGAAGGGTGCCAAGCAGCATGAGAGAATTTATATCTGAGGATCAAAGATGGCCTCCATCTTTCTACATGTGCAAGAGTCTATGGCTTACAGGGAAAGGTAGTTCATTGCTGATGCTCTACAGCGCTGTGCATTCCCAATGGATGTGCAGCTTGAATCCAGTCAGCGCCCATACATTGTACAGGCCACAAGCCTTTTATTTGCTGGAAGGCCCTGAGCGCAGATGAGCTTAAGGTACTGCGTCCACGCTAACGAACCAGACATGACAGTCGGTGGCACTTTCAGCCTCCCTTTCTGACACCTATGCAAAACTAATATGACATCAAGTGGCAACTACTCCGAACCTGGCTCAATAACATCAACCTAGATGGATTCAGACCCCAACTTTCACCCAATATTAAAGGCCCATATTTATGGTCCACTTGCGCCGCTTTAGCGTCATTATTTTTACGCTAAAATGTCGCAAACCTAATGCCATATTTATATTTTGACGCTCAAGTTAGTATTCCATTTGAAACTGAAAAGGGGTTTCCAGCGGGACATCATCTTGAATCCACCATTTCTTCAGGATACGTTTTTCAATGTGACGTTACAGGATTGAACAACATCACAAATGCAAGACGGCCTGATATTGTTTTTTTGTACTGATGTTAAAAGAGCCTTCAGCTTCCTATTGTGAAACCTTTTCTGTGCATTGCTCAGTGATTCGTGTGGGTAGCCACAATCTTCCACTTTCTTTGTCAGTGATTTAGCAAATGTGTTTATTCCCAGTCTCCATGCAATTCATTCAGATGCAGATAAATTGGTCAGTGGGTAAAATGTCACATATGGGGTTATTTACCAAGGCTTTGGGCAGGTAGTCACTTCACATAGCACAAAGTGGTGCAAAGCATTGTGATGATTTACTTACAATTACAATAGTCTGTGAGTGCAGCATGAAATTGGGCAGCCCTGCATCAGTGCCTGTGCAACCCTTCTTAAATAACCCTCATAGCTGTCTGGGGTGAGAACTTTTTTGGAGACAATTTTTACAAGTTGTGGTAAATACACTCATTGAGAACTTCTCATCCTTAGGCCATATCATAAACTCTAGAGGGGATAACTTGGATTGCTCTATAACTGTTGTGAAACAGAGATGAGCACATAGATTGCTGATCATGCTCACCTTCAGAAGACACCTCAAGACCTGGCTCTTCGAGCAGTAGCAGCACCCCCCCCCTTACCCAGCGCCTTGAGACCCTCGCGGGTATGTAGTGCGCTTTACAAGCATATTGATTGATTGATTGATTAAGCCAGTGAATGAAGTGACAAGCCAACTTTCTAGAATTGGTCACCATGAGAAAAATGTCATCTATGTATTGTTTCATTACCACATTGTTCTAGTGATAAGGATTGGTCCCAGACAAAAGCTTTGAACATTCAAAGGTGTGAACATACAGGTTTGCTAGACTAGGGTCAAACGTAACAACCATTGAAGTTCCACTAACTTGAAGAGAGAACAGATCTTCAGTCTTTGTTTCTTGTGATGGGCAGTTTGATGCATTGAGAAACAAAGCCGTTGGGCTATCGTTAACCTACTCAGTATTCATGAAGTTGTGCTGAAACACTCTACTCTTACCTGTTGCACCCTAGCTCAAACATTCACCTAGACCAGTGGTTCTCAACCTGTGGTCCTGGGACCCCTGGGGGGCCCACAACTGCTTAGAAAATAGTCTTAAATAATATTAACAGATTAGGTCCCCAGCTGTCAGTAATGACTCAGCAGGGGGTCCCCAGATTCCAGTAATGATTCAGTGGGGGGTCCCGGGGTTCTAGTAATGCTAAAATGGACGTCCACAGAATTCAAAAGGTTGGGAACCACTGACCTAGATATGTATGCTATTGTAACAACACCCTGTGTCACATGTCATTGTGTTCTTTCCACATCTTCTACCTATTCGAAAAACATGGCCAGCCTCATGTAAGCCTACACCAAAAGCAGCCTAGTTTGATGACTTTACAGAGCTATTTAGGGGCATATTTATACTCTGTTTGCGCCGAATGTGCGTCAAAAACTTTGACGCACATTCGGCGCAAACCGTGCACCATATTTAAACTTTGACACCCGAGCCAGCGGATGTAAAAATTCCTGTGTGCGTCATTTTTGGGATGCGGGCCTTGCGTTAATGACATGCAAGGTAGGCGTTCCTGCCCAAAAAATGATTTTAAGGCCTGTGCGCCTTATTTATACTCCAGCGTCATTTTGACGCACAGGAGGGGGTAGGCCTTAAAAAAACGGCGCACAGCCTGATGTGCGCTGTTTTTTAACGCCTGGGTCAGGGCAGATGTTAAGGGACCTGTGGGCTCACTTCCATGGTCTCTGACCATGGAAGGAGTCCAGAGGTGCCCTTCCCTGCCCGCAGTGACACCCCCTGCCAGCCTCGACCACCCCTGGAGGACACCCATGGATGGGGGGACCCATCCCAGGTAAGTACAGGTAAGTGTTTTTTTTTTTTTTTTTTTAGTGGCATAGGGGGGCCTAATTTGGGCTCCCCTACATGCCCTGGGCATGGCCATTGGGCAAGGGGGCATGACTCCTGTCTTTGCTAAGACAGGAGTCATTTCAATGGGGGTTGCGCATCAAAAAATGGCGCAAGTCCGGTTTAAGGCATGATTTTTGCCTCAAACCTGACTTGCACCATTTTTTGACGCACAACCCCCATTTCCCCTACGCCGGCGCAGCCTGGTTTGAATAATTTTTTTTTACTCTGACCAGTCCTCACTCCTTAAATAAGGCACCCGCATGGAGCGTAGGAATGGCGTTAGCCGGCGGTAATATTTTTGCTGCAAACCAGCGCCGGCGCTGGTTTGCATCAAAAAGTATAAATATGGGCCTTAGACTCATGAGATAATAAAATCTGTAAAATGTCCCAGTACAAAGGACATTTATCACTTGTTTTGAACCCAATTAGGGCCTGGGTGATAAGTTACAGGAAATAATAAGTGAGCAAATTGTGCACCACACCCACGGGCAAGAGAGAGGAATAACAACTGCAGCTGTGGAGGAGAGAAGTACACTAGAGAGAGAACTGGAAAACACATGCACTCTCATGAGGTGCTTAAGAAAACAGAAAATAATAGCCCATGAAAAGTGAGTAGTTGGTCCATGCTCCAAGGGAAAGACAAATGAAAAAAATAGGAAGGAAAGCCCACATGATCTAGTGAATAAGAACCAAGCAAACAAGAGTGATATTAAAGCCAATCAATGGTAAGCAATTGGCAGGCTATAAGCCCACTGTAAGCTAACAATATGTGTCACAGCACATGCTTTATTTAGTAGATGAGACCTAAAAATAGGTGCAAATGCATTTGTGAATCTTTTGCCATGGATATCAGTCAATCAATCAAGGACTTGTATAGCACACTACTCACCCATAGGGTCTCAAGGCACTGAGGAGTGACCCCACAGATCAGTCGGAGAGCCATGTCTTGAGGTCCTTCCTGAACTGAGGCAGCGATGGTGACTGCCTGAGGTGCGGTGGTAAGGTGTTCCAACTTTTTGCTGGCAGATATGGAGATCTTCCTCCAGCCGAGGACTTCTTTATGCAGGGTACGTTGGCGAGTGACTGTTGGGACAAGCGGAAGGGTCTGGAAGGGGAGTACCAGTTGATTCGTTTGTTGAGGTAGTTGGGTCTGTCGTTGTGGAGGGCTTTGTAGGCGTGTATGAGGAGCTTGAAATTGATCCTCTTCTCGACGGTGAGCCAGTGGAGGTTCTTCAGGTGTTCTGTGATGTGTTCTCGGCAAGGGAGGTCTAGGACGAGTCTGGCGCTGGCATTCTGGATCTGTTCAGGTTTTTCATAGAGGTTCCAGCATAGAGGACGTTGCCATTGTCAAGTCTGCTTGTGATAAGGGCGTGTGTCACGGTTTTCCAGCAGTAGGTTGGTATCCAACTGACAATCTTTTGTAGGAGTCGGAGGGTGTGGAAGCAGGTGGAAGAGATGGAGTTGACCTGCCTGGTCATGTTGAGGATTGAGTCAAGGATGAATCCGAGATTGCGAGCGTGGTCTGTAGGAGTGGGGGGTTTGCTGAGGGCCACCAGGAGTCGTCCCAGGTCGATGGTGAGGGCCCCAGGACAAGGATCTCAGTTTTGTCTGAGTTCAGCTTGAGGCAGCTAGATCAGATGGGTGTCATCAGCATAGGAGACGATATTCATCCCATATTTTCTGATGATGGGGGCGAGTGGGATCATGTAGATACTGAACAGCGTAGGGCTCACCAATGATCCTTGGGGTGCTTCACAGCTGATGTCGGTGGGTTCTGACTGGTGTGGCAGGAGCCTGACTTTCTGTGTTCTGCCTGTCAGGAAGGAGTGAATCCATTGAAGGGCCCTGCCTCGTATGCCTGCTGCGTGGAGTCTGACGTATAGTGTACGGTGGGATACTGTATCGAAGGCGGCTTAGAGGTCGAGTAGGATGAGGGCTGCTGTCTGTCCTTGGTTGACGAGGGAGCGAATGCCATCTGTGGCTGCGAGCAGGGAGGTTTCGGTGCTAAGTTTGGTTCTGAATCCTGATTGGGAGATGTCTACGAAGTTGTTGTCCTCGATGTGTTGTCGTAGCTGGGTGTTGATTGTCTTCTTGGCAACTTTAGCTGGGAAGGTTAGCAGTGAGATGGGGCGGTAGTTCTTGAGGTTGGTCGGGTCGGTTGTGGGTTTCTTTAGAAGAGGGTGAATCTTGTCATGCTTCCAGTCTTCTTGGTAGGTTGCTGCTTCTAGGAAGCGGTTGATGATCTTGCAGAGTTCTGGAATGATTGCAGCCCTGGCCTTGTTGAAAATGTAGTGTGGGCAGGGGTCAGTCGGGCCTCCAGAGTAGATGCTGCTCATGATGGATAGGGTGTTGTCCGTCGTGAGGGGGGTCTAGTTGTGCAGGAGTTGAGGGGGTCCAGCTGATCCTGGCGGGGTGTAGTTGGTGGGTTCAAAGAGTATTGGGCTCTGAAACTGTCATAAATGTCCTTGATCTTCCTGGGAAAGAAGGTGGCCAGTCTGTCGCAGAGCTCCTGAGATGGAGGGATGTCGGTCGACTCGGCTTGTGGTTTGGTGAATTCTTTGATGAGAGTTCTTTAGTTGAAAGTTCATTAGTGTTGTGAGAGATGGAGTTGATTCGGTCCTGCAGGGCATCCTTCCCAGTAGTCCTGATCAGGCTGTGGTGGGATCTTGTAGCAGCTTTGAAGGTTGCCAGGTCTTGAGGGGATTTGCTGTTTCTCCACTTCTTCTCTGCCTCCTGCATGAGCGCTTTGATTCCTGGAGTGCGGGGTGTGAACCAGCTGGCTTTTTTGGTGGAGTGTTTCCCTGTAGTTGTTCGGAGAGGGGCCAGGGTGTCGCTCATTGGTGACGTTGCTGCTGGTGGAGAAAATGGGGGTCGAGAGTGTGTCCGACGGTGTGCATTGGTGAGGTAACCAGTTGCTTGAGCCCGATTGTGTCCAGGTTCTCAAGTAGTGTTGCGGTGTTATGGTTGCTGTGATCGTTGAACTGGAAATTGAGATTACCTACGAAAAGGTAGTTTCTGGAGGCGAGAGCGTGGGGGACTATGAGGTCGATGATGGCGTCGCTGAACGCTGGCCGTGGTCCGGGCTGTCTGGAGATGAGGGTGCCGCGGGTAATGGTCTTTGGGGTGGTGTGCACTTGGAATTGCAGGTGCTTCATGATGGGGGTGAGTTCCTGTGTGTTTATCATCAGTCGGAGGGTAGTCTTGTGGGCGATGACTATGCCGCCTTCTGGTCTGGAAGGACGGTCCTTGCATAGCAACTTGTAGTCTCTGGGGATGGCGATGGCGATGTCGGGACTGGATGTTGTGTTAGTCCATGTCTCTGTGAAGGTCTGAACTAACCTCTAAATATGCCTTCTAAATATGCCTGTTGTGTCTTGTGAGGCCAGGTGATGTGTTGTTTTCTTACAAACGAGCGCGTGGCGAGCTGTGTGTGCCTCCAGCGAGGTACGTACACTGAGGAGTTTCCACTCCATGAGTCTTATTACACAGCTCGAGCTACCAACAGCAGCTCACTGCATCCGCTGATTTCATATTTTTTTAATGTAATTAACACATCTTGGTGCATCACAGTTCAGTGGTTTATAGTCACTTAGCAGTATACATCTCATCATCAGTGCTGTGGGGCATGTGGAGCATGAAAGTAGTGAGATTAAGATAAGCTGGGGCGTAGATATGTAAAGGCAATGGCATAATTGGTGAAATCATTCATATAGTGCCAATTTCACCAGTTTCAAACTGAAGAGCAATTTTTTGTTTTAAAAGATTTGGTAACATTGTATTAATTGCAACTGTATGTATACATTTTACACTGCTGTTCCTTTTGATTTATTGTATCCGAGGAGGTGTAAATCTCTCTCTCTGTGCCTTTCCTGCAATAAACAAAACTCCCTTTCATTCACTGTGCACCGCATGCTGTAGCAGTGCGAAGAGAAATTATTAAAAAAAATTCTTGCAGATCTATTCTCAGTTTAATTTTAAAATCAATAATAAAAAATATAATCATATTGTTTGGGCTCAGAAAATAATAGAATAAGGAACTTGTGCTCAAATGCAATCAAAGAGTCATTCATGTTGGGAATTGTATGACATCTGGACAAAATTAATCTCTGCCTGCAGAACATGCAGCTCAGTGTGTTCAGATGGAAAGAATCCCTCTAGTGTGCTGCCCTGTCTCAGAAGAAAACTGTTGTAACCAGGAGCCATCTCTCAGCAGAGCACAACCTAATGAGCATCCATGCAGACGAAGGCTATAGGATTGAAGAACCTGCCTGCGAGAAACAAAAACAAGCATTGGCAATGCCAGTAAGTCTTGTTTTTAAAGAATTTTGTGTGAAAATGTGAAGCATTGTAATTAAACAGCATGGTAATAGTTATGTCTTGTGTGGAAGCAAAGAACTGTAGAGTAATATTGGTATAGGTTAAAAGGTTGCCCTGTCAAGCCAGACATCAAAATCTACGTAGGTTTATGATTATTAACATCATACATTTTTTGGATATCTAAGACACTTTGATAGCATTGTAATGTTATGAGTGTGCCCCTGAAAGTTCAAGCTTAGGCACCTGGATAAATAAACAAACAACCCCAGTTGATGGAAGGGCAACCACTTTTGTGGAAGCACACACCTTATGCCCAATTAAAACAAAACATGTACTACTGGCCTCCAACATGTGGGCAGAGCCAAAGCCCCTCTCTAGTGATGCTCACATAATTGTCTGGCAACACCTGTGCTGTGAAAGCAGACCACAAAAACTGTATTATGATTTAATGTAACAGGAGAATACATAATTTATAACCTATGCTTTTATTCAGTAATCATCTACATGCCTGGCTCAATGGTATCCTTTGTCTTTTTGGCTTCCACGTGTCACCAGAATATTATCAAAAACCATATATATATATATATATATATATATATATATATATATATATAGTCACTTTAAACCCTTCCCCGCCAAGGACGTAATGGTTACGTCCGGTGGCGCAGTGCTGAGGCACTACGGATGTAACCATTACATCCTTGTACCTGGCCCTCGGGGAAGCACTAGCGCTCCCCGAGGGCCTCTCCCCCCACCCCCCACCCCCCACCCCCCAAAAGGCAGGGATGGAAGGTGAATCGTTTCCCCTTCCACCCCCGTCCCCCATCTAATGACGTCAGCATGCGATTTCGTGCTGATATCATTAGAGGGCACCGGTCGCAGTGGAAGCCATTTGCTTCCAGTGCGACCTCCGAGAAACAGGTACGTTTCTTCTGTGGCCAGGGGTGGAGGGGGTACGGGGGGATTGCACAGAAAGAGGAATTGGGGGAAAGGGCAGCAGGAAGGCCCACTAGACACCAGGGATTTAGGTTTTTTGTACGTTTCATTATAGGGGAGCGGACACTTAGGCAAGGATCACTCCCTTTAGGGGGGGCACATTATTTATCGCCAGTGGCAGATCAGCTTGTTATTTTTAGGCCGATCTGCCCCCAAGGGGGAGGGGGGGACAGAAACCACATGAACGCCAGGGATTATTTACATTTGTAGTTTTTGTGTGGAGGGCGGCCCCTTGGGTAAGGGTCACCCCCCCAAAGAGGGCACAGCATTGTAGGCCATTTCGCCCCCCCTTGGGGACAGATCGTCCTATTTTGTTTAGGCCCATCTTCCCCTAAGGGGGGCAGAAGCCACTAAGGCACCAGGATTTTTTTTTTGTCAATTTCAGTACGGGGGAGCAGCCTCTTGGGCAAGGGTCACTCCCCTTTGGGGGCAATATGTTTTATGCCATTTCTGCCCCCTTGTGGGCAGATCAGCCTATTATGTTTAGGCCGATCTGCCCTGAAGGGGGGCAGAAACCACATGAACGCAGGGATTATTTATTTTTGTATTTTTTGTGTTGGCGCCCAGATCCTTGGGTAAGGGTCACCCCCCCCAAAAGGGGGCACAGCACTGTATGCCATTTCTGCCCCCCCAAATGCATTTCTTTTCATAATTGTAGTGTTTGGAACATCACAGAAGGACGTGGACAAATCAAAATGATCTATTACAAAACTACCTGTGTTTCCGGGGGTGCGGAGGCACTGGCGTTTTTGGTCCCAGGTGCAGCCTTCATCTAGGGAAACCTACCAAACCCAGACATTTTTGAAAACTAGACACCTGGAGGAGTCCAGGGAGGTGTAGATTGAATGGCTCCCCCAACATTTTCTGACCCAGAATCCTCAGCAAACCTCACAATTTGCAAAACAAAATCAGCCCGAGTTCCCCTCAGTCTCTCAAGTAAAATGATACCTCACTTGTGTGGGTCCCCAAAGCAGAGTCAGCCTAAAAATGTTTAAAAGAAAAAATTGTGCTTGTCAACTCACTGTGCTATCCCCTCAATCTCTGCACTTGTTTGGCCTTTTCC
This sequence comes from Pleurodeles waltl, assembly GCF_031143425.1. Lineage (NCBI taxonomy): Eukaryota > Metazoa > Chordata > Amphibia > Caudata > Salamandridae > Pleurodeles > Pleurodeles waltl. Next base: position 72,794,986 of record NC_090440.1, on the reverse strand, counting down.
TGTGGCAGGCACCTGGGTCACCCACACAAGTGAAGTACCGTTTTTATCAGGAGACTTGGGGGAACGTTGGGTGGAAGGAAATTTGTGGCTCCTCTCAGATTCCAGAACTTTCCATCACCGAAATGTGAAGAAAAAATGTTTTTGTGTGTGAAATATTTATGTTTGCAAAGGATTCTGGGTAGCAGAACCTGGCAAGAGCGCCACAAATCACCCCATTCTGAATTCCCCTGGGCGTCTAGTTTTCAAAAACATATAGGTTTGCTAGGCTTCCCTAGGTGCCGGCTGAGCTAGAGGCCAAAATCTACAGTTAGGCACTTTGCAAAAAACAGGTCTGTTTTCTTTGGCCTACCCACGCAAGTGAGGTACCATTTTTATCAGGAGGCTTGGGAGAACACAGAATAGAAGAACAAGTGTTATTGCCCCTTGTCTTTCTATACATTTTTTCCTTTCAAATGTAAGACAGTGTGTAAAAAAACACATCTATTTGAGAAATGCCGTGTAATTCACATGCTAGTATGGGGGCCCTGGAATTCAGAGATGTGCAAATAACCACTGCTTCTCAACACCTTATCTTGTGCCCATTTTGGAAATTCAAAGGTTTCTTTGATACCTATTTTTCACTCTATATTTCACCAAATGAGTTGCTGTATACCTGGTATACAATGAAAACCCATTGCAAGATGCAGCTCATTTATTGACTCTGGGACCCTAGTGTCCTTGATGAACCTACAAGCCCTATATATCTCCGCAACCAGAAGAGTCCAGAAAACGTAACAGTATATTGCTTTTGAAAATCTGACACTGCAAGTAAAAGGTACACAGTAAAATGTGGAGAAAACTGGCTGTTTTTTCACCTCAATTTCAATATTTTTTTTATTTCAGCTGTTAATTTCTGTAGGAAAACCTTTAAGGATCTACACAAATGACCCCTTCCTGAATTCAGAATTTTTGTCTACTTTTCAGAAATGTTTAGCTGTCCAGGATCCAGCATTGGTTTCACACACATTTCTGTCACTAACTGGAAGGAGGCTAAAAGCACAAAAAATAGTAAAAATGGGGTATATCTCTGTAAGATGCCACAATTTTGTTGAAAATTTGGTTTTCTGATTCAATGCTGCCTGTTCCTGAAAGCTGGTAAGATGGTGATTTTAGCACCGCAAACCCTGAAAGTGTTGATGTCACTTTCAGTTAAAAAAACCACAAGCCTTCTTCTGAAGCCCTTTTTTCCCCATTTTTTTAAAGAAACAAAATCTTTGCTGTATTTTGGTTAATTTCTTGGTCTCCTTCCAGGGAACCCACAAACCCTGGGTACCTCTAGAATCCCTAGGATGCTGGAGAAATAGAACGCAAATTTGGCATTGGTAGCTTATGTGGACAACAAATTATGAGGGCCTAAGTGCAAACTGCCCCAAATAGCCAAAACAAGGCTTGGCGCCTGACGGGGAAAAGGCCTGGCAGCGAAGGGGTGAAAAACCAAAGGGTATGGGGACATATAGGTAGGCTCACATTTTAAACGTATAAAACCATGGAAATTCACATGTTATAGTTAGAGTTATCTAATATAACTATAACTTGTGCCCTAAGGTAACTATAACTCGATGCCCTGCCATGCACAGTTGTTTCGTCAAAAGTTTTACTGCAAAAGTTCCATTGATATTATCAATGATGTTATCAAAGATGTCATGAGTGCCGTAATTTGTGTGGTAATAAGAAGTGCATGGTGAGGGCGCAAGTTATAGTTACCTGAGGGCACGAGTTATAGTTACTTGAGATAACTCTAACTTTAGAAGTTCCGTCATTCATTTATTCGTTCAAGCATCTAGCACTTATTCCTCCTGGGTGTGTGACAATAAACACTGAAAAGAGAGGACTCTGTCAGCAAAAATGTACACTGTCCATATTGCACTTTATTTTTGTACTTGAAATATGTCTTTTTAAACTACTATTTAAGAGACTACTATAAAAGAAAAGCACATGTTAGAATGAGTTTTTAACATCTTTACAATGTGCTTTAAATTTAAAACTTGATTCCTCATATTCAACATTGTTGTATAAAACACATTTTAAATATTAGCACATAATCGCCAATAAAATACTAATTTCTTAGAGGATTGACAGACATATCTGAAATATTAGGCAAACAATGAATACTAAACAGATGGCTCTAAAATGCTTGAAATCTTTCAACAGAGTAATAAAGTCAATTATTAAATCAGTAATAAATCATGCAATATAAAAATACATAATAAGTAATATTGTCCTATATTGCCATTTACACACACACACACACACACTTACAACACAAAGGTTAAAACAACTGAAATTTGCCAGTTATGGTTATGTCATGCCCTCACCTGTAGTTCACGCCTCGCCGTTTACTTCCTATAACTCCATATGTGACATTATTCATGACGTATTAAATGACTCCATTGACATCATTGATGACATCACTAAATTAATCTCCAATCATATCACTGATGACAACAACCAGAGGTACCAATACTCTGCCTTTGGCCAGGCAGAGCAGGAGTCAGCCTCATGGGCAAGCCCTGTGTCCATCTCTCTGTGAGCCACTTACTCATACTGCACATGGCCTATGCGCACCGTAGGGGTTGGCCACAGGACATTCACTTCGGACCATTCCTATCGCTAATCCTACACAGGAGGCCAGCCACAGCAGTATATCAACTCCTGATGTGCCCAATTGGGAGCTGGCAAATTTCAGTGGTTTGTTCTGTAACCATAACCTTTCATTTACCTTTGTTTTTTCTGTGAATTTCTGGGGAAGTTTGATCAGGTATCACATTCAACTGCACCTTGCACCTACCCTGATATTTATGACAAAACCTCACAGCATATGGTCTTTGGCTCACCGATACAGACAGCCAAACCCCACTACACATGGCCTTGGTCCATGTGCAGTGGGGGATGGGCGATAGATATAGTTATAAATGCAACTACAATAGAACACAATGGAATGAGTTGTGGTGGATGAGAAAAATTCTCTGTTTCTGAGGAGGGCCAGCTGTGATAGGGGCATGACATTTGTAAACCTGCTTGAATACCTCATTGTGACTGTGAGGCCAGGATGGGGACTTGAGTATTTGTGTTACTCTGTCATTAATACCATAGCTTTTCTCCCCTGCTTGAATTACAGGTGTAGATCAATTATTTTCTGAGTATGGGTGATTAATGGAATGACACTTAGCTTATGTCATTATGGGCCAGATGTAGCAAAGGGTTTTACCCATTCTATGTCTATGGGAAAATGTGTTCGTACATATGGCCCTAGGGGCCAGATGTAGCAAAATTGCAAATTGCGACTTGCAATTTGCGAGTCCTTCCGACTCGCAAATTGCAAGTTGCAATTTGCAATGCAGAACGGTGTCTCAGACACCGTCTGCGAGTCGCTATGGGGTCGCAAAGACCCACCTCATTAATATTAATGAGGTGGGTCGCATTTTGCGACCCCCTAGCGACTATGGGCACTCGCAAACATGGAGTCAGCAGACCTCCATGTTCGTGACTGCTTTTAAATAAAGCAGTTTTTTTTTTTTTAAGTGTAGCCCGTTTTCCTTAAAGGAAAACGAGCTGCACTTAAAAAAAAAACGAAACCTTTAGTTTCGGTATTTTTTCAGGGCAGGTAGTGGTCCCTTGGACCACTACCTGCCCTGAAAAAATAATTTATGGTCCATTCACAAAGGGGAAGGGGTCCCATGGGGACCCCTTCCAATTTGCGAGTGGGTTACCGTCCACTTCAAGTGGATGGTAACTGCGACACCATTCGGTCGCAAATGGTATTGCATACCACTGCGAATCGCAAATAGGAAGGGAACACCCCTTCCTATTTGCGATTCGGAAATGCATTTTGCGAGTCGGTCCCGACTCGCAAAATGCATTTCTGCATAGGAAACTGCGATTTGCGACTTGCAAACGGCATTTTTTGCCGTTTGCGAGTCGCAAATAGTTTCCTACATCTGGCCCTATGTTCTTTAACATGATAATCAGGGATCGCCAGAATATGTTCACAGCATTTTATCTAACTGCTGCCTCTGCTGTTTTGCATTATTTGTTATTGATTTCGGACTAGTTTCTCGAGGGTTGATAGCTAGTGGTCTGATTTAGATTTCTGCAGAGGGGTTCCTCGGCCGCGACGATGATGGATATCCTGTCCGCCGAAATCTAAATACCATTGTTTACTATGATATTTATATTTCAGCGGATGGGATATCCGTCACCGTTGCGGCTCTGCCGAACTCTAAATCAGGCCCTAGGTGTCTCACTTTTTGTTATTTTTCAAAAGAGCACCAACTTGTAGAATAAAAATAAGTGAAAGGGAATCAAGCCACTCTGCTAATTGTTCATTATGAGAGTTTAAAAAAAAGTGAAATAATGTTGTAAAAGCCGAGCACAAAGAGAGAAGGGTTAGAGGAGACCTTCATGCCAGGTGGAGAAGTGTGGCACAATGGTTAGAGCGGCACACCCTGATGCAGAGATCTGGTCCGGGACCAGGGTTCAATTCCCGCCTTGGCGGGTCTTGGGCTCAATTTCCTCGGACCAGATAATTCTCGCATCAGTGCCTAATCTAATTAATGGGTCCCACTCTGTAACTCTGGACAATAGCTTGCTTAATCTCCACAACGGCCCTCACAGCGCTTGGATGCTTGTCTTCACCCTGGGGCTGTCCAGGAGTGGGAGCCTCACAGGGAAAAGCCAGGAGGGGTTCCACAGTGGTATGCATACAGCGCCTTGAGACCCTAACGGGTGAGTAGTGTGCTATACAAGTGCTAAGTTTACAGGTGACACAGGTACGGGCTGTGCAGAATCATATCACCATTTCTAATTGAAGGCAACTGAGGAGGCACTCAGCCTTCACCTCTCTGCTGGTTGAACTTATCAGTAACTATAGCAAGCTGTGCTATTACACTGAACACAATTTCTATTGTTTAAGCAGGTATGTGGGTGTGAACCATTGCTACAATTTGACATAGGATTTATTTTATGCTGTCATAATATTACCTTAGTGCCTAGAAGGGGAAGAATGGGGGTACAATTGCTATGAACAATTAACCACAATCAGGGTGGAGTATTTCCTCTTGTTCATGCTTTTGATAAACACTACTGCTGTCACTTGTCTTTGTTGTGGTTACATTTCATGTTGTGTGCACTAGACTAGGTTTTTTATTTCAAAATACATCTTTAAAATGTATTGTTTTTCCTGGTGTTATTTAACGTTTTATTCCTTAATGAAACAATTTTAGGCTCCAACTAACTATCCCTGTAATATCTCATGGTATTGTTCGTTATTTGAGACACATCTCACACAAATATTGATGAGTGGGTTATGGGATGGTTAGACCAAAACTGATTTTCACATTCATGTGGCACATTGACTGAGTTCTTTTTACCAGGGGGTCTACAAAATTGAACTCTTTGGTTCTAAACAATCTACAAAACGTCTCAAACATCATAGTGGTAAAGGTTTCTATATTATTTATAGTCATAAAACATCACAATTCTGTTCAATGAAAACAAATCTGCAATCTACAGAAAGTTGTGACCTTTATTGCAAATAACCATAGCTATGACATTCTGAGTCAATCACTCTCACTCCCTGTGCCTCAAACTGTAAATATATTTAGTGAAAATGTGTAACAATGTAAAAATCAATAGTACCATGTGTTGTCAAGTAGTGCCCCAATTACATATTTCTCATCTCAATTCCAATGCACCTTGATTTCAATAATGTGGTGTCTGTCGGACTCCATACGCTATACTGTTATGTTCACAGCACTTTGAGTGTGAGATGCTCCCACTAAAAACAAAAACATTCCCTATAAAGTTCTCATCTGCACCTTGGAGATAGTCTGCTGTATAACCACTAATAATGTCTGTGAATTATGGTTTAGCAGCCCCTGTAGTGACCATACTGTGGTGTATGCTGCGTGGAGATGCTCTGCACCGCTCTTGCCCATATGTGCCTTCATATATATGATGTGGGATTTGTTGAACAATGATGAATGAGACTTTCTAAGCAGTTTGTCTGTCACATTCCAACTAATATTTCAACCCTCTTGCCCAGTACTAAGATTTAGTATTATGCAGTGTACATGTCTGCCAGCGGCCTCTCAGTTTGTGCTGCAGACCCGTAACTCATTGGTACATAATGGAACCCTTTGTTACACAATGCAAGTACAGTATGTTTTCCATAATGTAACCTTTTGTTTTGTAATGCAACCCTTTGTTGCATAATGCATCCACTTATTTCATAATATGACCCTTTGTTCCATAATGCTACCCTTTGTTCAAAATACGACCCTTTGTTCCATTTCTGATAACCTTTGCTGAATAATGCCACCATTTATTCTTATTCTGTAATGTAACCATTTACTTCATAATGTAATCCTTTGTTAAATAACATGTCCTTGTGTCCCTTTTTTACACTTTGTTCCATAATATAAATATTTGCTCATAATGTAAAACTTTCTAGGTCTGACTTGACAGCGCAACTGTCGCCTGACCTTATGAGAACAACAAAAACAGTTTTCAGAGTAGTACCGAGAGAGGGGCTTAGAGTACCGGGAGAGGGGCTTAGAGTACCGAGAGAGGGGCTTAGATTCCCCCCACATGTTAGTTTCCCTGAGTACTTTATGGCTACTGGCAAAGCATATCCTCAATATAGCAGGGCTAAATTGGTTTTGCCGGCAAGCCAACGATCATGGCCATAGTGATCTGTTTATTATGAAATGTTATGATAAAGCCAATAGGCCTGACATCTGTATTGTTAAAAGAATATCTTTGCGACAATCCATTTAAGGATACATTGTCATTACTCTGTATGAAAGCCTGCAGAGAACAATTTTTTTAATATGGAATCTCCCAGATTTCTGTGGTTGGCAAGGGTTTTGGTGTTAGTTACCCTTTGTGACAGACTGTGGATATAGAAGATTTGCTCAGTAAGAATCCTTCTTATTATTCTTAGGAAATATGGTATTTACTTTAGGCAATTGTGATTTTGTATACCTTTGCCATGTGTCATAGTAACCTCAGAGATGATTATGATCAGAAGCGATAGACGTGATTGGTGCACTGTGAAAAGCTATTTCCAATTAGATGGGTCTTATTTGCTTATTATGAAAGGTTATGACAAAGGGATTAGACCTTGCTTATTTATTGTGAAAAGCATTTGTTAAAGCCAGTTTGCCTTTAACAGTGGGTAGTTACACATTGTGTTACAGGCTAGCGACAGGGTTCTGTCACATGTAATCTCACTGATTACCATAGTAATTTTAGCAGTGGCCACCCACTCTGAAAAACACTGGGGTTTTTCACTGCCCACAGGCTTCAGCACAGTATAATATCAGTCAACCCTTAAAAGCATTTTGCCTTTAACTCACAGTTTTCACAATAGGTACGTCAGGCCTACTTGCATTGTCGAAACTTCACATTATATATTCAGATCACACCTAAGAAATATGACATCAATCAGTCAATCAATCAGTGTTTATGAAGCCCAGCTACTCACCCGTTAGGGTCTCAAGGCGCTGGGGGGTTGGGGAGAGTGTAGCGTGTACCGGAGGTGGATTAAAAAATCCATGTCTTCAGTTCCTTCGTGAAGCTGGAGAGGGAGGTGGTTTGTCTGTTGTGGATGGGTAGGGCATTCAGGCGGTGGCGTCGTGGTAGGAGAAGGAGTGTCCTCCTGTTCTGGATTTCCTGACGTGGGGTACCTCGGCGAGAGAAAGCTGGGCTGAGCGTAGGGTCCTGTGGGGTACGTGGAAGTTGAGTCAATGGTTAAGGTAGGCTGGCCCGGTGTTGTGGAGGGCTTTGTGTGCGTAGGTGAGGATTTTGAAAGTGATTCTTATCTCAAAGGGGAGCCACTGCAGTGTGTGTAGGTGTTGTGAGATGTGGCAGTGTCAGGGTAGGTCGACAATCAATCTGTTGATGCCGTTCTGGATGTTTTGCAATTTGCGGGTGAGTTTTTTGTTGATTCTGGTGCGTTGCCGTAGTCCAGTCTGCTGGTGATGAGGGCGTGTGTGACACTTTCTCTGTTCGAGGGGGATCCATTTGAAGGTCTTGCACAGGAGGCGGAGGGTGCGGAAGCAGGTGGAGGTGACTGAGTTGATCTGATGGTTCATGCAGAAGTCGGTGTCCAGGATGATTCCGATGTTACGGGCTTGGCTGGCGGGGTGGGCGTTTTTCCGAGGGTGGGTGGCCAGCAGGAGGCGCTCCATGCGTTTGGTTGAGTGCCCAGGATGAGTACTTTGGTCTTGTTTGCTTTGAGTTAAAGGCAGCTGTCTCTCATCCAGTTGGCGACTGCTTTCATGCCTTCGTGGGAGTTATGTCTGGCCTTGTCTGGTTAGTTGGAGAGGGAGAGAATGAGTTGGGTGTCGTCGGCGTAGGAGAGTATGTTTATTCTGTAGCTTCTGACAGTGGTGGCTAGCGGAGCCATGTAGACGTTGAACAGCGTGGGGCTGTTTCACAGTGAACCGATAAGACCTAGAGCCTTTACATTATCTTCAACTGTAACCAGGATAGGCCCACTAAAGTGTGCATTAGTTAGCAACCATCATGTATACAGTTATAAAATTACAAACACGTAGAACAATACATTTGCAAAACAATATACAACCCCTCTCAAGAATCTAATGCGTACTTTATAAAGAGTTTGAGGCTACTACTATTGTAACATCTTAGGACCACAGGCAATAGGGAGATGCAAATAGTACCTAACTGAGCCTAACACGCCAGTCTCTGACTACATGAGGCTAAAGATAGCTCAGCAGGTTTGGCTCCTGTAGAGCATGATCAGAAAGTGAACTTGAAAAGTCAATGTTGGTGGGACCTTGGGCTGGTCTGAGAAAAGGTGATGAAGCCAACGTACCTGTATCATCTCCCTGACCCTTCATCAGCTGTCAGTAATGCCTGTGGCTACTGGGAGATAAAAGGTATCAATGTGGAGCACTGCGTGGACAAAACATTGTGCCTGGTCAGCCATATTTGACCCTTTCAGCTCTAGCCAGCCTCACCCAGCCAGTCATATCTCAAATACCCCCAAGGAAGACTTGGTAACTTGAAGATAATAGAAGGTTTGTGAGTTCTCTATTCTGGTCTTGTGTTGGGGGGGAGGGAATAGCAATGAGCATTTGGAGTAAGCTCCAGGTGTCTTTAACACCCTCAGGTCTCACCAGGGTACGAAAGTCACCCCAGGACTTACTGCACAGGTGACCGGAGAGGGTTATCGGTTTGAGGAACAGGATACAGGGCTCCTCCTTCAGTGGTGCAGCGGGTAGCTACCCCAGGCAGGATCACTACTCATAATTCACCTGCACATCTGTTGGGCACTGTAGAGGGTCACCTGCTCCCAATGTCCGTGTTAATCTATCATCACTAATCCCTCATTCAAGCAGTGTTCATGTTTTCAGGCTCAGAAGCAGCAGGTGGTCCTTCACTCCTCCCGAGACAAGTCTCCTAAAAGCCCTTCATCCCAGCGAGATGCCTACAGGAGGGAGGTGGTGACAGGCAGGCCATGTAAGGAGGCTTCACTGACATGTATCCAGAGGTATCAAGACAGATGAGAAGGTGCTAGAAAGGAGTACAGGCAAGAGAGAGTTGGGTATAGACATCACCAAGAGGCAAGTTACGTGGGCTAGTGCTGAGAGGCAGAAAACAGCCCAGCTATGATTCACCATCAGACCCAAGTATGATGGAGAATCATAGCTGGGCTGTTTTCTGCCTCCTGCACTGGTCGGTGCTTCAGAAGCAGGTGTCCCTTCAGTCTGTTTCTAAAGGAAGAGAATAGTGGGTCTAGTGTAATCTCCTTATGGATATTACTGCATCTGCTGGCAACGCCCCTTCCCCCCCCCCCACCCTCCCTTCCGAGGACTGGGCGGGATAAGAGGCAGGTTTGAGCTTCTCCGGTTGGTGCAAGGCAGAGCTGCTTAGAAATGGAAAGCTTTCCGACTCCCTCAAGCACCGAGTACATCTTGGCGTTCTTGGAGAGTGTTCAATTTAAAGCTTTCAAAATGATGCTAACTGGCCTGAAGATGCAGCGGGCCTTCAAGGGATGTCTTCGTGCTCATTTTCAGGTGCCAGAGATTATTCTGGCTATTGCACGTCGGTCTGATTTGATGGGAACTGTGACATGTACTGATGTGCGTATACTTTCTGCACACTCAGAACACCCGGAAACTCATTCATTCACTTAGGTGAAGTGGAGTGTATTGCGGATCCATTCATCCAGCATACACTTTGTGCTCACTCAGAGGTACACTGCGGAGCACTGAGACACTGTCATGCACTCACTTAGGTGCAATGGAGTCCCCTGCTGCTCCATGCATCCACTATACACTTTATGCACACTCAGAGGAACACTGCTGCGCACTGAGACACTGTCTTGCTCTCACTTAGGTTCAATGGAATCTATTGTGGCTCCATGCATCCACACCACACTCAGACGTACACTGCTGAGCACTCAGATGCTCATGCACTCAGGTGCAATGAAATGTATTGCGGCCCCATGCATCCACTAGTACACTGTATGCACACTCAGAGGCAAACTGCTGAGCACTCAGACACTGTCATTCACTCACTTAGGTGCAATGGAATGTATTGCGGCTCCATGCATCCAGCATACACTTTGTGCACACTCAGAGGTACACTGCTGAGCACTGAGACACTGTCATGCACTCACCTTGGTGCAATGGAATGTATTGCGGCTCCATGCATCCAGCATACACTTTGTGCACACTCAGAGGAACACTGCTGAGACACTGTCTTGCACTCACTTAGGTGCAATGGAATTCACTGCATCCACTGTACACTTTTTGCACACTAGAGGTACACTGCTGCGCACTGAGACACTGTCATGCACTCACTTAGGTGCAATGGAATCTATTGTGGCTCCATGCATCCACCGCACACTCTATGCACACTCAGACGTACACTGCTGAGCATGCAGACGCTCATGCACTCAGGTGCAATGAAATGTATTGTGGCCCCATGCATCCACTAGTACACTGAATGCACACTCAGAGGCAAACTGCTGAGCACTCAGACACTGTCATTCACTCACTTAGGTGCAATGGTATGTATTGCGGCTCCATGCATCCAGCATTCACTTTGTGCACACTCAAAGGTACACTGCTGAGCACTGAGACACTGTCATGCACTCACTTAGGTGCAATGGAATCTATTGTGGCTCCATGCATCCACCGTACACTTTATGCACAGTACACTTTATGCACACTTTATGTACACTGCTGAGCACTGAGACACTCATGCACTCAGGTGCAATGGATTGTATTGTGGCCCCATGCATCCACTAGTACACTGTATGCACACTCAGAGGTACACTGCTGAGCACTGAGACACTGTCATGCACTCACTTAGGTGCAATGGAGTCCCCTGCGGCTCCATGCATCCACTATACACTTTATGCACACTAAGAGTAACACTGCTGAGCACTGAGACACTGTCATGTACTCACTTAGGTGCAATGGAATGTATTGAGGCTCCATGCATCCACCGTACACTGTATGCTCACTCAGAGGAACACTGCTGAGCACGGAGACACTGTCATGCACTCACTTAGGTGCAATGGAATGCACTGCAGCTCACTGCATCCACCACACACTTAATGCACACTCATAGGCACACTGCTGAGGATTGAGGCACTGCCGTGCCCTCATATCAATGGAATGTATCCCAGCTCCATCCATCCACCGTGCACTGTATGCACACTCAGAGGCACACTGCTGAGGATTGAGGCACTACCGTGCCCTCATATCAATGGAATGTATCCCAGCTCCATGCATCCACCGTGCACTGTATGCACACTCAGAGGCACACTGCTGAGGATTGAGGCACTACCGTGCCCTCATATCAATGGAATGTATCCCAGCTCCATGCATCCACCGTGCACTGTATGCACACTCAGAGGAACACTGCTGAGCACAGATACTGTCATGTACTCTCTTAGGTGCAATGGAATATACTGCGGTTACATGTATTCATCGATACACTTTAGAATGACATGTACTCACCCAGACACATAGTAATGTACGCTCACATAGGCAGGATCCCCTAACATAGACTTCCAAACCGACATCCACATAGAGCCACATTATCATGCGTTAAAAAACCGCTCGGAAATGCATTCCCACTGGTTCTCCATGAGGTGAGACCGTCCCGAAGATGTGAATATATATATATAATAATATTGTTAAAGTGCACTGTTAAATATGGAGAGGAGTGGGCCTACTGTGTGGGAGAGTGACATCCCATAGCCTCGACAGAAGCTTGGAGAAGTGAAGGTCCATTGCTCAGGTGTATGAGTAACTTGCAGGCCAGAGATTGAAATCTTGGCGGGGCTCACTCAGCCTATTATCTTTCTGATGTCAATAAAGTGAGTAGTATGGAGCTGAGTAACAGTAGCACCTTTTACTGAAGGCCAGGACACAATTTAATGCTCTGTGCGCAGACGATATTATCATCATTACTTTCAATGTTGACATGTTTTAGCTTGAATATACAGAAAGCTGCTCTGGAGGCAACTAAAGCTATAACATTATACTGTACTAGATGGCAACTCAAACATAAAAAAGCAGAAATGTATTATAGTCTGTTTCAAGCTGCAGAATAGCGTGACTTTCACACATAAATTGGGCAGAGCTGCCAAATTTGGATGTGGGGAACCAGATCGGAGTCCTGTTCTTGGCTGAGGGAGAATCATTTAATCTCTGGTGCTTAAAATGGGGTGAATCGTGCACCTTATGTAATGTAAACTGATGCTCATGTAAAGTGCCCCAATGCTCTTTGGCAGTGTTTATGCTTTATTTTTAAAAATGTATATATATATTGACTGAAAAAACCAAAGGTTAAAATTAACGTTCTAGCTAGTTGAATATGTCACTGACAACATTAATGTTTTGAATAAAAAATAACATATTCACCAATTATAGTTAGTTGAGCTAGCTATAACTTGTGCCCCTGCCATGCACTGCTTATGACATCACACATTACATCAGTCATGACATGTTCTATGACATCATTTATGATAACGATCTCTAATTACACCATCAATGACATCACTGATGACATCACTGAATGACTAGGACATTGATTTCCGGATACAAAGGGCACGCAGATTCCCTTTCCGCAAGCCAAACAAGGGCTGAGCAGCTCAGTATTCACGCCCTATATTCATTTTTGGGGGGAACGTTATATTCGGGCAGCAAAACCAATCAATGCCTGAGGCGTAGAATTTTTTTGTCAGGTCCAATTTCTGTCGGGAGACATTAGAGCGAAGATGGCGGTTATGGGAAACAACTTCTTCTTTTTAGATGACTGTGGCTACTGTCTCCTTAGTGGAGCCTGCAAATTTGAAGGTATGTTACAAAGGCCAGGCAACTTAGTTTCAGACCCTGGGGAAAGCCCAGCTCCTGTTAAGAGAATGGGGGGAAGACAGGGCTGGCTTTAGGACTCGTGGTGCCCTGTGCGACAGTTTATTGTGACGCCCCCCCACGCCATGACCTCCTCCTCGGTTTCACTCACTACCACCTGGGAAATGTGCCCTCATCTCTCCATGGCTCCCCTTTCACATACATTCATGTGTTTTAAAGCACTTGTAAAGGCTGGCTTTACTAATCAACTCAGCTATCCACATAAAATATAGGGTCATATTTAAGAGCCCCTAGCGCCATTCTAACACCACATTAGCGTAATTTTTTTTACGCTAATGTGGCGTTAGAAGGCCAAAAACGCCATGCCATATTTACAAAGTGGCGCAATGCATGCATTGCGCCACTTTGTATTCCTTTGGGGTACATTATGCCTACGCCAAGCATAATGTCTGCAAAGGTGACATTCCTCCATTGGGGAGGGGGACAAAAAATGGTGCAAAGAAATCTGACAGATTTATTTTCGTCATTTTTTTCCGCCACTTTTAACCCCTGCTGAGAGCAGGCGTTAAAAGGAGGCTTCCGTTGGTTAGAATGGGCCTCTGGGTGCTTTGCAGGATTAGCATAAAAAATTTTACGCTAATCCTGCAAAGCACCGGACTAGCGTAAGGAAATCTGACGCTAGTCCCCTAACTAATTCCATGGTGCACCGCATTTTAAATACGGCGTACACATAGTCACGTTAGGGGGGGTGCTAAAGGGCGCAAGCAAAGTGGCGCAGCACTGTGTGCAGCACCACTGTTTTCAAATATGTCCCATAGGGGCACATTTAAGAGCCCCTAGTGCCATTTTAACGACACACTAGTGTATATTTCTTTTTTTAGCTAATGTGGCATTAGAAGGCCAAAAACGCTGTGCCATATTTACAAAGTGGTGCAATGCATGCATAGCACCACTTTGTAACCCTTTGCGCTACATTATGCCTGCACTAGGCAAAATGTATGCAAAGGGGGCATCCCCCGTTAGGGAGGCCAAAAAAATGATGCAAAGAAATCTGTCAGATTTCTTTGCATCCTTTTTTTCCGGCACTTTTAACGCCTGCTCAGAGCAGGCATTAAAAGGAAGCTTCATTGGTTACAATGGCCTCTGGGTGCTTTGGAAGATTAGCATCAAAAAAATTTTCACTAATCCTGCAAAGTGCGGACTAGCGTAAGGAATTCTGACGCTAGTTTTTAAACATGACGCACACATGGTGGTGTTAGGGGGGCACTAAGGTGTGCACGAAAAGTGGCACTGCACTGTGTGCAGCGCCACTTTTCTTGAATATGCCCCATAGTTCTGTTTTTTGCATCAGGCATATTAACCCTCTATGCTACTTTATGTCCAGTCAAAGCTGCCACTAGGCAAAACTCCCATCTCTCTCCCTAGCAGACACATTAATCACAAGAGGTATTGTGACATTTTAAATGTTTCCTGAAGTCTGGACGCACAAGGAACTTTTCAGCAGGCGCTTTCGCAAGTTTTGGAAGTTATTGCTAAACACAGCGCCCCCTGAGGTCAGCGCTCGGTGCGGCCACACCACTCGCACCGCCCAAAAGCCGGCCCTGCCTGTCCCCCCTGTGCACAGCACTGAGCAGGAGTCTGCAGGTCTAAGCAGCTTAGAAACAAGAAATGACAGACATGACCAGCCAACACAGCAGCTTTGGTACTCCTTTCATTGACCTCAGAATGATGAAAGGTTGATATCCCCAAGAAGGTATTGAGCTCTGTAGGTTACCTATAGATCCCTGCAGCAGCTAGATTAACCTAACCAGTTGTCTTACAATAAGCATGTTTAATCTACAGCAAATATTATGTTCTTTGCTTGTAAAGTACATGCAACACAACACATGACCGATTTCAGATGCATCAACCCCCTCCCACCCACACTGTGACACCTCTTTGTTTTCCTCTCCACCAGGCAGGGGTGGCTCCTCCATTAGGGTGGAGGAGCGCTGCCCCCGCCAGCGGCAGAAGCTGCACTCCCCTCAAAGCACATGTGAGTTTGGCTGCCGTCTCGGGCCGTCCAAATACACATGCGCTGTAGGCTCTCTCCAGCCCAGCAAAACAGTTGCCGGTCTGGTCAGAGCCTGCACAGGCTCCCAGTCTGCCTGCGAGCGTCCAGCCAGGGCGCTCCCAGCAAATCCTGACGCTGTTCTGAGCAGCGTCAGGATTTGCCTGAGGAGACGGAGGAGAGGTGCGGCGAGGAGTGGGTAAGTTTTCATTTTATTTTATGTTATATTAATTAATTTTTCGACCCGCTCTATGCTCTGCCCCCCCGCGTGCACCAACCCCGCACCCCATCTCACTGAAGATGCGAGCTGCGACTGCCACCAGGTGTTCCTATGCCAAGGCTTTGGGAACGTACAGGAGATATATGCTAAGCCAAAGGAAAGGCAATATACATTTGGTGCTGGGACACTCAGGGTAGCATTGCGCTTTAGAAATGTCGGTGGTTGATTGATTGATATAAACGTAATTATATATTCACTTAAAAAACAAAGGTTACAGAGACATTATAGATAGGTTCTGAACTTACTTGTGCAAAACCTTAGAAATTCACCAGTTATAGTTATTTCAAGTAACTATAACTCGTGCGCTAATGTAACTATAACTTACGCCCTCCCTATGCACTGCTAATTACCCCATATATTACAGCACTCATGACATCTTTGAGAACACCATTAATAATATCACTTCAACATTTGTTGTAAAATGATTCATTTAAAAAACGGTGCATGGCGGGGGCATGAGTTATTGTAACCTTAGGGTTATAGTTACTTGAAAGGGGCAACCCTTCAGGAGTGTGATCACCATTTCCCCATCAAAGGTTGCTACACCTTTGAAGTTCGCCTTCTAGGCCAACAGCCTGAGTGGTTTACTGCAAGGAGGAATAAACACCTCTCCCTATTGCAGGCCTCCATTGTTCCCGAGCCAGGGAGTCATTCATACGACTCCCCAGGAGGGCAGAAGGCTGCCTAGTGACCAGCAACTGTGCGAGGCGACTGGAGAAACTGGGCATCAGAATGGCAACTTTCTAAATGTTGCTTTTCCTTAAAAGTGACATTAAATTTGACTTGGGCGTCAAGTTGGGTTTAATGCCATGATTAATTTGAAACACTGGGGTACCCACTTTAGTAGTCCCAATCTGAAGTTAGCTGGACTGAGAGATCAGCTGGTAACTCTGTGTTAGCCAATGGGGCTACTAACATTTCCACAGGAAAAATGACAATTTGGAAGTTTTGCTGTTGGGTCATATGCCCTACGTAATAATATACAGCTCCCAGCCTTCCTTAGGCAAAAATAGGCTTTTCCTTACAACATTCATTAGAGCGATTGTGCAGTTGTTAGGGTTCAGTTTCATGTGTTCCAGACCTTTAATGAAGTGAACTTTGTACCAGCTTCTTCAAGGAAAGCCATTTCAGTTTGTCTGAATAGTCAATGTAGGACTGGCCATTGTTCCAGTCTGGCATTTTCTCAGATGGCTGCAGGCTAGTGGGAATACTTTTAGGGCATGGAAGACTGCTATGACCCAACTATTGAAGTCCCATGACCTTGTTCAATAGTTCATCTCCTGCAGTGTGGGGATGGTTTGATTATTCCCCCTAGGGCTGATTTTAGTTTCCAGTCTGGCCCTTGCATAGAACTGAACTTGCAGAAACAGAATTTTTAAAGGGGCTGTGGAGTACTGGCCATGTAATATTTTTAAGATACTCATTGAATATGAATTAGTTTTTTCTGTGGACACCCACACTATACGTAAGTCCTGAACACATTTAGGGCCCTATTACGAGTTTGGCGGATGGGAAAGCCCGTCTGCCAAACTCCCAACAGGGCCACCTCCCCGCCTGAGTAATTATGAGTTTCCTGCTAGTTCGGCAGGCAGATACCTGAGTTTCCACCTGCTGGCCTAATGGGAAACAGGCTACAGCTTTGTCTCTGACTTGTAATCGAGCCGGCTGCAATGCTGTAGCCCGCAGGGTGCACCAGCACCCTCGCAATGTTCACTGTCTGCAAAGCAGACAGTGAACAATGCAACGGTTCTGGCCAGGGAGGCCCCTGCACTGCCCATGCCAAGTGCATGGTGTAACAGAAAAATGTTTTGGTCCCTCTGGGGGAAGGATATGAAGTAACCTCCATGACAGTGGTTGTACCATAAAGAACTTTCTGTACCAATGAGGTTTGTGAGTATCACATTTATTAGAAACTTAAATTCAACAATTTAAAGTAAAGTAATCGAGGTGCTCCTGCATAACGGCGCAGTGTGAGTGAATTATGTGTTAGTATAAGTGTTGCAGTGCTATTTACATGAAAACTAAAACCAAACTGTGGTTAAAAGTATGAGGTCTCAAAGAAGCACTGTGAGTACTGTGAGCCTGCTGAATTTTTTAAAAGTCAATCCACATTTTCTACTACAATGTCAACGTTTCGACCCCAATCAAAGAAATTAATTTAGGCGGGTCATCATCAGGAGATAATATTGAAATAGGAAGCGCCCCTATTTGATTGTACTCAGACACATCCTAGTCGTGTTAACAATGAAACTATTCCAATTTGCCTTCCATCTCATGTAGCCGTGGTGTGTTATTAATAATACCACTTTTTTACTTTGACATCTAATGGCTTCAGGAAGGTCTTAGATCGTTCCATGAAAATGAGACGATTGTTTAAAATTCTTTTTGTAAACTTGTGGGCGTGGTCCTATGTTAAAGTTAAGGATCTGCAGTCCTGATTTAATCAGGTTAAATGTTTTGGCTGGTAGTTCAGCAGCACGGTGCCAAGTGCAAGGACAGTACAGGGGCCCCCCTGAGGCCACCTGCACCCGTTCTCGACAGCCGTTTCATCGCGGTACTACCGCCATGAAAGCACTGGCGGAGAAGGGTGTCGTAATCCCGCTGGGATCTGGGATCCTGCTGGAGCTGGCAGTTTCCTTCCGGTCCGAACGACAGGGCTGTAATGTGGCGATCGTTCCGCGCATTGGCACCATTCCAGACCGCCACTGCGAGAGTGGCGGTGTATAGACCACCACACTCTTAATAAGGCATTTAGGGTTTTCGAGGAATGGAAGTGAGAGTATTTACCCATGAATCAAGTATATTATATGTTTGATATGAATTTAGGAAACGTGTGCTTTAAGGTCATCTATGAAAAGTGAATGAATTAATTTCATTAAAATGTAAATTAGTATACCAAGTGTGTTCTGGTATTTGAACTCCCCATCCAACAGTGAAGCCTTTAAAATCTAAACACATTGCTTTTAATTTTTTCTAAATAACAATAGGTCTTTGAATTTGGCACAAAGAAAGGCAGAACAAGCTATACAAAAACCACCCTTTTGTAGCAGAAGGAGCAGCCACCAGAAATTGGGCCTCTCAGGGGCACCTGAACCATCTGAAGTGCAGAACACATGTGTATGCCTAGCTCGCAGATCTAAGAGCCCATGTAACTATAAAAAGAAATATATTTCTAACAATACTTTTGGCCAGCTTCAGTGGATGGTTTGTGAATCATTCAAAAGACTGTAAAAGAGATTCTCTTGGCTACAGGGCCAATGCATCTTTGATAAATGGGACGATGCTGATTCAGTCATTCTCCGACCCAATAGTAGTCAAATAGTGTTGTTTTGGACTAACTAAAGTTTTTTGATCAAAGATTTGGGCACAAGTGTTTAAAATTACATTTCCATATTCTAGCCTATATGATTTAGGGCCTGATTTAGATGCTGCCTGAGGGGGTTACTCTGCCACAAACATGAAGGATAGCCCGTCTGCCGATTTACAATTCTCATTATAGCCTATGGGGATTGTTATACAGTGGAAAGGATATCGGTCAAGTTTTGTCTTGTGGCAAAGTATTCCCTCCGCCAGGATCTAAATCAGGCCCTCAGTCACTTCAGTAACAACGCTTTTGACATCAATATGGAGAAATGGGTTCACTTCCTTCAAATTCCTCAGAATGGTGAAACCGCTAGAGGCAGTTTGCATATGTGAAGAGTAAAGGTTAGACTGGATCAAACAGCTTTCCTGGAGTTCTAGTTTCACTGGTGTATGTACTAGAGAGAGGCTGGGGCACCAAACAGTGGTCATGATAGGTAGGGAGGAGGTCATCCTTGTGATGAGCATCTCAACCTTCTCAGCGTTCCAATGAAGGACATGATTTAGAACTCAGTGGACCGGTTACTCCATCACAACAGTGACGGATATCCCTTCCGCCGAAATCTAAATCCGATTCTATCCTATGGGATTTAGATTTTGGTGGATGGGATATCTGTCACAGATGTGATGGATTAACCCGTCCTCCGAGTTCTAAATCAGGCCCTAAATATCTTAGCTGACATCAAGCCTGCTGGAGCAGTTGGCATGCTTGAATGAAAGTGGAAAAGAGGAGGCTTTGGCCCTGATTTGTGCCCTGTCAGCATATGGATAGAAGATCAGGCAAACTACCAGTGTTTGCTATGAGGCTATTTATATAGTAAATACAAGCTGGAAAGCTTATTGCTCTTCATGTTTTTTTTAATCTTTTTTACTTTTCTGGTTGCAAAAGGTTTAAAACATTAGCAGCAGAAAAATAGAGGGCCTGTGCAGCAGTAGTCACATTTCCACCACCGAGGGGGGGTCAGAGGTGTGAAGTTTACAAGCCATTTCTTACCACTTTGACAGCAATGCATGTCTGCTTCCTCATATGCTGGTAGCCGCAGAGCAGTTCTTTTGGAAGTTGGGAAGGGGAACTCTGCACCTTGTTGGGTGTTTCCCTGCTGTCCCTCCCTGGGTAAGAGCAGAGCACATTGGGCCATATTTGCAAGGCCCACTGCGCCACTGGAGCATCACTTTTGTGCAAACGGCAAAGCCATATCTGCAAGGCAACATAGAGCCACCCTGCGTGGCTTTTCATGGCCTCGTGTATACGGCGTAAGACAACGCAGCAGAAGTCGCTGTGTTGCCTCACACTGCGTTAGTGAGGCGTGCCATGGGTTTACAGTGGGCGTTCCCACGTGACACCAATGGCATTTGACACATTCCTAGATTTATGAGAAATCATAATCATAGGAATGCGTCAAAAGCCTACACCTCCCCAGCGGTGGCACAAAGGAGCTGCAACATGGAGAAATTACATTACTTCTCCCCGGTTTTTCCCTCTTTCTATGTGTGCTGCATTCTGCATCACACATAGAAGGAGGACATCACCTCCATTGATTGTATTTGTGCAGGAAGGTGTCACTCCCTGCACAAAAACAATCATGCCCACAACGCAGACACCCTTGCACCCTGGTGCAGGGGTGCCCGCATAGCCACATGGCAGCCCCTTGTGCACCAGCCAAGGCAGAGAGGACAGAAACGTGCTGTATCTTGTAGATAGATGCATTTCTGCCCTTTTCCAGTGGCACAGGCAGCACAGCAAGGCACTTGCTGCTCTGCCCTGTGCCATGTGCCCTGTAAATATTGCCCACAGTTTCCAGCATCAGGATGTACGGTGGGATACTACCTGAACCAAGATTACAATCTTCACATCACTAGTTCTATAATACCAAGGTGAAGTTCTTGTGATATAATAATCAACTATCAAGCAGGATGGTTTGGAAATGTCAGCAGAGCCCCAGAACATGTTATTTGGTGTGTATTTGTTTACATTACAGTGTTTCAGCAGGAAACCACTATTTTAAAACACTGCTGCACCCAAATGCTGTATGCTGTAGTGTGCCATAGAACCTTCCAGCTGATCGTTGATTGAAATCTGTTTTTCACAGGGCTACAGTAATTTCCACAATTTATTGAAAATAAATGACTCACAGGCCATCTTTTTTGCCTGCTCTCCCTTGCATCCTCATGCCCACCCATGCTTCTTCATGGCCCTCCCAGAGCCGGAATCCTGGAGCTGGGGGTGATTAGAGGATCTACACTGGGAGGAGATTCTTCCCCCTGCCTAGCAGGAAGAGCATGGACTATAGACCATCTGATCATCTTTCCCGTCGCGAGACCTAAAAACCTGTGGGGGCGGATTTATCATTATTTCACGCAGGACCCACCCCATCCCTGCTGCACCTTACTCAGACTGGACATCACCGCAGGGCTGGACACTGCTTCACTGGACACAGCCCACCCCTGCTGCACCTTCCTCAGACTGGACATCTACGCAGTGCTGGACACTGCTTCACTGGACACAGCCCATCCCTGCTGCACCTTCCTCAGACCGGACATCTCTGCAGGCCTGGACACTGCTTCACTGGACACAGCCCACCCCTGCTGCACCTTCCTCAGACTGGACATCTACGCAGGGCTGGACACTGCTTCACTGGACACAGCCCATCCCTGCTGCACCTTCCTCAGACCGGACATCTCTGCAGGCCTGGACACTGCTTCACTGGACACAGCCCATCCCTGCTGCACCTTCCTCAGACTGGACATGTCCAAGGGCTGGACCCTGCTTCACTGGACACAGCCCATCCCTGCTGCACCTTCCTCAGACCGGGCACCTCTCCCAGGGCTGGACCCTGCTTCACTGGACACAGCCCATCCCTGCTGCACCTTCCTCAGACTGGACATCTCCAAGGGCTTGACACTGCTTCACTGGACACAGCCCATCCCTGCTGCACCTTCCTCAGACTGGACATCTCTGCAGGGCTGGACACTGCTTCACTGGACACAACCCACCCCTGCTGCACCTTCCTCAGACCGGACACCTCTCCCAGGGCTGGACCCTGCTTCACTGGACACAGCCCACCCCTGCTGCACCTTCCTCAGACTGGACATCTCCCAGGGGTGGACCCTGCTTCACTGGACACAGCCCATCCCTGCTGCACCTTCCTCAGACTGGACATCTCCCAGGGCTGGACCCTGCTTCACTGGACACAGCCCACCCCTGCTGCAACTTCCTCAGACTGGACATCTCCCAGGGCTGGACACTGCTTCACTGGACACAGCCCATCCCTGCTGCACCTTCCTCAGACCGGACACCTCTCCCAGGGCTGGACCCTGCTACACTGGACACAGCCCATCCCTGCTGAACCTTCCTCAGACTGGACATCGCCACAGGGCTGGACACTGCTTCACTGGACACAGCCCATCCCTGCTGCACCTTCCTCAGACTGGACATCGCCACAGGGCTGGACACTGCTTCACTGGACACAGCCCATTCCTGCTGCACCTTCCTCAGACTGGACATCTACGCAGGGCTGGACACTGCTTCACTGGACACAGCCCATCCCTGCTGCACCTTTCTCAGACCGGACACCTCTCCCAGGGCTGGACCCTGCTTCACTGGACACAGCCCACCCCTGCTGCACCTTCCTCAGACTGGACATCTATGCAGGGCTGGACACTGCTTCACTGGACACTGTACAACCCTGCTTCACCTTCCTCAGACTGGACATCTCCGTAGCATTGGACACTGCTTCATTGGACACAGCCCATCCCTGCTGCACCTTCCTCAGACCGGACACCTCTCCCAGTGCTGGACACTGCTTCACTGGACACAGCCCATCCCTGCTGCACCTTTCTCAGCCTGGACATCTCCGCAGGGCTGGACACTGCTTCAACGGACACAGCCCATCCCTGCTGCACCTTCCCCAGAATGGAGGTCCCCGCAGGGCTGGACACTGCTTCACTGGACACAGCCCATCTCTGTTGTACCTTCCTCAGCCTGGATATTCGCCAAGTGCTCGGCACTTCTCCACTGGACACAGGTTTATCAGGCCATCTCTCCAGAGCAGACCTACCTTGGCAAAGCAGCAGCCAGAGGTCTTGCTGACTCCTCTTTCTTCAGTCTTCCTGTAACACATCCTTAAGGTCCACCCAGCCTTTCACCTCCTCCTTAGGCCTCTCAATCAAAGGACAGGTACTATCTGGTACCGAGTGCCTGAACATCTTTAATTTGAAAGGGAGAGTACCTGCGGTTTTCAGCATTGCTGCAATACTTTTAATGGGAGAGTACCAGCACTTCTCTGGAGAAAACAGATACTCTCAACAGTGAGTACCTGCACTTCTGTATTTCCATTTAAACCACTGGACATGTCTATATGTTGAGAAATATAGTACAAGCATCAGAATGCAAAGAAACACCCGTAACTGCGTGAGCTGCTCATGTCTGACATGGAACAATCTGATGCCTCCCTGGCAATGCTCTGTGCCCACTGATTGCACACTGGGGGGGTTGCCTTTAGACGTCCCTTGCAACCTCACAAATCAGTCAACCCATTGTTTCTGAGCTGTGCATCACCCAGCGCTCACCTCACACAGAACATCCAGATGCCCATCACCTGGTGCTCTCATGAAGCACATCAACCGGTGCTCCCGTGATGAGAATACCCAGTACTCATCTCAGGGACAACATGCAGTATTCCCCAGATTCACATCACCTTGTGCTCTCATTAAGCACATCAACTTGTGTTCCCGTGATGAGAACACCCAGCTCATCTCAAAGACAACACCCAGTATTTCCTAGATTCACATCACCTGGTGCTCTCATGAAGCACATCAACCGGTGCTCCCGTGATGAGAACACCCAGTACTCATCTCAAGGACAACACCCAGTATTCCCCAGATTCACATCACTTGGTGCTCTCGTGAAGCACATCAACTGGTGCTCCTGTGATGAGAACACCCAGTATTGCCCAGATGCCCATCACCTGGTGCTCACTTGAAGCACATCAACCGGTGCTCCTGTGATGGGAACACCTAGTGCTCATCTCAAGGACATCACCCAGTATTCCCCAGATTCACATCACCTGGTGCTCTCGTGAAGTACATCAACTGGTTCTCCCGTGATGGGAACACCCAGTGCTCATCTCAAGGACAACACTCAGTACTCCCCAGATTCACATCACCTGGTGCTCTCATGAAGCACATCAACTGGTTCTCCTGTGATGGGAACACCCAGTGCTCATCTCAAGGACAACACCCAGTATTGCCCAGATGCACATCACCTGGTGCTCTCATGAAGCACATCAACCGGTTCTCCCGTGATGAGAACACCCAGTACTCATCTCAAGGACATCACCCAGTATTCCCCAGATTCACATCACCCAGTACTTCAATGACCCGATTAGAGTTCCCATGTGGTGCATGCACATTACCCAGTACTGCCCGAGGGGCCCCACCGTGGGAAGCATTCAAAGTGCTACCATGCTGCACCTCACCAAGTGCTGCTTTATGCATATAACTTTGTGGCCTGTTTCTCATCAGCCTGTTTTCCTGTTACACAAGGCACTTTGATGCTGGTACGTTTGTTGGTCTGTGATCACAGGTGCCCGCATAATTGCTGACGTCAGTGAAAGAGTGCATCTGTCAGTGTGTCGTCTGTGTACAAATGTTGTTTGTCTCTACCTGCATGCACTAAACAAAAGTCAGACCTGTGGCTTTAAAGATTCTAGCAGCAAAATTATTGCGAACACTTGTGTTTGGGATACGAAGAATAAATTTTGCTGGTTTGTGGGTGTTGTCGAGTACAGCTGGGTTCTACAGAGGTGTTAGAGTGCATAGATTGTCGGCAAAGGGGAAAGGAGAGATGTCCTGCCACAATCCAGTCTCGCAGCGCATGTAGGCGGTGAAATCTAATGTTTCACGTTGCAGGTTAATCATGTTTTCCGCAATCACTTTGAAATCCATTATTGCAATATGAGTTACTGGAAACTTCGTGCATATCAAACAAAAAAGTAAACTGCCAATTGCCCCAGTTAGGTTTAGTGCAGTTTGATTTTACATCTTCATGAACTATTGCAGCTCTTCGTATCTTTGAAGTATTTCCTTTGACAACCCTTCGGTCCAGCTGCTGGAGGCGGCCATCTTGGCCAGAGTAGGACTTCCGGTATGCCATATCCTTAGGACGGAAGCCACAAGATCCGCTTATGTTGGCCAGTTCCTCTTCCATGGGAATGTAGAATATTAATTTACAAAAACCAAACGTGTTTCGCAACCTCGGGAGCAGAGCTCCAGATTTTTTAAAATTCTGATGATATGTTTTAGCATATTTTATCACGTCTCATGATAAGTTTTAGCATATTTTATCACGTCTCATGAAGTGATGTCACAATCTTTCACATCTATGTCAAAAAATTACACCATAATCCCACTAAAGTAGTCTCACGGGTTAAAAAGATTAGAAGAGTAGAGCTCTGACATGCCCATAGCTGCTTCTCCTATCAAGTAGAGGGTCTTAGGAGAGCTCCCCGGAGATGGTCCGGCTTTCTGAAGCTTCTACATCTCCCAGAAGCTGCTCTGCAAACATCAGAGCGCTGAAGAGGGAGAACAATAATAACTCCAGCAAAAAGGAATCAGAGGCCCTCGAGTCTGAGGACCTACCCCACAGCGCCTTGAGACCCTACGGGTGAGTAGTGCACTCTAAAAATGATTGATTGAATGATTGAGAGGAGTGGAGAAGTAAGGAGACCTGTAGAGCAAGAGGGTGAGAAAAGGATAGATACAAAAATGAACGTGAAAGAGAAGAAAGGCTACCGAGATCAGAGGAGAAACAATGACCGAGAGAGAGAGAGGGAAGTAAAGGGAAATAAGATTGAACAAACAAATGAGAATAACAAGTGGTGAACAGAAGAGAGAGAAACGAGTTCCACATAATGAAGTGGGAGCAGGGACACAGAGGGATCTTGGAGTAAAGGAACTGGATGAGACAGAACAGAAGTAAGGGACAAGGTAGGAAGGAGGAGAGATAGAGGACAATGGCACACGCAAAGATGGAGGCCCATAAGGCAATGGTGATATAAAGGTGTGAGGGTGAAGAGAGAGGTAGATATTATAGAGGACATATGCCTCAATGGGGACACCCTTAACCGTAAAATCTGGAAACAGCGCTTCTTACGAAAGACAGCACGACCAACGTCTATTTCAATGATTGTTTCCAGGCAGTTCTACGTCATATCTTTATAGAGCTCTACCTACGCTTTGGTTTTAAGCTCTTAAGAGGTCAGGCCCGTCGGATTAGCTCGAAAAGAGCAGCTTTTAACTTTTAAAAGTGTTCTAAAAGTGCAAATGCTATTCCATAAGCGCAGCTGGTCTGGGACCACGTTCCACAGGAATGACCTTTGATGGGAAGTCCTGACGATCAATTTTATGGATTTTGGTCCAGCTGGAGCAGGCTAGACTCATCTAAGTGCCTTTGAAGTGCTCTTTCAAGCTCTAATCCCCACCATATTAAGTGGACACATGGGGTCTGCCGGTAGTACAAATGTCTGTCAGGGAGTCAGGTCCCAGGTACACAGCCAGGGCCAGCTGGTGGTGCCCTGTGCGACAATCTATTTTGGCACCCCCTTCATGACTTCTTCCTCGGATTCTCGCACTACCCCCTGGCAAAAGTGCCCCTCATCTCTCCATAGCCCCTCTCTCACATACTTTTAATTTATTTTAAAGGGCTGGTAATGGCTAGCTTTGCTAACCAACTCAGCAATCCACACAAAATACAGATCTGTTCTTTGCAGTAGGCATATTAACCCTCTGCGCTACTTTAGGGAGAGTCAAAATAGCCACTGGACCAAACTCAATCTCTCTCATTATCAGGATCATTAATCACAAGAGTTATCTTGACATTTTTATTGTTGCCTGACAGCTGGACATACATGGAACTCTGCTTCAGGTGCTTTTAAATTATTAGTTACTGATAAACACATTGCCGTCCCCCCCAAGTCAGCACCCCCCCTCCAGGTCAGCACCCAGTGCGGCTGCACCAGTCGCACCCCCCCTAAAGCTGGCCTTGGGCGAAGAGAACACTGTGTGAACAGGTTTTTAATACTGCCTATACTCTATGTCCGTATTCTTTATGCCTGTCCCCGGGATAATCTAGGGCACTATGGGCCTGATTACAACTTTGGAGGAGGTGTTAATCCGTCCTAAAAGTGACGGTAAAGTGACGGATATACCACCAGCCGTATTATGAGTCCATTATATCCTATGGAACTCGTAATACGGCTGGTGGTATATCCGTCACTTTTGGGACGGATTAACACCTCCTCCAAAGTTGTAATCAGGCCCTATGTGGGTCATTACAACCTCGGCGGTCTTTTTACAAGACTGCTGAGGGACCGCCGTGCTGAAGACTGCCAGTGCAGGCGGTTTTCCACTCGGCGCATTATGACTGCTGGCAGCTCTCCGTCCTTTTCCAGACAGAGAGCCGTCAGCAGCCATACTGGCAGTCGGCGGGGAAGTGGAGGTTGCTCCACCGCCACGTCAACAGAACACCGCCCACCGAATCACGTTCTGTGATTTGGCGTGGCGGTGTTCTGTTGACGGGGTGCTGGCGGCGGAGCAGCCCCCATGGATCCCATCCCCTCCCGGAGGATCAACGGACCAGGTAAGTTGATCGTCCGTTAGGGGAGGGGGGTGGGAGGTGTTGTGTGAGTGCATGTATGCATGTGGGTGTGTTGTGTGTTTAGAAGTGTGTGCATGGCTGTCTGTATGTATGTCTGTATGGATGTGTGCGTGTATGTCTGAATGTGGGTGTGTGTGTGTGGCTGTTGGCATGTTTGTTGGTGTGTGTGCAGGTATGTGTGTTGGTGGTGCCTGCGTGCGTGTCGGGTGTGAATCAGTAATGTGATGTTGGGGGTGGGGGTGGGGAGGGGGGTCCTGCCACCTTTGAGGGGTGGCAGGGGGGTGTTGGGGAAGGACTCGGGGGGCACATTTGCATTTCTACTGTTGTCCACTCTTGGGGAGGCAGTTGTCAGTTGTGTTACCATTCAGTATGAAAGGGCGTTCGGTGAGTGCTAACACCATTGGGCTCCAGTTCCTGCTTGGCAAAGTGGGATGGGGATGGGATTGGGCACATTTTAGGATGGTGAGGGGGTGTACTATACTAATGTACTAATGATGTAATGTCGCGGGGTGGTCTCATGGGAGACTCTTGCATACGTGTGCTCAAATGATGGACTCCAGCGTACGCTGGAGTGTTAATAAAAGGGGTGTTGGGCATGGCTAGTCACTGCCTCAGGCCAGCCTGCAAGCCCCTGCACTGCGTGCACTACGCCCTTCTCCACTAGTACATTGGCAACGAGGCGAGTACGTGGACGCTGCCTGCCCCATGCTGCAGTGTCAGAGCAGAACCGCATCAGCCCGCAAAGCTGCGCGGCTAAGGAAGGACAGCTGAGAAACACGTGGGCTGGCCGGCCCAACATCACCACTAACAAGCACGCGGCTCGGCAACAGTTCCAACTACTCACCACCAGAGGGAATCAGATGGACATTTGCTTACAGCTCCAAGAGAGCAAGTCCACGCTGCTCAACAATACAGCCACAGGTGAGTGGTATTGCCAACAACAGTGTTACCCATATGGGAGACAGACAAGGGAACTGCCTCACACCTCTCATACTGTCCTGCAAGTAACAATTAAACCCCTCACCACGGATATAGACACTGGGGGGAAAAGTGGAAAAAATAATAAAGAGACAACAAAGAATTCTCGGGCTGGTGGCTGTCCCAATGCTTGTGCCGCGGTCAGACAACACACTTATGAGCTCTATTAAGCCAGTCCACAAGCTTGTAAAAAAAACTAATACCATACCTTTATGGCTATGGTCCCAGCCATTGAACCATTCACCGTCGATGAGGCACCCTCTGTGCTTGCGCCAAAATGGAAGGACTGGGTGGAGCTGCTTCAGTTCTACTTCGAAGGGGCAGACATTCCCACAGAGCAACAGAGAGCCCTACTGTTACATTTAGGCAGAAAGACATTCATAAAATATACAAGACGCTGATGGAAGAAGCGCCAAAATCATTCACTATCTTGCTGAGAGCACTGAACAACCATTGTGAACCGATGGCAAGAGATTTGTATTCTGCCTAGCCCGTCAAGAACCTGAAGAGTCTCTGGATGCATTCCACAATTAGTTAATAGAGCTGGCCCGCACGTGTGGGTTTGCTAAAGAACAAGAAAAGATAGGGGGGCAAATCATACCAAGGTGCTCCTCCACGAAGTTACAAGAAATGATTCTCCAAGAGCCTGGAAAATCGTTATCAAGCATTCTGACCATTAGGAGGTCGAAAGAACTATCAAAGGTCCGAGCTCCACACATGGAAGCAGGGCTCCAAAGGCCAATCAAAATGGAACACTTCAATGTAGTCTGGGCTCGCCGAAGTACAACATTGCAGAAAGGGCCTCAGACAAACACAAGTAGTGTGGCTACTGTGGGGGACCGCCTAACCAACTGAATGACTGCCCAGCAAAAGGACGGCACTGTGCCTCATGTGGGAAATACAACCACTTCGCAAAGGTCTGCCTATCCTCCAAGGCCCCAACAAAAGTTGTACAGGTAGTCTCCGAAGACCTTGAAGGATCAGAGGACATGGGCGATGACACAGACAACTATGTGGATCACACCATTTTTGCCATAGGAGCTGTGCCTCAAGCCCATCATCCACTCCCGAAGTGCCAAATCAAGATGGGCAACCAACAGCTCACAGCAACTATTGACACTGGTGCATCCATTAAACTGATGTCAGAGGACACTCATTCCTCCCTAAAAGAATCCCCAATGCTGACTAAATCAAAAGTTTGCATGTCCCCTTATGGCCAGACAGAACCAGTTCCAGTACTAGGGTGCTTTAAGACATCAATATCCCACAGAAACACAGAGACTGAAACAATACTCTACAAAGCCAAAGGTGGGACTGGCATGCTGATCAGCAGGTAGACAGCCGAAGCACTTGAGCTGATATCATTCGCCTTAAGGGTGCAAGAAGAGAAAATAGCAGACATTCTGAAAGAGTATAAAGACGTCTTCAAGGGCATTGGTTGCCTCAAAGGAAGTGATGTCAGACTCCACATTGACAAGTCAATCAAGCCCATTTCCCTGCAGCACCGACACATCGCCTTTCATCTCAGGCCAAAGGTTGAAGAACTGTCTAAATTGGAGAAAGCTGATATTATTGAAAAGGTGTCGGGACCCACTCAGTGGATTTCCCCAATCGTCATCACTAGAAAACCCAAACACCCAGTGGAAGTCCGCATCTGTGTAGATATGAGACTGCCTAACGTGGCCATCAAACAGGAGCAACACCTGATGCCCACAATTGATGATATTCTCAGTGAGTTCAGAAAGATAAATGGTTCTCCAAAGTCAACTTGCGATCCGGATATCATCAGCTTCCACTCCACAAGGACTCACGCTACATCATACCTTTCTCAACCCATCTAGTGTTGTGACGCTACTGACACCTTAATTTTGGAATCTCGAGTGCCACGGAAATCTTCCAGAACACCATTTGAGAAGTGCTCACTGGTCTTCCTAGAGTCCTAAGCATCAGTGACGATATCCTAGTTTATGCCAAGTCCCTGTCAGAACACCATAATCATCTACGAGGAGTTCTACTGAGGATTTGTGGTGTCAGCCTTATACTACATCAAGAGAAATGTGAATTTCTCAAGCAGAAGATAAGTTTCTTCGGATACACCTTCTCAGGCGATGGTAGTGCCCCAGACCCCGACAAGGTGAGAGATGTAGAAATCGCGCCTGCCCCCACCAACATTTCAGAGGTCAGGAGTTTCCTAGGAATGGTCAACTTTTCTGGGCATTTCATTTGTGACCTTACTGGCCTCACTTAACCACTAAGGGAGCTTACCAAAGCCACCACCCCATGGACCCAGGGCCCAGCAGAAGAAGAAGCATTTCAACAGACGAAGAAGCACTGTTGGTGAGCACCACCCTGTCTTACTTTGATCCAACCAAGCCAACGAACATCGCCGTAGACCCCAGCCCAAAAGCGCTAGGAGCGGTGCTCACTCAACAACAATCCAATGGTGATTGGGCCCCAGTTGCATATGTCAGCCGCTCACTTACTGACACCGAACAGCGATACTCACAAATAGAGTGGGAGGGCATCGCCACACACTGGGCCTGCAGACACTTTCGTTTATATGTTTATGGTCCCTGGTTTGTCGTTATGACTGACCTCAAGCCACTGATACCCTTATACAGAGGGTCAGCATCCCAACCACCCCCGGGCATTAAAAAATGGATGTTGCAGTTACAAGAATACGACTGACAAGTAGAGTTCAACAAATCCCGCTGACTACCTGTCACGGCACCCTCACACTACAACTCCCACGGAAGAAGCAGAAGCAGCAGCGACTGAAGCTTATGTGAATTTTGTTGCAGAGCACTCTTGACCGATTCTAATATCCCTGGAAGTGATACAGCAAGACACAAAGGAAGACAAATGCCTGCAGCAGATACTAGCTGCACTTCAGTCAAACAATTGACATACTCTCAAGACACAACTTCCACAGAGAACTCCAGAAGCCAGAAAAACTCTAGAATCCCTGCTGCATGTCCAACATGAGCTGTGGGCGGACAATGGAGGATGCTTGTTACAAGGACCTTGTCTGGTCCTCCCTGCCAGCCTGACCCAGCATGCAACAAGCCCATAATGGGCACCAATGGATCATGAAAACCAAGCACTGACTCTGCACCAAAGTCTGGTTTCCAGGCATGGACCCCATGGTGGATCAGGCTGTTTGAGACTGTCACTGGTGTCATGTAGCCAGCCCTCCAGAGCCATCCCCACTGGTCATCACAGAAGGCCCACACTAGCCATGGGAGTTCACCAATATTAATTTTGGACATCTGAGGGATGGAAGGCATGTCTTAGTCATTAGCGATGACTATACCAAATATCCAGAGGTTGAGATTGTGATCTCCCAGTCTGTCCGCCATGTGATCACGAAACTAGAAAAAGTAAACGCCACACATGGCATAATGCACAGTATAAGGACTGATAATGGTCCCCCGTTCCAGCGGAAGGAATTTGCAGAATACCTAAAGTCTTGGGGCATCCATCACCAAAAGGTAACCCTAAGATGGCCCAAGCCTACGTAGAAGTGGAGCAGTTCATGAGAACCCTTGTCGCGTAGGCTCTCATTATTCTAATGAGACTACTGGATTTTGAGCAGCAAGATCGTCCACAGTTTGGGAGACTGAGTCTGACCCACGGTGGGTGACACCTGTCTCTCCAATCCCGGGTTTTGCTCTGGCTAACTAGCAGTGCCTCATCTCTCCGGAAAGGTAGAGATGATTGGGCAGCCGAGCGCATGACATATCATACTTCTCAGGGAAGTCGTGGTCACTCAGGTCGCATCCGGTTCTCTCATTCACAATTCGGTCTCATATATAAATGACAATAAAAGCAGTATACGTTTTAAAGACTGGTTTAATAAAACAACTGTATTTTAGATAGCATAGCGTGAGCTGCAATAACCAGAACGACACAACATGATAATATTAAAATGGTGATGATGAGAGTGAAGCATAAGAATAATGCTATCATATTGCCACTAAAGTCGATGGACTATTTTTTGTCTGAATCATAGTTTGAGCACAGCATGTTAAGCTCTAATCCTGCCTTTCAGGTTCCCCCGGGAGGACAACAACCCTCATACCTGAGCAAAGGCCTGTAGTCTGTGTTAGCATCTGCAGCGAATCATTCAGCATACAGTTGTGGTTCCCTGGCTGGAATGTCCCTCTTAACATGTAATGGGACTAGAAAGTGTTTTTATAATAACCCAGCTAATGTTCTAAGAAAATGTTCCTACGTAAGGATGTGTATTTTCTACGAATGTTGGAGACTAAACTTCTACCACGTTCACCGGCAATGTACCAAACTGTAGCCTTGACTGAAGCACAAAGTGATCAAGAATGTGTTATTTGAGAACACAGTGCTGGGCTAAGCAAAACAGTTAGATAGAAGAAATTAAAACAAGACCGTAAAACTGGTTATTGTAAAAATAACAATGCGAAGCTGAATAAAATATATCTATGTCAAAGTGCACAGCGGCCTAGTGTATTAAACTAAAGTGCAGGGAGCTATAACTAAAATGGCTACACAACACCCTCAACAAAGTGATCCACATTGCCCATGCTGACAATCGAGCCGTTGAGCGAGCCAGATACAGCTTCCTACGTGAGTATCGCCAGACCCCCTCTTCGAGAACTGGTTGGGCTCCAGGACATGCCAGCATGGGATGGATAGTAGCTGATACAATCTCTCATCACCCTACATGGCTGCCGCCTCCCATCAACAATCTTGTAGTACTTCGCCAAAGACGCACGACCAATCAATGTGCCAGTGCAACATGGTGAGATCATCTTAGTCCAATTCAACCTGCAGACTGGGTCCTTGTCAAAGACAGATATTGGGGCAGTAGGTTTTAGCTGCTGTTCGAATGGAGGCAATGGAGGGTAGTCAGAAAAAGAGGTACCTTAACAAACCCTTGTCAAGGAGATGAGACTGTCACAAGGAACGTGTTGTTTTTCAAGATAGTGAGAGGTACTTCAGAAGACAACCCTACTCACTGTGAAAGTCAGGACCTGTTGTTTGAGAACTCGAGTGGGGCCTACTCACCGGAAGCCTCAAGACCAGAAATGGAGACACTGAGGCCAACATGCCCAGGACCCCAGCCAGTGTCTCTTAACCCAGATTTAGAAACAAATGTGACCCAGCCAGACAGCGAGAGCAGCACCAATCAAACTGACAGCCATGGGGCCCATCCCATATACCAATTGAAACACAACCCTGCTCCGTCCTCGAGATTCGCAGACTTCCTGAAATGAACACTGAGAATGAAGAGCAAGGCGTACTGATCAGGAAAACAATTTATTCTGGTGAAGCTGTGGTATTTTGTTGTTTGTGTTTGTTTTTTGGTTTATTGAAGTTAGGGAGGAATGTACTATACCAATGATATAATGTTGCGGGGTGGTCTCATGGGTGACCCCCGTGTACGTGTCCTCTAATGGTTGACTCCAGCATACACTGGAGTGTTAATAAAAGGAGTGTTGGCGTGGCTAGTCAGTCACGTCAGACCACCAAAAGTAACCTGTGTCAGCGTCTGTCATTACTGCCTTGGGTCCATCCTGGAAGCCCCTACGCTATGCGTACTACGCCCCTCTCCACTACTACAGTGGGCAGGATTTTTTTCAGGTGGAAGTGGTGGCACAGGGTATGGGACTGGCTTTTTTGGGGCAAAAGAAAAGGAAAAGGTACATAATTTACTGAGGTATATAAAATAATGATCGTGGCGTACGTAGGCAAAAAGATTATTTTGTCCATCAGTAGATAATACGCTGAATGGTCGTAACCAGGATGTGCACTTGCTCTCCTGGATCATCAATGGTATGCGTTCTTCCATGACTGGCTTTAGCACTGGTGGTGCCTGGTGCGAAAATCTTTTTGGCTCTCCCTTCCCCATGACCTCCTTTTGAGATTTCCTTACTACCATCTGGCAGACGTGCCCCTCATCTCTCTGTAGCCCCTTTCTCACATACATTTCACTTATTTTAAATTGCTGGTAAAGGTTGGCTTTTCTTATCCACTCAGCTATCCACATAAAATAGAGATCTGTTCTTAGCAGGTATATTAACCCTCTGCACTACTATATGCTGAGTCAAAACTGCAGCTGGACAAATCTCTCTCTAGGAGGAACATTAATCAAAAGAGTTACCTTGACATTTTTATTGTTGCTTGAAAGCTGGGCACACAAGGTACTCTGCAGCAGGTGCTTTTAAATCTCAAATTATTGGTAAACACAGCACCCTCTTCCCCCTACAGGTCAGTCCCCCGCCCCATGTCAGCAACCAGTGCAACTGCACCACTCGTACCGCACTAAAGCCAGCCCTGCGTTCTAGTGCTAAGATTAAATACATTAGGGAGGGATTACGTACACTGAATACCCATCTCCTACGTATCCAGGAGACTCAATTTATCATAATGGAACTAAACAAATTGAGTAGCTTAGAACACCACACTCTTGCTGTAAATAGGATTGATGTTCCCAAGCGGGGAGTTGCGGTACTGTCAAGGGGAAGGAATGGTTAGTGCATATAGTCAAATTGGATAGTCCTGGGAGATGGCTGTTTGCCTGAGTTGCAAATGGGAAGATACAGTTAACCCTATCTGTCATCTACGCTGCAAACATGGACAATCCAGCAAAATATAATCTCCTTTTAGGGGAGCTTAGTACAAGGGATAATTCCATTCTCGTGTGTGGGGATTTTAATTTAACCCTCCATCCAGGGATAGATTTAACTGCTTTGTTTGCACAACCTACTGATGAATGAGGAAGTCTAGGGCAGCCCTGAAACAAATTATTTTTACACATGCCCTTTGTGATGTCTGGTGGGCTTGCTGGGCCAGTGAACCAGGTTTTACCTTCCATTCTATTCCAAACCACTCATTCTGTCGTATAGACATGTTTTTTTGTACGTAATAGTATTTTACCCTCTGTAGTGATCAAATTAAACCTTAGGATCATCTTGGTCATAACTTATTGTAGCTGTTTCTTAAGTTTAGTGAATTGGCTAATGCTACACTCCCACGCAGATAGACCTTCGATCATAAGCTTCTACTTCACGGAGAGTATATCAGTTTTTTGGGCTCCGGTCTAAGGGAGTTCATCAAGTTTAATAAAGGGTCTGTCAATCATACCATGGTGTGGGACGCCTTGAAAGCCTTTGTTCAGGGACAGACTACCAGCTATATTATCCATAAGGGAGGGTCGAACAGGGTATTGAGACAAAGTTAAGAGAGAAGCATTTGAAACTTCAGTTGGAATAGGAACTTTTACTCAAGCCCCATAGTTATCCTAATAATGCATCTGATATATTTAGACAGTTGACTGCGATACAGATGCAATTGAAAAAAATGTTCAGGGACAGG
Source organism: Pleurodeles waltl (assembly GCF_031143425.1). Classification (NCBI taxonomy): domain Eukaryota; kingdom Metazoa; phylum Chordata; class Amphibia; order Caudata; family Salamandridae; genus Pleurodeles; species Pleurodeles waltl. The sequence continues at coordinate 72,758,909 of NC_090440.1, read as the reverse complement.
GCATGTTCAAATTATAGGCCGAAATGTCTCTTGTGGTTCAAGAACAGCGAGGAGATGGGGAATCTCTTAGCATTTCAATTAAAAGATAAGAGCAAAAAAAAATTTGTTACGAGCATTATAAATGCCACAGGTAATATGTTAACTGGTTGCTCAGCAATTCTTACAGTCTTTCACCAATTCTACTTCAATTCTTCTAATGGTGATTGCTGGTCCACTTAGGGTATAATCGATCACTATCTTCAGGCTGTCAAGCTTAATCTATTTGCAGCTATGCAGGGGGTTGATCTGGATTCTCCAATCTCCTGGGAGGAGACTGAAAAGGCCACTGCACAATTAGCAAAGGACAAAGCGGCCAGACCTGATTCTAACCCAACTGAATTTTATAACAAAAATTGAAACATCATCATTCTGCTCTTTTTGATCTTGTAAATTCCCTGGCTTTTTTGAGGCAATACCTCCCTCAATCGGGGAGACTTAGACAGCTACTTTTGTTATAAAGAATAAGGACCCCTTTAACTGTGGTTCATATCGCCCCATATCACTAATTAACTGTAACTCCCAAATTTACTCACAGATATTGTCCAATCATTTGGCTGCGGTTATATGGTCATATATGGACCCTATGCAGCATGGATTTGTACCTTCGAAATACCACTTCTCAAATTAACCTACCCATATCCACGCTTAATGTGGCTAGAGAGTTGAAGTAGTCCGTCGGGATGATCCTGTTGAACACTGAAAAAGCATTTGATACGGTCTCCTGGTGATACTCCTGGGCAGTTGTGTCTTGGATGGGGTTTGGTTCAGGATTCATCACATGGTCTCAGTTTCTATTCTCAGTGCCACTGGAATTATGCAGCTGTGTTGCCACAGCGTTCTTTGCTTAATTATAGATTGCCCACATTTGCCACATAATCCATAATCTGCTGCATTATCTGCAAATTTTAGCAAAAAAGGAATTTTTTTTCTAGCTCACATGGTTCAAAAGTTAATAAAATGCAAGGGCACATGTTGCAGCATAGTGGAATGCCCTTTGCAAAGTTGACTGGTCACTTTTTTGTTGCTGTATTTGGGTGGTAAACTGGTCCTAAGAAGGTGCAACTAATGCACAGACATTCTAAAAATGACAAAGTAAAGTAGGAATACCATCACAAAATGTGCAGCGTTACGCTGCATAATTTGGCTTTTCTTACCGCATAATTTACTCAAACCTGCTGCATAATTTGGCCCTATCCTGTCCCATTATTCCAGTGGCCTTGGCTATATTCCTCCTTAACTGGCACGATCATTTGTAAGGAATCATTGTCTGATGCTATCCAAACTGGTTGTGGGACGAGGCAGGGATGTCCCTTATCCTCATTTTTATTCACCCTCTGTCTGGATCCATACACTTGGGCACTTAAATCTTCTGACTCTATTCCATCTTGATGAGGTTGCATAATTGGGAAGTCAAGCTTTTGGCATACACAGATGATATTGCAATCTTAACTTCATCCCTTCAGAAGGCTGGCCCTGCTATTGAGGATGCAGTTGTCACATTTGGGCAAGTCTCAGGATATAAATGCGGACAAGACAGAAATTGTCACTAATGCTCCTCCAGAAACAAACGATATGCCATATGTTACATCTGCTAGATATCTGCAAGTTCACATTTCCCTTTGTATGAAAGCCATTATTACTCTCAATTATGAAGCCCTGTATCCAATCAGGAAATGGGACAGATTACATCTCAGTCTAATTAGCAGCTGTAATATCATCAAAATGAATATTTTGCTACGATATCTCTATCTGTTCACATCTATTTCTTTGTATCTACATAGGAGCTTCTTTTAAAAAAGGTTGAAAGCAGCTGGCAGAATTTTGTGTGGCAATATGTTCTATCAGATCCTTACAACTTTCTCACAGTGAGGGCGGACTGGCACTTCCATCTTGTTGGCACTATTTAGGTCGAGCCTAGACAGTGCTTGCGCTGTTGCCTGGTGACCTGTTGTATATAGTTTGTGAGCTTCAAGTTCACCCATTACTATTCATATGTCTATGTCAGTGTCCTTTAACCCCTTCGCTGCCAGGCCTTTTGCCCCTCGGGTGCCGAGCCTTTTTTTGGCTATTTGGGGTAGTTCGCACTTAGGCCCTCATAACTTTTTGCCCACATAAGCTATCCACGCCAAATTTGTGTACTTTCTTTTCAACATCCTAGGGATTCTAAAGGTACCAAGAGTTTGTGGATTCCCATTGAGGAGACCAATAAATTAGCCAAAATACAGCTAAAATGTTGTTTTGGGGGGAAAAATGGGAAAAAAGTGCTGCAGAATAAAGCATGTATTTTTTTCCATGAAAATGCCATCACCAAAAGGGTTAGTGGTGCTAAGCTCATCATCTTCCCAGCTTTTAGGAACATGCAGATGTGAATCAGAAAACCAAATTTTTCAACACAATTTTGGCATTTTACTGGGACATATCCCATTTTTACTATATTTTGAGCTTTCAGCCTCCTTCCAGTTATTGACAGAAATGGGTGTGAAACCAATCCTGGATCCCAGACACCTAAACATTTCTGAAAAGTAGACAAAAGTCTGAATTCAGCAAAGGGTCATTTGTGTAGATCCTTCAAGGTTTTCTTTCCGAAAGTAACAGCTAAAATAAAACAAATATTGAAATTGAGGTAAAAAAAAGAGCAATTTCTGTCCATGTTTTCTTCTATAACTTTTTCCAGCTATGGCAGATTTTTTAAAGCAATATATTGTTACATCTGCTGGACTTTTCTGGTTGCGAGTATATATAGAGCTTGCAGGTTTATCAAGAACCCTAGGCGCCCAGAGCCAATAAATGAGCTTAACCTTGCAATGAGTTTTCATTGTAAACTGGGCATACAGAAATTAATTTGCTAAAATATAAAGAGTGATAGGTATCAAGGAAACCTTTGTATTTCCAAAACAGGCAAAAGATAAGGCATTGAGAAGCAGTGGTTATTTGCACATCTCTGAATTCGGGGGTCCCCACACTAGCATTTTTCTAATAGACTTCTTTCTTACACAGTGTCTTTCTTACATTTGGAAGGACAAAATGTAGAGAAAGACAAGGGGCAATAATACTTGGTCTTCTATTCTGTGTACCCCCAAGTCTCCTGATACAAATGGTACCTCACTTGTGTGGGTAGGCCTAGTGCCCGCGACAGAAAACGCTCCTAAACGCAACATGGACACATCACATTTTTACATTGAAATCTGATGTGTTTTTCGGAAAGTGCCCAGCTGTGGATTTTGGCCTTTAACTCAGCAGGCACCTACCAAAACCTAGCAAACCTGTGTATTTTTGAAAACTAGACACCTAAGGGAATCCAGGATGGGGTGACTTGTGGGGCTCTTACCAGGTTCTGTTACCCAGAATCCTTTGCAAACCTCAAAATTTGGCCAAACAACACTTTTTCCTGACATTTTGCTGATGCAAAGTTCTGGAATCTGAGGGGAGCCACAAACTTCCTTCCACCCAGCATTCCCTTAAGTCTCCTGATACAAATGGTACCTCACTTGTGTGGGTAGGCCTAGTGCCTGCAACAGGAAATGCTCCAAAACACAACATAGACACATCACATTTTTACATTGAAATCTGAAGTGCTTTTTGGAAAGTGCCTAGCTGTAGATTTTGGCCTCTAGCTCAGCCGGCACCTACCGAAACCTAGCAAACCTGTGTATTTTTTAAAACTAGACACCTAGTGAAATCCGGGATATGGTGACTTGTGGGGTTCTCACCGGGTTCTGTTACCCAGAATTGTTTGCAAACCTCACAATTTGGCAAAAAAAAACACTTTTTCCTCAAATTTCAATGACGGAAAGTTCTGAAATCTGAGGGTAGCCACAAACTTCATTCCACCCAGCATTTCCCCAAGTCTCATGATAAAGATGATACCTCACTTGTTTGGTTAGGCCTAGTGCCCGCGACAGGAAATGCCCCAAAACACAATGTGGACACATTACATTTTTCTAATGAAAACTGACCTGTTTTTTGCAAAGTGCCTAGCTGTGTATTTTGGCCTGTATCTCAACCGGCACTTAGAAAAACCTACCAAACCCACACATTTTTCAAAACTAGAGACCTAGGGAAATCAGGATCGGATGACTTGTGGGGCTTTCACCAGGTTCTATTACCCAGAATCCTTTGCAAACCTCAAAATGTGGCAAAAAACATTTTTTCCTCACATTTCGGTGATGGAAAGTTCTGGAATGTGAGTGGAGCCACAAACCTCCTTCCATCCAGCATTCCCCCAAATCTCCTGATAAAACTGGTACCTCACTTGTGTGGGTAGGCCTAGTGCCCGCGACGGGAAAGGTTCCAAAACATAACATGGACACAACAAAATTATCTATTACAAAACTACCGGGTTTTGCAAGGCAGGGGAGGCACATGCATTTTTGGTCCTGGGCTTGGCAGCCATTTAGGGAAACCTATCAAACCCAGAAATGTTTTTAAACTAGACACCCGGTTGAGTCCAGGGAGGTGTGGCTTGCGTGGATCCCCCAACATTTTCTTACCCGAATCCCTTACAAACCTCATGTTTAGCTAAAAAAATCTAATTTTCCTCCCTTTTCTTTATAGGATTACATGCCGGCACAAATTTTCTAACAGTCAATGTTCCCCTTGGTCTGCTGATAAAAACGATACCTCTCTTGTCTGGGTGGCCCAGGTGCCTGCAACAGGGAAGGGCCAAAAACATGTAGAGATTGAGGGGATAGCACAGCGAGTTGATAAGCACAATTTTTAAAAATACATTTTTAGGCTGACTCTGCTTAGGGGACCCTAAGTATCATTTTACTTGGGAGGCTGAGGGGAACACTAGGTGGTAGGAAATTTGTGCCGGCGGGGTGATTCTACAATGAAAAGTGAGGAAAATGTGCTTTTTTAAGCAAATTTGAGGTTTGCAGAGGAGTCTGAGTAAGAAAATGTTGGGGGATTCATGCAAGCCACACCTCACTGGACTCCACCGGGTGTCTAGTTATCAAAAATGTCTGGGTTTGGTAGGTTTCCCTAGATGACCACCGCACCCGGGACCAAAAACGGAGGTGCTCCCCCCACAAAAACAGGTAGTTCTGAAATAGATCATTTTGATGTGTCCACATGTTTTGGCCCCTTCCCTGTCATGGGCACTTGGCCCACCTACACAAGTGAGGTAGAATGTTTATTAGGGGATGGGGGGAACAGTGGGTATTATAAGTTTCTGGTTTATTTTTTGGTTCTGAAAGAATATGGTACAGAAATGCAGGAACAATGTGTGGTTTTAGTCACATTCTGAAGTTTATAGGGCATTGTGGCTAAGACACTTGTTGGGATCCACAAGAGGTATACCACCCTGTACTCCACCGAGTGTCTAGTTTTCAAACTTATCTAGAGTTGGTACTTTTTTCTTAGCAAAGAATCAAACACACTACCAAGACTTTTACTTCTGTGAAGTTCCAAACATTCAAATTGTGAAAAGAAACGCAATTAGGTTATGCTAAAAAGACCCCTCACCCACCAACCTAGTTGGTGGCATGTGTCATCATTGGGGTCCCACCCGAGATACTTAGCATGTCACAGGTGTGCTTCGACGCCTGATAACAGCGGAGCGGGTTTTTTCATTTTTCATTTTACTACACATACTGGTTGGATTTGGCACGAGGGTGAGTGATGGTTTAATAGAGCAAATTTTATTAACAAATGATTAAATGCACTGTTAATAACTGAAAAGCCCAAAACTGAACCAATGATTCACAGCTCGTCAAGGCAAGGCACCAACCGCTTTACAGTCCATTCAAACACCTGTAATACATGCACAAGACCACTCACGCCACCAGCCGCGGGCCTAGCACATTACAACACTCACATCAACAGACAGCGCCATTCAAGGGCCCATCACTTTCAAACACCCACATGCCTGACACAGCAATCATGGAAGCTGATGGAGTCTGTGGAGTGGCGTTTGGCTAGCATTTTGTTGTAGACGCCAACAGAAAGTCAATATTTACAACGCCAGCCAAGCGCCATTCCATGCACACCGCCAGCCAAGTGCCATTCCTCGCACACTGCCAGCCAAGTGCCACTCCACGCACACCATCAGCCAAGCACCACTCCATGCACACCGCCAGCCAAGCACCACTCCATGCACACCGCCATCACTTTTTTTTAAACAAAAAATAAAACACTAACTAATTATAAGTGAGTGCAAAACTACAAACACAAAAGCCCTAACTAAATACATGAGAGTAATGACAACCGTGAAACTGAACAAAAAATATAAAACAATATAGAACAGGCATTTTAAACTCACAGTAGTTCCCAATAATTCTTTTGGGTGTGGTAACTTCTGAAACAGCCGGCCACACACAGCCTGGGCTTAGAAGGACAATCGGGGCTGTACCTATGAGTCTCCCTCCAGATACCTCTTCGGGCACGGACTCTACATTACTTAGGGGGGAAATCTTTTTGGGGCGTGGGAGGAATGTGCTCAGGAAAGTGGCAATCTTTCAATCTAGCCACATCCTCCACCACTGCTTCTCTAAGAACTCTTGCCTGTTCCACCACAACAAGCCTCTCTATCACAGACTCCTGAAATTTAACAAATTTCATCTTTGACTCAGGGGAACAGTCCTTGAACACAATAAAAGCATTAAAAGTTGCTAAATGGAACAGATGTATAGCCAACGTTTTATACCAAACGTAAGACTTACGAACAGCAGTGTAAGGTTCCAACCTCTGCTCTACTCTATCTACACCACCCATGTGCATATTGTAGTCTAAAATGCATGCAGGTTAGCTCACTACAGCACCCTGACCCCAAACAGTCACCAAGGAAGTACGCTCCTCATGGATGGTAGTCAGCATGTAGACATCCCTTCTGTCTGCAAATTTCAGAGCTAGCAGCTCATTATTACGCAAGGCACTGCACTGTCCCCTCTCAAGTTTTTTACACACAAGCTCCCTTGGATAGCCTTTACGGTTAAATCAGATTGTGTCACAAGCAACAATGTCCACTCTGAACAATTCCCTGAACAATTGCACTCCAGTGTAGAAGTTATCTGGGTACAAATGGTGACCTCTGTTAAACATTAGTCTACCAAGTTCCCACACAATTTTCTCACTAATTCCAAAAGTGGGCGGACAACCGGGGAGGGGGGGTCAATACTGGCATCCCTACCAGTGTAGAACTGGAAATTGTAAACATATCCTGTACTACTTTCAGACAGGATATACATCTTAATTCCATACCGTGCCCTCTTGCTAGGAATGTACTGCAGAAAAAACAAACAGCCCCTGAAAAGGACCAAAAACACGTCCACAGCTGTTTCTTTCCCTGGAAGATAGACCTCTGCATCCGAAGAAGAAGCAAATACCTATTACAAGTTATAGTTGCAGGAAATATAGCAGTTGCCATCAAGGAACTAGTAGACAAATAAGAAGACAGTGACGGCTTCCTTATCAACCCCATCAAAAAAAGTTAAACCTAAGAACTTTTTTTAGCTCTTCCAGGTTTGTGGGAATCCACTGGGTAGCTCTAGAGTGTGGCCTAAGTCTGGCACTGTTGTCCCTCAAATACTACTCAGCATACAAATTAGTCTGCTCAACAATCTCTTCCAAAAATACATCATGTATAAACAACTGAAAGAAATTGATAGGCAAAAAGTTTTCCGTGTTGACTCTACACCCTGGGAGACCAGTAAAGGCAGGCAACTCCGTCCGCGCCATGTTTGGGGCAACCCAGAGTTCAAGTCTTCCAATGGGAAACCTTTCAGCCGCTGGCTGCTGCACTATTGGCACATCAGTGTCCGACTCTGAAACAGGCCCTTCATCTGCACTGACGGTGGCTTCTTCATCAGATGATTCCTCTCAGACTGAAAATTCACTTCCAGGATCTTGCACTCCCTCCTCTGCCTCAGATGCAGAATCAGTCTCATAATCATGGTCAAAAGATGACTCGAAAAGCATGCCAACAACCTGCTGAACCGTCACTCTGCAGCTAGCCATGATCCTTCCTACGAAAACTAACTGGACAACTGCACCACCAACAACCAGCACTGTGTAAATAAGTAATAATCATAGTGTGGCTTTATCACAAAGAGTTATGTACTCAAAAACTATACCACTCACTTGCCTAGAGTCCCACTAAAAAGAAAAAAGAAAAGAAGATTACACATAAGACAACACAAATATCATCATGCACAAATATAAGGACAATTTCACACACAATCCTGAATTTAGTACACCACTTACAAAAATGTCATTCTTGTAAGGCAACAATACTCATTTGGATTAAATTGTTTTTTCTTACCTAAAACATGGAACTACGCAAACTGAAGGTCAACTACTGCCAAAATCACAAGGAGTCACAGCAAAGGAAGCAAAACCTTTGAACTAGAACAAAAAGGAGAAATAAACCGTTATAATCACAAATGCAAATACTTCGCCAGTTGACAAACACCCTGCCACCAAAAATGTAGACATTTTTCCTGGTGTCTAGTGGTTTGTGCCCCCCTAGGGGGCAGATGGGCCTGAAAAAAAATAGGCCGACCTGCCCCCAAAGGGTGACAGAAATGGCCAACAGTTATGTGCCCCCTTTGGGGGGGGCGGCCCTTGCCTAAGGGGCTGCCCCCCCCCCACAAACAAAAACAGAAAAAAAACTATCCCTGGTGCCTTAGTGGATTTTGATCCCTTGGGGCAAATAGGCTTAAAAAAAAAGGCCCATCTTCTCCCAAAGGAGGGCAGAAATGGCCAACAGTTGTGTGCCCCGTTTGGGAGGCAACCCTTGCCCAAGGGGCACCCCCACACAAAAAAAAGCAAAATTAAAAATATCCCTTGTGCCTTAGCGGCTTCTGCCCCCATTGGGGGCAGATGGGCCTAAAAATAATAGGGAAATGACCAACAGTCAAGTGCCCCCATTGGGGGGCAACCCTTACCCAAGGAGCCGACCCCCTACACAAAAAAAAGAAAACAAAATAATCCCTGGAGTCTTCGTGGCTTCTGCCCCCCTTGGGGGCAGATGGGCCTGAAAATAATAGGCCCATCTGCCCCCAAGGGGGACAAAAATGGCCAACAGTCAAGTGCCCCCTTTGGGGGGGGGGGGTGACCCTTGCCCAAGGGTCCACCCCCACACAACAACAAAAAAAAAAAAAAATCCCTGGTATCTTTCTGGCTTCTGCCCCCCTAGGGGGCAGATGGGCCCAAAAGAAATAGGCCGATCTTCCCCCAAGGGGGACAGAAATGGGCATCAGTAATGTGCCCCCAAGGGGAGCGACCCTGGCCCAAGGGGCCGCCCCCCAAACAAAACACACACTCACATGATCCCTGGTGCCTAAGTGGTTTCTGCCCCCCATGGGGAAGATGGGCCTAAAAGAAATAGGCTGATCTGCCCCCAAGGGGGGCAGAAATGGCCAAAAGTCAAGAGCTCCCCTGGGAGGGGCAGCCCTTGCCCAAGGGGCTGGCCCCCCACACCACAAAAAATAAAACTAAATAATCACTGGTGTCTTTGCGGCTTCTGCCCACCTTGGGGGCAGATAGGCCTAAGAAAAATAGGGGAACAAAACACACACACACACACCATCCCTGGTGCCTTAGTGGCTTCTGCCCCACTTTGGGGCAGATCGACCTAAAAATAATAGGCCGATCAGCCCCCAAAGGGGGCAGAAATGGCGTACAACAATATGGCTCCCTAAAGGAAGCGATCCTTGCCCAAGGGGCCGCTTCCCTCCACATGTAACTGACAAAAAACAAATACCTGGTGTCTAGTGGTCATTCCTGTTGCCCGATCGCGGTGCGATCGGGCAGCAGAAATGCTGAAAGAGACATTGAGGGAAAGGAAAGGCCTTTCCTTTCCCTGATGCCTCTTTTTGAGAAAATCCCCACCCCCGGCTGGAGGAGAAACATACCTGTTTCTCCGAAGACGCACAGAAAGCAAATGGCTTCCAGTGCGTCCGGCTACCTCTAATGATGTCAGTGCGCGGTGCACGCTGACGGCATTAGATGCCCGGGGGCGCTTCCCCTGCCATCCCTGCCCTGGGGAAGGGGGTGGGCAGGGTGCAGGGCCTAACGGTTACATACTTAGCACAACAGCGCTGCAGCCGAGGACGCAACCATTATATCCAGGGCACCCAGGGGGTTAAAATGTTTTGCTTGCTAATGGTGAATCCTTTCTGTTTGTCCCTCCTTTTTTTCTTTTGTTTCCTCCCACATAGCAGGTGCCAAGTACTACTTGATTACACTTTGGTTGTTTATCTGTTCCTTGGGGAAATTTTTTAATTTTTTTCCTGCTTGTATACGCGTTCAGCTTCCGGCCCATGGCTGCTTGCATTTTACTACAGCATTCGTCCCTCCCAAGCTGGAAAAGACAAGCTCTTGTGCTCTGATTGGAGCTGCTGTGACTGAGGTGCTCTGCTGCTCGGTGAGTGCAGCTTTCACATCAGTTCTGCCCTCTAACTTGAAATGCAAATCCCATTGCAACATGGACGCCGCTCCTGCATGGTGTAAACAGCAAGTCTGTTTTCTACGGTGCACAGTCACACAGCATGATGGCAATCACAATACATACTGCAGACAGAAAGAGATCTTGCACTTCATTTTTTATAAAAGCAGAGGCCCATGGAAAGGTGGCCGTCGGATTCATGACAACATCTTTTCTCTTGTTCCTTACTGCAGCGATCCCAACCAAGCATATCAGTCTTGCCGGAAGTAAATGCCAGTGGGAGAGGCCCAGACCTATATGCAGTGTGCATGCGCTGGTTCTCTCTCTTTCAGCTCAGTGAGGTGAGTGAAATGGGGGTGGCTGATCTGAGCTGGCCTGGCCTCTTCGAGGTCCTGTCCACTGCCCCAGCATCTACGCATCTTCCAGTCCCTTCATGCACTCTGCTATCCATTCTCCCTCTTACTCCGCAGGTGACCAACAGCAGCCGCCATGGGCCGCCGCCCCAGGTGATGGTAAGTGACAAGTATTGGGTTGTACAATGTGCTGCTTGGGCAGATGGTAGCTGTTCTTGGAGGTGCTCTGTCATATGTGGGAAGTAATTAGAAGCTGTCAGGAAAGGGTGTAGGACCCCTTTTGGCCAGGGCTGGTGTAAAGGGAGGGGTAAGGGTGTTTGGTTAGGGGTGACTGTGCCAGGTGAGTTTATGAAATGGGGGGGTTAGTCTGGGGTGGCAGGGTGTGCTTGGGTAGAGGGTGTCATGGAAATGCAATATTAATGATCTAGGGTGCATATACTGCCACGCAGCCTCCCCGGGCCCATGTATTAAATCCCCACTCCCAAAAGTTGAAGCTCAGCTAGATACAGTACAATTGACAGTGTGTGCATGAACCATTGGTCTCTGCAGCTCTTATGCCAGGGTCAGCCTGTGCCTGTCGGTGGCACATAGAGGAGATCGAGGCCTCTGCTGCTCTTGTGTGGCATGGGCGTTTTGGCTTATGAGTGGGTAGCAAAGTAAGATGCGTATTAATCACGATTAAATCAAAAGTAGTCGCTCTTTTCTGACAGCTGCTTTTTCCAAAGCACTGAATGTGAATGTAAAATCCTTATGTAGGCAAATCTGCTTTCTGTGCACCGTTTAGGCGAGAATTCATATTGTCTGTTTGAAACATTTACGCGACATGGTGTGGTGATGCAGCTGCCCCTACGTGCCTCAGTATGAATGTCTGAGTATTGCATGTGCCCTTCTGAGTGTCACACCTAAACCACCTCTTAGGTAGGAGCTGACACTCTCTCCATAGGAAGCCTGGCAGGTCTGGAGCACCTTCCGCTAAGAGTATGAAGGATTGTTACCAGGAACCCGGGATAAGGATTGGATTCTGAGATATGGACCTAACCCTGGCTCTCCCTCTTTCACCTCTTTGGGAATGTGCCCCTCACTTATCTCCTGTAAAAACTGAGTTATTTGATACAGATTACTTGGACTTACCTGGGCTCTACTGGCCTGTTGTCATAATTCATGATTTCCCTGTTCTCCAACTAACTTTTACCTGGCTTGAGATGGACTAGATACTGTATTTGTTGATATGGGACATAATCTCTGCTCTCATGTTTCACTATAGTTAGGTCTTGATCAAGGGCCTTATGTATCAAAGGGTTTTACCCATTCTGAGTCTATGGGAAAATGTGTTCATACATATGGCCCCAAATCCCTTATTTTTCAAATTCTGAAGTTTTGGGAAATTAGCTAGATGTTCATATCCAGACGTGGCCACCTTGCTTCCATAGGACTCGCCTATGTGAGAGCTATTGGCTTTGTCAATTTGTTTTTCTTTTAAAGATGCTGCCCAGTGTGTGTCCCAGTGCTGTATGGTCCCACCAAAAATAATTGCCAAAGCCAATAGGTCCCAAAGGCAAAACCTATTGGCTATTCCAATACTTGTTTTTATCTACATTTAACTCAAGGCTCTTTGAAGTAGTGGGGGCTAGGTTTGGGATTTGGCTGGTTTATTTCTGGATTATCAGATCTTCTCCCAGATGGTTATACCCAGTAAGGGTCTGATGACGCAGCCTATTTTAAACATATTACCTTTAAGACTCCTTGGGTTTATCATATTGTCTGGCAGAATATTTGTTCTATCTGCCATATACCAGTGTTCCATTCATTCACATCTCTTGGGAATAATCCTTATGTACCATCCTGTCTTCAGGAGGGTTTTCTGACGTGTTGGTGCAGCTCTCTAATTAAGACTTTGGACCAGTTTTATAGAAATTGGGCCCTTTTGACAGTGCAGGAGATAAGGAATGAGCATCGGCTTCCTAGAATGGGTCCCATCTGTTATTTACAATTAAGAGAATTTCTATCTCATCTCTCCTCTAATGTAATTAGTTGGAGTAATAATTAGCTTCTAAAAAGATTTGTTAGGGTCCCCAGGTGTGGCAGTATTTGTATTTTCTGTTCAGTATTGATGAGCCAGAAGAACATGGTCAATAGGTTTGATGTTTTGTTTGCTAGTTGGTCCCAGAGCCGCACTCCAATGTTTCTGTCGCTGATCTAAGGCGTACTAATATGCTCGCCCAAAATATACGAAATGTCTCAAAAATAAATTCTTTTAAAACTCTGTACGATCTCTATTACACATCTAAGAAGGTGCAAAATTGGGGATAAGGAGACACATTAGATTGTTTCTGCTGTGGTCAGCCTGGGGTTGGTACTACTCATGTCTTTGTGATATGTGATCCTATTGCTGCATACTGGCATAGAGAACTGATTAACCAACTCCAGACAGGTATGAGATTAAGGGCCATATTTATACTCCGTTTGCGCCGAAATTGCGTCGTTTTTTTTGACGCAATTTCGACGCAAAACTAACGCCAACTAACGCCATATTTATACTATGGCGTTAGAGGCGAATAGCGCCAAAGTTCCCGGAATGTGCGTCATTTTTTAGCGTGAACCCCTTCCTTGCGTTAATGATATGCAAGGGAGGCGTTCCCGTCTAAAAAATGACTCCCAGGCCTTTACGTGGTATTTATACTCCCGGGCAAAAGAGACGCCCGGGAGTTGGCGTGGCTAAAAACGGCGCATTTGCGCCACTTTTTAACGCCTGCTCAGGGCAGGCGTTAAGGGGCCTGTGGGCTCAAAATGAGCCCACAGGTGCCCTCCCATGCCCCCAGGGACCCCCCCTGCCACCCTTGCCCACCCCAGGAGGACCCCCAAGGATGGAGGGACCCACCCCAGGGACATTCAGGTAAGTTCAGGTAAGTATAATTTTTTATTTTTTATATTTTTTTTTGGTGGCATAGGGGGGCCTTATTTGTGCCCCCCTACATGCCACTATGCCCAATGACCATGCCCAGGGGACAGAAGTCCCCTGGGCATGGCCATTGGGCAAGGGGGCATGACTCCTATCTTTACAATGATAGGAGTCATGTTGATGGGGGATGGGCGTCGTTAAAAAATGGCGCAAGTCGGGTTAAGACGATTTTTTCGACGTAACCTGACTTGCCCCATTTTAAGACGCCCATGCGCCATTTTCCCCCTACGCCGGCGCTGTCTGGTCTACGTGTTTTTTTCCCACGCAAACCAGGCAGCGCCGGTCTGATTGCGCCGTCTGACGCCATTCCATAAATACGGCGCCCGTTTGGCGCTTCAGAATGGCGTTAGACGGCGCAAAACTTTTTGACGCTAAACTGCGTTAGCGCAGTTTAGCGTCAAAAAGTATAAATATGGGCCTAAATCTCAAAATCTTATTAGGTCATAGGTCTAATGTTCCATCTGACTTTGCGGGGGTCTGCCTCTTTGCTATAAGTAGTGCCATACAGTGGCGTAACAAACGCCCCCGCAGCCCCTGCGGTACGGGGGGGGGGAGGGGCTCCAGGGGCCCCGCTCCGGGACTGTGCACGGGTGGCAGGCCCCTGGCTGAGTGCTCCTGACTGAGTCTGGAGCGTGGAGGGACCCCTCCATGTATTTTGCAGGAGGGCCCCCTAAAGTTTTGTTACCCCACTGCTGCCAGACTAGCAATCCCCGAGGTCTGGCTTCAGAAGAAGGCTCCAGATCCTTTGTCCTGGTGGCAGGAGTTTGTGTTCTTCTGCGGTTGGAATTGGCTGCTATTTGAAATCACCCCAGGCATGACAAGTTAAGAAAAATCTAGAGCTGGTCAGGCAGGGCCTATCGGATCTCACGCCTAGTTGCGCATTAGATTAATTAGATTATTTAACTGTTTGGTCTCGTCAGTTCACTTTTTTATGTTCAGTGCTTAATGAATTCGGTTTTTAAAATTTAACCTAGGTAGGTATGCTTATGTGTTCTTTGTAATCAAATTATCTGTTTGTAAATTTGCTATTAATGCATTCACTATTTGTATCACTGTATAGATCTGTTTTATCGATTTGGTATATCTTTTCAACAAAAAAACACACCAAGATTTTTCAGAAGCCCTGTGATTTTAGAACAGATGCCAGACGCTAGCAGACACTCTGAAAAGTTTTCAGCTCCACTACAGTTCACCATCTGCCTCTCTTATGGACAGATCAATATCTTGGCCACAGTCAATAAAGACATTTCAAAGGGCGTTGTCAAGGTCGTGACATTTACAAACAATTGCTCTTATAGAGGAATAGAAAACATTGGAAGGATTATGTTATTTTGGTAATTCACAGCATTTTGAAAGCATGTCTACTATTACATTAAGTGGGTGGAATGTTTGGTGACTCCAGGGTCACCAAAGACAGCGTTTGTAGGCGATTTGTTCATAATGAAATGTGTTTACATTAAATTCATATTGACATTGACATGACACAGAAATGTACTGAGTGTCTATTTTCCCATTCAAATTGACCATAATTATTGTAGACCTGCATTTGAAAATGACTTACATCTGGTTGTCCTCTTGCTTTCATAATGCGTCTTTTTTATTCCAGGAGACACCGACTCCACATGCTTTCTGTTCTCTTGTGATTCTTCCCTGTGCTGTCCTTGTGGAATGTGTTAATGAGCTGTTAAGATTCCCCTGCAGAGTACAGCTTGGTCCAATGTGTCTCATTATGTTGATAACTGTAATTTTTGAGGGGTGTTTCGAGCAGCCTAGTTTTGTAGTAACTTGAGAACATAATGAGCGTAGGTATCTATTTGTTCCTTGACCTGATTAGTTCATAATGTGGGAACCATACGTACGTGTATCAAGTGTTAGAATTGTGTCATTTAAGCAAATGCAATGCAAACGAGATTTCAGAAGATTTCCTGCCAGCTTACTTGTCTGACTGTTAGCAACAACGTTTTCCCCAGTTTTTATACCAGAACCATTGCCTGACTTAGTACGTTAGGGTGTTCTTTTTTTATGGGAGAACTAATTTTGCTCAATTTTCCTTAGAGACAACTTTATATTAATTTGCCTTTGCTTACACGATGAATGGCTTTGAACGAATACACTAACTAATGTATTCATGTACCGATTATTGACTAGTAGCTAATTTTATGATTTCAATTTTTAAGTTTGCTTATCCTTTAATAAACCTTTATGCTTTGAAACTTAAACACTCCACAAGGAGGGCTTCACAAGCCTTCCTTGTGGAGCCTACTGTGCTGCACACTATTGAAATGTATTAAACTTTGATGGTAAGCCTTAGATGCTACCAGTGTGTAACCGGACGTCTCCCGACACCGGTTCCCAAGTGCTTGCAGCGGCCGTGGTAACATACCCCCGGGGCAACCGAGAGAGCCTCGGGGGTATGATGTCAGACGCAGAAGGCGTCGGGACAAAAATTGAAAGAGAAGACGGACCCAAAAAGGAAGCGAGGAGAGAGACGGAAAAAAACGCTCGGAGGACGCGACCCGAGGAAGAGAAACCGCGAACACCGAAGACCGCCAGAGAGGAACCCGACGAAGAAGTGGAAATCCGGGGAAAGGAGGAGAAACCCAGGGCGCCTCCCGCCCCTGTCGAAGAGAAGCCGGGAGACCGCCAAACAGCCGGCCGCGTCCCCGGAGGGACGCGGCCATCTCAGGTACGTTCGTACCGCAACTGGGGGTTGGTGTCAGAGTGGTTGTCAGGGATAAGGGGGGAGAAGGGGAGAAGGGGGAGGTCCTGCAAAGAAGGGGAGACCCTCTAAGGAAAAGCCCTAAATCGATACCCTTAACTACACGGGGAAGACAACAGCAAGAGGAAATTCTCAGGAGAAAGGGAATTCCTGGGATTGCACGCAGGGAGAAGCTCACAAACAAAGAAAAGTTATCTCACCCCCACCCACCCTTCTACCTATTCCCTCACCACCCTACTAACCCTACATATACTTTACCTTATGCCCCACTTACCTGTTTTTGTTCTTCTTTTTATTTTGGAGAACCTGGGCCGCTGACAAAAGGGGAATACCGGATCACTTCCCAAAGTTGGACCAGACCACACCGGGACTACCGCAAGAGCCAAGAAAGAGAAAAGGGGTTTTTCTTTTGAGTGACTATAACAAGACAATCCTTGTGAAAAGAAATAAGGGATAAAAAGTCCGCCTTAAACAGAACTCCAATAAATTAGTTATCCCCCTCAAATCTTACGCCTGTCACGTTATTCCAATATATCTCTCACTTGGGATAAAGAACCCATTACAGTGGTGTCAGAAGTGGGATATTGGAACGGCGACAGGATAATTGGAGACCATGGAGGGTACTCCCACAATAGCGGATATGATGCAGCAGTTAGCTGAGGGACAGAGACATCTGCAAATTGTGTGGGAGGAGCAACAGAAAGAAGCCAAAGTAGAAAGGGAGGCACTACAAAGCGCTCTTAAAAGTCAGGCCACTATCATGGCCAACAATAAATTGGTACATGACAATGCAATAAAAAATCTCACGGATACTATCGCAGCCACCCGGGTGCATCCGAACGTGCCCAGCTCGGTCCTACAGAGGTATCAGGAAGGCGAAGACCCAGATGCCTTTTTTACCAATTTTGAGCGGGTTGCCACATCCGCCACCTGGCCTCAGGATAGATGGGGCCAGTATATCGCTCAGTTATTGACAGGAACTCTCCAAGTGGCTTATCAAGCGGTAAACCCAGGCGGAACAACACCCTATCAGGACATTAAAAAGAGCATCCTGGAGCGGGTAGGCTTTGATACAGAACATTACCGGGTCCGGTTTAGGAAAGCCAAGTGGGGACCCTCCGAGAATCCCAGGGCACTATACTTCCGGATTAAAGATTTGGGCCTTAAATGGCTAGGGCCCATTGGGACTAATAGGGAAGATATTATTGAGGTTGTCCTCTTGGAGCAATATCTAGACGCCCTACCCACCAATACTCGTAATTGGATCAAACAACACCCAAGCCCGGATACTAACACCACCATTGAGTTAGCCTGTGCCTTTCACCGCTCCCTCGAGTTCAAGGCCCCTCCCCTCTGCACTCCGCCTAACCCCATCCGACAGAACCCCGGACAAACCTCATCCCTGGGGCGAAGAGCACCAGAGGACCCTGGAAAAACGCGAGGGCCTGAAAGACCCTATATACAACAACCACAATGTTTTAGTTGTGGGGAGTGGGGACATATCGCCCGGGTTTGCCCCCTGAAAACGGAGAAACCAGAACCGATGGAAATAGGAGTTACTAGGGGGAGAGTCTTCTATACAGGGGGAAAAGAAACCCAATATAAGAAGAAACTTGTTATCAATGGGAGATCAACAGTGGCCCTCATCGACTCAGGTTGCAGTCAGTCCGTAATCAGGGCTGATTTACTAGGTAGCCCTACCTTTACTTCGGGACTTACTGTATCCATTTGTTGTATTCATGGAGAAACAAGAGAATATCCCTTAATCTGGACAACCCTGTACTGGGAAGGAAAGGAGACCCCCATAAGGATGGGGGTGGTGGAACGACTGGTTGAAGAAGCCATCGTAGGGACTGACTTCACAGACTTTTCGGAACTTCTGGATAGTACAAGAAATTCCGAGGATATAAGTGCCTGGTGGAAGAGTGCTCCCTTCTCTAACATACCTATACCCCCTCCGGTTGTTCGATACAAACCCTCTCGAAAGGAAAAAAGAGAAACAAGGAAAGCCTACGTGCAAGGAAACTCGAGCCCCGATAGGGTAATTACACAGGTCCTTACCCTTACTGACCTTCCCCCATTCCGCAGTTGTCAAAGAGAAGATCCGAGTCTGATCCATTCCTGGAAAAGTGCCCGACCCCGAACCCTCAACGACAAGGGTCCGTCTTTCACAATCATTAAAAATCTATTATATCGAATCACTGGCAATAACAGAGAAGAAAAGAAGTAGCTATTAGTTCCCGAACCTTATAGGCAGCAGGTCCTACACCTAGCCCATAGCCAGCCAGGGGGCGGTCACTATGGGAGGGAGAAAACGGAAGAGTACCTGTTGAGGAAGTTCTATTGGCCTGGGGTCTTTTCACAGATGAGAAAATTCTGTCAGCAGTGTCCTAAATGTCAAATGATTGATCCTGGTCCAAAGAGAAGAGCCCCCTTGCAGCCCCTTCCCATTATAGACATCCCTTTTTCGAGAATAGGAATGGACATTGTAGGCCCTCTCCTACCTTCTTCTAGAGGCTACCGTTATATACTAGTGTTGGTAGATTATGCCACCAGATACCCCGAGGCTATCCCCATCACCAGTATTAACACCAAGAGTGTTGCCCATGCCATGATAGGGTTCTTTTCCAGAATAGGTTTTCCCCAAGAGATTTTAACAGACCAAGGTACCCAGTTCATGTCCAGCTTGATGGCACAGATGTGTCAACTTCTGGGGATCAAACAGTTGCGGACGGCGGTTTATCATCCCCAGACGGATGGCTTGGTGGAGAGATATAACCGTACTCTGAAAACTCTCTTAAAGAAATCGATTTCAGAGTCACGTAAAGACTGGGATAGGAAACTCCCGTTAGTATTATACGCTATCAGGACCCATGAACAAGCTTCTACGGGCCATAGTCCGTTTGAATTATTGTTCGGCCGACAGCCCAGGACACTATTAGACATGGCAGCGGAGTTATGGGAGGAGGAGGAGGAGGATGGGGAAAAATCCCTCTTGGAATATACCTGGGATCTAAAATCCCGCTTACAAACAGTCTGGGAAAACGTAAGGGAACATATGGAGAAGGCTCAAGATAAGCAAAAAAGATATTACGATAGGAATACTCAATTAAGGACCTTTACCGTAGGAGATAAGGTGTTAGTGCTTCTCCCCAGTTCCGACAACAAACTGTTAGCAAAATGGCAGGGACCATATAACGTGATAGGGGTGGTAACACCCGTGACCTATAAGATACAACTCACGGGTAGTCCCAACAGGTCACAGATCTTTCATATCAATTTGCTAAAAAAATCGGAAGAACCACTGGGCGACCAGACCATGCGATGTCTAGTTAATACAGATAAGGAACTGCAGATAGGATGGTGCCCCACTGACCGGCCTAGCGGAAACGAGGTACCTCCGATAAATACAGAAGTCTCGATTCAACAGAACAGACAAGTAACCCAACTCCTCAACGGTCATACCCATGTGTTGTCCTCGATACCGGGTAGAACCAAGTTGGTACATCATCAAATCATAACTCAACCTGGTAAGATAGTACGGTTACGGCCCTATCGTATCCCTGAAGCTAGAAAAGTTCTGGTAGAAAGTCAAATAGAAAAGATGTTAGACCTGGGTATTATAGAGCCTTCCCAAAGCCCCTGGTGTTCGCCGATGGTATTAGTGCCAAAGCCAGATGGGTCTATACGCTTTTGTATTGACTTCAGACAAGTCAATTCTGTATCCCAGTTCGACACGTATCCCCTTCCAAGGGTAGATGAACTCTTAGAGAAATTGGGAAAAGCTAGGTACATGTCTACCCTAGATTTGACCAAAGGATACTGGCAGATTCCTTTGGCACAAGAAGATAAAGAAAAAACGGCCTTCTCTACTCCCTCAGGCCTATATCATTTTAATGTTCTCCCTTTCGGGCTACATGGGGCACCCGCCACCTTCCAGCGTCTCATCGACACCATCCTACGACCTCATACCAGATACGCTGCCGCCTATCTGGATGATATCGTTATTTATAGCGAGACTTGGGAGGACCATTTGACGCATGTAGATAAAATCCTTACAGCAGTACGAAGGGCTGGACTGACAGCCAACCCCTCCAAAAGCCGACTAGCATTTAATGAAATCTCCTACCTGGGATATCACATAGGGAAAGGTATCCTTAGACCACAAATGAATAAAGTAGAGGCCATCCTATGCATAAATACACCCACAACGAAAAAAGAGATCCGTTCTTTTTTGGGTCTAGTGGGTTACTATCGGAGGTTTATACCGCATTATTCCACCTTGGCCGCTCCTCTGACGGACCTCCTGAGGAAAGGCCAGCCCAAAAATATTACGAGTCTAAACCCGGCACAGTCCCATAGTTACCATACCTTACAAAGGTGTCTTACTACACAACCGGTTTTAAAATGCCCCGAGTTTGATCTTCCCTTTCACCTTCAAACAGATGCCTCAGACGTGGGTCTGGGGGCCGTGCTTTTTCAGAAGGATAGAAACAATGTAAGCCATCCGGTGGTCTTTATTAGTCGTAAACTTTTTCCCAGGGAACAGAAATATCCCATAATAGAACGGGAATGTCTCGCCATTAATTGGGCGATTGAGAGCCTTCAATATTACCTCCTAGGGAGGTCCTTCCTGTTATACACGGATCACGCTCCTCTTACCTGGCTCTCGAGATATAAAGATACCAATGATCGCATTCTGAGATGGTTTATGGAGCTTCAACCTTTCTCCTTTCAGGTTTGCCATCTCCCTGGTGATCTTATGGGACAGGCTGACTATTTGTCCCGGTTTCCGGGACCTTTGGGTCTCGAACAGCCCCATTCAAGGAAGGGGATGTGTAACCGGACGTCTCCCGACACCGGTTCCCAAGTGCTTGCAGCGGCCGTGGTAGCATACCCCCGGGGCACCCGAGAGAGCCTCGGGGGTATGACGTCAGACGCAGAAGGCGTCGGGACAAAAATTGAAAGAGAAGACGGACCCAAAAAGGAAGCGAGGAGAGAGATGGAAAAAAACGCTCGGAGGACGCGACCCGAGGAAGAGAAACCGCGAACACCGAAGACCGCCAGAGAGGAACCCGACGAAGAAGAGGAAATCCGGGGAAAGGAGGAGAAACCCAGGGCGCCTCCCGCCCCTGTCGAAGAGAAGCCGGGAGACCGCCAAACAGCCGGCCGCGTCCCCGGAGGGGCGCGGCCATCTCAGGTACGTTCGTACCGCAACTGGGGGTTGGTGTCAGAGTGGTTGTCAGGGATAAGGGGAGAAGGGGGAGGTCCTGCAAAGAAGGGGAGACCCTCTAAGGAAAAGCCCTAAATCAATACCCTTAACTACACGAGGAAGACAACAGCAAGAGGAAATTCTCAGGAGAAAGGGAATTCCTGGGATTGCACGCAGGGAGAAGCTCACAAACAAAGAAAAGTTATCTCACCCCCACCCACCCTTCTAACTATTCTCTCACCACCCTACTAACCCTACATATACTTTACCTTATGCCCCACGTTTTTGTTCTTCTTTTTATTTTGGAGAACCTGGGCCGCTGACAAAAGGGGAAGACCGGATCACTTCCCAAAGTTGGACCAGACCACACCGGGACTACCGCAAGAACCAAGAAAGAGAAAAGGGGTTTTTCTTTTGAGTGACTATAACAAGACAATCCTTGTGACAAGAAATAAGGGATAAAAAGTCCGCCTTAAACAGAACTCCAATAAATTAGTTATCCCCCTCAAATCTTACGCCTGTCACGTTATTCCAATATATCTCTCACTTGGGATAAAGAACCCATTACACAGTGCTTAATTTGTAGATAAAAAGGTGCCGGTGCTCAAAACCCTCCTCTTAAACACACGGCTGCTGCAATTAAATGTGGGAACACAGAATACTGTGGCGGCGTAATCCTGAAGCCACCTCGGGCTTCTTCAATCCATCAAAAGCCACTCCCTGTCCCTCCAGCTCAATATAGCAGCCTTCTGCTTTCTCCTTTTGTGAAGCTTTTTGGTTTTTCTGTGTCTTTTGCTTGCAGCAAATGCTTAAGGCAGAAGAATAAGCGCTGGCCCTCCAAAATAAGTGCCGGTGCTCAGCACCGGAAACAACAAGCACAAATTAAGCACTGGTTGCTACTAAAGATTCATCGGAGAGCAATTCACAACCCTGAATTTGCACCAGAATTAGCTGAAAGCAAAGCGGTTCATCACCAGCCACCTCCCATTCCTATAAAACAAGGATCATTGGCTACATAACCAGTCGGCAACCTCACTCTGTAACAAATCTCTAAAGGTGACTATCTGTTTCTATTTATTTGTCACTGAAACTGAAAAGGGACACAGCAGCTTGGAAATACAAGGCCCACTTCGTCTAAATACACCCTACTCTTCTCTTTGGAGGCAGCCATCTGTAGTCTTTTCAGAACTATAAACTAAAGTAGGACTTACATTATTGCAAACAAGGCTCAATGTCTATAGACATTCTTTGACCCTCGAATGGGAAAGTGGAAGCAGGTCTCATTATATGAAAACACTTCTCAAGACTGTTCCTTGAACCAGATCTCCTGATGAGGAGTCTAAACACTCGGCCCCATGCTTTACTGCTCTACACCATGCTGAAAGTCGAGACTGGCCTCACATAGCTTGGTCTCATAAAGGACAATGCACCCTCTGCCACCTTACCACTGCTTGGGGCACATACAAGCTCATCTTTAGGACTTAAATTGGTGAGTAAGAGGACATCCTACCTACATCTTAGGTCTTCCACTTCCCACAGCTGTGGGCTATCCTGGTAGAGTTTCACTCTAAGGAGGGTCACTGTTGGTGGCCCATCGCTGCCCTTGCCCCGAGAAACTTACCATGTCAAAAAGATTGAGAAAATGAGTGACAATTATTGTGAGATACTACACCCACCAAATCTTTCCAAAGAATCTGGAGACCACCTCAAACAGAGAACCTAGAAAAGTTCCCTGAGGCCCTCATTGACGATCAGTACTGCACAGTAAGTGAGGAGAAGCTCAAAACAAATCTTATCTTTTTCACCCACAGCACCTCTTCTTGGTTGGACATTTTCCTCAGTGAAATCAACTTTTTGCAAGTCGCAATTAGAGACTCGTAAAATGACATGTACAAATGTGTCTCAGACACATTTTGCGATTCCCAATGGGCACAGGCCTACCTCATCAATACTCATTAGGCAGGTCGCAGTTTGTGACCCGATCGGGAATGGCCGCACTCACAGGGATGAAGGCCTGCTGGGAACTGCAGACCACCATGTCTGTGACTGCTTTTAAATAAAACAGTTTTTTTTTTAATGCAGAAGCACTTCAAACAAAAAAAAAGAAAAGTTTTCTTTTAATTTTTCCAGAGTAGGCAGTGGTCCGTGGGACCACTACCTGCTCTGATAAAATATTTACGCATCCATTCACAAAGGGAATTGGGTCCCTCGGGACCCCTTCCCATTTGCAAATGGGTTACCACCAACTCGAAGTTGGTGGTAACTGCGAATGTTTTGCAACTGCATTCACGGTCGCAAAACATTCCTACGTGCCTGTGCATGGAAGGGATGCACTAAACACACCCTTTCGAAATACCGAATCGCAAAAGCAAAATGTGATTTGGTAAACACGTTACCGAGTCGCATTTTGCTTTGGTACATAGAAAAAAGCATTTTTCCGGTCGCAAACGGCCCGCTGGAAAAAAAATGCTTCGTACACCTGGCACTAAGGGCCAGATGTATCAAGGGTTTTTACCCATTCTGTGTCTATGGGAAAAAGTGTTCATACATATGGCCCTAAGTCTCTACACTGATTCTCTTTACTGACCCCCTAGTGCTGCTACTACATCTTACTCACCTAACTCTCATCCACTGATTATGAGTCCTAGACCCAATGTGACGCTCCTCATCAGTGGGCCAACACACCCTCTGAATAACCACCTGAGGACTCACCTCCCCTCAGGCCTCCTAAGATTATTAAGTACATCCCACACACTCTACTAGTCCGCACTGGACCATTTCTATAAGTTTTAATCTTTGTCTCCACCATCTGATGTCACTCATTGGTCAATCTCATGCAAGCCGTTGCCTTCTTTGCATTCCCCTACTCTTCACCCCTCCCCCCATGGTAACCACTCAAGTATCTGTACATCTTTTGAATGTCATCCATCTTTTCATTTATGTACTGCTAAAAAATAGTAAAGAACTAAAGATACAACTCTTTCAAAGAACACCGCATCACACCAAGTAAAAGTGTACTTCCATTCTCAGAAACCCAGCTTCTCCATTTACTTGTTGACTGCATCTTTCCTTTGATGTTGTACAGCACGCCACTAGCTTAACTCTTGGTTTCTCCTACACAAATTGCATTTACGTACACAAACCTGGCAAGCTCCTTCTCCATTTCTCATCAATGGTGTAACTATTTGGAGGTTCTGATGGCGACTGCTTGAAAGGAAAGTGTCCCCTGCATGTCTCTGGAGATCATGCTCCTGGCCCCAGGTTCTCCATAACCAGACCGTGGTGATATTTTACTTTTCAGCATTGTGACTGGAGGGCTGACAGTGGTGGCAGTAGCTGATCATATCGGCAGGACAGGTCTTATTACCTGTTGCCTGCACAGGAAGATTTGCCTGCTGGCCTTTTCAGTTTAAATATTGTCTGTCAGTGCCCTGCATGGAGATCCTTCTCTCTACCCATGTGGGACATGCATGGTGCATGTATGTTTTCACCTATATATGTGTACTAGAATGAGCATGAACCATATGTGCTGTGCTTCACTGTGGTAGGCCGGGAATCAATTCTGTATCTCCTGGGTCCCATTGGTGCTTAAAAGAAGGCTGGAGAAAGCCTATGTCATAACATGTGACTAGGAGGACTCTTCCAAAGGGCACCTGAGGCCATTTGTAGTGGACAAGACCCCAGGGCATGAAGAATAGAAAACCAGGTGGTCCTTTAGGACTATAGGGAGAGCCCTTGCTCCTTCAACTTCTATTCTTTCTTGAGAAGTGGTACGCCCTACAGTTTGAGAAGTAGCTGATTGAGGGAGCCTCTCTCTTTGTGCCTTTCGTCTTGACAGGGAGCTTCTCAGCTGCATCTCTCCTTCCTGCTGACACCAGGAGACAAACACCGTTGCTTGACCAATCTCGGAGGAATACAACAGAGCCTGGACCTGCCTCAAACCAATCTCTAAACTAGACCTGTAGTACACTACACTGCACTAGGAGCATCTCTTCTGACTGGCCTTTGGATGATTGTGAACAGTATCAACAATAGAATCACCTTCAAGCTCCTGACCCACACCTACAAGGCCCTACACGACGCCGGACCAGCCTACCTCAACCACAGTCTCTCCTTCTACACTCCCGCCAGACAACTCCGCTCCGCTGAACAGGCCCTCGCCAACATCCCCCGCATCTGGAAAACCACAGCCAGAGGATGATCCTTCTCCCACATCGCTGCCAAGACCTGGAAGACCCTCCCCATCAACCTTAGGCAGTCCCCCACCCTGTCACACTTCAGTCCCCCACTGATCCCCCACCTCCTACAGCGCTTTGAGACCCTCATGGGTGAGTAGCAGTGCTTTACAAATCACTAATTGATTGATTGGCCACGGAGGACCCTTTTGACCTATTAAGGTTAGACCAAACCAAAGTATGTACGTGACTCCTCCTTGAGGAGAATCTCATCCACAGTCTGAAGTTACTTTAAGTCTAGTAAGTACATCTGAAGGCTTAGTACAATAACAAGATTGTTACCATGATCTGCGGTTACTTCTGGCCTAAACTTGATCACTGCTGTGAGCACAGTTTCTTTGTTTCATTTTGGTTGGAGACTTGTATTTTGTCCCATGGAAGACCCATACAGTAAGTTCTATCCATTCCAAGAGTGAGAGGAGCATGATTCCCTCTTACCTATGCCCAGGCAGCTCTGCCTTCAATTACTGAGTACCTGAGCACATTATTAGAGACCAGAGACATCAGCAGAGCCGGTCTGGGCAAATTCAGAGCAATCTCATGCATGACCACCACACAGCCTGCTGTAGCAGGCCCCACATGAGGGCTAATCGTAGGTAGTACCATAAAAGATTAAGACAATGCAGGGCTTGGTCGGTCCTAAGGTTTGTGGTCCCAGGGCAGAATAGGAACATGCATGACCCCTCTAAGACGTGACATCACATCAAGGGACATCAATTGAACATTAATATTCTGGCTTTGTTAAAGCAAGTTTGCAAGAAACTACGTACATTGTGTGGATATCACTAAAATGGCTAAAAATATAAACAATAATCCTACAAAAATAAGTACATATATTTTAAAGTTATATTACATGGAAATACACTACATTAACCAAACTAGCTGAAAAAGCTAGGCCTAGGTCTGTCAAAAACTGATATGATTGCTACAATGTTCAGTAATTTGTTCCGGATTAGGGCAGATTGTCCTAGAACTATACAGTGGGACTTCAAGTGACTCCCCAGCCCCTCCTTCACGCTAGTGAAGCTCAAGTTAAGGCATATGGTTTTCAGCAGGCAGGGGGATTAACCCAAACAGATATATGCTATATCGGGTGAGTGACCTGCAAGAGCTACACCAAACAGGAAGCACATATTCAGAAAAATAGGAAGAGGAGACAGCGTCAATGTCTGACACAGGTGGGGAGGCTCATATATTGGCAGGCAGAAGCAGCAAAGGCTTGACCACACCTGCACACTGAGCGCCTAAACACAGCAAGGAGTCTCAAACTCCATTTCTAAGAGCAGCAAAAGCCTTCACTCACAAAGGTATACAGAAGAGATGCTAAAAGGGAAAACAGTTTGTGGCCAGGGGAAAAGGCTGCAAAGGTATACTGCAGCCGGCCAGTAAAGAGAAACAAAGCAACAAACAAAAGAGTCTACTATAGTAGACTCTTTGCAGTTTACAGCTATATGGAAATGAAATGTAGCAATGTGGAATAGGCTGATTAGGGAAAGTGGTGCTTTACTTGGAAAATAACACTGAAGTAATACAGTTTAAACAAATTTAATTCATATATCCTTAATATCTGAGAAGACAGTTGCCAAATTACAAAGGGACCAGAACCATGCTGCTCTACTCACATTTAGATTAATAAGTAATAGACAACGTGTGCCTGCCATTAGATAAATCCATTGGATCTTGGTTGAAGAGATAGTTGAATGCAAAACCATTTCCATCATCCACTAATCACTATAATCACTTCCCCGGTACCTAACCAAACATACTTGGTCTTCCAACCTCCAGTGGAAGATCTGCCTCCCAGAACCTATTGGCTACCTATTCGCATAGGCTCAGTGTTTGGCAAATCACTCCTGAGGTTAGGGATTATTTGTTGTGAGAGAAGTCTCAGATCATACTGTGCTTGCCCTGGCTGGTCCATAGTCGTTCTGCATATGACAATGAGCCGACTAGCTTTGTGAGGGATGTATGATGGAACAGCAACATACAATGCATGCCTTTACAATGCGGTAAGTACAATGCATGGCCATTACCATGCATGCATTTACCACAAAATGTTTTTACAATGCATATGCTTTTACCACAAATGTCTTTACCACAAACATTGCATGATAAAAACTAGAGGCAAGTATAACATACTATATATATATATATATATATATATATATATATATAT
Organism: Pleurodeles waltl; assembly: GCF_031143425.1. NCBI lineage: Eukaryota > Metazoa > Chordata > Amphibia > Caudata > Salamandridae > Pleurodeles > Pleurodeles waltl. The sequence goes on along the minus strand of NC_090440.1, from coordinate 72,730,829 downwards.
ATATATATATATATATATACACACACATACATGTATACAAAATATATATAGATTTCTCTCTATATGTGTGTATATATATATATATATATATATATATATATATATATATATATACACACACACAAACACCTTACCACCCAAAACCTATACCCACCCTAAAACCTAAACAACCCTTACCACCCCAAACTCCATACCCACCCTAAAACCTAAACACCCCTTACCACCCCAAATCCCACACCCACTCATAAACATAAAAATGCCCTTACCACCCCAGAATCCATACCCACACTAAAACCTAAACACCCCTTATGACCCCAAACCCAATACCCACCCTAAAACCTAAAAATACCCTTACCACCTCAAAACCCATGCCCAACCTAAAACCTAAAAAAAACCTTACCACCCCAAACCCATACCCACCCTAAAACCTAAAAATGCCCTTTTTACCTCAAAGGCCAAACCCATCCTAAAACCCAAAAATGCCCTTACCACCCCAAAACCCATACCCACCCTAAAACCTAAAAGTGCCCTTACCACCCCGAAAACCCATACCCACCCCAAAAACCTAAAAATGCCCTTACCACCCCAAAACCCACACTAAAACCTAAAACTAACCTTACCACCCCAAAACCCATGCCCACCCTAAAACCTAAAAATGCCCCTACCACCCCAAAACCCATACCCCCCTAAAACCTAAAAATGCCCTTACCACCTCAAAACCCATGCCCACCCTAAAATCTAAAAATGTCCTTACCACCCCAAAACCCATGCCCACCATAAAACCTAGAAATGCCCTTATCACCCCAAAACCCATACCCACCCTAAAATCTACAAATGCCCTTACCACCCCAAAACCCATACCCACCCTAAAACTTGAAAATGCAATTACCACCAATAACTGTTCTCCACCCTAAACTATATATATATATATATATATATATATATATATATATATATATATATACACACACATACACAGATATATATATATATATATATACACACATATATATCACTCAACCCACGTAATACTTAACTGTACTTACCTTTAAACCCTTTACCATGCATACACCTTTACCATTCATGCCTTTACAACGAAATTCGTTGTAAAGGTATATTCATGGTAAAGTCATGCATGGTAAAGCTATGAGTGGTAAAAACATAAGCGTTGTAAATGCATTGTGGTAAATGCATTTTGTTGCATTCACCGCAATGTAAGTGATGTTTCCCCTTTGACTCTGCTCACCAATCCTAAGACTATAGTGGCGTGTTGGGTTGTACACGAGCAGCCAACCCAACCCAAGCAAGGAGCCCACTTTAACCACGGTAATAAAGAAATCATCTCACAAAATGGCTTGGCCATTGGCCCACCAGTCAACTGCGGATTCTCTGCTTTTCAATACTTGAATCTAGCCCCTTCCTTGGGCCTTGCAACACCTAAGTCTTGCATGGTGAACTACTGTCCGTTATCACTTTGCAGGACACTTTGCACACACACAGATATTGTAAGACGCTTGTTGGGTATTGGGGAACATATTGGGCCATATTTATACTTTTTGACGCAAAACTGCGCTAACGCAGTTTTGCGTCAAAAAAATTAGCGCCGGCTAACGCCATTTCGAAGCGCCGTGCGGGCGTCAAATTTATACTTTGACGCACGGCGGCGCAACCAACAGGTGGGAGTCATTATTTCGTGACGCACACAGCGGCGTCAAGTCGTAAAGAAAACCAACGTTAACGCGACGCAAATGACTGTGGGTCGATTTACGACAGCGCAACCCGGAAAGCGTCGTTTATTTTGACGCAATTGCGTCAAATTTACCCGCGAAAACTGCCCTTTCAGCAGAGGAGAGCCAAAATGGATCCCAGATGGCACTACAGACCCCAGGAAGATGACAGCAGACCAGGAACCAGCCAGGATGATCCATACAGGAACCAGGACATTTTCAGAAAAAAAGAAAGTGTTGCTTCAGTGCAGAGGAGCAGGAAATCCTGGTTAAAGAGGTGACAGAACACCAGCACCAATTGTTCATCACCTCTAAATTGCCTATCAGTAGGAGAGAGGCCATATGGAAACAAATTGTGGACAAGATCAACAGTGTGGCTGAAGAACGCCGGACAGTCACCGAGTGTAAGAAACGCTGGCATGACTGCAAACGTAGGACAAAAGAAAAAATGGCCAGGAACAGGAAGGCAGCAATGCAGACTGGAGGGGGGAGTCCAGCACACCAGGAGGCCCTGGACCACATGGAGGAGATGGTCGCAGCCGTCATCCCTGAGGAGATCGTCACAGGGATTCAAGGACAGGACAGCTCAGACTACCACGAGACAATGCACATGCAGGGTAAGTCGCATGGGGAATTAAAATGCAATAATGATACATGCTACCGGAGGGGGGAATACCTACTACACAATGCATGTAAGTCTGCACATATATGAAGTGGCATGGGTAAAGGGGCACGGCAGGGGGGCATGCCCAGCACAGACTGAATATGGGGCACGACAAAATACAGCACCAACAACAGTCCCATGGGGCCATCCTGTAAGTACAACAATAGAGCCAAGGGAAAGCAGCGACAGGTGTGAAGGCCACTACGTCAAACTCACATCCAGGCACTTGTCTTTCAAAATCTATCCTACATCAACTAGGTTCTTATCAGTAATCCAGTAGCCAAAACAACAACTGCAATGTAACTGCCACAACAGTTGACAATAACACCTCTCATCTCTGTGCAGCTATAGTACCAAATGGCAGGAACCTCCCCATGGAACATAAATGCCTAAATTAGGGGGTGAGGATGACATCTGCAACTATTCATAGAAATAAGACAAAGGCACCAGTACACTCAAATGCCGAATTCCCATACTTGACACATACATAAGCCAAAGTAAACAGCAATAGGAGCCACACAGCACTAAGGACACACACATGCTGCATACGTCAGGGTCTCTCACGTGCCTGGCTAACAAGGCAACATCACTAATGTCATACTGCTCAGACAACAACATTGAGGAGTGGACACAGGCAACTGGTCACTGAAACACACCTGCACAGTCTGACAACCAAATAGGACCTTGATACAATAAACAGGCCAATCCAATTAAACACACATGACCCAACATCATCTCCAAACATCAACAATGTTTACATCCATACCACATCCTAACATTGACATGCATAGGAAATGCCACGTCACATGTACATTTCGGGCAATGTGAATAAGAAGTGTTTGGGGCAGGTCCTGAGAGGCAAGTGTGCTGGCAGGGCAATCACAACACCCACAGTCAGTTAAAGTGTAGTGTTGTAAGTGTAACGTATACTTTGCGCATTAGCTTCAGGCTTTAGGCCTTTGTGCACCTTGCCCTGAATGTACTTTTACGCATTTGCTCACATCTAAGAGCCTCAGAGCACTTTGCACTAAATGCTTTTTATTAGGCTTCCTATCAGTTAATTTAGCAAATACCCAGTCCTACGGTGTTGTTTATTAGTCAAATCACACTGTTTTGCCTACTTCAGCACAGGAGTTTGCCAGAACATATCCACTCTGTGCCCCAGTCAAGGATACAGTCTGGTACATTGCCGATAGACGTGGTAGGGGTTAAGATTTGGCATTCCTGCGTAGGGACACTTTGTCATCACGATGACATATTACTTATAAAATCACTTCCTTGTCCCAAGACACGCAAGAGGGAGTTTCCAAACAGAGAACCACAACTAGACGCTGCCTGCCTTGCTGCAAATGCAGAACCAGATCACAGGCCATTGCTCTGATATGAGGGATGATGTCTCCCCAGTGATTCAGACAGGCAAGCTCGAAGCTTAACATGCTGTGCTATAAATAGAACAAGCAGAGGGATAGTAGAAACAGTTAGGCACCATGATAGCTTTGTACTAATGTTTTACTCTCCTGCTGACTTTTTCAATTCTAACAGTTTGTATTGTTTTGGTTATTGTGGCTCACACCTAAATATCAACAAGTCAGTTGTACAATGAAATCATCATATAAAACAAATACTGTCTTTGTCATTTGTGTATGAGATCATACTGGAAAAGAGAGAATTGTGTAGGATCTGAGTGACCACGACTTCCCTGAGATGTTCCAAAGATGTCATGCGCTCGGATGTCTAATCATTCCTTTGCCGTGGGAGACCAGAGCCACTGCTAGTTAGCCAGAGCAAAAAGAAAGAATCAGGGTGACAGAGTTAATTACAAGTGTGTCAGACTTAGTCCCCCACACCATTAGCTATCCTGCTGCCTAGAAAGCCAGTAATCTCATGTCGGATAATGAGAGCCCACCCAACAAAATGTCTCTCCATAAGAATAGTTAAACACGGAGGGAGGAGTAGGACAAAAATATGCCTATTCGTAAATTTGTACAAAGCAACACCTAGAGGCAAATAGGCAGACAAGTCTGAAAGCTCTAAATCATACATGTGACACACAGGTGGGCCATAGGCCTACAACAATGGCCATATGAAGGACAGCAGATACCAAGACAAAAACAGAGCACAAAGTTAAGGCATCCAAAGGCTTGTATCTTATTGCAAAATTGTCACAACACAGACACACTAATTGTACCCTGTTTCATTGCAGAGGAACATGGATCTCCTGCCGATATGCCTGTCCCTGAGTTCCCTGATGACATGGATGTCGAGCCCATAAACATTCCACAGGAGACCATCCAAATGGTCCTTGAAAGCCTCCAAACCCCACCTTCAGTCACAAGGAGGAGCACAGAAGAAGCAGCCACCACAGTAGAACCACCCGCCACCCCAATTGTAATACCTGCCAGCTCCAACACAGCTGAGGACTCTGACAACACTGGAACCAGCTTCGAAAGAACCGTCGTTGGGGTACAGCGGGAGCTGGCCAAGGAGGTGCGGGTGGGGATGCAAACAATGGCAGCCAGCCTTGAGGGGGTGCGTTCGTGCATGATGTCTTCTGCTGATCAGGCAGCTGCTATGCAAGCCCTAACATCTCTCTTGCAGGAACTTGCCAAAACACAGAAGGAAATCAGCACAGCTGTCATCCAGTTGACACAACACCTCCAACTGCAATCCAGTCAACGTGTGCACGAATGCAACATTGAACCCCTCAGGGCCGACCTGGCTGCCTACCATCGTGATGTGGCTGCCATTCTCAAAAACCAGCAGGCCCTCCTTGCTGCAGTACTGCCCTTAAGAACTCCACAGGGAGCCGCCCCCGGGATGTCTGCCTCCATGTCTTCTAACACTGAGGTGTGTGTTGCCCCTTCACAACCAACAACAACAAGGACAAACCAGGCAACACACACATCAGAAGAAGAAGACATGGAACAGATCACATTCTCACAGAAGAGTACCCGGAAGCACTAGTCCCTGCACCATGGCCTACTTTGACCAAGGTCCTACGTTTTGTCAAATGCCAGTCTCACTACAACTACACTCAATGACTGTTCTGCAATCCACTGTATGACTTGTCCCCGTTGCCAGTGAATGTCTCTCTCCTACTATTTGCCAATTCCTGTCCCTCTGCACTGTCTGTGACATCACCCCAGCATGTCAGGAGCATCATCCACACCCCTTCTGTAGGATCACCATGTAAGAATGCACCAGAACGGACCCAGCAAACATGGTCAATGGACATTTTGCACTACAGCACCTATAAATAAATAGCACTTGCACACCTATTATGTCTCTGTGTTATTTCACACTTCAACTGTGCAGTACCTAACTCCAAAGTGCCTGTGCGGCAACCATGTAGATTGTCAATACTACTGTCCTGATATCATGTATTCTGAAACATCTGTGCAGTGGCCAGGATTGCATCATAGCCTTACCATACTGAGGAAAATAACTGATGAAGGGACTAACCACACACAATCATGCTGTGTTGGACAGAATGATGCACCATCTATAGCTATTCTAGACAACTAATGGGGGCTGAGAAATGTAGGCACCATGCAATACTAAAATAAGAAATTATGCTGCAAAATGTAAGAAAACATTAACAAATTACACTGCATCAATCACCCTTTCGGAGTATACTTCCATGAAGGAAAGTCATGCAGAATTAGTACACACATGATGTAGGTCAGCAATGAAAGCAACAAGACAAGAGTGTGAACAACTCCTCATCTACAAAGATCTCCCTGAACTTCACACTGCAGTCCGACCTATTAATTTACCCACAATAACAAGTCTGGAAGCACTCTTTGTGAAGTAGGATACATACCAACACAAAACCTTGGTGATCAATGCAAACTACCAATGGTGGGTCTCCCAAATGGTGGATACTTACCAAGTTAGCACACGGGTAGCTGGCATGTTAAACCTCAATTTCCTGGGGATGGCGAGCATAGGACACAAATGTCATACTAAAACATTCAGCTACACTGATGTCAAGGCCATGATAAAGTAGCACCTAACGCATCATGTAAAGGGTTAACTATATATTTATTACTATTGAGTAACACAAGAGGCAACTAAGGGAAAGGTAATACCTACACTAATCTAACCTGACTACTACTAACCCAGAACTGTCCCTAACTAACCTAAGCTAAACTTACTCTACACATGTAACGAAACGATCTAAACATCAACCCCCCACCCACCATTATGAGACAGGACACATGCAGGACAACACTTACTAACCTACACATATACTATACTATCCTAAACAATCATATATTTTTTTGGTGAATTGTTTTATATTTTTTATCTTTTTTTTTTTTTTTTTTTTTAATAAAAACAGGAATCCCAACATTGCCCCCCACCCACACAAAAAATAAAGATAGAAAGAATAAGGACCCCCCACCCTCTTCCCTAACACTAACTAAGCTAATTACGTATACTAACCTAATACTAATCCCCAAAACCCAACTATCAGTAGAAAATAGGAAAGAGGAGAGAGGGGAGGGGTAAAAGTTCTACAGGGCAAAAGTCCTACAGGTTCGCCCTCCGTAGGGTCCGCCTGATGGAGCTGACCCTTTTTTTGATATAGGCCACATCCTGGCTCAGGTTGTCCACCTTATTGACCAACTTGTCCAATTTTCTACTCAATGCCAGGAATGCGGCTGGGTCCACAGGAGGGGCTGATGTAGTTTGTGTGCCGGCCGAGGTTAAGCTTGTGCCAGGAGTTGACTGCCCACTGGACTGTCCTGGTTTTAGAACACGGCTGGGTCCAGGTCTGGAGGAAGAGCCAGGGTCCACTGTTCCCGACGTTGCTGGGGCCACTTGGTGAGACCTGGTGGATGTGGTGTTGGTGGCTGTTGTTGGCAATGTAGGCGGACCCTGTGGTGAGGCCCACCATGCCCGGAGGCCTGATCAGATTGATATTTGCGGGCCATCCTCCGGTACCCAGACTGCACCTGCAGGATGTGACTGTAGCGCATGGCACGCCTCTCAAATTGGTGTCGATCTGCGGCACTCATGTTTGCAGCTGTGAAGAGAAAAGGCAAATATTTTCCTTTGGAATTGCATTGGGTGGAATAGCACAATGGGTTATTTGTACATTACTAGAAATGTATTGGTTGCAGCAATTGTCACAACATAGTTCACTGAAAGGCTCAGAGGAAGTACATGTGAAGCCTGCATACATAAGGGCATCTCACACCTAGCATATCCATGTCTCAACATGATGGATGACATCACCCTAAACTACTCATCCAAATTATGCCTAAGGCATCTGACATTATGGCTACACATCTTCCGCATACTGACTTCACTACATATGTCACTCTATGTGATAACTATCACAATCCTCACTCAATGCCATTTGTAATTTGTTGTGTGCTAATATTGAACCCATGGGCCATAACCGAATGTGTACACTAGGGGCCAGATGTAGGAATATGGAAAATAGCGACTTGCAATTTGCTATGCAGAACGGTGTCTCCGACACCGTCTGCGAGTCGCTATGGGGTCGCTAAGACCCACCTCATGAACATCAATGAGGTGGGTCCCAATTTGCGCCCCCTTAGCGACTGTGGGCACTCACGGGGATGGAGGCCTGCTGGGAACAGCATACCTCCATGGCCGTGACTGCTTTTAAATGAAGCTGGTTATTTTTTCCCAAGTGTAGCCCGTTTAGCTGAAAGGAAAACGAGCTGCACTTAGAAAAAAAAACAAAGGCCCATATTTATACTTTTTTAGCGCTGCATTTGCGCCGCTTTTTGACGCAAAAACGGCACAAAACTACAAAATACAGCTGCATTTTGTAGGTTTGCGTGGTGTTTGCGTAAAAAAGCGGCGCAAACACGGCGCTAAAAAAGTATAAATAAGGGCCAAAATCTTTCGTTTTGGATTATTTCAGGGCAGGTAGTGGTACCTTGGACCACTGGCTGTTTTGAAAAATCTTTTTAGGTCCACTCACAAAGGGGAAGGGTTCCAATGGGGACCCCTTCCAGTTAGCAAGTGAGTTACCATCCACTTCAAGTGGATGGTAACTGCGACTCCCTTTGCGACCACGTACTCGGTTGCAAATGGAATTGCATACCACTGCGAGTCGCAAATAGGACGGGAAAACCCCTTCCTATTTGCGAGTCGGAAATGCATTTTGCAAGTATGTTCAGAATCACAAAATACATTTCTGCCTAGCAAACAGACGTTTGCGACTCACAAAGAGCAATTTATGCCCTAGGTTCTAAATCAAGTTGCTAAAGGTCACAAGTACGTGTAACATACTGGTTGCTACAGTCCTAGGTACCCTGTTTCCCATTAACATGGCAGTCTTTGAGGGTGGGGTGGGAAGAACAACCAACAATCCCATGTTCAATGCACACCCAGGAGTGTATAGAAAGGTCAACAAGTATGTGCCTTCACACACAACACCTATGAAGGGCTAGCAACACGTTGGAGTCAGCCAAACATTGTCACATCCAAGGTCCACACATGTCAAAATGCTCAGACTTAGGCCAACATCACATACTATCAGTGAGGCATGTTTTACAACACACACAGAGGAGCTAGAACACCCATTATCATGAGTGGCAGAACACCTAGGCCATTGCACTCAAGTCACACACACTTCTAGTTCACCTTGTGGAAGTACATGCCCCCGGAAGATCCAACCTACAGTGTACACAGTGCATCCTCAACTAGGAAGATGCACATTTCATCAAAGCCATTTGCCAAAGCTATCTGGGAGAATGTCAGTCTGATATGCAGACTCAGTTCAAGCCAAGTCCCAGAGCAAGTCTTACATTAACCAGTGTATTCCACATGACTCATCCCATTCCCCATTGCGGCCCAACTGGAATGACCTACAGCCCCTAAATCTGAGAGATGGCTAAGTATTGGTTTACAGAAACAGAAGTGATATTTGATATCCCACTAAAGCAACAATGCCAATGAACGGCCAGCGCATCAAATCATGAATTCTGTTGAACACACAGTAGTCCATCATGCATCACTAGCAAGCAATAAAAATAGCACTCAGGCCACACTCACTGTAGGTATCGGGGTCCTCAAAATGTGCCACCTCTCCCACGGTGTACGGTGCTGGTCCACCTGTAAAGCATGAAAGGAAGAATATACTCAGACTCGGTGCACTGACAAATAATTGCAGTTACTATGACACTGTGTGAATATGACATGGTAATGATACACTTTCCCACATGCTCATACTGCATGGATGAATTATTATTCAACATTAACATTGGATGAGTCTCCTGCTACAGTTACACACCCTACTACACACATGCAGTGGCCAGGACAGTCAGGTGTTGTCAAAGATACCCCTCCATTAGTATGCCCAAACAATAATGGCTTGCATACATCTCATCATGTGCATCCCAGAGAGACATCCAAAAGCTGGTTACTTGAGGACTGCATGACCCCTCACAATCAAACAGGCTAGGTGGACATTTTCAACACACAGCAACCAGACACAAATGTGACATATGTGTGGACAACATAGCTAACTTCATGTGACGTGAAGGCACCACACATTTATAGCATCATCATGGGTTTCCAATTTTCTGTCTAGCTATGGCGTTAACATATGTAGGTATGTTGTTTCTACATGACTTTCTCACTGGCCAATATGACCTGTAGAGTTCAAATAGAGGCATTAACGTGTCGCTTGTCTGACACAAATGCAACACTACATTACATACAGCTACAGGCATCTGGTATGTGTTGAAAACATGAGCCATCTGACTGCTAGCATTGGTCTTCCTACATATTGTGCAACAAATACACATTAGGGCCCATATTTATACTTTTGTAGCGCCGCATTTGCATCATTTTTTGACGCAGAGACGGCGCAAACTAGCAAAATACAATTCTATTTCGTAAGTTGGCGCCGTTTTTGCGTGAAAATGCAGCGCAAAATCGGGGATAGAAATGTATAAATATGGGCCTAGGTTTCCCTACCATTACACACAGTCAGCTACTTATCTAGCAGATTGGGTAACAATCATCACATGTCCCCACACAGATTTCTATTATTCACATGTAATTGATTTGTACTCACCAACATGGCCACCAATCCTGATTCCCAGGTGGTCGAGCAGGTCCTGCTCCCTGGATATGAGATCAGCCCAGCGGTGCTTTAATTGATGCTCATTCCGCATGCTCCCGTAGACCCGGACCAGGTGATGGCGCACCTTCCCCCACCGGACTTTCCGTGCCCGTGTGATACCCCTATATCACACGGCCTCCAGCCTCCAGCATGAGTGGGAGGAAATGGCAAACTAGCCAAATGAATCCCCCCAATTCCTCCTCACCCATCCTGGCAAGCCGAGGCCTACCTGACATATTAACAGAATTAAATGAGAAAAATGAAAACAAAAAGTAAAAGTGGGAAATGGGGAAAGGTAGAGTAGTGAAGGAAAAAGAAAAATAAGAAAAGTAGCCCAACTAACCCCAAAGTTATACTACCCAGAACAGACTCCCACAGACAATACAAACAAAAACAGGATTGTACAAAACTAGACTAAACTGACTGAGACAATATTAGGCAACAAGACTAGGATCACAAAAAGACAAATTACAAGGTACACAGGACACAAAAGCAGTTAAACACAGGACAACACCTTTCACACAACCACACAGTCTAGATAAATCTGAGACTGCAAAGTGAAAGTGAAAGTTAACTCCCAGTACAGATTTAGTAAACAGGATATCCTATTACATCACTTCCTGCATAAAATGGCCGCCGTTTTTATTTTCCCGTTATGCGCCATATTTTCACGCATACACAATGTGCGTCATTTTTTTTCACGCATAACATTGCACATAATGCAGAGTCAAAATTAATTTCTTCATGGTTCCCTTACATTATTGTGAGGCTGAGTTTACAGTTCTAGTGTAGAATTAATAAATTAATAAGGTACATGACATGTCCACCATATTGTCCATGTTGCGTCAAATTTACCACGCATGCAGCATGGGTGTCATATTTTTTCCACGTACAGTAGTGCACAGAATGCAGAGTCAAAAAATATGATATGAAAATTAATAAATTAATAAGGTACATGACATGTCCACCATATTGCCCATGTTGCGTCAAATTTACCACGCATACAGCATGGGCGTCATATTTTTTCCACGTACAGTAGTGCACAGAATGCAGAGTCAAAAAATAGGATATGAAAATTAATAAATTAATAAGGTACATGACATGTCCACCATATTGTCCATGTTGCGTCAAATTTACCACGCATACAGCATGGGCGTCATATTTCTTCCACGTACAGTAGTGCACAGAATGCAGAGTCAAAAAATATGATATGAAAATTAATAAATTAATAAGGTACATGACATGTCCACCATATTGTCCATGTTGCGTCAAATTTACCACGCATATAGCATGGGCGTCATATTTTTTCCACGTACAGTAGTGCACAGAATGCAGAGTCAAAAAATATTATATGAAAATTAATAAATTAATAAGGTACATGACATGTCCACCATATTGTCCATGTTGCGTCAAATTTACCACGCATACAGCATGGGCGTCATATTTTTTCCACGTACAGTAGTGCACAGAATGCAGAGTCAAAAAATATGATATGAAAATTAATAAATTAATAAGGTACATGACATGTCCACCATATTGTCCATGTTGCGTCAAATTTACCACGCATATAGCATGGGCGTCATATTTTTTCCACGTACAGGAGTGCACAGAATGCAGTCAAAAAATATGATATGAAAATTAATAAATTAATAAGGTACATGACATGTCCACCATATTGTCCATGTTGCGTCAAATTTACCACGCATACAGCATGGGCGTCATATTTTTTCCACGTACAGTAGTGCACAGAATGCAGAGTCAAAAAATATGATATGAAAATTAATAAATTAATAAGGTACATGACATGTCCACCATATTGTCCATGTTGCGTCAAATTTACACGCATATAGCATGGGCGTCATATTTTTTCCACGTACAGGAGTGCACAGAATGCAGTCAAAAAATATGATATGAAAATTAATAAATTAATAAGGTACATGACATGTCCACCATATTGTCCATGTTGCGTCAAATTTACCACGCATACAGCATGGGCGTCATATTTTTTCCACGTACAGTAGTGCACAGAATGCAGAGTCAAAAAATATGATATGAAAATTAATAAATTAATAAGGTACATGACATGTCCACCATATTGTCCATGTTGCGTCAAATTTACCACGCATATAGCATGGGCGTCATATTTTTTCCACGTACAGGAGTGCACAGGATGCAGAGTCAAAAAATATGATATGATAATTATAATTTCATGGCTAAATATGAGAAACATTTATGACAATTTATATTTGACTCTGCATTCTGTGCACTCCTGTACGTGAAAATATTATGACGCCCATGCTGTATGCGTGGAAATTTGAGGCATATTTAAATTATGTCTTCATTTTTTTAAGTTGGGGAAGGAGATTTGTCATGGCCAAACGGTGCTATGTGATACACATTTGTGGTTAGCTATGACACATGTCCCTTATTGGATGTATAGAAGGCATTCACACTGTAATATTTATGATACGTTAAAAATATGTATTAACCATATTTGTACACATATTTTGGGTAATTGCTGATGGCTATTTTGAAATGATGGATGGGATACCATGATGTATTCCTTCTCAAAAATGTGTCCACAAATATGACGGTAATGCTTTTATCTATAGTCCAAACAGGGATTGCAATAGTCACTTACAGTTTTTATGGGGCTAGCCATGTCCTATTATGATTTTGTGTTTCTGATTTTTGTTTTACTTTTGACATGTAGGCCACACATGTGCCTTATGCATGTGTTTAGTTCACAAGTACATGATTCTTGTATATTTGGGGGGCGGAAGAGGTGGACTTAGGCCCTCAGCACCCTAGGGTTTGCCCATCCAGATTAGCTAATGTATCCATGGCTTTTATTTATTCTGTTATGCAAAACCTGCAGCAGCAGGCTAATGTAAGGCCATATGGTATGAATCACTGTTAACCATTCATTCATCTCATTTGCCCATTTGACGTTTGCACTATTGATGATTTGGAGCAATCTGGCATACCATTTTCCAATCACTATGTTTGCAAAATCTCAGCGTTCCTCATGTGCTGATGACAAATAGATTGTTGATGTATGTGGCCCTTTATGCATTACCTGGTTTTGTGGCATGTTACATTCTTCCTGCTAGGTTCAAACTGGGACACTACTGTGATGGGCTGCTTTCAAATATTTGGTTGATTGGATGACATATGTTTATATGTGTGTGCGAATGTGGATCCACTATCACCTGTCTGGGTGTATGTTGTCACTGTAACTTCAAGGTCTCCTCATGAGTCAGTGGCAGCTAATGTTGTTCCAATTGGGTATTGTTCATATCAAAAACTTGAGAGAAGCCATTGAGGACATGGTCACGTACACATGGATGGTCCCACCCTGTCTCTGAACACGTGTGATGACACTTTCAAATGATCTACATTTTTGGGCTGGGTGAGAGACTGTCTCAGGTGTCTGGATCAGGCATGTGTCATTGCCACATTTGTACTCCTGTTGGCCTCTGTGGATGGTAATGTATCATGTAACATCCTACCCTCTGTGCATACATTTGTGATGTGTTTTTTTGGTGTGATGATTGTTATAGCATTCTTGCTCAATGAGACGACATTCTTCTTCAGCACATTCAAACTAAAGGTGGGCAGAAATGCATAGGCCAAAGCATGATGTGGTGTTTGTTATCTGTGTTTATTTACATTTGTGCAATAAGTGTTGTTATAAGAAATTATGAGAAAAAATTATTGACAAGCTGTTGGCGCCTACGCACTCCTGCTGCCGTGTTAGGTTGTTCCCCCTCCTGTTGCAGGCCAGCATCCTCCTCTTCGTCATCCTCAGGCATGTCTGGGTCTGGTTCAAGGAGGGGAATGTTCCTTTTTACACAAATATTGTGCAATATGGCACAAGTGAGTATGATCTTACAGACCATCTCTGGGGAATAGAGTAGGCTACCGCCAGTTATATCAAAGGCAGCGGAACCTTGACTTTAGGATCCCAAAGGTCCGCTCAACTATGCAGCGTGTCCTCTTGTGGGCGTCATTGTATGCCCGCTCTGCAGCAGTATTTGGGTTCCCAAATGGTGTCATTAGCCAAGGCTGGATGTCATACCCCTGATCAGCTGAAAGAAAAACACAGAATGGGATCAATTAGATGTAGGAGGCACTGTTGTACAGATCTTTGATGGCAGTAGTTGTCTTGTGTTGTCTGTGACTCTTTTGTGTACTAATGTGACAACCTATATTTGTAGGTGAGAACTTTTGCATGGAGTTTTTTTCCTTGGCTGAGCAAGTGTTTGTTGGCTAACCGTTTGTCAGCAGTATGTATTTGTTTTTTCAGTACAGTGTGCCCTCCCTAGCATTGTGACTTGTGATACAGGTGTCCGTGTGTCTTCACTGGGGGTGAGATGAGAGTTCCATGCAGAGTTGAAACATGAAAGTGTAGTTAACACGTTCATGTGAAAGTACCCAGGACATCCCATCCCTTAAAACTTATGCAATGTATTAGTGTACAGGTTATTGTGAGACTTCCAATTTGCAAGGTGACATTTAGGCAACCACACTCATTAATGTCTTCACATTAAGCTGTAGAGTAAATTCCAATGTGTGACAGGTTCAATGGTGACTTCAGAAAC